>NW_024870976.1:1070000-1762500 GCF_019054845.1 Dipodomys spectabilis | reverse complement strand
CTTCTGTCTGACCTTGAACTGTCCAGACCTTGTTGGCGGGCTCCAGCGGTTGCTGGACTCCATTTCTCCACCCATACAACACAGCAGGGACCCCCTGGGAGCCAGGAACAGGGTGAGAATGGCCGGGGTGTTGAGGACAGGCTCCTACCGGACTGGAGGAGTTCATGGGGGAGGAAGGAGAAAGGTTGGCCGTGCCTGCCTCAGCAGTCACACTGTCCAAGGAAGAAGCCAGCTGCAGACCCTAGAGTTACTTCATTTGATCAAGGTCAGGCAAGGTCGCAGGAGTCCATCCCTGGGCCCTGAAGAGGAGCCAAGTACAGCCGCAAGTCCACGAGGACTCCAGGGGGCCACAGGAGGCGGCTCTGGGCTCAGCCCAAGTCCGTGGACAAACCTGGAATTGCCTGGCATGTTCCAGAGCTGCCCCGCCCTGAGCAGCGAGGCGCCTGACCAGGGGAAATCTCTCCTGAATTCGAACCTGCAGCCCCTCCATGCCTCCTCCTCCAAACGTGGCGGGACACAAGGTGGCTCGGGATTTCCCATCTTGCGCTCCAGGGCAGTAAGGCAGGGCTGAGCCCCAAGTTCAAGTATAACAGAGCTCATCTGCTTCTGTAGAGAGGGACGTGCGTGCGAATGCAGGCCGGTGCTGGTGAGCAACACAGGAGAGAAGAGCATGGGGCTGTAGCAGAAACCAGCCCACACGGGGCAGCCCCGTGCTCGGCAGGCAAGCCCAGGATCCTTCCCCAGGAGGCCAGTCCTGGGCCCTTTGCCCACCCCTCTCTGACTCAGAGGTGGCCTCCATCCCTTCAGAGGCACGGGATGGGGGGGCTGCCTAGCAGTGGAACACAAGGTTCTGGGCATCTGTGGACAGCATCTTCCATCCCTCACCAAGACAGTTCTTTGCAGAGGCCTCACCTTCTACAAGGGAATCCCAGGATGCACTGGGACCAGCTGACCTCTTCATGCCCAGCTGACTTGAGGAACCCCCCTCCAGGTAGCTACTCACTAACTCCAAGGCAGGGGCAGATCTCTTAGAAGGGTGCCTGGCTTTTAGGGCAGGGCCTGGGTCCCACGCATGCTCTTACCCGGGAGGTACCCTCTGGAGGTGTGCCCAGCACAGTGCCGCCCTAGGAACCAGCCTTCTACCTGCCCCAGGCAAAGAAACTCCAGTCTGTGGCAGCCTCCAAGCTTCTGGGACCCAGGCTCCCCAGCCCAGCTCTATCCAGCTGTGGGTGGAGCTGTCACCAGACATTTGTGCAAAACCATCCGTCGCAAGTGGCCATTTCCCTCCTCCGAGTTCACTTTCTAATCCAGCCTCGGCTTTTGTCTTTCCTGTGAATGTCCACGGTGCTGCGGTGCGAGCTAATCCCGGGCTCAGTGGCTGTGTCTTAGGGGCCGTCATCCGATGACAATGCCCAGCCGAGGAACAATGAGGGTATTGTCAGCACTCCCTGGCTCCGAGCAGGGAAACGTAAGACGTCCCTAGTTATCACACCCATGGGGGACGGCGGCCGGGCTCCAGCTCACACGAAGACATAATAACTTTCTCCCATTATTCAAATCTCTCGTTTCCCTCACCCCACCTTCTGGCTGCAGCCAGCGTGGGCCCAGGGCTTTGGGACATCTTCACACCTAAGCCAGATGAGCCACGTCCAAGGGGCCAAAAGGGCTAGGAAGCCGGGCTATGTTGGGGGGGAGTGGGCATCCAGGGCCGGGCGGGCGGCAGGCGTGTCCAGCAGGCCATTTCCTGGATTTGCTCCCCCAGCCCCCCATAGTTGTTTGTTGACCCGAGGCCCACAGTGCTCTGGCAGTGCTGGTGGTGACTGGGACCTTGGGGTTGGGGGTGATCAGTGGGTGGAGGGCCACGACCAAGCGGGCCAACTCTGACCAGAGGTGGCCACTCCTGGCTCCGGGAGCCCGGGGCTCCTGGTGGCAGAGGTACTGCCCAAGGCCCAGGAGGCAGGAGAGACCCCACCCAGGCCTGGCGGAGCGGTGCCTTGCAGGGAAGCTTTTCCACGGCTGCTGGCTGCCCGGGCCTTGCTGTAAGTGGATACCTCACAGTTATGCAACCCCGGCCGGCGAGGATGGGCTGCGTGCACCCAGCCAGCCAAAACAAGCACCAGCCCGGCTCCAGAGTGTGAAATCCTCAGGCCAATTACAGGGAGCCTGGGGAGGCAGGGCGGGGCTGGACACGGACTGCAGCCGGCCCGGGAAGAGCCAGCGAGTGAGCGAGCACGGAAGGCCTGGCCTGCTCTGTGTGGCTGGCTCGGCCCCCACGGCTGCCCCAGCACCCCAGGGAAGACGGGAGGACGCTTTCAGAGCCTTCTCCTCTTTCCCCCAGTTAGACTGGGACATTTCACACACAAAGCGTGCATGGTGGGGGGAGAGCGGCTGGAGCTACTTTTGCTCTCTTTCATTGCTCTGTGGACACAGGGACGTTCACCAGCAAGCTGACACACTCCGTGCCAAGTATGAGTATGTGTGTTGGGGGGGGGGCGGCCCTGGAGATTCCCACAAGAGTGGGGCTGCGACCCCAGGAGCCTGGCGGTCACTGGAAATGCACCACGTGCAGTCGGGACTCTTGTGAGCTGGAGCAAAGGGGACACAGCCCTGGAGAAGGGGGACTGGGGTCACCGGAGCTGAGGGTGTGCTAAGGTCACTGCGGCTCAGGCTGTAGGGTGAGCGGTGGGCAGGAAAGGGAGAGCAAGGGGGGACCCCGCTTGTGAGAGGAGACCCTCAGGGCCCAAAGAGGGGCTGGGATTCCTGGCACACACGCCAGGCTCAGGCGGCGCCCGGCAGGATGAGGCGGGCTGGCTTCTGGGGCCTGTGTGGGAGGCCGGAGCCCAGAAGCAGAGAGCGATGAAGATCTATGAGAGCCAGACGCAGGCTCCGCCGCGCCAGAGCAGGGGCTGTCTTTTATCTCACAGGGAGCTCGGAGAATGTTTCACATAAAACTCATCCCCGGGAACATAAATCACAGAAGAGGAAGTGTAGGACTCAATAAAGACCTGAAAATACTGGCTTTGGTCTGTGCTTGCGGGAGGTAAAGGGCCGTAAGCGGAAAAGCCTGTGTGCCGGGCAGGCCCGTTTCCAGGCGAGCGGAGCTGCAGCGGCCTCCTCCTGCCCACCCTGCCAATCCAGGCTCCGCTCCTTCCCGGAGCCAGGCGCAGGCGCTGAGATTTGGCCACTGAGGTTCCTATTTGCAGAATCCTGGACTGACTGCCGGGAGGGGGAGGAGGGGGTAGGGGCAGAGCCAGGCAGAGCCCCGTCAGCTGACAGGGCTCCAGGCCAAAGGTCCTGGCTGGGTCCCGGTCCTGGTCCAGGCAGGAGGCTGATTCCTTCCGAGAGGAGCTGAACTAGAGTCACGCGGCTCAGGCACCCTTCAGTGAGCCAGGAAAGTCGCCTGGCTTCCACAGTCTCACTCTGGAAGGCCCAGAGTGGACCTGAGGCTTACCTGGGAATTCCGTGGACTGTTCTCTCCTGGTGTGGGGACCTGGTGGATCTCCCTCTCGTGGTGGGGGTCTGGTCTCTCTCGTGGCGTGGTGGTCTGTAGGGAATCTCGTGGTGGGGGTCTGGTCTCTCTCGTGGCGTGGTGGTCTGTAGGGAATCTCGTGGTGGGGGTCTGGTCTCTCTTGTGGCGTGGTGGTCTGTAGGGAATCTCGTGGTGGGGTTCTGTGGTTTCTCTCGTAGCATGGTGGTCTGTAGGGAATCTCGTGGTGGGGTTCTGTGGTTTCTCTCGTAGCATGGTGGTCTGTAGGGAATCTCGTGGTGGGGGTCTGGTCTCTCTCGTGGCGTGGTGGTCTGTAGGGAATCTCGTGGTGGGGGTCTGGTCTCTCTTGTGGCGTGGTGGTCTGTAGGGAATCTCGTGGTGGGGTTCTGTGGTCTCTCTCATGGCGTGGTGGTCTGTAGGGAATCTCGTGGTGGGGTCTGTGGTCTCTCTCGTGGCGTGGTGGTCTGTAGGGAATCTCGTGGTGGGGTCTGTGGTCCTCTTGTGGTGAGGTGGTCTGTGGGAATCTCGTGGTGGGGTTCTGTGGTCTCTCTCGTGGCGTGGTGGTCTGTAGGGAATCTCGTGGTGGGGTCTGTGGTCCTCTTGTGGTGAGGTGGTCTGTAGGGAATGCTGGGTGGTTACTTCCATGTATCATCTTTCTGGGCCATGGTGCCCAGATTGTTGGTCAGACTCTGGACATTGCAGGCCATGGACTCTGACTACAGCACACGCTCCTGTCTTCTGTGGGTGGGCTTCAGCCAAGCCATGATGCCTTAAAGGAAAAGAGAAAGGCCCCTCCCAGAGGGGAGGCTTCTGCATCCAGACTCCAGCCTGCTCTCTCCACTCTCCCTCCATTGCCAGGCCCTCGGTCATAGGACTCATTTATTTAAAATAAGTGCTCCTATGTGCATCTGCATGTGTGCATGTGTGTGTGCACTGCTTGCATGTATACAGATCATAGCACATATCCTATGGGTTCTGTTTGCTAGAAACCAGCCCCTGCTTTTCTGAAGGGTGGAAGGCAGAAGCAAGCTTCTGAATACCAATGGCATATTAAATCCCTGCAACAAAAGTACAGCAAAGCCCATGTGTAGCAAAAAATCGATCGCTTCAATGTTACGGAAGGCCTGGCCGCAGGACTTGCTATGTGCCCTGAACAGCCAGTCAAGGCCCCAGAGACTCCTTTGGCCTCCCCATGCCGGGCCTTCCCCAGGGGAGCTCCCCACCCTGATTACAGTCCTCCTCCTGGGTCAGCCATCTGCATCTTGGTGATGCTCTGGAGGTACAGGGGTGCAGCGCGTGTGACGGTGCAGACCTACTCATCACCAGACGTGAGGTGCTCCACATGCACCCACACGCATGCATGTACATGGGCACCTGCATGCATGCGTGCAGATGTATGTATGCTGGTACCCACACATACCTGTGCGTTCATGTATGCATCGCATGCACACATGTACAGGGACATGCACGCACATTCGCAGATACCCACACACATCATGTACACACACACAGAGGCATGCACACACACGGGGACTCACACATGTGTGCATACAGGCACCCATGCATTCACATGCCTGCACTCACAGATGCAGCGTGTGGTTAACCAACGGCAGCCCGTGCTGACGTGGCCACCTCCTCCCTGGCTATGGACGCCCCAGCTGCGCAATGCAAGCGCTGGAATTCTTCAAGGAAGACTGCTGTGTGCCTTCCCAGGGAGGCAAATACATAAACTCCGTGGCCCAGACTGAGCCTCCCGGCCAAGCCCAGCACAGGGTAGAGCCTCCCAGGATCCTGGAGGGAGCAGGCTCCCTGGAGACCTGGCCTTCGGTTCAAATGCACCTGAGGCCACGTGGGGCCTCTCTCCAGCCCCAGGGCAGGTCTGATGCCGGCAGTCTGAGCTCAGACCTCAGCTCCTTCCTCTCCAGTGCTTTCTGGATGGACTTTTGGAGACAGAGGTTTGGCAGACCCTCCCTGGCTTATCTGAATTATGGGCCTTCCCTGGTGTCCAGCTGCTCGGAGCCTGAGAGTTATGGAAGATGGATAGAGACACACAGGGTTTCTGTCTCCCTGGAGAGGCAGGCGCTGCAGGCAGAGGTGCAGCCCACTCATCCTGGGTGGCCTGGGCATCTGCGGCAGACCCATCCATGTTACTGCCCACCTGTGTCCCGACTCCAGATTGTTTTCTGAGTATGTTTTTCACGTCTTGCTGGTCCCTTGTAAATCAGCCATTTCCTATCATTCCACTCCCCCATAAATTGATGAGCTAAATAAGATTGTTAGCTCACTTTGAAAAAAAAAGTCTCCAAACTACCCCTTTAAACGATTTTACTTTAGCCAGGCACTGATGGCTCATGCCTGTGATTACTCAGAAGTCTGAGACCTGAGGATCACAGTTCAAAGCCAGTCCAGGAAAGTCCATGAGACTCTTATCTCCAATTAACCACCAAGAAAGCAGGAAGCAGAGCTGTGGCTCAAATGATAAGAGTGCAAAAAGTTAAGGGACAGTGCCCAGGCTCTGAGTTCAAGCTCCATACTGGCACACACAAGGAGTTTACTTTAACTTCTTTAATGAGATCAATCAGAGCCTTCCCCACAGCTATGACAATTGAGCCCACATCGCAGAAGAGGGGAAAAAAGCAGAGCTGAGGACACATGCAAAGGGCCTGAGGCCTGGAGACACAAACCAACTGTGAAGCCCAGCCATGTGTACACGTCAATGTCCTTCAGGTGACCTTGCTCCTGAGATCTGGAGTATCCCCCCGTCCTCATGCCTCAAAGCCTTTCTTTGCCTGTCCCAGGGAGCCAAGAACAGCATCTGAGAATCATGTCTACAGGCAGCCAGCTGGCTTTGGGCCCAAAGCTCAGCTCTGTGACCTGGGTAAGGTCACTCTGTGACTCAGTTTCCTCATCTATCATATATATATATATATATATATATATATATATATATATATATATATATATATATATATATATAAAATGCTTAGCGTGGAGGGAGCTAGCCTAGGCAGTGACTCAGTGCTGGGCTGGGGACATGGGAAAGGAAGCCAGGCGCTGGCTCTGTGCTACCTGGACTGCTTTGTAGCTTCTTGCTCCCCCTGCTCTCCCTCCCCCCCCCTCCCCCGCCCCGCTGCTCCCTGTCTACCTGTGGGAACTGCCTTGGGAAGGCTAAGCCTCATTTCCACCAGGAGGGGCCCGCAGCCTGCCGTGGGCTAGACGTCAGGAGCCAAGGGAAAGCCTCTTCTCACGGTCTCTGTCCTGTCCCGAGCTGTCCTGCTGACAGGCAGCTGGGGCCAGCTGGTCCTTCTGGCAGCCCACCTGCTGCTGCTAAACCCTCTGAAAGGGGGGGGGCGTCCCACCCACCGTGGTGTCTACTGGCCCTTCCAGCTCCCAGAGCCAGAGTGACATGCTAGGGGGCGGCTTGCCCAGTGGGGCTCTCCTCTACCCAGCTGGATGCCCAGCCCACAGCCATACCAGGAGGAGGGCGTCACTGGGGGGAGGGGGAGCTTGCAGACCACCCACCATCCCCCCCAGGCCCACCCCCCGCAGGGAGAGACCTCCTTCCTGTCCTTCCTGCCCTGCGGCCGGCAGAGACAGGTGCCCACAGGGGCAGGGTGGCCCAAAACCTACCCAGGGCAGTGGCCTTGCACCCTGGAGGGCTCAGAGCACCTTCAGGGCCAGACACAGAGTTGGGAGTCCCTGCCACTTCCTCTCCCCCCACGGGGAACAGGAAGTCCTGCTAATCACACGGCTGGCTCACACACGGGAGCCAATTGTTGGCACAGTGCCTTTGCTTATTTGTTTTGTTATAGTTTACCCTAACCCTAGTCTTGCCCCTCCTCCCTCCCTGTCCCTTCCACAGCCATGCTGGTGTGTAAATGTATCTCATTCCTTGGTCCTACAATTCAGAAAAGATGGGGAGGGGAAGAGGGAGATGGAGAGGAGAGGGATTTGCTGTTGTTAGGGGTAGAGAGAGTGTGTGTGGCTGTGTAGTGCTTACATGTGTTCTGCATGCATGTGTCAATGTCATTGGTTGTATACATAGGTTATGAGTTGTGTGTGTGTGTGCATGCTGCTGTGCCTGTGTGCACAGGTCGTGCATTTATGTATTCCGCATGTGTGTTGCGCAGATGTGTGCCCGGGCACTCTGTGTGTGTGTGAGATTTACTCCAGGCTGGCCCCCCTGCTCTCCAGACTGCTTCCTCTGTGACGGGCTGTTCCTGGGGCTCCCACGTTCCACCTGCACAGATGGGCCTGAGCCTGGAGCCCGGAGCCCCTACCCTGTGCCAGAGCCAACAGCAGGGCCACTCCAGTGAGCCTTCTAGGCGGGCTGAAGCTCAGGAGAGGAGGAGGAGCAGGAGGGACCCAGCTCCCAGCACAAGGCTCTCCAGCACTTGACATTATTTGCCTTTCAAATGTTTGCAAATTGGTTGGGCTGAGGTGGGGAAAATAAGGGAAAATCCTGTCTGAAATCTGCATGACTTTAATCCCTGTGGGCTTGAACTCCCCAGGGGATGTCTGTCCCCTGGGCTCCCCTGGCAGGGGGTCCTTTTATGACTCTGAGGGGTCTTGGTGACTCTGCCAGCTCTGCCCTCCTCCAGCTACTCAGGAGCTGAGGATCGCCCCTCCCCCCAGGAGCACCAGGCGCGTTCCCAGCCTCTCTTCTTAATGGAACCCTTGTGGTTTTATCTTTCACACCTGGGACTTTATCCATCCAAAGTTCACCTGTGCAGAGGATTGATTTTTTTTTTTTTTCTGCAGTGCCAGTCCATCTCTCAAACTGCCACCAGCTGCCTATGCTCTCCCAGTGGAGGACCTCTGGGTGAGCTGGGCGTCTGCTCTGTGGGCTCCTCTGTGCCCATTCTGCTGGGTTCCTTGCTGGAGTCTAGAGCTCAGCAGGGGAGAGCTTGCCTGGGCTCTTCTTAGCTCTCTGCTGACTTCGTGTGTGTAAATGTCAGAAGTTAATTGGGAGGTTTGAAACTACTGAGGACATTTTTATGAGGATTGAATGGATGGGGTGGCGAGAAGGGCTACCATCTTTAAAATGTGCCTCTCTTTCTCCTCAGCTTGGTTTTGTTCTTTACAATAGAGCTGGACACATTCTTGGGAAGTGAATTCTTCCTGAGCACACATTTCGGAGACACCAAGAACATCTTAGATTTTGTTAGCTGATTTCCTGCCCAGAGGAGAGTGCTCATGTTTTGTCTGTCTGTTTGTTTGTTTTTGTTTTTCTGAGTTGACTTTTCATCTACAATCATCCTGAACTCATGATGATGATGGTGGTGGTGGTGGTGGTGGTATTGTTTCTTGTGTATTACTTAGGATTTTTGACTAGAGGAATAACACTCCAGGTGCAAATCATGAGAGGTCATTCCTTCGTTTGAGCCCTGGGCACTCTGCTTTCTCGTCTGCACGTGACAGGGGTGTCACGTGGAGCCGGCTTGGCTCCATCTGGCCGCTGTGCCCGCCCATGGCTTGGCAGCAGGAGCACCTGGTCTTGTTGCTAATCTCCACAACCACGCTTCTGACTTCAGTCATTGAGAAACCTGCTGTTAGTCCTGGGCTTTGGAAAACAGGAGTGCAGCCAGTGCTGAGCTGCAGTGAATTACTTTCTTAAGATGTTTCTTTTTTTTTTTTTTTGTCGGTCGTGGGTCTTGAACTCTGGGCCTGGGCGCTGTCCCTCAGCTCTTCAGCTCAAGGCTAGCGCTCTACCACTTGAGCTACAGCGCCACTTCCTGCAGTGAATTACTTTCTGCACTCACTGATGTGTTCCCCTATATCTCCTGATGTGAATTTACCAATTTTCTGAGTTAAAACCATCTTTGCATGCCTGGAATGAACCACGTTTGAACGTGATGTATCTTTACCCAACACTTTCCTAGGATAATTTTCCAATAAGTTGAGAAAATTTTACTGTAAGCACATATACGAGTATCTGAACATATGCTTCCCACTTAGACTGATATCATCATCATAAAATTTACTGACCTTGTTTATCATTTGCACTAACAATTTACTAAACGTACCTTACTGTATATTCATCTACTGGTTTGTCTTGGGGTTTTTTTGAGAGAGAGAAAAAGAAGAAAGAAGAAAAAGGAGAAGAGGAAGAGAAGGAGGGGGGGAAGGGAAGAAAGAGCAGGAGGGGGAGGTGAAGGTGGGGAAGAGGAGAAGAGAAAAAGAGGAGAGGAAAGGACAGGGCAGGAGAGAGAAGAGTAAGAAAATAGTAGAAAGAAGGAAAGAATCAAGCCTAGTATAGATAAGAGAAATTTACTTCTCTTCCTTCTGGAGTCTGAGGACTCCAGGTTCAAGGCACTAGCAGATTTGGGCCATCAACATGAGCCTGATTTGGGCCATCAACATGAGCCTTTAAAAGGAAAACAGAAGGCTCTCTTCTTTTGCTATGTTCTGTCTCTGGAGAGCGCTTGTCTGTAAATGGTACGAGCATATGGACTTTT
Source organism: Dipodomys spectabilis (assembly GCF_019054845.1). Lineage (NCBI taxonomy): Eukaryota > Metazoa > Chordata > Mammalia > Rodentia > Heteromyidae > Dipodomys > Dipodomys spectabilis. The sequence continues at coordinate 1,752,555 of NW_024870976.1, read as the reverse complement.
CGGTAGAGCAAACCCTCTGGGTCCCGCCTTTCACCTGTCTGAGTTCCCTGTTTTTTCCTGGAGCCGGGCTGGGTCCCTGGAATTCTGGGGATAGCACTGCAGATACCATCTCAGGACCGCACAAGCTCAGCTGGATATTAGTTCTCCTTGGGTGAAAGAGCCCAGGGTCATCTCTGATGCCCTGCAGTGAGTGACCGGCAGCGAGGCAAACTAGAAGAGATTGTATATTATGTTCAAGGACTGGAAGGGAGTTCCGCACCATTAGAGTGAACCAATGTGCAGGTTCAAGGCAAGAGCGGTATAGACCCCAAATCGCTGTCTCATAGAAATGGACTTTTTTCATGTTCACATGGAAATGAAATGGATTTAAAATAGCCTATTTTTTTGAAAAAGAAAAAGAACAAAAGTTGGAATGCATACTGTACTTGAAAGATTATTACAAAGCAATGGTGTACTAGTAAAAGTCTAGGCATGTAGATCAATAGTGGAACACACACACACATGCACACACAGAGTTCACTTTTTTCTTTTTCTTTTGTCTGTCCTGGGGCTTGAACTCAGCACCTGGGCACTGTCCCTAAGCTCTCCTGCTCAAGGCTAGTGTTCTACCACTGAACTACAGCTCCACGTCTGTATTTTGAGTGGTTAATTGTAGATAAGAGTCTCACAGGGACTTTTCTGCCTGGGTTGGCTTCGAACTGTGATCCTCAGATCCTCATATCTCAGCATCCTAAGTGGCTAGGATACATGTGTGAGCCACCAACCCCAGCCGAGTTGACTTTTGACATGATTGTCAAGGCCGTGGTGTTAGCGTTCCATTGCTGTGACAAATACTGGAGACAACTTAGAGAGAGGAAAGGTTTATTTTGACTCATAGTCTCTGAGAACTCAGTGCGTGGTGACTGGGTCATTCTGCAGCCTCTGGACCTGTGGTGAGCAGGACATCACGGCAGGAAGCTCATGATCAATAAGCACTCCATGGTAGCTGGGGGCTCACTTTCAGAGCAAAGTTCTCTCTACCAGACCCATTAGGCTCTGAATCTGTGTGTGTGTGTGTGTGTGTGTGTGTGTGTGTGTGTGTGTGTGTGTTAGCATGTGGTGGTGGTACTCCGTCCGGTGTGCACTCCAGGCCTCATGCTTGGTAGACAGATGCTCCACTGCGGAGTCACAGCCCTTTGGTGTTTTACTTCTTTTCCAGATAAGGCCTCATAGCATATCCCACCCCCTCCCTCCCCTGCCTCACCGTCTCCCCCCCTCCCCTGCCACCGCCCCAGCATTCTGTTGCCATACTAAGTGCAACTTAGTCTCTTAATGAGTTTCCATCCTCCAAGTCCTAAACCTCCTACCAGCCCAGTGTCCTCACTGGACCCTTCCCGGGCTAAGCTCAGAAACCCAAGTCATTCCTGGGACAGAGGGCACAGCTGCACCCTGCTCCCTTCTACCTGCCCAGGGACGTGCTGGCCTGCCTGGCGGCTACCCCTGATCTTCTGATACACCTCCCCCCCGCCCAAGCTGGGTCTCTGGAGGCCTGGCTCCCTCCTGCTGGTGCCCAGGCCTGGGCTGAGCTGGAACAAGAAACTCATCCTGAAAGTGGGGCAAAAGGGCCAAGGACCACGGTGTGGTCACGCTGGCAGGAATGAGAGAAAAAACAACACTGCCTCCATAAAGGAGGCAGCCGAACGCTTTTACATTCTTCCCCCAAATCGACTAAGCCATTTTCACAACATAAAATGAGCAAAAAAAAATATAATTATTTCAAGGTGTCCTTCACCTCGAACTCACTCAAGGCACACGGCTAAGGGGGTTTTAAAAATACATATATTTAAAGCAAATATTATTGTAAATGACTACTCTGTAATTTGGATTAATTGCTTTTGGTTTTTTCTGGAATAAAATCTTTAAGGCAAACCCATAAAAAACCCGAAGCCTGGGGCAGCCGTTCCTGCCGTGGTTCATTTGCAGGGAGGCCAGCACCACCCTGCAGCCGACCCCGGTGGGTCCTCGAACCATTTGTTGAGCCAAAGACACAGCCCGGGAGAGGCCACCCTGAGGCACAGTCCCCTAGTCAGGAGCTGGATCAGAGAAGACCACTCCCAGCCAGGCCATGCTGGGTGAATCTCAGGGATGCAGCCAGGCAAGAATGTGCCATGGGGGGCTGGAGAGAGCGGGGCTCCAGCTGTGCCACAGGCCACATGGAACATGTGGTTGCATATTCATTCAGTGGTGCACTGCAGAGCAACCAGGGCCTCCTTCCAGGCCCCCCCAGATCTCCTTCCTCCCCAGGACCCCAGCACCTCCCAGGGTTCCCTTCCTCCTCCAGGTCTCCTGTATCCCTGCGTGTCCTGCCCTTCCATCGTCCTGTAGGAGCATCTTGACTTGAGTCCTGTACGCATGAAGGAGCTGGAGAGACCCCGCTGCTGGGAAGTGAGGGTCCCGGAAAGGGGTCTGCTCTCGGAAGCCAGTTCCAAGAATCTGGACCCGCCACCTCCTGTGCTCTGTGCATCCATGACTGTAGGTGGGCATCTCCGTCCCTCTGCTAAGCCTGTGCCCAGTGTCAAACACCAGCCAGCAACAGGCCGGGGGTCCCTACAGGAGCAGGTCCCTACCCCAAGAGCTCCAATCTTGGTCAGTGGCAGATGTGCACAAGACCTGCTGCAGGCAGCTGGTAACAAGACAGAGAGCCGAGTCCCAGGCACCTGTGCACATGACCTGAACCACTGGGCTTCGGTTTCACCATCTGTACTTTGAGTGGGGTTCCACCAAGCACCCATCTGTCCACATATCTATCCCTCCACCCACTCACCCGCCATCTAGCTATCTATCTATCGTCTATCTATCATCATCTATCTGGCTATTATCTATGAATCTAATATTTAGCCCTTCCTCTTCTATCCATCCAACTATCCCTTTATCCACCCACCATCTATCCATTCATCCTCCATCCATCCGTCCGTCCCTTCATCCATCTATCCACTCATCCACTCTCTTTCTTGCTATGTTTATATTTTAGATCTAGCTTCCACTTACTGACTTACTCCACTCAACATAATTTTTCCAAGGTCCATCCATTTCTTGGCAAATGACATAATATTATTCTTTTTTAATAGATGAGTAAAAACTCATTGATGTACTCATCCATCCTAGGGCATCTGGGCTGTTTCTATAACTTGGCACCATGGAGGTGCAAGTGTCTTTATATTCTGGGTAGATGCCCATGAGTGGTATCACTGGATCACAGAAAAACAGTTTTTGTAACAGAATGTAGCTGAACTAAAATAGCCCTGTGTAAGATGGCGGTCACCCTTAAAATGGCAGTGCCATGTCAAGCAACCACTTTGACAGGAAAGAATCTAACTCCTACAATGACTTTGCCTGTTCTGGGCAATTCAAATAACTGGAATCACACACTATGTGGCCTTTTGTCTGTCTCCCTGTGGTCTTTGTTTCTTTTACTTTTTATTTATTTTTTTTGGTGGTACTGGGGTTTGAACTGAGAAACTCCTGCTCACTTGGCTTACTCACTTAGCTGGAACTCTACCACTCAAACCATGCTGCAAGCCCTGCTTTTTGCTGGGTATGTTGGAGATGGAATCTCATCTTTTCTGTCCAGGCTCCCCTGGCTCTCAGCCTTCGGAGGAGCCAGCATTGCAGGGCAGCTAGGATTACAGCCAGAAGCTACCAGCTTCTAGCTCAGCCACATGGTATTTTCAAGGTTCATCCACCTCACAGCATGGGTCAGAGATCATTCCCTTCATGGCAGAGTAATATTCCAGTGTGTGGATGGGCCACATTTCCTTCAGCCATCAGAGGTGATGGTAATGCTCCCCATTCACGTGTGCTTCTGCTTCAAGAAGCTGCTGCAGCTGCCCTCCATGGGTGGTGTGAAGCACCAAGACAGAAATGAATGGGGATGGTGAGCTCCAGGCTGGCAGGAGGGAGGGGCATGGGATGAGAGGAGGGGAGTCGTGCAGAGACACAGAGGGTTCATCCTGCACCTCCGTGAGCACTGGTGCCCGCTGACCGTGGGGTATGCCAGCCTTTATTGGCATGTCCAGTCCAAAAGTTAAAAGCTTTAAGACTTCTTTAAAAAAAAAAAATGGGCCAGTATCGCAGGGCTTGAGCTCAGGACCTCTCTCCTGATTGCTCACAGCTGGTGCTGTTCCACTTAAGCCACACCTTCAGCCCCAGCGTTTTGATGGTTAATTGGAGATGGAATCTTGGGGACGTTTCTGCCCAGAGTTAGCTTCAAACCATCCTCATCCAGATTTCACCCTCCTGAGTAGCAGGGATTACAGGCAGGAGCGGCCAACGCCTTGGCTTTTGAATGTGAATGCTAAGTGGTGTTTTTTAGGGAACAGCCATGTTGGGGAATAATTCACATATTGCAGTTTCATCCTTCTATCCATGTGAACAAGACCAGGGCATTCAGCCCATTCATAATGAGTGCCACGGTCACCTGCCTACTGCCAGAACGTTTTCCCAACAAAGACCCCCTGACCCCACACCCCCACCCCGTGCGCCTGGCCGTCCATCATCTACTTTCTATCTCTGTAGATTTGCCTATTCTGCACATTGCATGTAAACCATTATCCATGAGAATTTTTTGTTGTTGGTGGTGGTTGTGGAGCTTGAACTCAGGGCCTGGACGCTGTCCCTGAAGCCTCTTTGTGCTCAAGGCTAGCGCTCTACCACTTGAGCCACAGCATCACTTCTGGCTGTTGACTGGTTAATTGTAGATAAGAGCCTCACTGGGACTTTTCTGCCTGGGCTGGCTTCAAACCACAATCTCAGCCTCCTGAGTAGCTATGTTTACAGGATTGAGCTGCCAGTGCCCGGCCCATAAGAATTTTATAACTAGTTTTCCTCACTAGACAAAGGATTTTCCCAGGTCCATCTGTGTTGTAGCATTTGGGAGCACCCATTCCTTTTTTTTTTCTTTGTTGGTTGTGGGGCTTGAACTCTGGGCCTGGGTGCTGGCTCTGAGCTCTTCAGCTCAAGGTGAGCGCTCTACCACTTGAGCCACAGCACCACTTCCGGTTTTCTCATTGAAGATAATAGTCTCACGGACTTTCCTGTCCGGGCTGGCTTTAAACCATGATCCTCAGATCCCAGCCTCCTGAGTGGCTAGGATGACAGGTGTGAGCCACTGGTGCCCAGCTACCAATTCCTTTTCTTGACCCTCTGGATAGGAATGCTCCTCACTTGTTTCTCAAAGTGATTAACTTCTTCAAAACCTCTACAGCTGGTGCTCCAGGCACCTGGGGTGGGGGAGGGGACCACAGACTCTTGCTGGGAGACTTCAGCCTCAGGCTGACCTTCAAAAGCCAAGGCATCTGAAGCAGCCACTTCTCACTGTTGAGGTTTGGCTCAGCTGGGCTGACTCAGGGTGAGACCTTTCTAACGTGCTAGGAAAAACAAAAGGATAGCCTGGATGCTAGTGAGCGCGTGCATGCACACACTGCACACTGCACACACACACGCACACATGCATGCATGCACGCAGAAATGTTGCTGATTTGAGTGGGAAGGCAGTCTTCAATGAATGACATCACTGTGAACATAAATCTCGGTTGGTATGATTTATTTATGTTTAAAAAATCTACATACGATGCCGAGTTTTCAATGGCTTTGTTTAAGTGATAGTTTTGCTTTTTTTTTTAAAGTGAAAGTTGGAGCGATGATAAACAGCTCCAGCTGTAAAAATTAAAGGCAGAGGAGAAGCCAAGGTGATTATTACAGAAAAATGCTGTGTGGGGAGGGGCACTTGGCCCTTCTATCCCCGAAAATGAAAATTACCCTCTGCCACGATGTGCCACGAACAATTACCTGCTGTTTATTAATTAACCTCTTTTAAAAGTGCCACATTTCGACAAGGAACTGTTATTTCTCTAATGTGAAAACTGCCTTATTCATATGTATTACAACAGCCCTGTCCCATGCGGCCCAGGCTTTGTACACACTTAACAGATAACAGTTTTCGTGTCTAGAAAAATAATGTGAGGGCTGCAAATACCTTGCAAGAAGCTGCCCACGACCTTCTCATTGTGTCGGCACTAATTTCACGCCCCCTACAGCTCCCATGTAGCCACAGCCCAGTCCTGACTGCGGTCCGGAACAGAACGGGGAGGGGGGAGGGGGCGTCCAGAGCCTAGGCCTCACGTGGCCAGGACTTTCTGTACCCAGACCAGTGCCTATGAGGCCAGAGCCCCCTCTGAACCTCACATTTGTCTCCAAGTGAGGCAGGGGATTTTGGGAGATGGCCCTAGTAAACGTCTCACATCCTGAAACCAGGTCTTTGCGGCCGTTGCCTGTCGCTTTTAGGCTTTCTTCCCCCGAGCCTAGTCTGTCTGCCTCTAAGGACAGGTACTTGCCTGCATCCTTCAGACCACCCTCCAGGTGGGGATGATCACAGCACCTGCCCCATGGGCCCATTCTTGGATGTCCCTGTGTGGACAACACCTGGGACAGTAGCCTGACGGAGGATTCCTGGTTCAGCCTGAGGACTTCGGGAAGGACACCCTGTGCAGAGGCCAAGTGCATTCTGGAGAATGCTCTTCCCGTGGCCAGCTCCCGGGCAGGCCGGCTTTGTTCCACATGTATGTGCGGTTCAGAAAGGGCCCCTGGGGCTTGCTCATTCGCATGGTGCCGGCAGCAGTGTGCCCAATGCAGGGACGGAGTGACTGGCATAGACCCCTGGCTCAGCCCGGAGCACACGTGTGGCCCTTGGCTCCTCCAGCTGACACCAGCCTTGGGTGATTTACAAACACTCACCTGGAACTCATTCACTGAGCATCAAGCACTGCCCCAACCAATGACGGCTCAGGTGTCTGGGCTTTGGGGGTGGCAAGATGCCCTCGGCTCTGCTGGCACCACCAGACTCTAAGTTCCAGGACTGTGTGAGTGAGCGAGCAAATGCTGGGTCTGAGGCCCGAGACCAGACTTGTGAGAAGCCCTGATTGCAGTTGCCAGGATACCAGTTAGCTGGAGAGCAGCTTAGGGCAGTCCAGAGTTGGGGGGGGGGGGCTGGGAGCCCAAGGACCAGGAAACTGCCAAGACTTTCACATATAAGTGGAACCTACATTCTGCAGCAACCCAGATCCTCAAGCTTGGTCCTGCTAGGCCCTACCAGACTTGCCTTCTCTGGTCTTGCCAGGGTCTGCTGTTCTACAGGCTTAGTTGGGTCTCTGTGGAGGGCCCCTTGGCACAGAGAATGTCAGAGAGGGGAGGGGGGGTGTACCAGTGACGTCCTTGCTCCCAGAGCCAGGAGGTGCCAGCTTTCACCCACACACTCCCCCATACTGATACATATGCCCACCCCGCTTTAGGAGACAATAGGGGTACCAGGGGAGCTAGAGGGACCTGGGGTCCCTCAGATCTGAAGTTCTTCTAATCACCCTGCCCCTGGCTGTCTGACTGCCACAGTTCTGATGGGGAGGGAGGGAGGAGGACACCACCCTGTCCCTTCACGGCAGATGCCCTCCCCTTTGCACCGCCTGAGGACTTTCCAAATGTCTCCAGAGGAGCATCTTGCTGTGGGTGAAGGACTGCTTTGCTCTGGGTGGGTCCTGCTGTCTTCACCGAGGCCTGGCCCACAGTGGGTCCTCAGGGATGTGATCTCTGGGGACTGGGGAACACGGCGTCCTCACCACATTCTCTCCTGGTGTGGGGCAGCCTGGACACATGGCATGGGCTAGCCTTGGGTTCCAGCATACAGGACTGCCGGATGTGGGTGCCACAGGTGCTGGGTGCAAAACCCAGGAAGGCGTTGGACCCGCTGAGCGGCCAGTTTCCTGCTGGTGTTTGACAGTCTTCAGGCATGGATGCTTTCCCCAGAGGCCCGGTCCATGGGTGCTGTGGATTTGGTCACCTTCGGGTCACGCCATAGAACTGGCCATTTTTTCCTCTGCCTTCCCTTGCTGGCTCCCTGAGCTGAGCCTCCACCGCTGCCCTGTGATGATTGGTTTAGGAGAGGGCGGAAGGGGGAGCCAGTTTGCTCGGTCACTAGGGGCCCTCTCAGAGGGGGTGGGGCTGGGAATCTCACTCTAGTTGAGTCCCTCCCTCAGCTCCTCCACGCCCACCCCTCCTTGGTCCAGAGGGGTAGCTGTGCAGCAACCCCAGCCCCGGATCCTGAGTTTATACAGATATCTAGATATAGATATATACATATTTATGTTTGGTCCCAGGGTTCCTTTGAACTCAGCCAGGAGAACCTTAACTAGCACCTTGAAGACCTAAGACCCAGAGCCAAGAGGAGGGCAGGTGTGTGTCCTCCCACTGACTGGCTTAGTCTGAACCAGGCCTGGGGCTCCCCTCTCCCCTCTCCCCCCTCCCCCCCCCCCCCCCCCCCGTGCCAGCGCCCATCCCTTCTCTTCTGGGTTTTGCATTCTAGGTCGGTGCCTCCAACAGCGGTGCCCCTTACCCCAGGGAACCAGAGAGAAAAGCCCCAAAAGCAAAATCCACCTACACTGGTGGGAGAGGAGACCTGGGCTCCGCACCGTAGGAGACCGCCCCTCCCCCAATTGGGGTAGCAAGGAGGAGGGAGCGGGGAAGACGGGAAGACCACAGGAAGGGAGCAGGTCAGTCCACTCCTGGTGGGGCACCGACCTCTAGGAGCAAGCGTGGCCCAGAGGCCAGACTGTGCTGGGCTGGGCTGGGCTGGGCTGGGCTCCGGACTCAGCCTACGGCTGCTATTTCCTGGCCATGGCTTCTCTCCTGCCAATGGCACAATAAACCTGAGATCAGGTGTCTGCCTGTGATCCGCAAGGGGAAACTGAGGTGGAATAGGAATCTCACACACCTCCTCCACGGCTCTACCGGAGGGGTACTGAGTCCACAGAGCCAAAGACAAAATTTGGTTTTCAGATCCAAAGGGTTGGTAGCAAGAGAGCCTGGCTGTAACTGAAAGGATCCATCCGAAAGCTAAGACTGCAAAAGGAGAGGCCGGGCTACCACAGAGAAGCCCCCACCAGACCTCTGCACTCACTCTGGGCCTCTGGATGGTGAACTCTCACCCAGTGCCTCCTGGGTCTTGGCTGCCTGGCCCCAGGAGCAGTGTGGCTCTCCAATTTCGTTGCTAACAGGGTGGGACTTCGGAGCACGGGCGACGGCCGTTTCCACGTGGGCCACCTTGGGGTGTGGTCCCTGGACCACAAGGCCACGGGCATCTCCGAGGGTACCCGAAGGCCAGGGCGCTGCGGAACGCAGTAGCTCCTGGCGCCCTGCAGTACCCGTGTCGGGAGAGGCTCTTCTCCCCTAGCTTGGAGTGAGCACCTGGCTTAGGAACAGGCGCAGCACCGGAGGGACCACAGGATTTGTTGGCGGAATTTCAAAGGTTCTGGGGTGGAGAGGAAAAGCGTGGGAAACCGATTCCGTTTATTGCGCTTCTGCGGAGGTGCGCGAGCCCGAGGCTCCTCCGTGCCTGGGACCAACCTGTGTGCTCACCAGACGGGAAGGAGTCATCGGGGACTTCCAGAAGCTTCTAAAGACACCATTGGGGGGGGGGGGTAGGAGCGCAAACTCTCTCCTAGGCCCCAACAGGGAGAGGACGGCGGAGGCAGGCCGGGCTGGGGGGGAGGATTCAGGCCCTCGGTCCCTCTCCCTGAAAACAAAGCTGAACAAAACAACTACTTGTGGGATCCTCGCAGTGTGCAGGGCCAAGTCCGCCCGTGGGTTCTGCACACATCTGTCCCTCAGAGCCTGTCACCAGGGGCAGGAACTCAACGCAAAACGGGGAAGATAAATTCTTTGGGGCCACCGGGGTGGGTGGCGTCAGCACCCCCCATCCCTGGAGGCTGCCTGTGTGCAAGGGACACACGCCACGCTGCCCTGGGTCCCTGGGAAGTGTGCGAACATCTGGGTTTTGTTCGAAATCCCCTACATGGCTCACATTCCTGGGAAATCTTGGGACCCAGAACGGGGTTCAATGACTAGAGGTCCAAGCCCGGCATTGGAAACCGCCAGGGGTGAAACTGGGGCGTGTTTCTGATCCACCGAGTCCTCCAGCCGAGTTCCCGCCGGTCTTGAGGGGGGCGTCGGGGAGAGGGGAGCCTGGAATACTGCCCCCGGAGTGAGGGAATGCCGCGCTGAGGCGTGGTGGGGACGGGGCTCCCTTTGTGTTGTGTTCTTTGTGCCCTACACCGCAACCATTTCCCACCAACCAAACACCCCTGGGCGGAGCGGCTCGGACGGGGCTGGAAGGCACCGAGACACCCTCCGCACACGTGGGAGGGGGGTGTCGCAGCTGACCACGTCCATTTCCTCTCCGTGAAGGGGAACCAAATCAGCCAACTCCCAAGCCCCCCCCCCTCCACGGCCTCCTGTTGTTTAAATCTGGGGTGCGTTTCCACCAAAGGTGGGGTAGGTCACCTTCCTCTCTTCCATCTGTGTTGGGGTGAGGCAGGGGTCTGGTTAGAGGAACCCTTCTGCCGCCGCTGCGGATCTTCCAGGAAAGCCCATGGACAGACTGCAAACGTGCCTCCACTCACATTGCTATCCGGAAACGGGAGGGGGGGGATGAGAAAACACTTGACCAGGATCCCCATAGAGTCCTGACTGTGGCCAAATTCATACAGCACAGAGGAGGGGCGGAGAAGCAGCCCGGACCTGCGAGAGGTCAATACGTCTGGTGCAGCCCCAGTCCTCCGTACCCGTCTGCAGTCCAGCTCCCCGGCATGGGCAATGGGGTCATCTGGAAGGGGAAGGTGGGTCCTCTGGGCAGCCTCCTCTGCAGAGGCCTCCTCAGGGACTAACCCACAGTGAGCGTGATCTCTCCAAGTGTGGGGCTGCTTCGGGGACCCCTGAACAGAGGAGCTTACTCACCCCTTGAGGATCAGCTTCGCGCTCCCCTCAACCCACCCTTGTTCTGGAGGAGCCGATCTGCTCATTCTGGGCTGCAGCCTCACTTCCAACTAGCTAGGAAAGGCTGGGATCTGGGGCCCCCTCCTCTGCTCCGTGCACAGCACAAGTGGGGAGAGAGGTGTCCTCTGAGCCCCCCCCCCCCTTCCCTGCACCCAGCGGCCAGGTTGGTTCTGGAACTTGAATGCAGCCTGCAGTCCTCTAGCTTAGAGTTGCCTTCCCAAAGACCACACCTCACCCTCCTACTGGGAAGACGCTCCGGACGCACAGGAGCACCTCCGGTCCCCAGCGGGTGCTCCAGATTTCCTGTCGGCACCGAAACTCCCCAGGGTTTGGCTCAGTTTGAAAACTTCCCTTCAACATTCTAGTAATGACTTTTTCCTCACAGGGTCCCCTTCTACCTATACTTGTTCCTCTAAGACACCTCCCCCCTCCCTGCAGACTACCTCTCAGGGACACAAGCCTGCCCATTCCCATCTACATCCGATTTTCCCGGCTTTACCCTCTCCTTCTCGGAGGCATATTTCAATGCCTGCCCCGCTCTCTTGCTTCTAAGTCTGGCCACGCGGGGGCAGGGCCTGGCCAGGCCGGGCCCAGCCGGGGTTAGGGCCATGGCCTTGGGGATGGAGCACGGCGGCCCTTCCAGCAGACGGGGCCGTGGCCGATGCTGCCCTGGAGGAGCTCTGGTAGCTCCTTCTGCGGCTAGCCCCATCCTTGGCTAGCTTTGGTTTCCCGGGTCCTCCCCAGGCCGGCTAGGCTGAACTGTGGGTTCCAGGGCTCTGGCCGAGGCAGGAAAGACATGACAGCCTTTCCTCCTTGCCATACCTCCACTGGCAAAGGTGGCCTTGCCCATCGGCTCACTGCCCTGCTTCAAGCTGCCGGGACTTCCGAGAATCCCCTCCTGAGCGGAGGGAGGGAGTGGGAAGAGGGCCTGAGAACGGGGCGCCTTGGACGGAGGCCAGGCCTTTCTGACCTTGGGGCCTCCACCACGGCCTGGGGAAAAGAGGCCAAGCCGGTGGCCCTGTTGGGCTGGGGGAAGGGCAGGGACCCTTCTCCAGGTGAGACTCCTAAACAGGCGCCATTGTATCTTCCCAGGCCTCTTGCCAAATCTCTTAGGAGGCTGTGAGCTAATCAAGGAGCGCCCCGCAGGCTTTAGGTGACCTTGAGCCATCCCTGGCCGGCAGTCCCCGCCAGCGTCAGGACCGCAGTCGGGAAAGGCTAGGCAGGACAGGACCTGTGGTCCTGGGTTCCAGCGACTCCCAGGAGTGAGCTGGCTCCAAGTCCTCCACGCAGGACAGAAACTGCCAGCCTTGTCTGTCAGGGACCTCCATTCCCACCTCCTCCGGTCCCCCCAGACCTCCGGAGTCCTGTAAGCCCGAGGGGACAGAGAATCGGTGTAGAGAGGGCGCCTAATGGGACAGCTGGGACTGGGGAGCTGGGCCCGAGCCCCACACTCACCCAAGGGCAGAGCAGGCAGAGGCTGCAACCGGTGACACTTCCTCTGACCTGGGAGTGGGGTGCAAGACGGGGCACCCCAACCCGTGGGAACCTGGAAGGGGCTGGAATGCCTCGGGAAGCTGGCGGGGAGCGCAGGCTCGGGCGGAAGGCCCGGCGTCCTCCAGCCAGCGCCGGCTCCCGTGGGCCTCCCTGGGGGTGTCCTGCGCCCCGCGCCCGCGCGCCCCTTCCAGCACTCCCCGCCAGGACCCAGGCCTCGGCTTGGGTTCCACGAGTCGGTCTCCGCCAGCCGACACGGGGTTTATTGCACAACAAAGAGGGGGTGGCCGTGGCCCGAGGCCCTATCGGGGGTGGCGGAGAGACCCAGACTCTCCGGCCACCCCAGCCTCGGGGCCTGGTGACGCCGTGGCCGCTCCCGGCCCGGCGGGGCCCCGGCGTCCGCACGGCGCGGGGACGGCGACCCGGCCGGGGCTCCATCTCCGTGGGCCTCCGATTCGTTCTCGGATCCCAGCGGCTCCGGAGCGGGGCCTCAGCCTCGCCCCGCCCGCACCCAGCCCCAGCGCGGCCGGCCCCTCCGCCGCCGGCCTCGGAGTCGGGGGGCTGCGGGGTGCAGAGCCGCCGCGGGCCGGCCCCCATCCGCCCTCGTCCACCTGCGCCGCCCGCCGTCCGGGTCGCGCGCGCCCGCGCCCCGCGCGGGGAGGGTCCGGAGCGCCCGGAGCCCCGCGCGGAGCCCGGCCGGACGCCCGCGCGCCGGGTACTCACCTGGCGCCGTGGCGGTGGCCGAGCCGGGCTCGGAGGCCGGGGGCGCACGGGCCCGCCCCGGGGCGGGGGAGTGCGGGGCGCCCCGGGGTGCGAGCCCCCCGCCGTCGGGACGGCCGCCCCCCCCGCCCCCTCCCGCCGCGGGGCGCGCCGCCCTCCGCCGCTCCGGGCATCCGGGCTCGGCCGGGGACGGCGGGTCCGGGCGCAGCCCCCCGGGGGGCCGCCGCGGGGCGGGACGGCGGGGAGGGGGCGGCGGGCGGCGGCCCCCGGGGCGGGCGGCGCGGCGGCGGGGGCTTCGGAGGAGCCGGGATCTGGCGCGCGGGCCCCGGCACGCGCTTCGCGGCCCCGGGGCGGGGCGTGGGCCGAGGGCAGAGTTGGGGAGAGGAGCGGGCCGGGGGGACCGGGAACGAAAGCGTTTTAATCAGGACTACACGCGACCCAGCGCCGCCCGGCCCGCGCGGACCCGCGTCCGAGCTCGGCGCGCTGGGCTGGCGGGGACCCGGCGGGCCGGGGCGGGGGCCGCGGCGCGGCGCGGGGGCAGGGCGGGGGCACGGCCACCTCGCCGCCGGGGCCACCTGGGTCCTTTTAAAGTGTCCGGGGTGCGGGCCCCGGGCGGGAGCGGCGGGCGCAGAGTGTGTTCTTAAAGGGCCAGCTCCCGTTCCGCGCCGCGCCGGCGGGGGGGGGGGGGTGCGGGGGGAGCGGGGAGGCGAAGGCCGGGAAGGCCGCGGAGAGCCCCCCAATCCCGCGCCGAGGCGGCGGCGGCGGCGGCGGCGCGACGATGAGGATGATGAATACATGGCAAAGTTTTTTTGGCCCCGGCGAGGGGTGTCAGATTGAGTGCTCTGTGCGCATGTGCGAAGGTGTCCAAACTGACAATGCTGGGGAGATGAAGATAGTGTGTAGCTGCTTCTGGGCTCGAGGAGGAGGAGAGAGATTCCGCGAGCCGACACCATGCGATCCAAGGCGAGGGCGAGGAAGCTAGCCAAAAGTAAGTCTCCCGCGCTCGGCCGTGCCGCGCCGCCGGGCCCGGGCCGCCGGGGCCCGGGGTACCCGGGCCAGGGGTGCGCGTCGGGGCGCGGTCGTCGCGCCTGCCGCCTGACCGCCCCCACCCCACTCGCCCGGACTCGGCCGCGGGGCCCCGGGGGGCTGCTCCGCCTCCCGCGCTCCGGGGCGCCCGGGCCCGGCGCGGAGGCTCGGGGCGCCCGGGCCGCGCGCGCCGCTCCCCGAGGGCGCCGGCCCCCTCCCCGCCGAGCCCCCTCCCCCCCCCACCGTGGCAGGCGCCCGGGCCCGGGAACCCGAGGCGCGCGGTGGGGGCCGGGAGGGGGGCGGGGGGCGGGCTGGGGGTGGAGGGGGCGAAAAGCGAAAGTTAGCGAAAAGTTGAGAGGAAGAGAACTTTTCCTCCCGCTCGCGCTCCCGCGCTCCCTCGCTCCCTCTCCCCGAGTGGCTCTCAGTCCTGGTCAAATCATATTCCGGGCTTTTGAAATAGTGGGCGCTAGAGCACCGCCTTTGGCGTCCGCCAGCCGGGCGCAGAGGAGGGAGACCCCGAGCCGGGGAGGGGGCGGAGGAGGGGCGCGGGCCGGCGCCCACCCGGCTCCCTGGGAGCCGGGGCCGGGGCGGCGCGGGCGCGGCGGCCGCAGCCTCTTGGGGAGCAAAATGGAGACTTTCCCAGCGCGTGGACCCGCGGCGGCGAAGTTTATTCCCCAGCGGTGCCCGGCGCGGCGGCGGGCGCTGCTCCGCGACTCTGGCGGCTCGCGCCGGCCGCCCCGGCGCCGCGGCCCCCGGCATGCCGGTCCCGCCGCTCGCGCTCCGACCCGCCGCCGCCGCCGCGGGCCCCGCTCGGAGCGCAGCGCACACGCCCGCCGGGCCCCGGGGACCCGCACTGCCCCGCCGGGACGGCCTGGGGCCCGGGTCTTACTTTCTCTTTCGCTCCGCCTCGGGCGGAGCCCCGGGCTCCGCGCGCAGCCCGCGGCCGACCGGTCCTCACTGCGGGCTCCGCGCCCCGGACGCCGCTGCCGCCCTGCCTCCGAGCCGCTCCCGCGGCCCCCGCGCCCGGGCGCCGGCGCCATCCGCTCCGGGGACGGCGGGCTGGGGGCTTCGGCCCTGGCGGCCGTCGCGGCGGGCAGGTGGGGCCGGGCGGCGCCGCGGCCCGGCGAGCGCGGCTCCTGCAGCCCAGCCGCGGTCCGGCTCCAGCGAAGCGGCGGGAGCCGCGCGGAGCGGAGCGGGTGTTGCCCGCCGCCCCGGCCGGCCCCGGCCGCCCCCTCCCTTTCGCTCGCCCGCTCGCCCGCGGAAGGGGCGTCCGGGCCCACTCGGCCCCGGCTCCCCACTAGGCCTCCGGGCCATTCGGTCCGCGAGCCTGGGCCCGGTTCTGCCCGGCCGGGAGCCGAGCCCTTGAGCGTGAACCCCGCGGGCCTGGTCCCCGCGGCTTTCCAGGGAAGCTTCTCCTTCGTCTCGGACCCGCCGGCCCCGTCCCCGCGCCCCCCGCCCCGGAGGCTGCGCGCCCGGCCTGCAGGGAAAAGCAGCCCCCGCCTCCCGCAGACCCCCCGGCCTCCTCCCGCCGTCGGCCCTAGGCGGGGTGCCCGGTCCCGCGGGGCTCCGGGCCTCCCCGGCCTCCCGCGACCCCGGGCCCCCTTGGTACGAATGGGGGCTAGACGGTTCGCGGCGGGGGCCAGGGCGCCGTGTGCGCCCCGCGAGTCTCTCCGCGGCGCGTGGAACTTGCGTTGCGCGCGGCGCGGAGCGCGTGCGGCCGCCAGCCTGCTTGGGGCGTCGATCTCCTGGTCAGGGTCTCCGGGTGCGAGGGCCCAAGGCCGGGGCGGGACGGCAGCCACTCGGCTGCGCTCCTCCGGCCTTCGCTGTAAGCGAGAGGCCGGCTCCGCGCTCCCCGAGCGGGGCGAGCAGCCGGGCCTTCGGAGGCCCACCCTGGGCGGGACGCCGCCCTCGCCCAGCCAGCCAAGCGCCCCACCTGCGCCCAGGTCTGCCGTGCCGGAGCCCGGTGTCCGCCAGCTGTGGATCTGCGGCCTGGCCTGGAGGCCTGAGGACCGACGGTCCCGACGGCTGCGCGCTGGAGCTCTGAGGGCACGGACGCTCCTCGTCCCCAGTTCCCTTAGCCAGGATCTGCCTACGGAAGCTTGGCCCAAGGGCCTAGAACTCTCCCTTGGGTACGCTCTGGGACCCAGCCCCAAGCTCCATCCACAGCTGAGACCACTGCCCGGGGTGGCCAAGGAAGGTGCTGCCAGCTGTCAGCAGCCAGGGGTCCGCAGAGGAATTTAATTTCACTGGACACTATTTTAAGCAGACGTGAACATCCCTGGGAACCTGACGCCATTACCTGGAGAGCTCGGCGGCCAAAACAACAGACCCTGCCGTGCCCAGACCAGGGTGGACGGCGAGGGAGGGAGCAAGGCCATGGCTCTTCATGGCAGGGCAGTGCACTTGTACTCAGGCCCTGGGTTGTGTCTCCATCTGTGTACTGAGGACAGAAAGGCTACCAAGCCAGTGGATATGATCTCATGACCCAGAGCTGGGGGGGCCCGCCCTTCAGGGTGCATCTGGGGCTGTAATTTCGTTTGTATTTCTCCATGACTCTAAATCCATGACCCAATCTGGGTGGCCTGCTATGTGGTAGCATTTGGGGGGCCGTGATGGGGCAAGAGGTTAAGGGGCTTCTAGGCTAGGGCTGTGCTCTGCTGGGGGGAAATCTGAGCCCAGGGCCAGGGTTTCCTCCTTAGGCTCTGCCTCGGCTGGCCAGTAGGGACCTGGGGCCGAGCTGGCCCTACATTTGAAAACGAAATTCCTAACAATAGTTTGTTGTTTCTGTCACTGCTGTGAGACAGGTGGGCAGTGGGGGGGCTTAGCGCAACACCCTGCTTACAACACAGCCAGGGGGCCTCTGTGGAGGTGTGTGCCCCAGAGACTCCACTGTCAGGGCCCTCACCATAGCTGTCCTCTGAGGCCGCTTCACACCTGATGGGCCGGGACACCACAGGCTGGGCCCGTGACCTCTCCACAACCACTGCCTTACTAGGCGTGGGTCTTTGTGTGTGAGTGTGTTGCACATGCTTGTGGTGATGTGTGCAAAGCAGGTGGGGTGAGTCCGCTGGAGGCCCAGCTTGTAGCCTTCTTCTTGCCGATGAGATAGGCCCGGCTCTTGCTGCCAGGTCACTCCCCGGCCACCTTCCCTGCAGGCTGCCCCCAGTCAGCGCTTCCCTCAGGTCCTTCTGACAGCCTGTCCTCCTTTTCCCTGGATACTAGCTAGGGCAGCGGTAGGTACAGGGAGCTGGTTGTTGAGTTGTTAAGGAATGATTGTCTTGCCCGCTTTGGGCGAAATAGAGAGGGGCGGGTGCGGGGCTGGCTGCCAGTGCCCTGTGGCGTTGTGCTGTGTGCCAGTGGTCCTGTCTCTGCTGTGTGCTGGGGGGGGGGGCTTGCCAAGACAAGTCTGTGGGTGAGGGGCTGTAGATAAGCTCTTGGCCAGCATGAGCAGTGCCCTGGGGTCTCCCACCACCTCCTGGCCTGCGCCGGCCTGCCTCTCTGGTCAGGTAGTCCTTGAGGAGCAGGTGCCCCTTGTTGCCACCCTGCATAGTCCTTCTAGGCAGTGATGGGGGGGGGTAAGGGATTACGATGTCCCTGAATTTTTGTCCAGAACGGAGTGGGGGGTGTGAAGGCAGCTAGAGCTCCTTCTGGGGCCCCTGGGTTAGGCATATCCAGCAAGTGCTACGCCTGCTTCCGTGGGTGCGATTACCTCCCGCTTTATTCAATTAGGAGGCAATTAGGAGTCCTTTGGGGCTGGGGCTGGTAATTAAAGTGATATATAATTAGAGTTTTAAGAAAAATTATTTAGGATTAAAAATCTTTCGAATAATTTCGTTTAAAAATTGGAAGTGTTAAATAAATGTATTAGGTTTTGAATCAAACCCGAGTCTTGGAAGTTGTAGTTCAAGGAGTGGCCTCTGTGCCTTCTCCGGAGCCGAAAGAAACTTCCAGAGGTGGAGGGAGGCTGCCGGAGCCTGGCTGAAGTGCAGCAGACCCGGAGGCTGGATGGGGGGGTGCTGCTGAGCACTCAGGGCCCGGGAACTCCGGGCTGTGCTGGTGGCAGTGGTGGTGGCGGCGGCAGTCGCCTGCAGCACCCAGTCACAGCCAGCCACCACGTGCTCTGCTGTGGTGCCGGCTGCATCTCTACCTTGCAGCTGGAGCGGTGGGCACGCTGCGGGCCCCGCGTCCAGCAGTGCCTTTCTCTTTGTGGCTGGGTCAGGCCCAAGGGTCCTTGCTTCTGGGGCTGAACTTCTAAACCCTCAACCCCACCCCACACACCTTGGGCTCCAGCCCCTCTCCTGAGCTCCCTCCACTGTCCTTGGCTGCTCAGTGCCTGGAGTTCCCAGGAGCGCACCCAGCATGGGGTCTGAGTCTGCAGTGGGGGTTGGGGAGAGCGTTGTGTGTGGGGATGGGGGCAGAGAATAGTCTAGGTTCCATCTCCTCTTTCTTGGACACCAACCTGGCAGGCAGTGGACAGACCCTTGTATGTGGGCTGCCCCTGTGCAGGACAGCCTGTGGGCAGCCAGTCTGGGTTCCCAGAGAGAGTGGCCGGTCCCCCCTATAGACTTGATAGCTTTGCCCCTCCTGGGAGGGTGGTGAGGCATGGAGTAGGGCTGCTTTCCTAAGGGGAACAAACTCCTGGCACGGAGAAAGTGCCTCCCTAGGTTTACGGGGTAGGGGTGGGGGTGGGGTTCGGGGTTTGAGGGAATGTGGTGAGTCTGATAAAGACCTTGAGGTTCCCCCTCCCCCCACCGAGCTGCCCTCCCTGCCGGGTGCATCACACTCAGTTCTTTTTTATTTTTGAATGTGTCCAAGCTAAAGTCGTTTTCACAAGGCCAATGCTGAACTTTTTGGATCAGGTTTGTCCTTAAAAGACAAGCAGACATCCATGTGCTTAGCGCCGGTGAATGCAGCCCCGAATGGGTGCCTGGGTCACATGCACAATGCATTCCTCATCTGCTCAGGGCTGGTCTCTGGGCCGCAAGGAAGAGTGGCCAGGGCTGTGGGTGTCCTCTCTAAGGGTGGGTGCACAGATGCCAGGGTGCAGGTCAGGGATGGTTTTTGTTTGCCCACTCCCAACACTGCATTTGGCCAAGAGCAAGTGCAGCAGGCTCTGACCTGAGGTGTGTGGAACCTGCCTGCTCCAACGCCTGCCCAACCCCCCATCAGTCGGCTGTGCGTCAGGGGGCTGCATGAGGTTGCTGATCTATCCTGGAATCGGCCATTGTTCCTCGAGACTGGGCCAGGTCCACAGTGGCCATCCTTCTAAGGCCTGGAGTGACCCCAGCTCTAGCGGATTCCGGAGCCAAGCTTTCTGCTCTGATCACTTTCTAATCTGAGGGTTTCACCCTGAGATCCTCACTGGGTGGAGGTCCCCAGGCTGGTCCTTGCCACCGGCAGCCTCTCCGGAGACTCAGGAACAATATGGAACGGGAAGATGGCAGTACCGCCCTGGAGATACATATTTGTTTAATACTTCACATTTTGTGCAAAAAAGGGGAGAAGTTGGATTCTGGTGAGGGCTTTGCTTATTTTATATCCACTATAACCATTTCTGTCCATGAAAATTGGCTTAATTATATCAATGGAATGTTTCTTTTTCAATTCTGTATGCAATTAGTCCATCTTGCCGGCTGCAATTTATTTTAATAAAAAAATAAACCAGTGGTGTGTTCAGTTCCTCGTCCCCTGGGGACAAATGCGATTGGTGTGTTTAATTTCATTAACTACAATGCGGCCTACTGGAAAAATGTATAAAATCAGCTTTATACAGCTTAAACACTGGCATTTGAAACAAATCATTATTGCATTAGCTGTCACACTGGTAATTCTAGAATCTAAGGAAAAAAATATATTATGGCTGTTTTTATAACCCTTTGCAAATGCACTGTTAAAATAATTTATAATCATTTTAAAACATGGCTCAGTCCTGGTGAATATTTCATCTCCTCTAAATACGGACCTGCATTATCCCAAACACATTTCACACACCCGGCCTTGTGCGGATTCTAACCCGCCACGCTCAGCCCTCAAGACCAAAGCAGCAGAGACTATGTTTGAATGAACCTGAGGAGGATGGAGGTCTCGTTTTCAATCAGCCTGGGCCCCATACTTAAGACTGTGGGGGAACAGCCAGGGAGTTACCTGAAACCTACTGAGGGCCGGAGGTGACCAGCCCGAGGCCAGCTCCCCAGCTCAGGTGGGAGGGGGATGATACACATCAGCATGGCTTCACGGCAGGGAAGCAAAACCTCCCCTTTCCCCCCATCTCCTTGCTCAAACTTGGGTGGCTAGCCAGCCGCTTTAGCTCAGCTCCACAGAAGCCTGGCTTGGGGAAGTGAGCTTTCTGGAGCGCATCAGTTTTCTGAATGCACTGGGTTAGGAGGGTCACCAGACTCATGCTCACTGTTCACAGTGGGCATTGTGTGTGCAAGAACCATGTTCACCTCCCGTCTGTGCTCCCTGAGCACAGGCGTGTGTGTGTGTGTGTGTGTGTGTGTGTGTGTGTGTGTGTGTGTGTGCGCGCACGCACACGCGTGCGCGCTCATGCACGCGTGTAGAGTGGGGGGGGGTTGCTAATGGAAGTCCTGGCTGAGTCTGAGCTGCCTTTGCAGTGGCTGAGGGATGGAGCATACTGGCCTCTGGCTATCACAGATGTGTGTGAACCGCCATCAGACAGCCCTGTGGGAGCAGGTGCTAGGCAAGTCAGGGATCTTTGGATTTTTCCTTCTTATCTCTACAGCAGTGTGCTCTAAGGAGATCTGAGTTGGGCTTGGGGGCGCCCTGTTGAGTGGCTGCCGGCTCTTCCCAGCGTGGTTGTGGTTCAGGAAGTACACCTCTGTATGGAAAGTGAACTGCTTCTCCATACCCCTGGGCAGAAGTGGGGGGAGCCTTGGCTTCCCCACACCATGAAGGACCCAGGGCCTCCAAGAAGCAGGGCTGCTGGCTGTGGGATGTGAGGGCTTCGTAGGCCTTACCAGGGGTTCTTGAATAATTCCCAGAAAGCCGTGCAGGCTTTTCCTGGCCCTATTAAGGACAGTTTTGATTCCCTTCTTTTGGCCTCTTGACTTACCTGCATGGATTTAAGCAGATTTGTTTTTCTCCTTTCGACACAGAATTTATATGCTGCATGAATTTCAACCCTGGGTGATAATGGGGTGTTTTAGAGGCAATCCAGATATGCCCAGATGTCTTTGGGTCCGTTGGCCCCGTGTGCAGGCCTGGGCTTTGTCTGGCCCGGGTCTCTCCAGAGCTGACTTGTGGCAGACCCCACCAAAGTGACCGCCGTGTGCCTGCAGTTTAGTTTCTATTTGGAACACTGTCGAGTTGAGAAATAAGTGGCTTTGTCTACTTTCCTACTTTAGAAAGAATAACAAAGCCAAATGCCTAGTGCACATTTCAAGTCCTGGCCTGCAGAAGTCCCTGGAGGGTGCCCTCAAGGGCTCCTGAGGACCCTGCTTTCCCCCTCTTCCCTCCCCCGTCCTGCTCCATCATGGCTCAGGCTCCGGGACCATGGTGTGTGTGTGTGTGTGTGTGTGTGTGTGTGTGTGTCCCTGTGTCCCTGTGTTCCGTCCTTCTCTTCCTGCCCCCTCAGCTCCAACTTGGCTTGGCTTTGTCAGCAGGCCAGCACTTACCTTGTGCCTTGTAAGGGTGAGGATGTTTTAGAGAATAAAAGTGGGTATTAACTTGGTCAAAATATTGAGTATGTGTCTAGGTGTGAATCTGTGCACGTGTGTCCCCACCCCCCTCCCCACGCCTGGAGCAGGAAGGACTGCACCAGGTCGCGGGGAAGTGCAGCAGGTCATCATGGGGTGCTGCTGTGTGGAAGATGGCCGTCCTGGAGACAGGTTTGGGTGTGCTAGAATCTCACTCAGATCAGACTGGAAATCAGATCGAGTTTTCTTTTTATCTCCTTGGCCTGTTTAGAAAATGGCTTTGTGAGTCTCCTGCCTCCCAACCCTTCGTAGGGGTCATGGGGGAGGACTTTGAAGTTGGGCGGGGTGCATGGACCCTAGCAACGCAGTGCAGATTTAGATGAGATCCAAACCATACCCTAAAACTATACCTCTGGGGGCTCCTTCTGCTCTGGCAATGGACTGATTTTGATTCCCGCTATCCAACTCTGTCCCGAAATGAAGCACGCCCACAGCCCCTAGCTGATTCTTTATTTTTATAATTGGAGGTACAGGTGCCGGGACCTCTGTGGCCCTGTGTGTGCAACAGGGGCTCACTGTGATCAAAGGCAGCCACACCCCTGCAGCCCCTGGGTGTACTTCAGCCTTACACTGGTCTCCGGGGCCAAAACAGCTGTTGACATCTGCCAGCTCTCTTCTTGCCCGAGGCCTCCCACCCCTGCAGGGGCTGAGCTCTCCGGCTGGTTTGGGTAGCTCCATTCCCATGCCTCTGCTCCTCTTCCCAGGCGCTCAGAATGTTCTCCGTTCTCTGTGGGTCTGCTGGGTGCTGGGCTCTCAGCTGTGCTCATCTAGGGGCAGAGGCCTCCACCCCACCACTACAGGATGCCTCTGGGGCCCACCCAGAGCAAAGCATGGTCCCTGAGCTCTGGGGGAGCCTGGCTGTTCCCAGCCATGCCATGTGCTGTGTGCTGCTTACTGCTGAGTAGTGAGTCAGGGCTTAGCGGATACCTACCGGATTCTGCATCCCTGCTGTGGGCCCCGGGCCTCTGTGTCCAGTCTGCTCAGAGGCGGAGGAAGCCAGAGTCAGACTAACACCCTACCTGACATCCCTTGCTTGCCATCGCCTGGCCACGGCTGGTGGAGGGGGTGGGAGACCCGGGCCGAGTTCCGTATGGAGAAGGCCAAGGCCAAGAGGAGAATGGCTGGCTGGAGCACTCCCGAGAGTCCCTCTTGACTTCACATGGAATCGGTTTCCCCAGCTGCCTGTGGCAGGCGGGGCCCCCTGGCATTTGGGCAGAGGGATAAAACGATGGGGTTGGCACATGAGAAACATGACTGAGCTCTTTCCTGGGCTGCAGTTTAACTACATTCAGAAGCCGGCAGCCAATATTACACCAAGATATGGATTTACATAATAGATTCCGATTGAGAGTCTCTGAGGAGAGGGGCCATGTGTTTGAAAACCATCAGACGTTTGTATCTGCCCAGTGGGCTGGAACAGCTTCCTCAGAGGGGCCCGGCCACACCAGTCCATAAAACATTTAAACAAATACTGAAATTTATGCTCACCGGTGACCACAGGAAGGCCTCCGCAGTCCCTGGGCAGAGAGGAAGACCTGACTCAGGAAGCGCTGTGCATTAACCCTCATCCCCTACCACGCCGCCTTCTCCCTCTCTCTCTGGAGAAGTTCCATCTGGAGTCTCCATTGAAGCCCTGAGAGAAAAGAAGGAGGAGGAAGAGGAGGAAGAGGAGGAGAAGGAGGAGGAGGAGGAGGAGGAGGAGGAGGAGGAGGAGGAGGAGGAGGAAGAGGAGGAGGAGGAGGAGGAGGAGGAGAAAAGCTCACTGTGTGTTGTGCTGAAGATGGATATCTTTGGCTTGTGCGGGCCTGAGAAGGCTCCAGACAGCCTTCAGAGGGGACTTCCTTGATCAATATGTACTCTTGTACCGATCCAGCTCCAAGGCAAGCACACTGGGTTGGATCACAGGAACAAGGTCTCCAGAGTGTCGGTGTACCCCGAGATCGCGGGGTCCCATCTGGAGGGAAGTCCCATTCCAGAGGCTATCTAGGGACTCAGTAGAATATTGAAGCTTCAGGCAGCAGCCAGGCTTGGGGGCTGGCTCAGGGGCTCTGCCACCTTCCCCTCTGCCACCTGCTCATAGGAGAGGATGGCTTCCTGGGAAATTTCTGGCCTTCCTTGTAAATCACTCATAGGCCCTTATCCCTGGAAGAGCCCACACATTCCTGAACTACTTGAAAACCAGAGGGTACTTTGTTGGCTCTAGCTGACCCTGCTGGAGAGAGAAACAGCCCCTCCTGTGGACCCTTCATCTTGCTGACACAGCGAAACCATCTCCCTGAGCATGCAGATATGTCCACCTGTGCACACGTGAGCCGCATGCCTGCACACGTATGTGCGTGCACCTGTGTGAGAAGATGGAACTGGCATTCACCGTCCCTCTGGGACATTCTCTTTTTCATTTATCAGCGACATCACACACTGCCCTGCCTGCTTGTGCTTTTGAAAGTGCCACTGAGTCCCATGGGACCCTGTGCCCTTAGCCCTGCTTGGTGCTGGAGAGAGCTGCCCTCACTGGCCTGTGCCAGGCACAGCCCTCAAGCGGTTTTGCAGCTGGAGGTGGTGGGAAAAGAGGCCAGAGAAGTTCTGAGGTGGAGAGGCCACAGCCATCGGTGAGCACTTTTCTGCAGCCTGTCACCCCAAGAAGAAACAAAGAGGAGACAGGCTGTTTAGACAATCCTGGGCCCTGGGGTTCATGTTGAGAAAAATTAGGCCTCTTGAAAAATTACAGAATTATGCTGCCAGTGTCGAGTTGCGAGATAATGATGTGTCTGTGTGTGAAAATATTAAATTTCAATAACACGCCGTGCGAGCACCTCTCTGAATAGGGTATTCAGTTCCCAGCTCGGCCGAACATAAGCTAGTGACTGACAGAATACAAATGGTGCCATGAGGCACAGGGGGGGTGGGGGGTACAACCGGCCCAGTGCTTCTTGGTCAGTCTATCTCAGTCTACCTAGCCATCCTTTTATTTAATGAAACAGCCTGACGATGCAGCTAATTATTTATTTATCACATTAGCCGGAAGAAAAGCTATCAAAGACAGATCGATTTTTTTTTTCCCCTGGAAGTGATTTGACATGACTTTAAAAAATAAGACCTTCTTGGCTATGCCGGACGTTGTCCTAAAATTCTTAAAGTTCATCTCATCAGTGCTGCTGCCAATCCATTTTTTAAAAAACAAAAACCCCAAACAAACAAACAAACAAAAAACCCCAGGGCCCCACTCCCACACCTGCGGCCTGTGGGCACACGAACTTTCGAGGCCATCCTGCTTGCTGACCGGTGGTGGACTTAGCCGAGATTGGGTGCAGATGAGCCTGCTGGACGGCTTCTTCCAGGCAAGTGAAATCTGAGCAGGGACCAGTAAGTCTGGATGATGGAGATTTTTTAATATCCCTTCAGAACCTTGACGTCTCCGACCACAAGCCTGTGTGAGACCAGGAGTCCCTGTCCCTAACTCCAGGGCCCCATCGGGGCTCACGTGTGCACAAGTGTGCAGCCTTGGGGGCAGCTGAACGTTTTGTTGAATTGTTAAAAAGAAAAAGCCCAAACAAATCTTCATCAACGAAAAGCCTAGAAAGTAAGAGAGCAAGAGAGCGGGGTGTGGGGGGGGCCTGGGGGTAGATGGCGCGCCCCAGGGGGCACTCTCTGGTTTCCTGGCTGGGAATCAGAATTGCAAAGCAGAGGGCCCCAAGTTTTAACTTTCTCTCCATCGAAGGTGTTAATCTTACCCTCTAAAGGTTAGATAAAGCCACTGAAAGCTGCTCCTGTTATTGAATCTCATCTGCTAATTGCCGGGCAGGGTTCTAGGGCCTTCTCCTGCACCTGGGTTCCTGGGACTGGCAGGCTCCATAAGAAATCCTTCTTTGCTCCTGCCCAAGTTCTCCCTTTGCCTGGGGTGTTAGGTTGCTCGGATCCTGACAAAGAGGAGCAGGGGTAGGGGGAGTGGGGAGGGAGTCTGTGAGAGGCCATGCCTGACTCAGCCCAGCCCCCAGGCCCTGGAGCCCTCCTCCCTGGGCCACCAGAGTTAGCACAGCAGTGTCAGGAAGAGGATGAGGTGGGTGGAATGCAGCTCCAGCTCTGTCTTCACCAAGCCCTGGATGATGATGTATGCAGGGCTGCATCACCGTGCAGGGCATGGAGGGGAAGCAGGGTTCTCCATGGAGGCCCTGTGGCTGGGGACAATCCCAGCAGGCCTGCCTGCTGGATTGGCAGCCAGCTGGGCCTCCAGCACCCTGATTCTGCAGCTGGTTCCCATCCCTGGGAATGGGTAGAGCCTGGCCTGGACTCAGGGAAAGGGTACCTTGTGGCCCAGAGCCAGGTCTGCGCCAGCTTCCCATCTGAACGCTAGGCACCCTCTCCAGTGCTGCTGGGCCAGGCCGCGAGGGCCAGCAGACAGGACTAGGGAGTGTAGCCAAGCCTCGGCACCTGCTGGTGGTGGTGGCAAAGACCCCTGTGAGTGTCACTCCCAGTGTGGGCAGCCACCTTCAATGCCATGACAACTCCATGTGGAACCTGCCAGCCTCTAGCTCACAGGCGGACCCTGGCTTTCACGTCCACGCTCCAAATGGGGCTCCAGCACCTTGGTGGGACCAAAACACAGGAACTAGATGAGCAGAAGTCTGGCCTCTGGGTCCCCGTGTGGCTGGCAGGCCCGAGGCCCCACGGGCCTAGTTCCCGTGTGGTCAGGGTGGTCCTAGGGGAGATGTTCTGTTTCTTGTGACATTCAAGACTTGACAGGTGCTCTCGGAGCTCTGGCAAGAGCGTCCAGGCCAGCTTGACCAGTGACACAGGGTCGTGGCCCACCCTTGATGGTTGTAGACTCTGGGCAGGAATGCCATCATCCTGCTGGGAACCGGGTACAACTGGCTGCCGTCTTCCATTTCTAAGGAGGCCCTGGGGAGACTGGGCTCATATTGAGAGATGGGGGGCCCTCCAGGAAGCACCCTCCAACCCCGGAGCTGAGCTGGGGGAAGTGCTGGCTGTGGTTGTGGGATCCTCAGCCTTCCGGGTTGGGTTGTGCCCTCTCTGCCTCTGCTGGTCAGGACAGAGAGGCCCGCGGCCAGTGCCAAATGCCTCTTTCCTACCTGAGAAAGCCTGTGTCTCTGCTGTTATCAATGGGGTCACGCACATGGGCTTGCATATATGTTTGTGTACTTGTGCCTGTGTGTGTGTGTGTGTGTGAGTGTGTGTATGCAAAGAAGTCCATTTGCACAGACATGATGGCCAGAATCAGACTCTAACTTGGTCTGGGCTGTTGCGGAGACTTGCGCGTGGATTTCAGAGAGGGGACCATTTAGCCAGGTGAACAGGATGGGCATTCAGGAAGCCTCGGCCCCTGGAGCTCTGCAGTCCCTTGGCTTGTGGAGAAAATGAGAGGAGAGGGTGGCTGGGCACAGCCAAATGCAGACGCTGTTGGGGAGAGAGAAGGCCTTGTCGTCTGTTGGGGCTTAATCTGAGCCTTTCCCTTCTCTCCTCATCAGACTACAGCCCTAGGGGCCCTGTTCTGTTAGGGTAGAGCAGGATGGAGCCCCCCCATCTGGTGTCAGACACATTCAGAGTGGGGTGCAGGGGCCGCCTCTGGCCCTTTCAAAGGGACATTCAATCTGAACTCTGGGGCCCAGTCCGAAGATTCCAGCAAACCCCAAAGCACTCGGTAGCTGGAGAAAGCACTTTCTAGTGTCCAGACTCTGGCACGAGGCCCTTTGTAGGATTATCTGCCCCCCCTGGGAGGCCCGGAATGCCAGGGGGGTGAGGGGCCACAGCCATATAGTGCTCCCCGCAGGCTGCCGATAAAGCAGGCAGCTCTGTGTCTACTCTGTCACTGAAACTTGAGGTGCAGCCCCAGAATGGGGACCGGTGTCCCAGGACATTTGAGCCAGAGAGGCACTGCCACTCTGCACTTGCCCTTGAGAATTTGTTTGGAGGCCGCACAGGCCTCTACCCGCATCGCACACTGCTCCCCCCCTCCCCCAGCTGTCTGGTGGAGCACACATTCTGGGCTCCTGGATGCAGAGGATGGGGTCGGGGTGAGTGAGTGGGCAGCTAGCTCTGGGCCTATTGGCAAGCTGGGTTGGGCAGCCTGTGTGGGTCCTGGGCGGAGCCTGTCAGGTAGAGAGCAGGCTGGTTGGTTCGTGCATGCCACGCTTCAAGGGCTGATCCAGCTGTTCCATGCTTTGGATTTGACCCAGCAGCAGACAGATTCAACCAAGCACTCAAACTCTTCTTCCTGTCCCATCATTGTTTCCAAATTGGATCCATCTCTGTCAGAGCATGGCCTCGAAGGTACATCCAGCCTGAGGACTGGTCCCCAGGACTCACGTTTAGAATGTACGTCCCTGTAGACGGTGGACAGGGGCCGCTGCGGCGCTGACAGACCCGTCACTGAGACCACTCACAGTCTCTGGAGATCTCAGGGCCTCCTGTCTCACAGCGTCACACTCATTCTGCAGCCAAGAGCCAGGCTTTGTCCCATCACCTGCAGAGCCTGGAGACATCCCAACGGTGTCAAGTGTTCCCTCTCTGAATTGTTACAAACCACTCTGGAAGTGACCCAGGGCGGAGGGAGGCCCCTGCATACCCGGTCCTGGGAGGTGGAGCACTTGCCTTTCCCATTGACCTGCTGCTGGGCACCGCAGGCTTCAGGCTCAGATAGACCGGGACAGACAGACAGAGTACTGGCACCTGCCCTCGCTAGCTGTGTGCCTCTTGAAACCGCTCTCTGTCAGACAGAGTGACTGTGGCTAAGTCAAGAATGGGCTGGTGTGTTCTCCAAGGGTGTCAGTGTCTTGCTCACCTGCTCACTCTCCTGGGGGTCATGGCAGGGTGGTCCTACCATTGGCCATGTAGGGCAAGTCTTCCAGGTGTCCAGGTTGACCTTTGGGATCCCAGGGTAGGAGGCGGCTGGAGCCCCGCCCCAGGCCCAGGCCTTGTTGGACTGGCACTGCTGCAGCCAGCAGCATGTGGGCACCGTGCTTTGGGATTCCATAAGCAGGTGTCTTGTTGACTGACGGCCACAGTGGCTCCTCTGGAGACCTGGGGCTGTCTGTCTGTACTGATCACCGTCCTGCTCCAGGCTCCGGCCCTGACCACCCTTAGCATAATTCAGAAGGGCTTCCAAACATGTCTGCAGACACCAGTAGTTGGACTCCTTTAGAGGGCCGTGTGGCTTGGGGGGTTGGACAGAGGTGTCTTGCTGGGCCTCTCCCCTTGGGACAGAAGCTGACGCCTTCTTGAGGAGATGCTTTTTTGACTGTCTCTGTGATCTCTACGATGCTCACGCAGTGAGTGAGTGAGGACCTCTCACAGCTGACCCTGCTTGGTGTCTTTTCCCCTGCAGTTACCACTGAAGGCCTAGGTCCCTCCCGGACTCTCCCAGGAGTCAGGAAGACAGCGTGGGGCTTTGCCTGCCTATCCTGAGCCAGTGCCTGGGAACTCCAGCAGGCATGCTGTGCTCTGGCCTCCTGGCACTGCTTTCTCTTCTAGACACTTCCTGGACTTGGCTTGCTGAGCCACAGCAGTGCTGATCGGACCTGGGGGCTCTCCAGGCTGTGCCTTGCACACGGGGGTGGGAGGGGGCACCAGGGTGACCTCAGGGCCAGCATCTATGTCCCCCACCTCTCATCCTTTGGGTGGAGACTTACCAATTCTTCCTTTTCAGTGGTTTCTTTTTGGAGCAAAGGGAATGACTTTTCCTTTAATCTGTTAGTACTTCTTGTATTGTTTTACAAAATGAAGTATTATGTAAATTTGGCAAAAGATGTGCAAAAGTTGCTCAGGACTAGATGAGAGAGAGAGAGAGAGAGAGAGAGAGAGAGAGAGAGAGAGAGAGAGAGAGGAGAGAGAGAGAGAGAACTTGCTTGAGTTTTCCAGTAGTGAGGCAATTAAGCGATCTGAACATGGTATCATTTATCGCTAACAAAAATTTTAAAAAAAGAAAGGGAAAAAGAGGAGAAAAGCTGAAGTCTAAAGATCTATAGTTCTCAATGCTAACACCAACATATTTGTGGCTTAAGTAGAGACTGGCCTTGAAGATTCTGCATTTGCTGCTTCTTCAGTTAGGGTGGACTGGCACACAGGTACCTTATTGAGTCCCGCCCAGGGGACCAGAGCTGGCGGCCTGGGAAGGTACAGAGGGCAGGCAGGACTGGCAGTGGGAGGTAGGGGGAACTGAGACTTCTTGGGTTTTGGGTGGAGAGGAGCCCTTTGACCAGGGCCTGGCCCCACCCTGAATTGAGGGCTCTGGAAGCCGGCTTAGGAGGTGGATGTGGAATGCTCCTGGTTTGGTCCGGACCTGGCAGGAAACAGATTCCCACATTAGGGTCAGGTTAGGTGACCCGACCCCAAATGAGGAAATTAACATTTCTGGTTTATGGAAGGGGGTGGGGAGTGTTTCGATCATGAGAGAAGATTTAGGGCAACAGCAACTTTGGCCTAAATCTATAGGCACATTTTTCGTCAGCCATGGCCTGCTCGAGAGCCCAGTTTTCTTGGACATTATAAATCTGTCGTCAGCCAGGACAGGGCCATGTCTTCATTGGGTACGCCACCGTTGAATGCTTTCATCTTTTACTCTTTTTTTCTTGTGTTTTCTTTCTTTCTTTTTGAGTAACCTTGATACGTCTTTGGACAACAAGTCCGTGGTTATTGCCAAATCAATTTTCCAGGGAGACAGATGCCTTGCTTCAGGGGCTCTGGGCGTAGCCTCCCGTTTGGGGTTGAGCAAGGATTAGACGGAACTTCTCTGTGAGCCATGTTTCCTCATCTCCCCGGCTCCGTGACGTCCCAGCTCCTTGGCCTTCCTGCCACATTCTCTCTGCTCTCCTCGCTCCGCTTCCTGATGCTGTTTCCTCACCTTCCAAAGCCAGCCCGCAGCGCGGTAGAGATTTATGAGGGCTAAGCTTCTAACAGGATCGTCTGTTTTATATGTTCTCCCTGCTGCTCCTGTGGCTTGGCTTTGGCCACGGCTCTGGGCTCAGTATGTCCGTGCTGGAGTTTGGTTTTGGCTGCGGGATCTTTGAGGAGGGGAAGGCAGGGCTCCCGAGGCGTGCTCCCATTCACAGGGGGAGTCACCGCCTCCATCCTCAAGCCCAGTGACAAAACCTCACTAACTTGCCCTTTTGTTGCATTTAATCAGAGACCCAGAGATGGGAGGGCTTGAATCAGAGAGCGGCCCAGAACACAGTAAAGAAACTCCCCAACAGGCTTTTCCCCCTTGTGCACTCTGTGTGTTTGACTCAGCCTCAGCTGGACCCTCTGTTGAGGTGGTCAGGAGCAGCGAAAGTGAAATGTGCTCTGAAGCCTTCCCTCCCACAATCCCCCGAGGGCAGCCCTTCCTCCCGGTGGGAAAGGCCAGGGAGATGGAAGAAGAGGAGGCTGTGGCCAGCAGCACCTGTCCACTGCCTTCCCAGTCTTGCCTGATGGGCAGGACAGGAGGCGATGGCTGGTTCTCCACTGCCACCCTCTCCTCCTGCCTTCTCCCCATCAATGTGGGGTCTAACTCTAGTTCAGAACCCCAGAGCAGCTGCACAAGGGCGTCTGGGAGATGAGATGCCCTTGGTTGTGGTTGGGCAGAGACGTCTGGCTGAGCCTCTCCAGGGTATGTGGGTATCTCTGAGAGTTGTCCATTTACACATTGGTCACCTACCCACTCCTGCCCTGAAGGGACAGAGGTGTGCCTGCTCCAGCACTGCCCTCTGTCTAGAGGAGGGAGGTGTGGATCCCTTTGCACTCAATGTGTTGGGAGCCAAGCCAGGCCAAGCACTGATTTCTGGAAGGGGTAGGGCCTGGGACTCCTCCACCCTGCCGTGGGCTATGTGCCACAGCTGCACGTCAGGAGGGGGGCATCCCTCGGCCTGGTGGTCTGTCCATGCTCCTTCTTGAGAAAATAAACCAACGTGTCTCCAGGCCACAAAATACCCGTTGTTTGATCGACCTTTTTTTTTTTTTATAAGAAAGTCCCCCAACTTAAGCAGAAATGTCCCTGTCAGGCATGGGACTCCCCGGTGGCTGGGCTTGGGGCAGGTATCCTTGCTGAGAACATTCCAGGGGCCTTTGTGAATTCCCTTTCTCCTTGGCTGCCGCCGCCCCAGACCCAGAACACTTCTGAGCCCCAGGTGGCACCCCTCCCACACATCTCAGTTTAGTCACAGACATGGAGCAGAGTGGGCTTGCTCCATCCTCGAGGCTGACCGGTCACGCAGAGCAGGCTCCTCATACGCCTGTGATCCAGCACTCAACATTACTCCATCCATCCATCCATCCATCCATTCATTCATTCATCCATTCATTCATCCATTCATTCCTCTGTTCATTTATTCATGGCTTTGTTCCGTGGCTGAGGATGGACCACCCCATGTGGCCTCCGTAAACGTTCCAGCAAGAAGCTCTGTCCCCATATTCTGTGCATTGACCATCTAGTAGGGTAAAGGAGATTGAAGCTCCCCTAATCCAGCAGCCACTTAGAAGCCAGATAACCCTGGGATTCAGGATCCCAGTGTTTGGCAGACAGACTTTGTACCACTGGGTCTGGGTTCAAATGGGACTTTTCTTTGGCGACTCTGCCCTGTTTACTTAGTCCCCTTACTTGTCAAATGGGGTGGGTGGGAGCGGAGAACTCCTGCAAGATCCTGGTTTCTAGGATGTAGCCAGTGTCATCATGGGGGATGGTCCTCCCCAGGGAGCAGCAGGGACTCAACCCTGGCCAGGAAGTGGGGTGCAGGCCCATGGAGGCTGTGGGTCTCCGCCAGCCGGGCCCCCCGGCTCCTCTGGGGCAGCTCTGGTATGTGGAGACTTCTCTGACATGATGTAGCATTGTCCCTCAACCCCTAAGCCAGTCTCAGGTGCCTGTCCCCTCCAGGAACACACCGTGTGCCCGCCCTGGGAGTTGCTCAGCCTGACTCTCCCCTCTGGGATGTGGTCTCAGGTGGCCTTTGGAGACCCCAGTCCCAGCCTGGCCACTCCTCATGCCCATGCCAACACCTGCTCCTGACAGGGCCTTAAAGCTTCTTGTGCGGCCTCCTGAGCACACACGAAGGGGCAGGGTCTTTTCTTGGGGTCTTCTGTGCGGAAAGCGGACACTTTTTTAGGCTTCTGGAAGCGTCTGCAGATTCCAGTGCTGGTGTGGACGCCAGGCCCTCAGCTCCAAGGTTCCGGGTGAGCTGGAAGCAGAGCTTTGGGCGCCCATCCTGCAGGGAATATGGCAGCAGGGGCCCAGGGGGGGCTCCAGCAAGGAGGGGGTGGGGCATTCAGCTGCCTCCCCCAGCCAGTCTCCAACGCAGGGACCCTGGGCACCCTGCGGCGAGCGCCCTTGGGAAGGGGCACAACCAGGCAGGGAAGAGCAGCTGGCACCAGGAAGGCCCAGAGGCCCGCAGCTGGGAAGGGCGGCGTTCCATTCATGATGGAAGCTTGGCAGATGCCAGCGTTCACCTGACCATAGCAGCGGCTGGGGTGGATGGCTAAGGTGCAGGGGAGCTCTGGGGGCCGGCAGGGCATTTTGAGGAGCCGCGTCCCTGCACAGCAGCGTGCCGCCATGGCGGGCAGGCCAGGCAGCAGAGGCGTTCCTGGCACACTTTCCCGTAGCTCCGAGGATGTTTTGAAAGTCACCACGGGAGCCACGGGAGCTTGGACTCCTGCGATTCTGTGGTCGGGGCCGTGTTTTAGGAAGTGCTAAGCAGAAGTGGTGACTTTGGCTGGTCACCTTGATCTGAGGAAAGTGGTGTAGTAGCCAGTGTGGTCTGTGGCTGCCGGTGACCCAGAAATGAGCACCTGGGCAGGCCGGGGCCACACGGAGCAGGGCCGGCCGGCCGCATGAAAGGGGAACTCTCGCCAGGTGGGGGCCAGCAGGTCGGGGGGCAGGAGCACTGGGGAGGGGGAGCGTGCCCGTGATGCCCCTGCCTGCCCTTGCAGCCCTTCCTCCTGAGCATCTCCTGCATGACGCCGAACATAGATCCCAGGTCAGCCCAGCCGCACAGCCCTGCAGAGCGGACTTAGCTCAGTGCTCAGTGCAGAGAACCTGGCACCTGTCGACCTGGGGTCAGACCAGGCCAGTCAGAGCCTGGTTCCAGGGTTTAAGAGCAGGTATGTTTGGGAAGGGGACGATCTCAGTCCCTTGGAACTCATGGCTGGGCCTGGCGACACTGAGATGCGTGTTGGTGGCTCCCAGGGGGCCCTGCTGAGCTGTGCTGTGGAGGTGACTTTCATGGTGCTGACCAGGAAAGCGTTGGGCTTATTGGTGCAGACAGACTCGCTGGTTGGAAAACGTGGGCCATCCCCCCAAAGGAGCGAGCAAGCTTTCATGTTCCCTGAACTTTCTAGAGGACCTTGTTGCTTGTGTGGTGGGGACTCCAGCCGATGGGCGGGGGCTGCAGAGACCAGTGCCCACAGTCTGGAGATCCTGTCAGTCAGTGACAGCACAGGCAATGCCCGGCCCACACGAAGGCCAGGCAGGTGGGGCAGCTGCGTCCCCATGGCCCCTCCAGGCCCCTCTCCACAGCCCTTCTACCATCAGCACACAGAACGAGCAGCCCACACCTGCCATCCTCCTACTCCTCGGCCAGAGGGACATGATGACCTTGGGGTCAGGGCCGTGTCCTAGGTGGGTACCGGCTGGGGCGCTGGGGGAGCTGACTATCCAATGCGCTGGCGGAGGTGGAGAATCTTCTCCCGCTGAGGACAGGAAGGGCAGAGCTGAGCCTAGCCCTCCCGGATACCCAGCCCACAGTGACTAGCACCTTACTCACTGGCCGTGTCTGTCCAGCGGCGCTCACCTGGCTCAAGGTGACTGAATGTTTCTCCCTTCCCACTGCCCAGCGCTATCAAGGGAGGCAACTCTGAAGAGGCCTGGGCTCGATCTGGGGTCTGTGGAGCAAACGAAATATTTAAGAATCACATGTACTAGCTGGGTGCCGGTGGCTCACGCCTGTCATCCTAGCTACTCATGAGACCGAGATCTGAGGATCGCAGTTCAAAGCCAGCCTGGGCAGGAAAGTCTGTGAGACTCTTATCACCAATAAACCACCAGAAAACCGCAAGTGGCGCTGTGGCTCAAGTGGTAGAGTGCTTGCCTTGAGCCGAAGAGCTGAGGGACAGCACCCAGGCCCAGAGTTCAAGCCTCACAGCTTACCAAAAACAAAAACAAAAACAGAATCACACATACTCATGGTAGTTCAAGGCTGAATGGGTGTTGTAGAGCCAGGGCCGCATGTGGTCTGGGCTCAGCCCCTACTCCTTGCCGCAGTTTCTTCTAGGCAAATGTAGGGATGGCCATACCTACACTGTAGAATTGGGGAGGGGGGAGTACGGTATGCCTGTGGTAGAGAATCCTGAGCAGAGTGGAGGCTAGGTGGGAGTGGAGCCGGCTAGTCCACCCTGCAGGGAGAGCCCAAGGCGGTGGATGTGAGAGGCAGACAGGAGCTGGAGGGGGGCAGCTCTAGGGAGAGGGAAGATCCCAGTCCTTGGGAGGCGACAGGGGCCACTAGAAAGGCTGCATGGTAACTGCGGGCTGGGGTGACTGTAGGGCATGCCTGCTGCTTCGGGGTGCCCTGGGGTCTGCTCAGGCCCCACACAGGCCGTGGCTTGCTGTGGGGACAGTCTACACTCTGTACCAGGTGTCTATCCTTCCCACGGGCTGGGAGAGGGGCCAGAGTGGGCAGGGCTCCATCTCCCTTCCCTTTGCTGCCACTCACTTTGGACCTACCCTACCACTTGGCCAGACGGGGTGACATAGCTGCACCTCGGCCTGCCTGTCCATCTGGTGTGTGGAATGGCCGCCCTCCCCGCCAACACCTCCCTCTCCCTAGAGCTGCCCACCTCCTTTTCTCTCCTACATTGTCCGGCCTCAAGGTCCTTCCATTGCTGGTTCCTCTGTCTGCCCCCTCCAGCCCCCCCCACCTCTGCCCCCCCCGCCCCGAGCCCGTGTCCGCCTTGCCTCTCCCTGGCCGGTTGGGACCACCAGGGAGTGAATGAGGTCAGGCGTGTGAGGCCAGAGCATGGTTTTAGAGCCCACGCCTCTTAGCTGGGCTGAAAGTGACTTTCAGGGCCCCGTGCTTCCCCAGCCCAGCCTCTTCCTCTTCTGCCATGCACGGGTGCCTCCCCCCCAACCTAGCCCCCCCCCCAGGCCCCGGCGCTCACCCAGCTCCCTCGGCCACTTGGCTGTGTTCTCTAGAAGCATCGTGGGCAACTTGTGCGCCATCTCAGCTCTGCACACCAGGCCTAGTGGCCCCTGGAAGCATCTAGAGCCTGACAGGTGGTGAGTGGCCGTGTCTCCCGGCAGGAGCCGGTGGTTATGCTTTGGCTAGGGGCTGCCTCGGTTTCCCAGGATGAGCTTTCTCTGGGTTCCTTATTCTGTGGTTCATGGAGGCTGTCACCACCGTGTTAGATAACCGCCCATACGCGTGCCTCATTTCAGTGTGCCAAGGCCATCTGCCCCTCCACGGCGTGTTCCCATGCTTTCCCACGGGGGTGTCTGCGGGCTCTGAGTTCTTCCAAGGACAGTGCCATGCATGCAGGTGGGGCCAGACCCAGGCCGGGGCTGGGGAGAGAGCCGGGTCGCTTCCCTGGTAGGGAACTCACATAGAAAATCCTTGTGTGGCTTGCCAAGGCCACAAAATGTGGAAGGTGGACCCCCCCCCCCAGTGTGGAGCAGAGCAGGGATTCATGTAGGAAAACTTGGGGGCGTTGGGCCCTTCGTTGGTATTGATCTGGGGCAGATTTCCTTAGCTCGTGGTGTGTGTTTCCTGACCTATAGGATGAGTGGGGAGACACTACCAGCAAGGTGGGCTGCCGAGGCCACGTGTGCAGAGGGCTCGGGCACCGGCACGCTCAGGCTCTGTAAATAACGGCCACAGTGACCAGACAGTGTGTCTGCGCACTGGCATGGGGCCCTGCAGGTGACATGGCAGGGAGCAGTCCAGATCTAGGCCTTGTGTCAAGCCCAGAGCCAGCGCCCGCCACCTACACAAGGGAAGCGACCCCAGGGAGCTGGGCTGTGGGCACCTCACACTCCGTATAGCCCCGGAGTTCCCACCCCAAACCCCAGGGAGCTGGCGCTGCTGCTGCTCCTAGCCCTGGAGGGTGTTAAAGAAAGGGAGACGTGGGTCTCTGTACTGGGCTTCTTGGAGCTACTGGACCCTGTAGAGATCCCAGAAGGGAGGTTCCTGCCCAAAGGGGAGCTCTATGTCAGCATTCTGCCTCATAAAAGTGTGTCTGATTCTCAATGGATAAAACCACCTAGTGGCACCTCTGATCTAAGAGACACAGGGACTTATTGGTCACAGAGAGGCGGAGGCCTTTGGCCCCTTCCTGCCCTGTTCAGCAAGCTGGCCTCTTGTGTATGCTCCTGGACGCTGTGGACCTGC
Organism: Dipodomys spectabilis; assembly: GCF_019054845.1. Taxonomy (NCBI): domain Eukaryota; kingdom Metazoa; phylum Chordata; class Mammalia; order Rodentia; family Heteromyidae; genus Dipodomys; species Dipodomys spectabilis. Next base: position 1,715,390 of record NW_024870976.1, on the reverse strand, counting down.
TGGGCATGGCGATGTGGGCTGCGTTAGCCCTGGTCTTCCTGGGTCTTCCTTCTGCTGCCCGGGGGCCCTGGCGGGGCCGTGGCCCCTCCGTGGTGAAGCTACCACCTTCCCACTGGTGCCTCGCGGTGCCTGGGGGAGGGTGGAGGTCTGCAGCCCCTTCCCCATCCCGACAAGCCCCAGTGGACGGCAGAGACGTGAGATGCAGCTGCGAACGCGGTTTCCCCAGGTTTCCTTCCTGGTCTGGGGAGGGCTGGGCCGGGGCACAGTGTACACAGCCGTTCTGCATGGCATGGTGGACCCAGCCAGGCCCGGCCGCCTCCCACAGTCCAGAGCTCTGAGAACACCCTGTAGAATGCAGGCAAGGACACCCATCCTAGGACCGCCTCGGGGCAGGCGGTGGGTGTGAAGAAGTGGGCCTTGGCCTCGCCAGGGAGGGAGCTGTTCCAGATGGACACACCCACACAGGACCCTGAAGGTGCTTTCCTAGCCCTGTGCCCCTACATTGAGGGCTGAGAGACAGGTCTGGGGTAACCAAAGGGGCCAGGGATCCTGGGTATCTGTGGGGGGTTCCTGGCCTCCGTGTCGCTGTACTGTGGGATTAGCCACATGGAAAATGGCTGTCAGAGGTTGTGGGCAGTTGCTGTGTGCTGGGCAGGAGTCCAGGCCAGTGACCTGAGCCAGACACCAGACACTTGCACCTCGGGGACCGAGCAGTGTGGAGTGTGCCCAGCTGCCCTAGTGGAGCGGAGGTGAGCTGCAGTGGTGTTGGGTCAGGGTGTCGATGCCCGTGCAGACCTGCAGAGCTGACAGGCAGAGGCCAGAAGCCACAGGCCGCAGCAGACCAGCGTGTCTGGCATACCTTCCTCCTCACGCCAAAACCAGGTTTGGTTCAAACCAGGGATCAACTAGTAGCAATCACTGTTTTCTGGACTCGTTTCTTCAGTTTACAACTGCAGAGAAGAAGGGCCATTTCCTCTGAAATTTACTCACCAAACATAAGCTTTCACATTTCAACTGTTTCATGGTATGCATGAGTGCATGCATGTGTGTGTGTACACGCGCGTGTGTGTGTGTGTGTGTGTGTGTGTGTGTGTTAGTAGTGCTACCTGAGATGAACCCAAGTCCTCTGGTATGCCAGGGAAATGCTCTACCATTTGAGCCACCTCTCAACCCTTCTCTTTGTGTTTAGTTTTTGAGACAGAGTCTTGTTAATATCACCTAGGCCGGCCTCAATCTCAATTTTCTTGTATCTGCTCTCTGAGTAGCTGGGATTACAAGTGTGTACCGCCAAACCTGGCTCTGTTTTGTGCTTTATTTGAATTTGGATTTGAACTCAGAGCCTAGCACTTGCTAGGCAGGTGCCCTATCACTGAGCCGTGCCTCCAACTCTATTTTGTAGGTTTAGTTTTCAACCGGAAACACCTCTCCTCCTCCCCTGCATGTGGACACATAGAACTGCAGAATGGAAGCCATTCCATTGGGCCTCTCTCCCTTCCAGGGTGGGAACGGGGTGTAGACACAGGTCCTTGAGTTGGATGTGATTTGGACTCAAAGAAGTATGAATCCTTGAACTTGTTCCCAGAGGTAGTCTGCAGAGCTGCGCCTGCGTGTGTCAGGGGTGGGTCACCAAGATGACCGCAGAGCTCGCATCTGCACAGAGACAAAGTTGGAGGAGGGGAGGGGGCATGGCAGGGCCTGCCTGGCTAGTGGAATCGTCTCTGTCTTGGGTGTCCTGCCTGCCTGGGGAAGGGGGCTTCCTTGCTGACGTCACTGGGAGTCGCCTGTGATCACTGCATCCACCGGTTGTCTGTCAGCTCCTTTCATTAGCATTGTCTCGTTCTCTGCTGGGTCCACCTGTGTGCTGGTCCCCCCAGGCTGGCCGACTCTAGGAGTGTGGCTTCTCTGGGGCTGGGGCAGCTCTGTGTGGAGTCAGTGGGAGCAGAATTGAATGGTGGGGTCTGAGGGGCAGTGTCTGGTGGAGCAGGCTCCAGGGGGAACATGGGACAGTCTTGAGAGACACCCCCCACCCCCGGCCCTCGGGGAACATGGTGGCCACGTGGCAGGGAGAAGCTCCTGTGGAGCCAGGCTGTGGTCTGGGACCACAGAATGCAGCGTCCAGGGCCAGCTGAAGGGGTCAGGTGAGGAGGAAGTGACAGGTGTTCCCAGCTTGGCGTGGAGACAGGGTCACCCCGCAGTGGCGATTAGTGAGAGTCCTCTGCTCTGTCCTCTCCTGGTGTGTTGGCTAGGAACCCCGGCACTGGTCACTTCGACAAAAGGTGACAGTCAGGGCCACCTGACTGGGAGATCCAGACACTCCTGAGCACGCTCGGTTCCCTCCCTCCCTGGCCAGGCCCTCACAGGGACCCCAGAGCTGGTGCTTCTCCAAGTTTCCACCAGTCTCCACCCCCTTCCCTCAACTCCCTGCATCCACTCTGTTCCCTAGGGAGTGGTGTCCCTTATAAAGCACCCACAATGGAGAGATGACCTGTCTCTGCAGGGCCGGATGGTCTCTCCAGCCATGCTGGGAGACAAGAAGACTTTGGTGGGCTCTGAAGCACCAGAGACCCTGCCAGGAGCTCCCCTGAGATCTCCAGACTGGGGAAGGAAGGACCAACATGGTCCCCATGGAGGGGAAGGTGACTGTGCCAGACATCTCTCCGAGAGGGAAGGCCAAGGCTGGGCGGCCAGATGGCCGGAAGGGGAGGCGCTTGCTTCATTCAGATCACGTGGCCAACAGTTCTGGCTTCACCCCAGGGCCGGTGTCAGCTGAGGGGCCGAGGGATGGTCGGGGTTGTCCCGAGGAGGACAGGGAGGGGCTGCTCCCGGGTGGGCGATGTGAGCGGAGATGAGGCCAGTGCCGTAGGCTGCGCGGAGCCTCTTCGCCCTGCCCGCTGGTTTGGTGAATAGAGATTGTAGGCTCAGCTTTCCCTTCTCCGCCCGCGGCTGGGTGGAGGAGCAGACACTCTTCCTTGAGAGATAGTGGCTTCCATCCAACGCACCTCAGCTAATCACCAGCCATCGTGGGAAAGCCTGAGACGCAGGCCGAGAGGCAGCACATTGTCTGGGGGGAGATTAGAGCCCCAGCGCTGCATTGTCTGGCCAGGGGATAAATCTTCGTGCTGTCACTCAGGGGCTGAATTAAATTCCCCCTAGTTTCTAAAGGGGCTTATCTGTGCTGAATGGGCCGCTTCAACAAGCCGGAGCCATTGGTCCTCCCGGCATCTTCGGGACGGGCTGGGAGACAGTGAACCTGGACGGGCAGCGGCAGTCCTGGCAGAGATGGAAAGGTACAAGGTTTTGAACTCGGGGCCTTGTGCTCTCCACTGCTTGACTCACACTTCCGTCCCTTTTTGCTCCAGTTAGTTTTGAGATAGGGTTTTGGTTTTTGTTTTTGAAGGTTAGCCTGGACCCTGGTTATTATATCACGTTTCCTGCTTGTCAATGGCATGTCGATGGCATGCTACCACACCCATTCTTTGGTGTCAAGAGATGGGGGTGTCTTACGGAGCAAATTCTGTCCAGGCTGGCCTAAAACTGTGAGCCTTCTGGTCTCTACCGTCCAAGTAGCTAGGATGAGCCGACAACTCCCTCCCAGACTTTTTATTTTCCCATCCAAACCTAGGTTAAGAAGCAGACAAAGGCAGAGTTGGGAGGACCCCAGCGGTGGCAGTTTTTCGGGCAGTTTGTCCACATTCCCAGCACACATTTCACAGGTAAAGAACCCAAAACAGGAAGTCTAGGCCACCAAAATATCGGGGTGCAGAGAGGTGAAGTTGTCCAGGCCTCCCTAGCTGCATGGAGTTGCGGGATTCTGGCCTCTCTGTTCCCTTGGGAGGAGCAGTCCAGCCCCGCCCAGGGTCGTGGCCAGGATGCACAAATGCTCCATCAGACTCTGCTGGCCAGGCTGATGTGGTCATGTCCTCTGGTGAGCAGTGGTGGATCTGGTTTGTAAGATTTAGCTGTGACCTCCCCTTCCCCGCTGAGCCCTCCCCCCCGGCCCCAGCCCGTCCCTAGGTCTGTCTGGCAGGCAGGGTACCTCTGCCATAGACTGGACTTTGAATGCAAAACATTCCCCATTTTGGCCTCTGGGCATTTGGAGAAATGCTCACTGGGGTTTCCTGTCTTGGATGTGCATTTTGTTCTCTTGGTGAGGGAGCCCGATATGCTGCTGTAGAAATGTCTGGTCTGTGGGAAGTCCTCCCCTTTCCCCTCGGGAAGACCCCAGCTGTGAACTGGGCGATGCAACACACCTGGATGGGTGGGCACACAGAGCAGAAAGTGTGTGGTGTGTGGGTGGAGTCTGCACCTCTGTAGCGCTCTGCTCTGTCCAGCACCCCCTCCCCCTCCCCCCTGCCCTCCTCCCAGGTAATGCTCAGGCTGGCAGCCCTGGGCTTCGGCCTCGTGGTTACATAGTAGTGATCCAGATGCGTTTGGAGACGTGGTCTCCTCCAGGAGGAACTGGACACCAGTGAATTCGCATGAATCCACTGCAGGGTGTGAGTAGATTTGCATGTTCTTCCCTGACTCTTCCTGACCCTGCCCTGGTGGGTGGGAAGATGGGCAGTTCTTCTCACCCTTGTCATGTGTGTGGGCCAGTTTGGGCGGCTGACCCCAAGCATGGCAGGCAGGGTGGCTTAGACCATTGCAGTTCATTGTCTCCTGGTCCTGGAGGCTGGATGTTCAAGATCAAGATGTCATGGGACCGGCTCCTCCAGAGGCCTCTCTCCTCAGCTAGGAGATGGCATCTTCTTCCCATGTGGCCACATGGCCGTTCCTGTGTGTGTCCCAGTGTCCTCTTTTCATAAGGATGCCAGTCTGATGATCTCAGTGAACTTATTTCTTTAAAGACCCTACCTCTGAGTGCAGCCATCTTCTGCAGTGCTGAGGGCCAGGGATTGCTCATAAGCATTTAGGAGACCCAGTTCATTCAGCCATGACAGTGGCCCTTGCTGAGATTCAGTGTTGACTCATTTGACTTCCTGAATACCCTTCTGCATGCGGTCATCTTCTGCCTCTCCACAAATCAGGCTGCAAAAGGTCCCCACAAATGCCCACGTCTTCAAGGGCTGAGGCAGAAACAGCCCTGCTTGTGGGGTCCGGAGCAGACCCGAATGCAGCCAGGGCTGCTGGACATCCCCAGAGGCTACGTGCAGGTCGGGAGGGACCAGAGAGCTGCAGCTGGCCCCTGTGCCCTCTTAGAAAGATCCACAGGCTTGTGCCTAGAAGCATCCATAGAAATCAGAGCTGCTCTGGAGTGTACAATTTTCCCCATTTTTGTGGGGTTTGAGCCTTTTCAATAAGATTTCAAAAGAATAAAATCAACAGGCCCCAGGAAATTTGCATACGGCTACTTAACATCAATTCTGTATATGTATTTTTTTTTAAAGAAATAAACACATCCACAAACTTCCCCATCCATAGGGCGGGACTACCCTGGGAGTTAACAGTTCAAACCTTTACAATTTCTTAAAACCCAACAGCTTTCCATAACAAAGGGTAAAATTCACAAACAAATTGCTTTCCTCCCTGAAGTCCTGGCTCCTGGGCTTGGGTAAAGGCGTGTTGATAGCACACAGTGACTTGGGCCACCACTGAATGGCGATTCCCACCGAGACGGGGTCCCCCAGGTCTGTGGAGAACAGCGTGGCTCAGGACATAAGTGCACGCTCTCCGCTCACCCCTTCCGCCCTTCAGAACTTCTGCTAACAAGTGGCATTGTGGGACCCAGGAGGCAGCCCCAGAGGGAAGGGGCTGTGCGGAGGCCACCGAGGAGCTGCTGTCCCTGCTGGACACGGCTGGAGGGCAGGCCTATCTGTGGCTGGGGCGGGGGGGGGGTGGTGATGTGTGGAGACACTTGTGCTCTGTTTGCTCAGGTGTGTGCCTTCTCTGGGCAGACAGTCCGGAAGGACTAGGATGCTGGGATACTTGGGGCATCTCCAGCAGGCATAGCATCCTGGAGGGTGGACGCCCGAGCGGGTCCTTACAAAATGCTCAGCACATCTGGGAAGAGAAACCAGCAACCCCCAGCCTGGTGAGAGGGGCCGAGGGACCACCCCCAAGGTCCCAGGTCGCTGCACTTGAGCCCTTTTGCTATTTGGGGCTCTTCCAGGGGTGGCTCTCTCCTCAGACTCCTCCCTGATTCTCCCATTCTGGGCTGTGGCTCTTTCTCTTCCTGGCAGAGGCCTCTTGGGGCTCCCCCCCCCCACGGTGGAGCCTTCCTGAGCCCCCCCCCACGGTGGAGCCTTCCTGAGCCCCCCCCCACGGTGGAGCCTTCCTGAGCCCCCCCCCCCCACGGTGGAGCCTTCCTGAGCCCCCCCCCCCCCACGGTGGAGCCTTCCTGAGCCCCCCCCCACGGTGGAGCCTTCCTGAGGGGCCCACAGGCCTCTTTCCCACCCTGCCTGTTGCAGGCCATTCCCAGGTCATGGTCACTCCACCTTGGGACCGTGACCCTTGGGGTCAGGATGGGTTTCCTGTCCTCCCAGCTCGCAGCAGCATTGGGATGAGAGATGAGAGACCACCAGGACGGAAGGCCAGGTCCCTTGTGCTTGTGTCCTTCAGTCAGGATAGGCTGTCCCAGGGCATGGTGCCCAGAGAGGTTGGCTCAAGTGTGTCTGGGTAGGCAAGGCCTCTCCGGAGGACCAGCTCTCCCAGCAGAGTGAGGGCTGAGCGGAGCCGGGGCCTTTGCTGCCCTTCCCAGCTTCCTTCCCACCTGTCAGTTTCCCTGGGCCTCAAGGTCAAGGGCTGGGTCTGGTCTGTTTGCCTGGTTGGGTCATGGCAGCTGGACCGTGTCCCCTAGGCCCTGTCCCTAAGCATGGGTTTGCCTGTTCACCTCTCAGCTGCACAGTGTCTCCTTTTTCTTGTGCAGACCCCATCATCAAGGGTCAGGACCACCACCCTCCACCCCCCCCCCCCCCCAGGCTGGTCAGTAGGCTCTTCCGGAAGCACAGTGGTGAACCTGACTGGGAGGAATGGGCTTCTTAGACAGTTGCCATTCTGGGCGCCAAAGGGTTAAGGAGCAAGTGGGGGGGGGGGGCTTTGTTCGCGGGCAGCTCATCAGATGTTAACCCACAGCCTGTCCCCAATCCCTTCCTTATGACTGTGATTAGTATTGCCGGGATGAATAGGCCTCGGGATTCCTATGGTAACCTTCAGAATGCATTCCTTGGGCGGGCTCTGCCTCCAGCAGTAATTACATTCCTAACGCGGCCCCAAACAGCATGCTAATTAGCCGCTCAGGAGCCTGGCTTTGGTCCCTCCCTGAGAAAGGGGCCAGAGGAGGCCACTTCTGTTTACAGCCCCTCCCTCCTCTTCCTCAGACAGGATGGGACAGGACACCAGGGCCTGCCCAGGCAGGAGGGCCCGGCACATCGCAGGGCGGCTTCTGGGCGACAGCCGAGGGGTCATCCCCACGGGCCCCAGAGTGCACCTTGGCCCTGCTTTCGGTGGGCGAGGGCGGGGCAGGTTCCCTCGGTGTGCCCAGCTGCTGCCTCTAGGAGTCGCTGTCCTGGTTTCCTGAGGACGATGAGGACCCTGGGTATGGCACCTGGGGCCAAGAAAGGGCTGAGAGAGATCTCACCACCCACCAGTGCCCCTCATCGCAGCCTGCGGCGTGGATGAGGGTGCTAGGAGAGGGGGCCAGGGGGTCAGGTCAGCAGGTGGGTGTTTCCATGCCAGAGGGGGGACATAGTCCATTTAGAAGACAGCTAGGCCCTTGGGACAGGTGGGGGAGATGTCTTGTGGGGAACCTGCAGTAGGGGCAGAGGCCTAGGAGAGGCAGGTGCTGGCCAGGCAGAGGGCCTGGAAGCTTGGCTCCAAGGCTGCTGAGAGCGTGTATCTGGGAGGAGGGGGCAGAGGGCAAGGGTTGCATGAGAACTGTCACCTGAGCAAGGTGGTTGGGCTGGGCTCCAGGTGTGAGGGGGACCCTGGGGGCCTTCGGAGAGGTCGTAGTGTGAGCTGGCCCTACCTGCCAGCTTACTGGGCTGTAGGACAGAGAAGACCCTCTGGAGATGCCCAAGAGGAGGCAAGCAGGGGCTCCTGCCAGGGCCTGGGTCGTGGGGGGGGGAGGCAGGGGCTGGAAGATGGCAGGATGGGCACATTTGGGAGGTGAGGTTGATAGAGTGCATGAGGAGGAGGCAGTGAGGAACACCCAGGTCACTGTCTTACACCAACACGGGGGGGGGGGGGAGCAGATGCTCAGCTGGACTGCCATAGGGTCCAGAGGGCACCAGGGAGGTAGCCCTGCCAGAGCTAGGCCAGCACTGAGGGAACAGGACGTGACCGGTTCGGTTAGCTATGACCAGACAGGCTGGGCAGGGGGCACAGCTCTGGGCAGCTTTGGTTCCATGACTGCTTTTCCCAGTACCCTCCAAGGCCTGCTCACACACCAACAAAGTTGGCACACTGATGCCACACCAGTTTGGTCTGTTCTGCAGCGCTGACGCCTTGTAAGGACCAGGTCATAGGGACACAGGGCTGCCGGTTTGTCTGGATCACAGAGGAGGTGGCCTCAGGAGGGGCCACAGAATTCTCCGTCCACCTCGCCCCTGCCCATGTCTCTATGCTGCTGGTCTTAGGGACCAATCTGGGGGGTTCCTGAGAGCTTTGCCAGCATCCACGCTGTGGGGGCTGCCGGTCCAGGCGCCATGGCTGGGCCCCAGGAACTTGGACGTTCAGTCCTGCGCCCAGGTGGCTCGGTGTGTGGGGCTTAGGGATGGATTACACGGCTCAGGATTTGGAAGCCAGCAGTTCCTTGGTGTCAGTCTACACAGCTAATTCTAATGTAAACAGAGCAATCCCTTAAGTATATATCATTTAATGCGCGACAGGGAGCCCATAGATCTCCCGGAACAGCAGCCTCTTCTCCGCACACCTGCTGCTTACCTCTCCTGGCCTCAGCCCACTTCCCCGTGGCCGGTGTCTGTGGCCAGCCTGGCGAGGATATCTCAGTAATTATGGAAAGCGTCCTGGGTAGGTTCTTGTCCCCTTTTGTCCTCCCGGCTGGACTAACACCTTGGAACCACCTTCCCTTGTTAAAGAGACACTCGATCCCTGAGAACTCCTTTGGCTAAGCTGGCCTCCTCCTCCTCCCCTCCTCAAAACGTCTGTCCTTGAGCCCAGGCCTTGACCTTGCTCAGTCGGTCATCTGCCAAGCTCCTGTACCAATGGTCACCTTATGTCCAGCCTGGGACTGGCCTCTCCAGGGAGGGGGGGGGCGATGTCAGGTTGTCAGGGAGCTGTTGCAGTGTTGCTGGTGTGAAGGATGAGACACATACTTGTTCCTTGCTATACACACACACACACACACAACACGTGTGTGCACCTGTGTGTGTGTGTGTCGGGGGCTCTCAAAAGTGATTTTATACAGCCAGAAGCGGTCTGTCTCTTCACATGTTCTTAGTGTTTTTATATCTTATTTTATCGCATTATCCCATATTTCTCTTCTAACTCTTCATTCTTCCCCTTCCATTCCTCCGCTTTTTTCTCCTTCTCTTCTGCCCCTCCTCCTCTTCTTCTACCTTCTCCTTTTCTACCTCCTCTTCCTTTTCTTCTTCTCTTCCTTCCCCTCTTCCTCTTTTCCTCCTCCTCTTTTCCTTTTCCCCTCTTCCTCCCCATCCTCTTCAGCCTTTCTTCCTTCTCCTTCCCTCCTCCTCCTCTTCTCTTCCTTTTCCTCCTCCCCATCCCCCCTTCTCATCTTCTCTTCCTTCCTCTCTGGCAGCACTGAGGTTTGAACTCAGCGCCTCGTACTTCACTCAGCATGCTTGTTCAGCTGGCACTCTACCACTCCAGCCACAATGCCTCAAGCCCTGGCCGTTGCTGGCTATTTTGGAGTTAATATCTCATGGCATTTCTACTCAAGCTGGCTTGGAATTACGTCCTCCAGGTCTCATCTTCCTGAGTAGCTACAATGATTACTTTGCAATGCTGGCGATTGAACCTGGAGCCTTATACCTATACCTTGGGTGCTCTGCCCCCCAAAGCATAGCCTCAGTACAAGTTCTGAGGTTTAGAGGTCCACACTTAAAACCTTAATCCTTCTATTGTGAATCCGTGCATTTGGTACGAGGGAGGATCTCGCTTTACCTCCTGCATGGTATAGGCAGCTGTGTCCCCAGCCTGATTTACCAGGAGGAAGGGCTCTCCCTTTTGAGTTGAAATGTCACCAGCCTCTGGGCTGTCAAAGTGCCTGTGGGTGTGTCCTTGTGGGCGTGTCCCTGTGGGTTTCCTGTGCCTTCCTGCTGGTCATGCATGCCAGGGCCAGTGCAGGGTCTGCCACAACGGGTACAGTCATCACCACATTAGCGGCAGGCCTGTCGTAAATATCCCCACTGTGCCAAGTTCCAATACCCATGTTGGAACTGGGTAGAGGGGACCAAGGTATGGAGATGCTGTGATATAGCTCAAAACTTGAACCCACTGCAAAACACACAGCTTCACCCTGTGCCCATCGATCTACAGCCAGCAAGTCTCTCAGGGAGCTATATAGGCCAAGACCCTTCAGAGAAGGCCACAGTTCTCATGGGGTTGGGGAGAGGGTACAAGAGGCCAGTTTTCTGCTTAAACATCATAGCTTGAGGAATTAAAGATCCTTTGCTGCTCCAAGATGCATCCTTCCAAAAGGTGTTGGCAAAAAAAAAAAAATGTAACAAAACAAAATTAGATCCAATAATAGGAATGTGCTCCATGATCTCCAAAATGACTGTGGCCACGGTGGGGTGGGGCGTGGATTTTTGCCTTGATTCTAGTGCTGCAGATTTTGCTTGTTTTAGGATTGTTCTTAGGATTATATTTCCTCCTTGGTGCTTTGCAGGTAGCTACTCCAACTGGCCCAGATGCTGTGGATGCATACTGGTATCTGGTGTTGTTTTACCGTTGGCCAAGGGATGGATGGTGTCTGCTCTAGAGAGACGCGCTGACAAGCCCCCAGGGCTGTGGGCGGTGGGCGGCGGGCGGTGGCTCTCCTCAGTGTGCAGTTCAATGCGATTCCCTAACAGATGCTAAATGATTCCTCTCCACGTTGCTCCCAGAAGTCAACTGTCTTTTAATAACTGTCTAATACTTAGTGTTCCCAGGAGGCCTTAGTGAAGCATCAGGAGCCATTAGACCAGGGGCGGAAGCCAAGAATTAATTGAGCAGCCCTCAGGGAACAGCCTCACATTTGGGCAAGACACGATGGTTGTCAGTGAATAGTGGAGTGGGGGGAGAATTTCCATTGCTGTCTGAGTGTGATCAAGGATGAAACCCAGATTGCTAGAGTCAGCGTGCGCTCTGAGGCTGCCCTGGGAGCCTCCTTCATCCTTTATGAAGCAGTCAGAACCACATAGTCACAATGCGTGATCTTGTATCTTGTGCTAGGGGCCTGTCCTGTAGTGTTTTATTTATTTACTCATCACACACACACACACACACACACACACACACACACACACACACACACACACGCACACCCCTGTTTTCAGGTGCAGAGGACATCTCTGTGACCACAGAGTGTGCATGGCCACGCAGGGCAGGCTGGCATCTGCAGACATGCCCCTGGCATTCAAGGGCCCCACTCTTCCAGCCATCAGACTCTCTCCCCATGCACTAAGAGCCTCTGGGAGGGGGCAGTGAGTGAGCTGTGGTCTGCAGATATCTGCATCCTGCATGTACCTCCAGAGGGCTTCATTCTGCCTTGGGGAGCATGATCTATTTCCTTGGTGTCTGGCTCTTGCATCAGGTGACAAGGACGGCTGGCTCAGTGGGCTGTGATCTTCAGAACTCCTGCTTTTTGAGAATGCTGAGCGCCAGGTCCTCCACAGGCTGGGGAGGGGCAGGGAGGGGTGCGGGCACGGGGAGGCCGTGCAGGGATGGCAGCTGCAGCACACATCTGGGCTGTGCAGGGAACCTTCACGTGCTAGTGCCCAGTCCCTGGCCTCCTCCTGCTCCTGGCTCTGCATGCCACTTCCTCGTCCCAGATGTGGAAAGATATTAATTGAGCACAGTTTAGTCATTGAAGTCAAAGTATATCTTTTCTCAGAAATGGGTGCAAGTCAACACCGAGATCAACATTTCTAGGGGGGGTCAAGACTGGCTGGGTGTGACATTCCTTCTCGGTCTGTGTCTCCGGGTCAGAGCTTCCCTGTGGTCCCGGACAGGGCAGCCCCAGAGCCTTGGGGCACTGAGATGGGGCACAGAGGGGCCGTGGAAGCAGCGCGTGGGCTTGAGGGCAGCTATCCTGAGCCTGGGGCACACGGAGCAGGAGACTGACCACGTCTGAGCAGGGCTGGGGCAGCGCTGGGCTGGTGTGGGAGGTCCCTGGCCTGGGCTGTGCATGGGCAGTAGGGAACTTTCAGGGGTCTGGACATTCCAGGGAAAGCACCTGGTCCTGTGTCCGGGTCCTGGGTGGCCTCAGCCGGACCCTCAGCCCACGCTCCTCCTCATCCTGCCAAGTCCCCCATGACGGGGAAAGAGAGGCAGGGAGGAGGGAAAGGCTTTGCCCTTTGCCTCCCCCCCGCCCCCGGGTGGGGGCAGATGCGCACAGGCCTCTGTGTGTTCCCTTGGAGTTGATGTGGGGGAGACCGATGAGATTCGCCCTCTGAGGGAAGGGATCCACACACAGAGGAGGGATTCTTGTAGAAGGGCTGAGAGCCAGGCCAGCACTTGGGAGAGAATTAGGAGCAAGAACTGCTGTGCAGGGAGGTGGGGGGGAGAGGGGGAGCAGGGGAGGAGTTTAGGAAGAAAGGCTAGAGAGAGAGGAGGAAGGGGAGGAGGAAAGAAGGAGGAGGAAGGGGAGGAGGATGGGAAGAGGGGACGAGGGGAGGGGAGGAAGAGAGAGGAGGAATACAGATAGGAGGAAAAGGAAGAGAAGAGGAGGAGGGAGAGGAGAGAAGATGGAAGTAGAGGGAGGGGAAGGAAGGAGAGAGGAGGGAAGAAGAGGAGGAGAGGGAAGGCAGGAGGAGGAGAGGATGAAAAGGAGGAGGAGGAGTAAGAGAAAGATGGAGGAGGAGGAACGGAACGGGGAGGAGGAAGAGAGGTGGGGGAGAAGAGAGGAGGGGAGAGGGAGTCAGTGGGCTGGCGGACGGAGCAAGGTGGGGCAGGCAAGGTGGGGTGCCCCTGGGTGGGGTACACGCGGCCACAGCTGGGGGGGCAGGGCGGCTCCGACACCCCCTTCGGGCAGGAGCTCTGTCCGGCTTTCAGGTGCGGCCTTTTGTCTGCTGCCCAGAGCTCGCCTGTCAGCCCCGCCGTCAGAGGCCTAATCTTTTTTCTTCGCGGGCTGAAAAGGCCCAGCATCACGTCAGGCAACATACTGCTGCCTATTCTGCCTCCCCACGGAACCCAATCACTGGACAGCCCGGCTATAATTCACTCCCAGCCCGCCCTTTGAAAAGGTGGGCCGCCTCGGAGCTGCTCCCCGGCAAGATAAATCATGTACTCGAAATTAACTTCCATTGAGAGGAGGACAGGAAGAAAGGCTGATGGCCCGGTGAGGGCGGCGTGGATGACGGGCGTTGATAAATGTCAGCGCGGATAATTTGGGGGCTGTGATTAAGATCTTATCTAGGTGGGAAGTAAGTAGAAAGACTTGAATAAAACTCCTGCCCTATCCAGGCTTACCAACTCATTTCCCCTGTATTTTTTTTTTTTTGGGTTGGCGGGGAGGGTTGAATTTGGAAGGGAATACCAAAAATGTCGTAGTTAAAGGAGAAGCTGGATTGCTACCACCAGAAAAGGATTAGGCAGGCTGGGGGCGGCTGTGTCTCTTCCCCTGGTGACAAAGGGCAGAGGAACCGAATCAGGCACCGTTTGTCTTTGTCCGAGTTCTCTGGCGTAAGACACGTTGAAAACCCTGAGCGGGCATCCACGCGGCGCGGGGCAGCCTGCCTCTGCCTTTGCCTCTGCTCACCAATGTGACTTCGCTGTAGCTTTAAAAGTTTCCCTCAAATACAGTGTGGCCAACATCCCTCCCACCCGTGCATGGAGGTGTTTGCAACTTTCCCATAAATGCAGGAGGGCAGGCAAGCCACGCTTCTGAGACACAAACTGGCTACTTCCAGTTACAAGCCCGGCCCAGCAGCCTGGCCCCGGGCATGCATTTATTTGTCTATTTCGCTACTGACAGCTTGGAGGGAAGTCATTCCTAGATGGTGTGTGTCTGTCTGTGGTTCTGGCTCCCAACAGCCACGGGCTGTACCCCCCACACATGTTCCTAGAGGAAGGAGACCCCCTGCATCCGGCCAGCTGCTCTCTGGCCAGGCCTCTACTAGCCAACGTGGGAAAGAATGACACTTTCAGAGCTGCAGGTCTAGCTGGAGTTGCTAGACCAGGGAGGCCAGGGAGGCCAGGGATGGGCGGTGGAGCAGACCCACGGGTCCCAGCCTGCAGCACTCTCCTGTGGAATGGGCTCAGAAGCTCAGCCTTCCTGAGTCACGCGGGAAAAGGGTCCTGCAAATGGGTACGAACATCAGGGTATCTTTAAGTCTCCAAAGTGCCAGCCTTGGTCGCTTGGCATCCTGTGTGCCCACTGACGTGGGGAAGGGGTGTGCTCGCTGTGAGGGAGCTGGCCATGAGGGGGGCATGTGACCCAGACCCGTGACTCCCCCGGGTTTGAGATGTCAGAAGAGGCAGGACACCCCCAGGAGGCGGCCGGGGAGGATGCTCTGTGCCTCAGTGTCCTCCGTTGGCACAGGCAGTGGGCCTCATGGTTCTGCTGGGGGCAGATGCAGAGGCTAGAGTAGGTGTGTGGCTGCCGGGGAGGTGGACCACTTCGTGTGTGTGTGTGTGTGTGTGTGTGTGTGTGTGTGTGTGTGTGTGTGTGTGTTCCAGAGCTAGAGGGGCTGAGTTTTAAAATTCAGGTTTGCATTTAGATGTTCATTTTTAATACTGTGCTGCTGCATTAGGAGGTCAGCATTTTTGTACACACGTACACAGAAGTATGCACACATGTACACACAGGCACGCACATGTACATACAAAGCACGCAGTGTACTACACAAAGCACATGTTCCACATATAGACATGCACGCACACATGTGTGCACACATCTATACACGGACACATGTGCACACAGAGAACACATGTGTGCACACATGGATGTACACACAGGCACAAGGTTGTACATACATGCACACATGTGCATGGATGTACACACGGACACACAGATGCACCCAGGCACACACGTGTACACACATGATGTACACACAGGTGGATGGCTATACACTCAGGGGTACACATGTACACGCAGGTGCATGCATGTACACAGAGGTGCACACACAATAGTGGCTGCTGAGAGGCAGGACTGGACTGGGACCTTCCTCCTTTACATCCAGCCTCATCCCTGTGTTGACCTGCTCAGGCCTGTGCTCACCCCAGCCTGGCATGGAGGCATCCTGGCATCTCAGGATACGGCCCTTGTGGTTGGATACATTTCCTTTTCAGCCTGAACTTGCTTCCGAGCTGTTTACCCTTGGCTTTGACATAGCCGTGTGACCCCAGGCAGGTTGACACAACTTCCTGCTCCTGGTGCAAGCCACAGGTGAGCACTTGGTTGGGTGCTCGCGGGGTTGCTGCTTAGCCAACACGCAGCCGCTCCGGGCCCCAACAGGCAGATGCTGCCCAGACCCTCCTGCAAGGCCTTGGGGCCCAGTGGGCTGGGGCGCAGAGGACTGTGAGAACCCGGCGGCCCCACGGATGCCCATCAGGGAGGAATGTGGGAGGCTTAGCAAGTGGCAGGTAAAGCAAACAGCCCAGCTCCTGAGCAAACCCAGCAGGACAGGGAGGATGACAGATGACGGGATTGTGTCAGCTCTGAGCAGATTGGACTAACGGCACGCCGGACTTTGCACTCCGAGGATCAATATTCCATCAGGCAGAGAGCGCCGGGCCTTGTGAATGGCGTTTAGATGGACAAAGGGGAGATCCGGCGATAGGCTGTGTACACTCTGCCCACGGCGCCGGCTTTTCCTGTGAGTTCGGTGGAGCTGCGTGGTGGGGTTGGGGCTGCAGGGTGTGGGGCCCAGCATTCCCTAGGTGATGGGGACCGGGTCGCGCCCGGTGGTGGCGCTCAGCCCTTGTCCCGAGATCTGCCCACGGATGCTCTTCTCACACGGCTGCACGTCCTCTTGTGGAGGGAGACGTGGAGGGGGAGCTGAGAAGGTTCCAGGTTGTGCCCTACTCTGCGCTAGCTGTCCACCTGCCTCTTCCCGCTTCTCCCGTCTTCTTAGAAGCGTGGGCTACCGGTTCTTGCACATCATGAGGTGCTGTGGCACTGTGGCCTCCTGTCTGCACCTGACACCTGTAATGGCTGTGTAGCCTGGCACAGCCCTCCTGGAAGGTTCCGGCACTGCCCCTCCACACCCCTAAACTCAGGGGTTCACGTAGGCACTAAAGCCAGACAGATGTGTGGCCCTTTACCTGGCAAAGCCCTTGGGGGTCAGGGAGATTGGGGCCAGATCTGGCCTCGCTGATTGCCAGCAGGAAGGGCTCATCCAGGAGAGTGGTGGATGATGGCTGAGCCCTGCCTCCGTGGGCACAGCAGGCAGGGAGGGAACAGCCCCAGGCCCCAGGGAACCCAGGCCTTTGGGGGGTGCGCCGCGGGGATGAGGTAAACGTCAGCCTGAATCCACCCATCTGCTGGCCACGTGCTCTGAGCATCTATCCTTCTTGAGTGCCAACTTCTTGATGTATAAAACCTCAAAACCAGCTGGGCGCTGGTGGCTCACACCTGTAATCCCAGCTACTCAGAAGGCTGAGATCTGAGGATCAAGGTTCAAATTCAACCCAGGCAGATAAATCCACAAGAGTCTTATATTCAATTGTCCAACAAGAAACCAGACGTGGAACAGAAAAAGCTCAGGAACAGTGCTAGGCCCTAAGTTCAAGCGCCAGTATGGGTGCAGGTGCAAGTGCATGTGCATGCGTGCGTGCGCACATGCACACTCACATACACACACACTCAGGTGTTTCAGAAAACACTCCAAGGACTCCATTGCCCTGGTCCCTTGGCATGGAAACTTGAGCCCTGAGCATGCTTACTCAGAGCAAGGACTCTGTTTCTGACAGATATAGCCTTGCCATGTCCTCACCCTGGCTCTAAATGCAGACAGCATGGCCTGTCCACCTCATGCCTGTGTCCAGGCTCTGGGCAGACAATGGCCAGGGGCTCTCTGGCCGTGAGGCTGCTTAACCATTGACCTCTCCACCCAGGTCCGCTTCTGTCCTGTGATCTACCTTGGTGACTGCTTATAGAAGGCTGTGGCCCTCAGGAATCCTGCGTTGGAGTCTGGGAAAAGGTCCCCCAGGCCTGACACCCCCTTTAGGAAAGCATGACACTCACACCCCTAGGGAAATTAGGAGTCTCAGGTCCAAGTTCATCCTGAATGTGTGGACTGCCAGACAAGGACTCAGGCACCAGCAAACACCTGTCCCAGTGTGTGTGTGTGTGTGTGTGTGTGTGTGTGTGTGTGTGTGTGTGTGTGTGATATGACAGTTGGGCACTCTTAGGAAGGACTAGTTTTGGGGCTCCTATCAGGAGCTAGGGGGTGAGTCCCCTCTTTATGCTTCTCTGCTCTAAGTTTTTTAGCTATGGCTTTTTAGGCTAACATCTTCTGGAATAATTCATTCCTGATTTTTTTTGTCTCCACCCGCCTTTGAGAGTTGCCCCAGGCTGGCCCAGGTTCAAGGGCACTTTAAATACAAATATGGCAAGCAGGGGCCAGGAATATCAGGCCAGCATTCCGGTGGTCATGGCTGCAGTCCTCTTTAGCAGTAGGAAATCGGATTAGACCATGCATGCATGGGCCAATTGAAACCAGGGTTCCAGGGTCTGTGTGGAGGAGGCCGGGAGGCGGCTACTGGGACAGGCAGGGGTAACCCCTGCTTCCTGCTCTGTGTTTCCCTCACCCTCAGATTGCTGATGAGTGTGGAAGGGGTCCGAGTCCTAGGTGGGCAGGTGCCCACATGGTCTAGCCACCCGCTGGCCTGCCTTCAAGGCTTCTATTTTTGCATGATTCTTGGAGTCATTCAGACCAGAGAATGACCCTTGTCCATCCCCAGTGACAGGAGCAGAGTTCCCAATGAAGTCCAGGGATGAGCTGAGGTTCACCAATGCCAATCAGCAGAGGTGAGCCTCACCATGGGGTCACATTGTCCTGGGTTCCACAGACCCCATTCATGAGAACATCTATACAGCTTCCTACAAATGCAAAGGGGTCCAGCCTGTCCCACAGAGACCCTCAGACCCTCCCAAGTCTCATTTTGAAAAGCTGTGTGTGTGTGCGTGCATGTGTGTGCTCACGCGCGCGTACATGTGCACATGTATGTGTACATGCACATACCCAGCCATCTCCCAAACCCCAGGAAAAGAAGCAATCCTGGAAGAATGGGTCAGGCCTGTTCAAAGTACAGAAAACCAAGAGTTGTCCAGAAGGAAAGTGAAAATCTTGGTGGTCCCAATGCCAAGTCACGCTTCCGCCCCTGTCCAGTCCCCTGAGAGCAGCAAGTGGCCTGGCCAGGGCTCGGTGGATGTGGCCGGGCCTCCTGCTCAGGCTGAGCTGGCTCCGATTGGGAAACCGGAGGAGGTCAGATGCAAGGTTGTGTGGCCAGGAGCCTTTCACAGGGAGACAGCGCCTGCACCACGTCACGTGACACGGGCACCTGCCAAGATGGAGGGCTGGGTGGAGGCGTGGCACAGTTCTGGCTCAGGGCCACCTGAGAGGTATCTTCCTTGTGAACATGAGGCTGGGGCTGATGGAGGAGTAAGGTCAGGGACCCAGGCTGGCTGGATCTCAGTCTGGGGATATCATGGATCCCACAAGGACTTTGACAGTGTGCTGGGCAGGGGTAAACACATGTACATGCATGCAAACACATATGTATGTGTGTAACTATGTGCACATGTATGTATTAACAGGTGGGTGTCTGAGGCACCAGAGTTGCCTGGGACAGAAAGAACTGCAGTCCCTACCCCACCTTTGCCAGGATGGGCACTGGCTGAGGGGATGGGGTACATCTCAGTTACTTGCTTGACCTTAAGGTGGCCAGTGGGGGACTGTGTGGCCATGGGAGGAGGCCCGGGAGAGTGAGGGCAGCATGGCTGTCTCTGGTGGCCTCCATGCAGTGGGTCTTTGTGGCTGAGCTCACCAGCCTTTCGACTTCTGCCTGGACATCTTATCGACCCCAGGGCTGTGTGGAGAACCCCCTGCCTGGCCGGCCTCCTTGTTTGCTTTTAGGAGCAGCCCACCTTTCACCACCTCTTAGCCACCATAGGGTTTCCTTGCTGGACACTGGTGGAGAGGAGAGGGTTACCAGCTCGAGGGTTGTGTCTGAGCGCTGTGGCCTGGCCCAGCACAATGGAGGCTCTTTGTATGGCCAGGCAGGTGACCCACCCGCAGGCCTGGGCCTCTGGGGTCCGTTAATTACCAATCTCCAGGCCCCAGCTCGGAAAGTCATTTCCCTGAAAGGCTATGGCGGGGGCGGGAGCGTGGGTTTTCACAACCCAGGCCTCCCCAGCAGCTTGCCCCAGCAGGGCGTAGGAGCTGAGAGTTCCCCACACAGTCTCCTCAGCCCACAGCGTGGCCCGGGAGGTGAGGGACTTTGGAACGCTGTCTTTGGGGTGGGCAGGCATCCAGGGAAGGGGTGATAGTGCCACGTGCTTTCTCACTGACCCTGGGGTCGGGTGGGAGGCACTGGGCTGAGCAGCCATGCAGGGAAAGAGATCTAGATTCCTGTCTCAGGCCGATAGGAAACCAAGGCCCGAGGTCTGAGGAACTTTGGGAGGCGGTGTTTCTGCAGAATGAGATTTCTATGACTGATCTTCTCCTTTTATGTAAGCCAGGAGTAGAGCCTGGGAGCTGCAGCAGAAGCAGAGAAGGGCCTGCCCCAGCCGTGCGGGATTGCCCGGCTCAGCGGCTGACACAGTCCATCTGTGGAGTATGGGGAGGGAGAGGAAGCGAGGCCCTTCAGCTTTCTGCTCAGGCCCCACTCAGAGGCCATTTCTAGGGAAGGTCAAGGCACAGGGCACCTTCTCAGGCGGGGCAGCTCTGCCCTCTGGCCAGGAGTCTGGGACAGCAAGTGTTGACAGGTCCCTCCACAAGCCAGTGAGACTCAGGCGAGCCCAGGGCTCTGGGCCTCCCAGCCCAGGGACAGGTGGGAGAAGCCAGTCCCCTGGCTCCAGGGGACAGGAGAGGGACGATGGCCCGGCCCCCAGGCTGCTGTCGGTCCACAGCATGGAATCCAAGTGATTAAAGGGGATGAATCGACTCTGCAAGATGTCTGCCGCCCTGATCTGACAGCCACCCCGCCTCACGCACCGGAGTGCTCCAGAGATGGGCTGGTGACCTTCTGCCGTCTGGCTCACAATGGCCTACAGTGGCCACAAAGTGGACACTCCATCAAGATGTCAAACCCCTGTGCGTGAAGAGCACCCCACTGCCCATCAGGGGTTTGTTTGTAAGACCGGGTACAAAATGGAGCTACAGGGTAGCAGGGAAGAGAGGAAGGGTTTTCTCTCATGAACCTGGGGGATTGTCCCTCGTGGAAAAGACCACTGTGTGTGTGTGTGTGTGTGTGTGTGTGTGTGTGTGTGTGTGTGTGAACATAGACCCAGAGGGTGTGCCACCACTCCCTCGAGGCCTGAGGAAGGGAAGCCCCCTCGCCAGACCTCAGCTCTGGCCTGGCTCCTGCGGGCCTCGCGGGCTCTCAAGTGTCACGAGGATTGTGTCGAAAGGCGTTGTGTCCTGGGGAGGGCAGCCGGGACCTCAGGAGTAACCCTGGCCAGGCGGGGCTCTGGCCACGGGCGGCCAGAAGGAGGGAGGCTGTGGGCCTGGAGAGCCGTTAGAGGCTGACTTCCCACTTCTGCACAGAACTCCTTCTGTGTTTAGATTAGAAACAGGATATAATAAACTTGTTAACATGTCAGAATCTTGTGTTGGGACAACATAAGTGGGTGTTTCTCCTCTTTTCTTTTTGTTGTGCAGGAAAATGCTGCAATTAGTGCCCAGCTCTTGAGGCAGGGCTGGGGGGGGGCAGGGGAGGCTGGAAGCCAAGGACAGCCTGGCCCCCATGAAGCCCACTGGCCCCAGAGTATCTGGGATGTCCAGCCCCATGGGGTCAGCTAGCCAGGACGGAGTAGATGCCCCCGTATCCCGCCTGAGTGGGACCACTGCCCAGGATCCCACCTGTGTGAGGCCAGGACTCAGTAGCTCCAGACATCCGCCCGTGGGCAGGGCCAGCTTTTCTTTTAAGAGCTGTCTGCCCTGGAGGAAGGCCCTGGACTTCTGTGTTCAGGCAAGGCAGAGAACAGATCGATTCCTGAAGAAGATTAAGTGAGCAGAGGACTCCAGGAGGAAGCGCCTGGTGTCCCAGCACGAGGTCCGAACCGGGAAGCCTGGGACAAGGGGCAACACAGGTTTCCAAAGGCACAGAAACAGAGGTGGATCTGAGCGGGGCAGGCCAGGGAGCCAGCTCGGGGACCCTGGGGGCTGCGGCGTCACAGCCTCGAGGGCCATGGCCCTGGCCAGCTCTGCTCCCAGCTCCACTGTCCATCCTTGGCTGGCACCCCCTCTGGAGGAGGCTGAGCCCCTGGAATGTGGGGGAGGGAGAGGGCTGCGGCCCTGTCAGTGCCCCCGTGATAGAGTGAGTGAGCATCATCCCATCTAATCTCCCCACACAAAGGCCTTTCAGTGGGACGGGAGGGGCTCCTGCGAGGGCACTGGGTATCACCAGATCTTTTATATTAAACGCACACCCGGCGGTGTATGGATCTTATTAGGGGACCATGCGGCACCATCAGCCCCTTTCCTGAACGCGGTGACTGGGGAGGTCAGGCGGGGAAGGGCTGCATCCCCACCGCGGCCCAGGCCCAGGCTGCCCCCCAGTACGCCACCCCAGTGCCTGATGGAAGCTTCTGCCTGCTACCTGCCTGTCCCCACTCAGCCTCTCCATTCAGTTTTGGGAAAAACAAAACACATCCTCTAATGGTTTCTAGTCCCTTCCCAAGATACCTTGGCTCTGGCTCTGGCTCTGGCTCTGGCTCTGGCTCTCTCTCTCTCTCTCTCTCTCTGTGCAAATCATCCTTTTTGCCCACTTTCTTCAGGGGCCTGCCCCCCACCTCCACCCTCAAGCAATCCAGCACAGTCCCTGGGCTTGGGGGACATTCCACCCCAGCCCAGGCTCTGTCGGTTTTCCCAGCCGGTCAGCTGTCAGTCTGAGGAGCCATCCTCTCTTAGGCCTTCAAGATTTTTCCAAGCCCGTTTTGATGTCTTTTCATTAAGCTCTGGCCAAGAGGCCCATGGGCACTTGAGGGTGTCAGGCCCAGCCGAGGGGCTCCTTTGGCAGTTCTGAGCAGCCTCGTGGAGGAGTTTAGGGTTTGGGCAGAATAAACAGAACTCAAGTGCCTGCAGGGAAAGAAAGGACCATTATATAAGTGAAAAAAAGTGAGCTGTCTTGACTCAACAAATACCAGGGCACTGCCCTTCCTCTAAGCCCAGTGCCCTCACCCCACCTCGCAGTGAAAACAGCCCAGGAAAGGAAATCAAATTTAGGGTTTCCCTTACTGGCCAGAATTTTTAATTTAATAAGGGGCAGAGAGATGCCGTTGTATTTTATTTTATTTTATTTCTACTTTGAACAGGTTGAATCTTCCTGTAGGGCCCTAGGAAGGCAGCTGCCAGGGAATGAAAACCAGCCCTGGCCTCGTGCAAATTCAAACCAGGACTCCAGCCCGAGATAGGGAGCCCAAGGTCTGGAGGAGGACAGAGGGGTGGTGGACCTGCTGCTCCGGGCAGTGGGGCCCAGAGGATGGGGACAGGAGGGAGGAGAGACCGCTCCTCTGTCGGCAGCCCTTCTCCAAGCAGGCTGTTTGGAGTGGAAGCGGGCATGGGCGTTTGGGGACACGGAGGTTGTGTGTGGAGGCCGCATGCACAGCTGAGGCCCACTGCACGTCCCATCTTCTCTGCCACCCGCCGTCGGCTTCCCTCCCCTTTGGGCCTGGCTGTCGGAGGGCTTCTGGGGCCCTTTGCGCAGGTAACCAGAGGCTGCTGGTGTGTGTTCCAGACTGGGTTCCCAGCAACAGGCATCTCCTCTTCAGAGGCCCCTTGGAACTGGTGCCAATAGGAGGCTGTCCCAGTGGAGAGAGGAGAGCAGCGCCCCCGTGGGCGCCTGCCGATTTCTGACTTCCTGATGCGGTTCCTGTGTGTGTGGGCATGGGGGGGCAGGGGCCTGGCGGGGGGGGGGAGCGTAGGGCAGAGCATGGCTGCCCCGTGGAGTACGGCTGCCTGTCACAGCCTCCGCCGTCTATAACCTGCATGTTCCTCCTGGGTCCTATAGGCCCTTCCAGGGCAGATTTCAGCCCTCTGCTCTCAGGAGAGACAGGTGTGGGGAGCTGGCTTATTCTGTGCCTGTTCTCAGGGGCTCTACTGTAGCCCATGTGGGGTGAGGCGGGAAGGCCGAGGCTCCTGATTTCCCACTTCCTGGTTGCCTCTCATGTGGTGCGTGATGGGGTTGGGCATGCACGCAGGTGGTGGCTAGATCCTGGGTTTTACATCCCAGCTCTGAAGGTGCAAGCTGTGGGACCTCAGCTTCTCTTCATCTGGGGGCGAGATGGGATTAACAGGCGGGGTCTGTGGGCTCTTCATACCTCAAGGCACCTCCTCTCCTGGGTGCCAGCGGCAGTTCTGATCACTGACCCTTCCCCAGGCTGCCCATTAGGCCCCTTTGTCTACGAGATGCCCGTGGCATCAGGACCAGGGAGAAATCCCCAGTGTGAAGTGCCTCTGGCCCCTAGCTCTCCACAATGCTCCTGAATGTGGAGGCTCGGGAGGGAACAGCCAACCTGAGCAGGGCTGGGTGCCGTGGCCCTGGACAAAGTGGGATTCCTTCTGAGCCCTGCCCCACCAGCCTTGCCCTGCACCCATTATCATGGTCAGTGACTTCCACTCTTGCCCTTGTGACTTCTAGATGTGACCCACTGTCTAATAACTGACAGTACAACAGCTGACCACCATATTTTAGGCCACTCTGGCCATCTTGTCAGGCCCTAGGGGACAGGGCAAGAAGAGTGAGGGCTTAAGGCTGGCAGACCTAGGTCCATGTGTCTTGTCCACCCACAGGCTAGCCCAGAGTCGCCCCTCTAGATTGGGGTGCTGACAGTTGGGGATGAGCTTACTGTCCCTGAGGCCGGTGTGAGGCGTCAGTGAAGGACAGGTTCAACGCAATACCCAGAAGTGCCATCAAGGCTGGTCCTCCCCAGCGGGACAGACCCATCGGGAGGAAGGACGGGGAAGAGCTCTGACTTCCAGTGCTGGCAAGAGGCAGCTGTGGTTTTCTTGGATGGCCAGGGGTAGGTGGCTCCCGGCGCTTGGCTCACGCGGGCATGGACCTCCCTGGCCCTGGGCCCTTGTATTCTCTGGCTCTTATGTTCTGGAAAAACCCACCAGACCCACCAAACCAAATATACCTCTGCCGAGCCTCTCTTTGCCTTAATGCTTTGACATTTCTGCCTTGCTCGGGCTGGTCAGCGCCAAGAGTAACACCCTCCAGGGATGCGTGTGGTGGGCAGCTGCGCTCACGAGGGAGCTGGACCTCCCCTGGCCGGCCCCCTCCGCTGTCCTCAAGTCACTGCCTAGTTCATTCCCTTCCTGCACAGCTTAGCCCTGAGTCTGGAGCTGGAATGGGCAGGCCTGGTAACCACGGCTGTGGATGGAGGAAGAGGACACGTTGTCATCAATCACACAGGGAAACTGAGGCACACCACAGGGAAACTCGCTGCAAGCTGTTCAGCTGCTGCTCCGAGCCTCGCAAGGACATCATCGCTGATCAGCCAGATGAACGCTCTGAAAATGCGGGCAAGTTCGGGCCACATTGCCCGTAGCTGCTGCTGGCTGAGGATCCAGAGGAGCTGTGAATTTAGGGCACATTCATGGTCCCTCGGGGATGAAAGACAGGCCCTCCCCCCCCCCCCCCCGCCCACCCCAGCTGGGCTGCTTGCTGTCCATCCTGGCAGGTTGGGCATTTGTAACTTGCTGCGTCCGCTCTCAAGGGGCGCTGACCCCGCTGAGCCTGGCTCCTTGGAGCGGAGCGCAGCGCAGGCCAGGCGTGGGGCCAATGAGACCAGGTCCCCACGCTGCCCGATTCATTAAGGGCTGAGTTCCTTTGTGGGCCCCGTCCGGCCCCATTGCTGTCAGGCGGCTGTTACAGGCATAATGACGGGGGCATTAGAGGCCCGGGAGCAATTAACAGGCTGCTTAATTAGCAGGAGGAATTAGAGTGTGAGTGGCTGATCTTCCCGCAAGGGCTGGCAGAGCGCGGGCAGTTATCTGATTATGCATTGATCACAGGGCTAACCTCGTCCTTAGGTAATCGTCTCTCGTCTTGCAATCTGTGAATATACAACTGTTTAAATATTCCAAACTGAACTGTCTCAATAAACGAGGGGAGAAAGGAGCCATTGTGGGCCCAGCCTCCCTTCCCGGACCGGGTCCTCTGGCTTGCAGAAGCACAGCGGGTCCCCACGCCGCCCATCCAACCCGACGCGCCTGGGAAAATGTCTGCCGGCCAGTGGCGCCCTCCTCCCCAGGCCTCATCCCTGCCTCAGTGGCTCAGTCCAACCTGGGCCCCGGGGGCCAGCTGGGGCAGACCCACTGCACAAATGGGTGTGGGGAGGGTCCACGGGAGCTGCGTGACCAGTGGCTGCCCAGGCCACGTGTGGGTGATATTGAGGTGCCTGTGACCTTGAGAAGGGCGTCCTGGAGTCTATCCGTGCCTCCTTCAGAAACGAGTTGGCACAGCGCCCGGTGTGGCTGTCATGGCCCTGGGTGGGCGTGGGAAGCCACTGAGTATGGACCATTCTCCCAGGCCTGTGCCGGGGTCGAGGGTGGGGGACAGAGGTGTTGATGGGTGCTCATGAGGACTTCCTTGTGGGAAGATGGACAGGAGGCAGGGGCCAGGCCTAGAATGACAGACGGAGCCCAGGGTTGTAGCCCAGGGGGTTCTTCGGTGGGCAAAGTATCTGTGCCAGGGCATAGAGACAGGGGATGCAAGGACCATTCCAGAAAGGCTGGGCCTTGGGAGTACGTCTGGGGTGAGGTGGGCACATGTGTTCTGTGCGTGTCAGTACTGGCTGCCTTCTTGTGTGTCCTAAAAACTCTGTGGGTTTAGGGTCCTGCCTTACCAGACTTAGCCCCAAGTCCCCAGCCCCGGGGGCTGCCTGGAGAAGTCGTGTGACCGGAAGCAGGGCGGGTGGCACCAGGCTCGGCGTAGACGTGGGGTGCCAGTGGTGGGAACTTGGTTTAGACACTAGTTTTAAAATGAAAAGGGAAAGGCCAGAGAGAGAGAGAGAGAGAGAGAGCACCCCAGACGGTCTCTTGTTTTGCAAAACTCAAAATAGATTTCAGCACTGTGCTTTTTAAAGACAAATCTTTGCACTTTCTGCAATCCTCGCTTGACCTCACGGCTCCTGGCAGGCCCAGCCTGCTACGACTTGGCATGGAGTTATTTCAAATGCATAACAGGGGTGCGTGCACTTTGCCAAAAGCTGATATATGTTGGTTCTTGAACTTTGCGTTTCTTGTTTGCTACATCTGATATCATCTTACCCAGACGATGCCCCTGTGAGATAGGGCCCCCACCCCTCAACTCCATGGGTGCAGCCAGCGTATTTCATTTTGTTGCTTGCATGAGTCGTGTGTCTGGGGAGAAAGGAAACCGGTTCCCCGCGCGGCCCGGCCCAGCTTCCCCGGGCACTTGGGGAATCTTTATCGAGTTCAAGTGATTAAACCTGGTTTCTGGTTTCATTTTGGACGAGTGGCTGCTGAGCAGATCCCTTCGGCCCGTGAAAGCCTCCAGATGCTCCCGGCCCCCCAGCTCCCTCGGTGCTGGGACAGTAGGCCGGGGGTCGTCAGGCTGGTCTTGGCTGTGCCCGTGGCCCGTGCAGAGGTCACGGCCGCATCTCTAGTGGAAGGCCAGGGTGCCTTTATGGGTAGGAAAATGGAAGGTTCCTGTGGAGACCGAGCATCTCCTAGGGGCGGAGAACAGAAGGTCCGGGATTAGCTATGGTGTCTGGCCAGGGAGCCCTGGGGCCTTGGCTGCCCGTTGAGGGCCCCGTTTGGCTTGAACAGAAAGCTGGGTGGTGTGACCCCACACGGGGGGGGAGGGGGGCTTCTGAGCTCTGGTCAGGCCCCAGGATTGGCCCTTGTCTGGGTACTTCTGGTGTCTGAGGACATTTTCTGGAGTCCACTCCCGAATGGCTAATTCCTGAGAAAGGGGCCGCCTCCTATACCATCCTGTGCTTTCAGGGCCCTTGAAGGAAGCTGGAAGGAAGGCCGGGTCGTCTGCACACACATGTCACGTTGCAGTGGACAACATGCACTTCGGGGACAGGAAAACAAAAGAGCAGGAATTTGGCTGGGCCAGCGAAGGACCAGTTTGCAACACTGAGCGCCTGTCCTGGAGGTTCGGGCAGGGGAAAGGGGCTCTGATTTCTCACCGTGTCCCGTGTAAATTTGAAATGTTACTTCCGCACCTGTGTTCTGACCTTGGGGCTCCTTGCAAAGCCGCCGTGGGAGAGCATTCACGGAATCCAGACCCAGGTCTCTGGGGACCTCCGTCTTGGTGGCATGCCCTTGTCACTGCCGGGGCTGGCCAGCCCAGAGTGAGGCTGGAGGGACTCTAGCTCCGAAACCGAAAGGTTGGGGGAGCCGGCAGGTCACTGCAGTGTCGGTGAGAGGGAGGATTAAATCTCAGGAGTGGTCAGGCTGCCATTTTGTGTGTCCTGCGGGGGTGTGGGCCGGTGCCCCAGCAGACGTGTGGGTGGGGCACGGTGGGCATCTCAGAGTGCCAGAAGGCCTAGCATTCAGTCATGCCTGTAACCCCACCTCTGTGTGGCCGGCCCGCTTCATGCCTGGCTTCGACACAGGGAGCTGGTGTTCCCAGCCGGCCCCCAGCCCCTGCTGCTCCTCCCGACCACCTCTGCTCAGCTCAGGGACCCGGGGGGTCCCTCCCACCACCAGACTCACGTGGCATGGCGGTGGGCTGGCAGCCTGAGTGCAGGGTTGAGGCTGGGCTGGTGGCTGGCGGGCAGCCTATGCTGGCCAGTCCTGGGCGTGAGGGTCCCCATGGCCATGCTGGCCTCATGGACCGTCCTGTTTCCCCACCTTGCTACTGGACGCCATGCCTTATAGTCGGTATTTTCTGGGTGGTGACAGTGTCTCTTGGCACGGGGTTTTGTTATAGTTGGTGGCTTTATCTTTATGAGATGATGGATTCCTATTCTCCGTGGAAATAAATTCTGGGGGGAAGGAAGTCCCCACCTTGTCGCACAGGGACTTAGTCCAGGGATGGGAGGGTCATGCCCATTGTGTCTGCCAGGCCACCAGTTCCCCGGACCGTGGCTGGTCTCAGCCGGCAGGGCTGGGGCTCTTGGTTGTGAGAGCGAGCAGCCTCCTGAGCATCCAGGAGGGAGAGGAAAGCACTGGTGTGGCCCGGAAGTTTCTGTGCAATTGTCTGGAGGAAGATTACCGCACGAGGCCCTGAGGGGCTGCTGCTTATCCTGGCCTGTGCCAGCGGCCATGTCTTGGGCGGTGGGTCTCTGTCAGACTCCCCTGTCCCTTCCTACGCCAGGCTGTCCTCAGGGGTAGTGATATGACACCTGGGCCCTGGGGTCTCAACACTCAGTGGGGCGTTGTCAGTCCAGAGACAATAGGAGGCTCTACTTGGAGGCTAGCAAGGGCCAGTCCCAAGTCACGAGGGTGTCTCCCACCTGAGTGTCCCCAGCATTGCTGCCAGGACAGGACCATGGCTCACCTGTGGGAAGGCAAAGTCAGGGGCTGAACTGACCCTGACAGCCACGCTAAGCCCGCAGCATAGGGCTGCCGTCCTCAAGGTCTGGGGACCTTCGGGGATTCTTAGGAGGAGGGGGACTCCCTTTACCCTCCACCTCTCTGCCTGGCCGAGGTGCCCAGCCGTGGCGTGGGAGGCCTTTGTCTTTAGTTGCTTAATTTTTCAAGAGCTCATTAGAGACAGATTTCACCTTGGTTCCTCCATTTGCCTTTCTACCCCGTGGGACAACTAGATTGCTAGGCGGCTGTGTCCTGCTTCTGATTTGGGGATGGGCAGACCCTGGCCCTTTCTCTGTAGACTCCGCAAGGCATTTGTATGAGGCTCACTCAGGCCCTTCCTGGGCCTGCATCCATGCGTCATGGCGTGGGAAGGGTTTGTGACCGGAGGGAGACAGCGGCTGTTCAGAGCCTGCCGGGCACCTGTGGTGATGGAGACCAACCAGGCCTCACTTCCCTCACCTTCTGGACATGTGACCCTGTGTGACTGGGCTGCTCGTGACCATACCGCCCCTCACAATTTAGTCTGAGTGTGAGTGTGTGTGTGTATGTGTGTGTGTGCGCGCCTGTGTGCATGTGCACACACACATTCTTGCTAACATTGGTTGTACTCTGTGTCAGACATTTAACTTCCTGAAAAGGAAGTTAACCCTTTTGCATTTTAAATATTTCTTGCCATTGTCCAGCTTTATATTTTCCTCTCATTTGACCAAAACTTTTTTTTTTAAAGTTTAAGGCCAGGGGAAGGTTTATTTTGTAATATTCTTCCATTTCTACATTAATAATAAAGAAATCGGAAGCCTTACAATTTTCAGTTCTTACTATGGAGGAATGGGATTTGTTTTTCTAGTCATTCAAGATGTATGTGTGTATGTGTGTATATATATGTATATATACACACACACACATAGTTTAAAAGAAACACTTTTTAACTAAAAATTGGTAGCTTCATCCCTAGGCTCAACACATTTCTCAATGAATTTTACTCTGAAGGATTATTATTATTATTATTTTAGGAAAGTAAAATAACAAAATGTTTAAGTAGAAATAATTCAGACTGATAGCCTTCCATCTGAATGCGTTCAATGTACGGGGACATTTTTAATGAGACAAATCTCGAAACAACAAGCAAATATTTCCGCCTCACTGGCACCGTGAGGTCCCTGCCTGCCCTGATCTGCTCTGCTTTTATTATCCGCTCAGGCCTCTTCCGAAGGCCCCGGGCTCACCGGGGGCCTGGGGCTCAACCTGGTCTCCCGACTCTGCCACACTCACTTGCGAGACCGCAGCGGGCTTTGTCCCGAGTGAGTGGCCAGCTGGGCCCCCCGGGTGCTTTCCGGAGACCCTTCCTCTTCCGAGCGCCTCTGCTCTCCTTTCCCTTCCCTCCTTCCCTCCCTCCCTCCTAGCCTATGTCCTAGAAAAGCTGTTAAATTAGCCCCATAATACTTAAAATGTTAGTCCGTTTAATATATAAACAATGACAATTTTTTTCAAAGCGTTTAGGATTTAAATTAGTTTTTTAAAAACCCAATTACTGCCATTTAATTTGGAGGAGAGAGTTCTTTATGTGCTAATTATATAGTTGGGAAATGAGCAATCAAGGGCACAATGGGGCATTAAGGGTACTTTTTAAAGGTTTAAACTTATTTATCTGGGTTTGGGGTCTGGAGTCTGTGTTCTGGTCTCTGCAGTGTGGGCAGCCAGGATGTCAGGACGTGGAGGGCGGAATTTGGAACCAGGATGAAGGGTAATGTGGCTGCACAGCAAAGCAGAAAATGTGGTCATTACAGGGTCTGATTTCCACGATGTCTGGGGCAGAGGAGAGGAGGCAGCTGGATGGAGGTAGAAAGAGATGAGAGTCAGATTCAAGCAATACCTTCCTCTGCCCCCTTTAGTAGCCAGCCACAGAGACTTACAGAACTTTCCCGACTTTTCTGGAACATTCTAGAACCTTTCACAGGGCTATGTATGTCCCAGCAGGTGGTTGAGCTTCTGGGAACAGTATCACCACAGGTAGTTCGCCACCACTGACCCTGGAGATTTGGCAAACATGGCCGGAGCTGTTTGAGCTGCTTCAAACATCTTCACCACCCCTCTATCCTTATTTCTTTTTTCCCTATTTCTTCAGTAGCTCTGTGAGGCCCAGAATCTTCTAGAGCCATTCTGTCCACACTGTGCTCTGTAGTTCCTAAGATGATTTGCTTAAAACAAGTCATGTTTGAGGCAAAGGGACCCTTCTTTGGTCTGGCCTGCCTTGAGCACATCCTGTTAGGCGTTCTGGAGCGGCGTTCGGCGTGGCGGTGTACTCTGGCCAGGTCCAGGGCCATAATACCCTGGACGGCAGCCCCTTGCAATCACTGACGGTTCCGAAACGTGTGGGAAATGGGCCTGTGGGTGAAACCACGCTGTGCTAACTCTACACCGCAGCTGGTTTGGAGTAAGCCTGCAACTCTGCAGCAGGTGCTGACAAGGTCAGCTCTGGGGGCTGAGTTGGTAAGCTCTCCTCAGGTTCCGGATGGTCTGCAGAGCACACCGGGGTGCCTAGCCAGGGGCACACACCAGCCCAGTACACTGGTCACTCCGGCCTGACCCCTCCAGACGCACCCAGTCATGGCGGCGCTCTCCGGAGGGGTCACTTGCAGGAGCCCTGGCCTGGGTCCTGGTGCAGGGCGCTGGAGGCTCAGCCAGGGGCTTCTTCTGAGGTTCTGATCGCAGGAGACTGGGCTTGCTTCTCCCATTGCCAGAGTGGTACGGGGAGAGGTATGGAGTCCCGCAGTACCTGCCAGCAACAAGCCCTGGGTGGTTCGGCTGTGAGGTCCCATCCCACTCTGCAGAGTACTTCCCTGGAGATTCGGTATTCCCTCAGCCCTCCAGGGAACCAGTGCCTTCCTTCCTAAGTGACGTGGCCTGGTGTGGCAAAGCCAACCAGCCCAGCCCCACGGGCCTCCCCGGTACCCTCAAGGGCAGTGAGGGACATCTTCTTTGGGGCTGTCTCCTGGGGGAGGGGGTCCTCTCTTCCCCCTGGAAACTGGGCCTTCCCTTATTGAAAACAAACACCAGATTGTCTGTTGGCGTCCCTCCCCCCTGCCAAGCTCTCGGTGGAGGGCGGGGGCCGCGCATTATGTTCCACTGGGAGTCCGAGGTCTGCAGTCACAGAGGTCAAGGCACCCACCCTGGCTCCCTCCAGCTGAGGTTGTGTGGGAAGGAAGCTGCACTCAGAACATTCCCAGGAGACAAGAATCCGGGGGAGAGGCCAGAGGGGCGCAGGGCCAGGGAAGAGATGGGGAGTCCTGAAGGGTCAAGGGATAAGGCGCCATCTTGGTCTTAGAAGATGAAGGGTTGCCCAGATGCCAGCGGGGATGCCAGGTAGCGGGTCCCACGGGAGCATGGGCTCAGAGGCCAGGGGAGCACCAGGCTGGGCAGACTGCCCAAGGGAGGACAGAGGGACAGAGCTACTTCCCACTTCCCCAGCCACTTCCCCATCTGAACTGGGGAAGTCAGATCCACTGGGACCAACTCCAAAGGCCTGTGGGGCTGGCCTCCCTGGGCCAGGAAACAGGAAAAAGAACCGTGAAACATGCCTCCCCCCAACCCCCCTCGAGTTGCTGTGAGGCCCTGAAAGAACTTGACCTAATTGGTCCAGCAAAGTCAGCCTCGGCACCTAGAGTGGCTGAAGAAGTGAAGATTAAATTTAACGCGATTAGACAACTTACTTTTCTTTTTCAAGACATTAGCTGGTCAAAAATGACAAAAATGTCCTTAAGCCGAGATGAGGCAGAGGCGGGAACAGGCTGCCTTTTGTTTGACCAAGGGGCCTGACCACCCCAGCCTGCGTGGGGGACTGGGGACCCACCTCCCCAAGAGCCAGGAGAGGGAATCACTGGGACTTAGCTGAGGATTAGATGGCCAAGCTGCTGGCGCAGCCCGGAGCCTCTGGCCACCCACAGGCTGGGGCCTAGGAGCCCGGCGCCAGCCCACTGGCCAACAGTGGGGTCAGGGGTGGCTAGGAGGAGACCTTCCTTATGCCCCTTCGGGCCTCACCTATTTGGGGGGGGCTATGGAAACCCCACACTCGACTCCAGGGAGCAAGGCCCAAGGGGTCTGCTCCAGTCCTCTCTGGGGAATGTGCAGTGGATCCTGTGGGACCAGGAGAGCCCTGAAGCTTTAGGGTGGGTGGGAAGGGCAGGTGGAGGAAGGCCATCTCTCCTACCCCCTCTTTCTGCCTGGCAGACCTCACCCACTGGCCCGACATTTTCTCAAGGAAAGAAAACACATGAGGCCACATTTCTTATCCTAGGGCTAACAATGAGACTGTGCTGTTCTGGGGCAGGGTTTCAGAGCAGATCCAACGTGCCGGGGGCTCCCCAAGCTGCTGCCAAGGTCAGCCCTGATCCTGCCTGACTGTGCGTTTGGTTTGGGGTGTCTGGGGGCTGCAGCATAGTCCTCCCCCCCCCCCTGCAACTAGGGCAGGTGACACACCAGCTGTGAGCCTGGGTAACCCGAGCCTGCCTGACTCAATGCGCCCTGGCGTGGAGATGACAATTAGAGGGTCTCCTTGCCGGGCCTCCTCCGGAGCGCGGGCATTGTGGGCCCAGCACACCCTCTGGGGCTTAGGCATAATTATAGGGTCGAGTTACCCCCAGAAACAGGTATTTGTATTGTTCACACCAAACTTCCACTGAACCCTCCCTTCTCTTAGCCCTGTGGTCTCTGGGCTGGGTCTCCCCATGCTCACCCTGAGACCCCCACCTTAGTCTCCCCCTGTGGCCCTGTCCCACAGCAGGGGCCCTTGGGAGCAGGCTGAGTACCCCCGGGCGGCTGGACTGCTGGGCTGACTCCTGTTTCTTTCCAGCAGCTGAAATAGACAGTCCAGGTGCAGGATGTTGTTTGCGGGCATTGTCCCAGAGCCACGGGACACCGGGCAGGACGGCAGGGCCTGGGAGCTGCCACCCCGCTAAGGAAAGGGACCCTTGGCTATGGACCACCCACTTCAGGCCTTCTTGCAGCATCCAGGGCCACGGTGACCGGCCTACGGGCAGCTCTGTACTTCCATCCATTTTACAGAAAGTAAAGGCCCACGGAGGGGGCCACATTGTCTTGGAAGTCACTAAGCTGGGGTTTGAACCCAGGCCTGGTCACCTCCGGAGACCTGGCTGGTCACTGTGCCACTCTGGAGTTTCAGTTTCTCTGATTGCAGGGCGAGAGTAGCCTTCGATCAGGGGTGTGATGACGTCCCTGCCGGTCCCAGCGTCCGTGTGAGTGAGCAGCTCTCAGGACTCCCCTTTATCTCCAGAGTCACAAAAAGCAGCTTTTCCTGTCCTTGGTGCTGGCTGCCGGTACGGACCAAGGAGGGGTTTGCAGCCCTGCCCTGCACGGTCCAGGCTCCCAGCAAGTCCAGCCTCTCTCTGCAGATGGCCAAGACCTCCTTTCCACCCTGACAGCACAGCAGGGTGTCCATCTCTCACCCCGGGCCTGGGCAGTCTGGTCCAGGGTGCTGGGAGCCAACCTGGCCATGGCTACCAGCAGCCCAAGTGCCTTCAGGAGTTCTAGACTCTGTAAGCCTGAACTCTGCCCTGTCCTCGGGCACTCCTGCTTGGGGGTGGTGCATATGGACAGCAGAGCCCTGTGGAGCTCACCCCAGCTGTTCCTCAGACAGAGGGAGTGGACAAGGAGGGCTGGTGGAAGGAGTCTCATCCCCTTGTACAGATGGGGAAACTGAGCCAGAGAGTCCCAGTATGGGATGCAGAAGTCCAGCCCCCAGGCTGCGCTCGTGTGCAGGGGCAGGGTGACTCTGACTGTCCCCAAGCTGCCTTTTCCCCGCCCAGATGTCCCAGGGGACAGAGTCCCACCCACCCCACAGGCTCACGGGAATACCCCTGCACAGAACTCTGCTTCTCGGAGCTCCCCTCTCCCTGTCTTCCTGTGAGTAACGCTCCAGTTGCGATGTTTCAGTGTTACCCCTGGAGCTGAGAGTGAGAAGCCCCGCCCTTCCTCAGAGCCCTGTGCTTCCAGGCCTGTCTGGCCTGGGCTGAGTGTCTCAGGACTCCTTCAGCCCAAGTGTGTGTGTGTTGGGGGTGGGGAGGGGTGGGACAGAGATCTACAGATCTGGCTGGGGCAGCAGGAGCATGCCCAGACGCGGGGCTCTGGGAGAAGGGCCGCTGCCTGGCGGATTGGCTTTCTCTCCGTTGTTCACAATAACAATGTGTTGTTCTAGGGGTTAGCCAGAGCCCAGCCCTCTTGTCCAATAACGTTCTGCCCCTCTTGTCATTTCTCGCTGCTGCCCCCCCATCCTCTGCAATCTTGGGGTGGGAGAAAATGCAAGGCCACATCCAACCCAATGGAACCACAGGCCATCGGTCTGTATGGAAATGAAAGGACTGGCTCCAAGTCCAAGTCCTGAGGCTCAGGCTTTTTTTTTTTTTGCATCCATCTCTGAGTGAGTTGAAAGCAAACCCACCAATGAGATACAAAGCTGGGTCCTGGTCTTAAAGGGGCAGGTGTGCGGGGTGTGCAGATGTTAAGGTGTGTCTGGGACCATCCCAGGGTACTGCCAGCTCTGGGGCACTCAGGCCTATGAGGCTCCCAGAGACAGCGGGGTGGGGAGGGGGATCAGTGCCTACTTCCTGACGTTTTACCCCCTGTGTTAATGAATGAAGCTTTTGGCATTCCCACCTCTCCTCGCCCTGCAGGCTAGCACACCCATACTCGTCTCTAGTACTTAGAGACGCTGCCTGGGGAACACCATCGTCGGAGCTGAACTTGCCTGTCCTTTCAGAGTAAAGCTCAAGCATTGTAGGGAATAGGAGAGATACGGTTCTGGAAAGTTCTAGAAGGCCTTTCTGTCCCTGCCCAGTGGATGCCAAGGCCCAGGTCGGCTGCCAACAGTAATGGGGGATGGGGCACCCGGCCTTGTGGTTGCTAGGAGGTGGCTGCACAGATCAGGAAGGGTACATCGTCTCTGGCTGGGCTTGGGTTGGCAGATTTACAATATATCTCTGCTGCTGGTTTTCAGGGATGATGGAGGAAAAGGAGGAGGAGGAGGAGGAAAAGGAGGAGGAGGAGGGAAAAGGGAGGAGGAGGAGAGGGAAAAATGGGGACCATTCCTTGCACTGCTCTCTCAACCTCCCTCTCGGGCAGTTTTCTTCTAGGCTGTGGGTGTTCAACTTCGCCCTTTGGGATCAGATAATGGGGCTTCTGTTGGTGGAGTTGAGGCTTAGGAGCTGGCTTTAGAGTTTTGTTCTCTGAGACTTTTTCTCATAGATAAACTCAAGTGCAGAAGCCATTGCAGATTTTTGTGTTCTCATTTTGGGGGATAGGGAGATGGCTGCGTAGGCCATGGATTGATGTCCTGGCCCAATGGTGGTTACTGCTTCCCAGCGTGCTGTCTTGCCCTGAGACTGAGCATGTCAGAGCTGCAGCGACAGCAGGCTTCCAGCCCGCTGCAGAGCTGGGCCTAATCCCCCGCCCCCCTCCGGGATTGCTCAGCACTTGCGTGATGGCCAGTGCAGGGAGCAAGGCCACTCACTGTGACCTGGGTGCGAGACCCATGTTTAAATAATGAATCACATGCCACTTTGCCCAAAGCGGGCAGTAGATTGATGGCAGCGTCTTGCTTTTGTGAATGCTGATCACCCAGCCAGGAGAGCCAGCTGCATGGTCCAGCCAGGAGGGCTTGGGGCCAGCTGGGGCTCCAGACCCCTGTAGCCCTCCAGGGCTCAGTCGGCAGGGCCGCGTCTTGGGCGGGAGGGAGCACTTGTGTGTCACTGGCTTGATGTTGTTATGGACTCCACGGCGACTGGTAGCCAGTGCTGTTACCCGGGGTTTCCTGGAGGATAGCGTGTGTTGGCCGGGCTGGGTGGTTTGTCCTTGTGGCCGTGTGTAGAATAACTTCTACGGAGCTGGATTCTGCTGGCCATTGTGGGTGTGTGTCACTGTCCCACGTCTGGGAGCCCCTCCCACCCCGACAGCAGAGCTCCTGGCTGGGCGGGAGAGATGGAGGATGGCTCAAAACTCCCTCTCATTCCTCATCCCCGCTCTCAAAGCTGCCCCTACTCCCTGCCCAGTCATATGTCTGTGCACCCTGACCTTGAGCCCTTCTAATCACATCTGGTCAGACAGGTCAGCTTCAGGTTACTGCTGTGGGCGTGGCCCCGGCCATGAATCTCTCTCTGAGAGCGGGCCC
The DNA here is from genome assembly GCF_019054845.1 of Dipodomys spectabilis. NCBI lineage: Eukaryota > Metazoa > Chordata > Mammalia > Rodentia > Heteromyidae > Dipodomys > Dipodomys spectabilis. Next base: position 1,678,406 of record NW_024870976.1, on the reverse strand, counting down.
GTGGACTCCGGCTAGACAAAGTCCTCCGTGACGCAGGCGTTTTCCAGCGGCGTGGTGGGGATGTTCTGGGAGAGGATTAGTTCTTTTCTTTCAAACCGGACATCAGCAGCACCCGAAGTCCCCTCTGTCTCCCCCCATTCCCCCCTCCCCCTCTCCTTCTCCCCTCTCCCTTTCCCTCTCTCCCCAGCGGATGCAGTCTCCGGATGGCCACATTTGCCATGTATCTTTGTTTAGGAACCTGGTTTTTATTAAATTTAATTGCTTCCTTTTCTGGCCTTAAATCAAGGGTGGCCTCCAAACAAGGACAGCATGAATTTAATTTAATTACTCTGCACTGCAGCCTTCTGAGCTGAGATGTGGCTACTGGGGTCTCACACAGGGCCCCAAATCCAGGATGGACCCAGAGGCCTCCCCGGGGCTGAGGAGAGGCGTGAGCCCTCGAGGGGGAAGGCAGAGGCAGGCGAGGGGCCTGGGATCAGAACCCCGACCTCCCTGACCCCCACTGCTCTCTGCCGAGAGCCCATCTCTGGACCGCAGTTTCTACTTGTGTATTGATGTGTTTATTTTTCATTCGCCATTAAAACGGCGTTGGCTGTGTAACTCGGGGCAATTCATTAAGGCCGTTTATCTTTCGCAGCACCATTTTATCCACAGCCCAGCGCAGGGCTCGGAGGAAAGGGGCAGTGCGGATGTGCGGCAGCTCCCACGCGGCATGTGGGAGGCAGGTCTGGTGCCGGCACAGCCCTGGTGTGTGACTGGGACCGGCGGAACCCACGTGCCATCGGGTCTTCGCCTCAGTTTCTAGCATGCACATCCCGTGGCCAGGGGGCTTTCCTCCTCCTCGGCAAAACCCAGCTCCACTCCCATCCCTGCCGGAAGGAAACTTCCGGGCAGGAACACAGACCAGCTTTGCCCTCCGCATTTCTTCCTTTTCCCAGCCGGCGACCGGGCAGCCTGGGCGGCTGTCACGGGCATGTTTTATTAAACACCTGTGATGGCAGAGGGGCAGTAAGATCGGCCCTGGCTGTCTGGGCTCCCCGGAACTCCGAGGAAAAACACTGGAAATTATTAAGATGATTTGTTAAATAATAGAAAATGTTTTTCATTTCCCAATTCCCAGCTCTTGCTAAAACCATCCTCTGGCTGCCTGCTTCTCATTCCTTAATATTTAGACTTATGGGCCAATTTGAGGGTATTTTCTCTTTCTGCAGTGATTAATGCTTCCATGAAACAATGTCATCACAACTCACCCACCTGCCCTGTCAGCTCGGCATCAATCTCGCTGGGCTGGGCGGTAATTTATGACTGGTGCCGGCAATTTGCAAACCTAATGGGGAGGAGGCTAGAGGAGCAGGCTCGGAGCGCTGTCTGCAGCCTCGTCAGTCTCCCCCCATTAGCAGAACAAATGGCACAGAGATCAGACATCATCTCCAAGGCTCGATAAATATTTTATCAGCCATAATGGAAATTGTCAAATTGATCTAATTGTACAATACGTTATCAGTAAGATATCAAAGGCGGCCTGGCCTCTGCCTAGACCCTCCTCAGCCTCGGGGCTGCGGGAACGAGAGCCAGGAGCAGCCGAATCTGGCGGTCCAGATGCTGTGTAAATAACACCCCGGCCAAAGTGACCCGTTAAGGAGATGATAAATTTTGTGGAAATAGATGGCCTTATTCCGTGTGCTTTGCCAGGCTTGGTTTGTTTTTTTTTTTTTTGAGAGAGAGAGAGAGAGAAAGAAAATAGTGGCAAGAAGTAGATGGAAAGAGAGGGAAGGTGGGACAAATGCATAAACACTGGGATCATCCCTGTCCTCTTAGCTTGGGGTTGACCATAGTCCTTCAGTTGCCCCATGCACAGAAGTGTACCCCCATGGGGAAGATAATATCTATATAGATATATGTATCTATCTATCGATGTATATATATGCACATACATACTTATATGTTTGTATATGTGTATATATATATGTATATATAGATATGTGTATCTATTGATGTATATGTATATGCACATACACACTTATATGTTTGTATATGTGTATATATATGTATATATAGGTATGTGTATCTATCTATCTATGTATATATATATGTACATACACACTTATATGTTTGTATGTGTATGTATAGATATGTGTATCTATCTATCTATCAATGTATATATATGCACACACACACTTATATGATTGTATGTGTGTATTTATGTATATAATTTTTTTCTGGCTCTTGGGAATCAGTAGTCTTTAGGTCCAGTGATAAGAGTATGCATTATGCCAGTGTTTTTTTAAACTTGGGGTCCCACTGTGAACCACTCCCCGTGGTGCACACACTGCAGCCTGAGTGAGCACTAACCTCCGGGCTGCTTATGCGCCCTGCAAAGCTGAGCTGAGTGCCTGGGAAACGGAAAGCCACCTCAGCACGCAACCCTCCCTCCTCCCGTCCTTCGTGGAGGGGGGAGGGGGCTGGTCCTGCAGGAAGCGGGGAGTGGGGGGGGGTGCTCAGGGCGGGTGGCGGTCAAGCATCTTTCACAGCCAGGCAAGACCTTTTGATTTCTAGAACAAACAGCGATGTATTAGGCCTGGAGCAGATTTGCAGAAATCGAGTGGAAACATCTGGGCGGTAGACGATTGCCTTCTCCATGCTGGATGTGGGGAGCTGTGTCTGGGGACTGGGGCGACAGCTTGGCCTTCCTGGCTCCTCAGGCCCTCAGAGCCTGGCAGGGTGGCCTCCTAGCCTGTGTCATCCTGCCCCAGCAGAGTCTCTATCCCCACTTGAAAACCGGCTCCAGAACTCAGGATGGATGCTGGTTTGGGGGGTGTACTTAGTAATGGGGTGCTTCTTATCCGAGGCAGACACCCAAGGGTAAAATTTCAAGGATGTGCAGCTTCTATTGGGGGCATCTCTGACATGAGCACATGCACATGCACCCCAGCATGTGCATCGTATCCACCCGGCAGCCCGGGAAGTTCATACGATCATACCTACCAGTGAGCCGCGCACACAGGCACGCAGGCAGCTTCCGAAGGGGCAAAGGGCTCTGAGCAGAAGAAATTGCTTTACCGGCTGGGCCAGGTCCTAGATATTACATGTTGGGAGAAGGGTAGCTCAGGGCCCAGGGACCCGGGGTGGATCGCGCATGCTGCCCCGTGCTCCCCCAGCGGGGCCCCCTCAGCCGCACCCAAGGCCGACTGCAGATCCTCCTCAGGGACTTTTCCTTCAGAGAATCCTAAATATTTTCCCAGATACAGGCTGTGTTTCTCATTAAATCGCCGGGGCTGCTGCTGAGTGAGAGCGTGCGTGCGCACGGAAGCTTGAATTCTGTCTTTTCGGTGGCCTGTCATTTCAAATAAAAACAAGCGGGGAGAGCGCGTTTGCCGGGGAGCTGGCGCTGGTGCGCGGCCTCTTTTTGGATGGATCTAAGCGGCACTGCCGAAGAGGCCCGGACGTTGTGGGCTCTGGTCGGTACCAGCTGTCCGGCCCAGGCACCTGTCCTCTCCGGTTGGCCTCTTGAGCACATGGGCTGTGGATGAGGGTCTGGGCTCAGGACAAAGGAACTGCCCCGTTGGTCTGTCAGGGCACCCTGACTCAGCGGCACCAGCACTGTACCCCCTGGGTGTGTGGGGAGGGGCCCAGGTGCTGACCCAAGGAGCCAGGGCTGTAGACGTTACTGGACTTTTCTGTAACCACTCTCTTTGCTTCTTTCCATTTTACCAGAGGAAAAGAGAAAGGTAACCAAGCTTGACACACTTTCATATTCTCTTTTGAACCAGGAGGTTCAGGAAAAGGGCTGTGTCATGTGTGTCTGGGCCAACATGCAGCAGAATGTCTGGATGCGTGAGGAGGAGGAGGAGGAGGGGGAAGAGGAGGAGGAGGAGGAGGGAGAAGAGGAGGAGGAGGAGGAGGAGAAGGAGGAGGAGGAGGAGAAGGAGGAGGGGGAAGAAGTGGAGGAGGAGGAGGAGAAGGAGGGGGAAGAAGTGGAGGAGGAGGGGGAGGAGGACGAGGAGGAGGAGGCCTCCCAGGAGGATTCTCTAATGGGGCTGGAGGGTCTGCACGTCCCTGGGCTCACGAGGCTCCCTCTCCCCCCCACTGCCGAATTTGAAGACAGCAGCTCACCCACCCTCTCCCCTTCAGTTCATGTCTTCTTCTGTCCTCCTTGGATCTGTGGCTCCCTCCCAGGACTCATCACCTCTCAGCGACCCAGCTCAAGACGGAGGTTGGCCTGAGTCCCCCCAGGGAGACAGGCCCTGGTCCTCTGGGAGGCAGACTTAGACAGCCTCTGGCTTGGACACACAGCCCCGACCCTGCCCCGAGGGCGCTAGGGGAAACGCCGCCCAGGCCCGAGCTTCCTTGCCCCTAGAGTGGCACCTCTAGCCCTGCTTCGTGCATCTCAGGTGATCACCTAAAATGTTCGGTCCCATCCCGGCCTGGCTGGGCTGTGGGCAGAGTGGTACACGCAAGCCCCACACTGCGAGGGACTGTGACCGAGTGGATGGAGATGACTTTCTGTGCCCCAACTCTCTAGGCCTCAAGAACTACCTGGGATGAGGGCCAAGGATGTGTCTGTGTCACCTTGCAGCCAGGGTCCCTTCCGCTCTGGACAAGTGAAGGCAGGGCTGGTGACAGATAAACCCCTCTCTCTCCCACCATGTGCTATCAGGGTCCCACCTGGAGAAATGCGAATCCTTGTGTGAGGGACGAGGAGCTGTGGGGCACGCCCCGCTCCATCGCGGAGGGCGCAGGGTCGGAGCCTCTGCCTTCAGACCCTTGGACTGGGAAGGAGGGAGCCCTTCTGCCAGGTTGGGGCTGGACCTGCGGCCACTTTGCGGGGAGCCCCCGTGGAGACTCCCTGCGTACCTGTGCCCGCAGATCCTCCAAGCAAAGATGGAGCCAGCTCGTTTCTACGGAAGGTCATTTAAGAGGTACAGAAGTGAGTTGTAGCCATAACCCACCAGCCGGTGGCCCCTGACCATCCCAGGCAGGGTGGACGCACTGCAGTCTGTGGATACCTCTGTCTGGCCTGACCTCCAGGGCCCTGGACGTTGGAACAGGGCTCTGGGGCAGTGTCCTGGCCTGGGATCTGCAGAAAAATCCTTAGGCTTTCCTCTCAGTCAAGCGGGGCCTGTGGCCTCTCCTGGCTGAGTGTCCTTGATCAGGACAGAGTCAGGACCCCTGGCCCCGGGGTGTCCCTCCCCTCTCCCTATCTCCCGCCTCCACGTGCAGAAATCCCGATCTTATCAGTGGGAGCGTGTGGCACGTCCCGGGTCTCCAGGCCATCTCCACAATGAGGACTGACCCTGGCAGGGTCGGCTGCAGCTCTGCAGACAGTGAGGTCATTGCTGCCCACCGAGGCTCCCGAGGACCTCATTAACAAAGTGCAATTTATCTAACTGAGTTCCATTTAATTATCTAATTTGTCTGAGCGAACCCCGGCTCCCTATCTCCTCGGTGCGTGGGCAGCTCATCACCCAGGGGTCAGGTGGTCCCCAGGCACCCCCCCCCCCCCACAAATCATCAAGGTGTGAAAGCACCTGCGTGGGGGGGGGGGCTCACAGGCCTCCCCCTCCCCCAGGCCTGAGCCTCCTGAGCCCCAGTGCAGCAGCACACGGCTTTCTACACGAGAGTGAGCTCAGCCGGGAGATACTTAGATCTCACCCAACATAGCACTGACATGAAAATGTTAGGCTTGAAGTTCTCCTGTTCTCACTCACTCCTCTGGTGAGGCTGGGGTGGAAGTTCTGCTAACCCGTGAGTATGCCTTCACATGGAGTTCAAGGGCCTCTTGCTACTGTCTGGAGGATAATTGAATGCACTACCCAACTGTCCACTAGAAGAGATCCACGACCCGACCTGTGTGCACTGTGCTGCGTGGTGCACCATGCTGCAGTCTGTGGTCTGGGATGGTGCACACGGACACGTGAGTGCATGCGTGTGTGCAGCACGAGGGGCTGAGGGTTTGGGTCCTGCTTCTTGTGTGTAGTGTGAGTATTCTGATTCCTGCTATGACCCAGTTCTTCGGCAGATTGTTCCCAGACAGAACCAGGCCGTGCACCGGAGGCCCTGGGCCAGACGACCCTGGCTCCGGTGCACACGTGCGGCCATGCACCTGTGTGCCTGCTACACCTCTACGAGGTTAGCAGTCTGTCTCCTGTTTGGGGGGTGGGGTCTCAGTGCCTGGAAGGGGTCCTCGTTGCCCTGTGTTGTCTTGTAAAGGGAGAGACTCTGCTGGGCTCCTCATCCTGCAGGCCATCAGTGTCCTCTGAGGCCCAGGGCTGTCAACTCCCCTGCCCAGGCTCCATGGTTTATACCTGCGACCTAGGCCCTAGGTCAGGAACAAGAGCTGTTGATGGTCTGTGTGGGTGAATTCACCCGGGAGGCCGAGTGGTTGGCCGTGCCCTACCTGCTCCAGTCAAAGCAGCAGGCTCCTTCCTGAGCCTTGAGGATCAGGGCAGCCCTGCTGTGATCTGCTGGCCCAGCCCCGGGGCTCTTACCACACAGTCCCTGTGGAAGTCTGATGTGTAGCAGAGCCACTGGCCCGCGTGGAAGGTGGTTGGATGCAAAAGCTGATGGGTCAGGCCAGCGCAAGGACACTAGGGAAGACCAGCTCTACCTTTCCAGGCCCAGCTCAGGGCTACCACAGCCAGGGCTGCCCAGGGAGCCGGTCACCAGGGAGCTGGTCAAAGAGTCAGGCAAGAGAGGCTGGGGCACAAGCTGCTGTGTGCCAGGATGTTGTGGATGGGGTGGACCCAGGACCTGTGTGAGGGATCTCGAGGTGCACTTGGGGCTTGTCCTTTGACACCTCTAGGGTCTCCTGTGTGACCCCCGCCATGGCTGTCACTCAGTCCTGTGGCCCCTGTGTTCAGGGTCATGTATGGGGAGCCCCGGGCCTTGGTCTGAAGAGCCCATCAGGGTCAGTTTCTGTCTCTGGACAGGGCCGTTTGAAAGATGGACGGGGCAGGGCTGGTGTACCTGTGCCACGTGTTGGATTTGGCTGTTGGTGAGGCGCAGAGGTGCAACGGAGGTGGTTTCGTTGTGGTATGGCCTGTGTGCCTGTCTTGCTTGCTGGGTGTATTCGGGAGAGGAGGAAGTTCCGCCCGGGTGTTCCCACGGGGTGACCAGTGCCAACGCGTGTCCACCGGGAGGGTGCGGATGGCCGTCCCGGCTGGTGCCAGCTCCTGGCAGGGCCTGGCTCCGCGGCTGCACCTGCACGGGGCTACCCCACGTATGCGCTGGGCCTGGGTTTCTCAGACCTGACCTCTGTGCCAGAGGTCAGCGTTCAGATCTGTGACAGATCGAATGGTGCCTTCCGCAGCACCACGAACCAGGGAGATGGGAATAGGCGTCTTCTTCAGGGACGGTTTTAGTCTCACTCACCCCCTCAATAGTTCTCTAAAATGGCATGTGTGCGGCGGCGGGGAAAGCATGCTCCCCAGATTTACCAGAGCATTCTATCTACCTGTGAGTCCACAGCCACCTGTCCTGCTCCCCGGAAGGTGCCCGCCACGCCCCTGCCCGAAAGCATCCAGCCCTGCTGAGGGTGGACAAGGCTCCCCGGCTTTCTCCATTCTAGCCCCTCCCAGGGGTACATGTTCAGTGGGGCTGAACCACCAAGAGGTGTTTAAAGCTCCTTTATTTCTTCTTCACAGCCTTGCTGATTCTGTTTGTGGCTGAGCAAGGAGGGAGGCTGCTAGCCTGGCTTGAGCGGGGGGGGGGGGGAAGAGGGGAGGGGGGGTGCCCAATTCATTCCTTGGATTTGGGAGCCATAGAGGAGACACTGGCTAGAGCTGGTTCATCTGAGGACTTGTGGACATACACCTGGACAGGCCAGCGGCCAATCAGGGTCTTTCCCCCCAGGAGCTGAGCCGGCCTGCAAGGGGCAGAGCATTGTCTGGCATTGATCCTGAGGGCTGAAGTGTGGGCTAACCTGGTGCCCTGCATGTCAGTACACCCCAGTACCTGGGGTGGAGAGACGGTACTGTCAGCTTCTTTCCAGCACACAGCAGAAATGGCGGTCCTGCTGGGGCCCATCCTGTCATGAGCACATGTGCGGGGAGACCCTCACTCCCCACTGTGTCCCTGGGTGACAGGGTCCACAGGCCCCCTCAAGTCCTCTCACTCACTCAGCCTTACTAAAATCCTTGCACGGGGTCAAGGCATCCGTTACTGTATTTCTTTGGACAGTGGAAGTCATAATTCTGGCAAAGTGGCTCACTAGTGTAGGAAACGTGTTGGATGAAGGGCCAGGACTTTCCTGGAGCTCTTCTTATATTGGTGTGTGTGTGTGTGTGTGTGTGTGTGAGAGAGAGAGAGAGAGAGAGAGAGAGAGAGAGAGAGAGAGAGAGTGAGAGAAACAGAGAGAGAAAGAGAAACAGAGAGAGAGAAACAGAGAGAGAGACTCAAATCCTCTAGTCTGTGGTTCCTCATTGAGAGAGCCTCAGAAGATGGGATGGGGTGTATGGAGGGGGAGGGCAGCCGTGGGCAAGGTGGACAGATGCTGCCAGCCTCCGCCTGTGGTCCAGCCACAGGGGGCAGCTTTGCCCGGGACACAGAACTTAGGTGAGAGCCAAAGCCTCGAACCCACATCTTCTTCCTCAGGAAGGCAGATGAGGCCAGTGAACTCTGCCAGCCATGAAGGACGGGGCAGGGGAACCCTCCTGAACCTGTGAGAACCAGTGCCGATACGAATCCCTGCAAGCCCGTAGCAGCTGTTCGCTAGGGGAGTAGCTTTGGGAGAGGCACAGAAACCACCAGGATTTATTTACTCCACTGTAAATAAAGGCTAGGGATCTGGGCACAGCCCTTGGCTAGCTACAGAGCCAAGCTTTAACATTCTAACCCCTTGCATGCGCCTGTTTCTTCTTCTGCTGCTGAAGGGGTCCACAGAGGCTGGAGGAAACAGTTCTGTGTCCAGTGCAGCCTGGAGGCTGCTCAGCCAGGACCTAGCAGAGACCAGTGCTGATGAGGCTGGCTAACTGCCCCGCAGCCCCTGTCCTGGGGTGACCACAGCCCGTGCTCCGGCCAGCTTGTTTGAGCCACCAGGAATGCATTAGACCAGCAGTGTTTCTCCAGAGGTCACTCGCAGTCTTCATTCCTGCAGAAGACACAGCCCAGCTGTGCTGGCTGGTGGACTCCATCCAGGCAAATGTGTCTAGGACAGAAACCCTCCTCTCACCTTCCATCCCCGTCCGGCAGAGCCAGTGTCACGTCAGGCCCGCCCTCTTCCACAGTCTCTGGAGAACCTTCCACATGGAGTAGTGGGTTTTAAATCTTAGACATGGAAATGTAAGCCACCCCAGAGAGGGTCTAGGTAGGTGGGGCTCCTCTCCTGTTTTCTGCACTGATTGCCTTCTGACCCCAGCTCTTCTAATGGCTTCATGCTCAGTGAGATCCATCCAAGAATCATACCTTGGCTGTGCATGGATTTTGTGTTGAGTCCTCTTTCTGGCTTGGAGCTTCCTGTACTGGTATGGGAGGGGGTGGGCGACGGATCCTTGCAGACCTGGGGCAATGTTCTGTTGGTTTATTTGGAACCCAGCAAGCAAAGCTATTGATCTGGGAGGCAGAGCTTATTTAACCATCCATCCATCCATCCATCCTTCCATCCACTCATCCATCCATCCATCATTCATTCATCATCCATCTTTCCATCATGCATCCATCTATCATCTATCCATCCACTCATCCACCCATCCATCTATTCATTGATCCATCCATCCATCCATCCTTATATCCATCCATCATCCATCCATCCACCTATCAACCCACCTATCAATCAATCAGTCTATCTTTATCCATCTATCCTTCCACCCACCAACCCATCCACCCATCCATCCTCCCATCTACCTACCAACCAACCAACCTATCAATCAATCAATAAATCTGTCTGTCTGCCTTTCTTTATAATCAGTTCATCTATCCATCTACTCACCCACCTACCACTCACCCATCCACAGAGACGTGCTGAGTACCTTAGCCTGCTTACTTACCATCTATTCTCTGGCTTCCTCATCCTCGGAGCAGGTGCTGTTTGCTAGATCCTCATCTCAGGAAAAAGAGAAGCTTAGAAGAGTAATGGCCTCTCAGCTGCTGTGCTGCCCCTTCCAGCCCCAAGTAGATTTCTCTCAGGAGTTACACTTCCCCAGGGCTCTCTAAGAGCAGAGGTCACTGGTGCTGGAGGACAGTGCTATGAGGCTGTCTACCTCGTGCCTGCCCCGTGGTGGGGCTGGGACCCTGCAGCCCTGCCTGACTCAGAAGCGGCATCTGAGATGCAGGGGTCATGCCCTGAATCCCGAGTGGTCTTGGTCATCGGGCTGCAGGGAGGGGTCCCGGAGGCTCGGCCCTGCCCAGCCACTGCTCTTCCGGGCCCCCCCTGCCCTCCCAGACTGGAAGACAGGCTCCGGGCACCACCAGGAGAGGCCATTCCTCAAGGACCCCGATCAGTGCGGTGTCCAGGAAGCTAACAGCAGGTCTGAGGTCAATGGCCAGCAGGCCAGAGCCAGCCTCCCAGGCGTGTTCAAGCGGCCTCCTCTTCCCCTTTGAGTGGGAGAAGGGGCAGGATCTGCAGGCTTTCTCCTCCCCTCTGCTTCACTCTGTCCCAGCCCACGGAACACCAGGTGGGCTGGGGCAAGAGGGGGTCTACAAGGGTTGTCTGTGAGGAGACCTGGTTGGCCCCTAGTCTTCATCTAGGTGTGTTCGAGTGTGTTCATGTGTGCTTGTCTGTGCTTGAGCACGAGAGCACGTGGAATGCCTGCGTGTGGAGTCTGTGTTGTGCTCAGTCCAGATACTAGGAGCAGACATTGGGAGGGGACCCTTGGCCCCGCCACACCTTGTGGGGTGGGGAGTTGATGGGCCTGGCGTAAAAGCTGTACATAGGGTTGGGTGCTGGCGGCTCACGCCTGTAACCCTAGCAACTCAGAGGGTTGAGATCTGAGGATCACAGTTCAAAGCCAGCCCGGGCAGGAAAGTCTGTGAGAGACATCTCCAATGAGGCATCAAAAAAAAACAGAAGTGGCGCTGTGGCTCAAGTGGTAGAGCGCTCGCCTTGAGCTGAAGAGCTGAGGAACAGCGCCCAGGCCCAGAGTCCAAGCCCTATGACCCGCCAAAAAGAAAAAAAAAGAAAAAAGCTGCACATACCCTTGGCAGGGCCTCATTATAGGGGTGACCCCGGGCTGGACAGGAGCAGGACTCATGTGGCATGGCCCATTGCTCACTACGTGGAAAACAAAACAAGGAAGATTGCCGAGAACCTTTTTGGAGGTTGATTCTCGACACTGCCAACAGTTTGTGAGCTACCATTTGGTCTCAAAGAACCCCAATCTACCCTTCCGGAAAAGGCAGTTCTGTTTGGATCAAAAAATAATTAGCAGGGCTTTAAGTGGGGGTTTCAAGTACACATTTAATCTACACTGCCTCACGGTCCTGCGCCCGGGAAACACCAGCTGAACACCACTGCCGCACCATTGAGAAGCCCAAAGTGGCACAGAAAATACAGTCAATACACTGTTTCAGTAGCTGGCAATTATATTAATAAGACACAGTACTTGTCTTACAAAATTCAAATGAATATGTGCATATTGACGTTGGGATCCAGACTCGGCCACTTTCGACTTAACACGTTCTTGGGAGATTGGGGGAGCGGGGGGGGGGGGGGGAAGAAGGGCTTCCTTTGCATGCCCGGCTTTTAAAAAAAAAGCCACAACTCCCGAAGCAATTAGGCTGATGAACAGAAAGTACAGTCGAATCCACCCAGGCAGGGATTTCACTCCCGTTCCCATCCGGCCTCCAGCCCTTTGTCTGTGAGTTGCTGATTTTAAAGCCACGGTCCCACTGGGCTCTGCCAGTTTGTCTGTGTGTGCTGCTGGGCTGTCACCGGGACCTGCCAGGCCCAGGTCCGTGGTGAGTCATTAGGATCTGCCGAGCAATCCACCACTGAGTCACTAAATGGACTGACAGGGCTGTCACTGCAGGCTGGCACACTCTCCCGGGAGGGGGGGGGCGGGGAGATGGACACTTTGGGGCGGGGTGGGAGGGGGCAGCGCTCATACCAACAGAGTGAGTGGTTCCAGGAGGGACAGAGCCATCTGATGCGTGGTGGTCTCTGGCACGCTATGGGAATGGCCTGGAACCTGAGGGTGAAGGATGCTGGTGGGAGCTTTGTCCAGACTGGAGGTGGGGGCTGAGGGCAGCCCTGAGGGCTGCAGGAGTGGGGCTCCGGGTCCTGTCTTCCCGTGTCCCGTGGTCTCATGGCCATGGCTGAGTCTGGCTTGAAGGAGCTTGCTCTTCCTCCTGCCTTCCCCACCTCTGTACCCAAGGCCCCCTGTGGGCTCCCCAGTGTTCTTGACCCCCCACCCCCCACCAGCACGGGCCCCATTCCAGTCTCTGCTAGGCTACTGGTTGTCCCTCACCTGGTCAAGAAGACCTTGGTACTCAGGGGAGGCCAGGTGAGGAGGGGTTCTCGGGGCATGCGTGGGTCTGGGGTGCCCAGCAGGGCAGGGGCCGCATTTCCAGAAGCTGCCAGTAAAACTGCTTTGCTCACACAGAGAAGACCTCAGTTTCGGCAACAGGAAAAGAAACTCAAAATTTGTCTTAAAAAAAAAAAAAACAGCAACAACAAAATCCAAACAGCGATAAAAACCTAAGCAAAACCCCAAAACCAGGTCTTCCAGAGGCTTCTCGTGCGCGCATTCCCTCAGCCCTGGGAGAAGCAAACCCAGATCTCCAGGAGTCCCATGCTAAACGCTGCGGGCAGGTGGGCTCCCGGCTGGCCTGGGGCTGGAGTGGACCTGCCGCCCCCCACCCACCAGGGGCTCTAGCTCTTCCCTAGGGTTAGATTGGCAGCTACTACCTGCCCCTCCTGAGCTCCCAAGGAAGCTTCTGGAAGGAATTCCTCCCCAGAGGTGCCCAGAGCTGGTAGGATCCTGGCTGACAGCTCCAGGGCCAGCTAAGGCTGCTGTTGGAACTTAGGAGTCTGCCCTCCTTTATTGGAGGTTTCGAAAGAAAAGAAAACAGAGGGAAAGAAAGCCCAGGCTGCATGTACCAGCTCTGCTCTGCATCGTCTGCCCCGGGACCCCCATTGAACGCCCTCCGTCTGAGCTGATGCAGCCCAGCCTGTGTTTCCGAGATCTCTTTGGGAGAAGAAAGGGGCCTGGCCCTTTGCACCACGGCTGCGGGGCCAGCACCTTCCGCCCGTCTTCCTCTCCCCTTCTTCCTGACAGGAGCCCCCGGGAGGGTGAAGGAGGGACCCAGCGCCCCAGCGCCATCCGGGCCTCACCTGCCTTTGCAGTTCCTGAAAAATGAGATAATTTCAAACGGCGCCGTCTTCTACTTTGCAGAAACCCGGCTTGCGTTTGGGGGAAGCAAGTGTTGGTCTTTTATTTAAATGAAAGCGAGGTGGCTGAAAGGCTTCAGGATTTGGTTGAAAAGACCAGCCGACCTCCGCTCAGGGACGGAACTGATTTTGTTTTTCCTTTCTCTGACCCTCATGGGCAGAAGCCATTCTTACGCTTACCCTTGTCTTCCTCTTCAGAAGCTGTTGGATGTAATGGACTTTTTTTTTTAAATTAATAATGCGTAGAAGGAGATTTACAACACATTGCTAAAATATTGTCTTTGCCTTTTATTTGTGCATTTGTCACTGTGGCCTCTAATCGAGGTGGGCAGAGAAGGGATAAATAATGAAGAAAGAAAACAGCTCTGTCATAATCCAGGACCATTTGCAAATTCATCACCGATATTCTTGGGAGAGGAAGGACAGAGAGGATGACAAATATCCCACTGTGCTAATATATCTCGTTGATTTCCTCTCCATTTATTCAGATAACCTACTTTGAGCTGTGATAGAATGAGGGTCCGGGCTGCCCCGAGCAACAGATGGAGCTGGCTGTAAGCTCCCAGGCGGCGGGGCTGAGTATATGTTTGGGCTATGGACTCTTGAATTTTCATTGTGATCGCTTTGACTTTTAGGAAGATGGTTCTGTGAGAGGGTGATCAAAGCTATTTTTCTATCACAACCCCTCTGTTTTCTGCTTTCCTGGCTGGATTTTATAGCAGTCCGTAGCTAGCATCCAAAAGACACACAGACCGAACCCACGCCAATAGCCCCCCAAAGGAGGAGCAAATGCTTTTTCTAGGTTAGAAGGGTTTTGTACCTCTCCTGAAGGCAACGGTTGTGCTTTTCAAACTCTCTTTCCCTCCCTCCCTCCCTCCCTCCCTCCCTCCCTCCTGTCTCTCTGTCTCTGTCTGTCTCTCTCCCTCCCTCCCTCCCTCCCTCCCTCTCTCTCTCCCTCTGGAAAGACACCTTTTTCTCATGGCCTGTTGGAAGGCAGCTTGCCCTCTCAGCTCTGGGCAGGGCTCCCCATGAGGCTCCTGATTGGCAGGACAGCACCTCACAGCCTGTTCAGGGACTTGCTTCTGGCACCACCATGGTCACGCCTCAGGCTTGCTTTTAGCTGGGAGGGAAGCAGTGGTCAGCTTCTGTCTGGGTCTCTTCACCAGCTGTGTAGCCGGGGTGGTGTCCCACGCCACTCTGGGTTCCCACAGTGTTAGCAGCAGGGACCCAAGGACACTGGAAGTGCTGAGTGTGGGGTTTGCACACGACCCCCTGGTGAGGCTCCATGAGTAGACAGAGCCTGGGGTTGGGGTGAGCAGGGAGCCTGGAGCCTGCTATAATGACTCGGTCCCCCAGAATTGGGGCCTGGGCCCCTGTCTGGCTGAGCCTGTTCACAGAGCCTGGCATGGAGAGAGAAGGAATCCCACCCAGCCACGAGTACACGGAGGCAAAGGCTCAAACCCTCAGGGAAGGAGACCCGGCTCAGCAGATGAAAACCCGGGCAACCAGTCAAATTTGAATTTCAGATAAACAGCCCATCATCTTTTAGTATAAGTATGTCGCAAACACGGCCTGCATGTTACTGTATTTATTGCACTTATTCAATTGTATGCATTACATTTATGGCATTTTATCTGGCAGTCGAACCCTCCAACCTCTCCCAGGGTTGATTTCTCCTTGGAAGCAGACTGAGGCTGGCTGGACCCAGTTATTTGTAGGATAAGGTCCTGGGCAGGAAAGGGATTACAGATGAGAAAGGATCCATTTGCAGACGACATGGTGGTATATTCTAGAAAAGTGTGGGAGTACAGGTTACTTGTGGCTGGAATATCATGGCTTGTGACCTGACTCCTGAAGAACCCTGTTGGGCAGGGTCATCTGTGAGGGGACACTCCAGAAGGTTGAGCTGCTGGGTCTAGAGCCAGTTGGCCACTCAGCTGGCCTCAGAGACACCAGGGTGGGAGGAACCTGACCTGCCCGGCTCTGGGAACAGCAGCCCTGCTCATTTCTGGAGAGATAGCGAGCTCTTCTTTTGCCCCAGCCCAAGGCTTTACTTCTGCAACCTACACATTGCAAAATGTTTAAAGGTGTGCATAAGAGAGACAGTGGATGGATGCCTATCGTAAAGAATACAGACACAGGCTCTGAAAATGAAGATCTCACATCCCACCGTCTTAGAGAGAACACTGGGCAGACTTTTCATAAGAAGTGATTTTTTTTCCTCAGGGAGACTCAGATCTAATTTGAATTTTAGAACTTGTCTTCAGCTGAATGTGTGTGATAATTATTATTTTTAACTAGCTTTTATTATCTTTAAAAATAGTAGTATAATGGGATTACAAATCAGCTTATAAATAAAATACGTCTTGATCATTCTTTCTTATCCCTCCCAACCCAATCCCTCACCTCAATTTTCCTAGTTTTGTAGGATATGCATGAGATATTATGACTGTATCCTTCTCCCTTCCTCTCTTCATTTATGTTGTGATTATTTAAAGAGACAATTAAATTTTATTCAAAATAGTGTCTTTCCCCCACCTATACCTAAATCATGGTTATTTCTCTATTTTTGATGAATTGTTGGAATTTTAAAAGTGCTATTTTCAATAAGTGCTGAGCAGGTACCTCTGGCTCTCAGGACTAGCGCAAGTGATGGTTTTACAATTTGATCATACCAAGGTGAGCCGGCTTTATGAAGACTGAGCTAAGCCTTTGTTGACTTCTTTAAACTGGATAGAGCGCCTGAAGTATCCCCTAGGCATGACCAGAGATTGTGGACTGGGGTACCTACGGCAGACAGGAGGCTGGACCCAAAGGAGCTGAGAGCCACAGCCCCAACCTCCAGTTCCTGTTGTCTCTGGCTGTGCATTCATTCTGGGCCAGGCTGCTCCTGGGAGGCGCGCCGTGTCATCTGCTCAGCCTACCGTGACCAAGTGCCACAAACTGAGCATCGTAAGCAATGTGAGTCTCTTTTCCACAAGTTCCGGAGGCCAGGGGCCCAAGACCAAAGCCTCACGGCACCAGCTCCTCCTGAGGCCCTGCTCTGAGGCTTGTAGGTGGTTGTCCCATGGCCATCCCTCCCCTCACAAGGATACAAGACCCATTGGGCCCATCTATGACTTCGTTCTCCCACGACGACCTCTTTAAAGACTTGTGAGGAGCTGGGGTCAGGGTTCAACATAGGAACCTGGACAGGCCTGTCGGCCTGGAAGGAGGAACCTCACTGGACATCCAGGGCCTCTACCTGATCGCCGTCCAGGGAGCAGTTTTGCCAAGGTCAGATGCTGGCCAGGGTGCCCGAGGGCTCCCGGTCAGAGTCAGAGGTGGCCATCCAAACTCACGCTGCCGGATGAAACAGGGAGTCCTGGGGTGTGTCGGGCCCCAGGCCCACTTGAACACATGTACTCCGAGCGACCACCTGCTGTATATCAGGGGCTCAGAGCTAACCATGCGTCCCCTGCCTCTTCTTTGCCTGACCCGGCCCCAAGCCGGTGCTGGGGGTACCCAGCCCCCAGCTCTGCTCCAAAAGGCTGGCCCGTGACCCTCAGGGAGCGGCCCCCGGGGACCTCCTTTTGAGACGGGGGTCCTTGTCCTTGTACCATCTGGGCGAGGAGGCAGGACGGCCAGAGCTAGAGCCTTCGCCCAGCCGCCAGCCACCGCAGACCTCACGCAGCGGCGCTCTCGGTCCCAGGGCACAGCCGCTCTGATGGCATCGGCCCAAGACGCCGCGTTCTGTCACCTGCCCCTCACAGACTCACAAAGCGTCCCCGGAGTGCCTCCCTCATGCCCAGCAGCTGCATCACACTATTGGGGGGCAATGACCTTGGGGATGAGGACAGAGAGCCCCAGGACTGAAGAATGGACAGGGCTTAGTGCCTCTGGGCTCCAGCTGGACAGGGCCTGGATCGGGGGTCCTGTGGCCTCCCAGAGCTGCACCCTGGCTGACAGCCACAGTCCCCGGGTTGTGGTAGTGACCCCACCCCAGAGGCCTTTGCTCCATGTACCCTCTGCAGCCACCACCGGGTGCCACCTCTGCCCTCTGCAATTGGCAGGGCGCCCTTTCCTGCCTCTCCCAGCAGGTGTTGCTGAGGCTCAGAGATGTTAGCCACCTTGTCCAAGGCCACACAGCCAGTGAAAGATGGAGCGGGGGGGGGGGGGGTGAGCGCGAGGAAGCGTGCCCACTGGCCTGAGGATTTCCTCCTAGGTTCCTCTATCCATGACTACACTGCCGAGCCGTTCGGAGAGCGTGAAGGTACAGAGAACGCAGAGAAAGTGGCAACGCCACGGTTACGCGTGTCTTTCTCCAACATTCACAAGCCTGGAAGTAGGGCCAGGAGTGGACTTGGGGGTGACCGAAACTGAGCCCTGCCCTGGTTCTTTGCTGTTTCCAGGACACAGGAGTTCGAGGGAGCAGCTGACGGGTGAGGGCGGGCAGCAGGAGGGAGGCCAGCGGGGTAGGTGTCAGCAGAACAGATCACATTCAGAGTCTCACCCAAGCTAGCAAAGCGGCGCTCGATCTTACCAGAAAACCCAAGGCCACGCTCGCAAGTGCTCGGGAAAAGTTTCCTCGGAGCTTGGCCCCAGAGCAGGCCCGGGTTCTTTGTTTTCTGGTCACAACCACACGGAGCACAACTCGAGGTGGTTTCCCACATCTCGTCAAAGGACGGCATTTCCTCTTTCCTTTTCTCCTCGAGCTGATTAGCGGGCCGGGCAGTGGCGTGAGGAGATGCTGGGGGGCAGGAAAACGGGGGTCATTTTGGAAAAACCTCTTTGTGGATGGGTCGGCAATGGGGAGAAAATGAATAGTTATAAGCTCATTTCCATAGAAACTGTCTCATTATCATGCTGGCTGCCCGCTGGACGAGGTAGGGCTTCCTGCCAGCAAACGGGCTCCACAATTAAGTGTCCCCATACCCGCCTGGCTGTTCGAGAAGCCGGTCAGCAAAGATGGCCCCAACCCCAGCACGCCCCGGGCGGGGAAGGAGCATGCCATGTTTTCTCTGGAAATATCAGACTGTGCAGGGATTTGTTTTTAACTTAACTTACAAAGACGTGCACGCCGCCCACGAGGGCTCCTGTTTAGGTGAGGTGCCAGTGGCCCCGTCTTGGGCCGTGCATCATCTTAGAGTGGATTTTCGCTCTGTGAGCCGAGCAGATCTCCCCGGCGCCCCTGAAGACGGTTAACAAAAGGAACGGGAACAATTAGGTTGAAAATCGCTTCCTTGGCAGTGCCCTTTGTGTTCCAGTGACATGACCGGGCCCCTCTCGGGAGGTACTTTGTCACGAGCTGCTGGAGCACGTGGGATCTCTGCCAGCCGCTCCCTTCCTGTGCCCCCAAGGCCTGGGGACCCCAGCCCACGCAGGGAGTGCCCTGCCCAGGACGGGGCCTTGGGGAAGAGAGGCTGGGGAGCCATCTGACCCAGGTGGGGAGGGGAAGGGGGGTGATTTTAAAAGAAGGGCTGGGTGCGAAATCCCAGCCCCAAGAAGGGCTTGTTCTGGTTTGAATTGCGGTAGAATATGTACGCCGGAGTCGGTCCCGTGCAGCCTGGCGGCTCTGAGGTTGCCTGGTATTCTGTACCCCCAGAACCTCTTCACCCCCCCCCCCCGGAAATGCTTCGGTACCCTGCAGACAGGAACCCCGACCTGCCTGGCCAGCAGCCTCCTTCCTGCTTCCGGTCCTGATGGATCTGGGGGCTTGTGTGTTAAGATGTAAGCTTAGCGTGGGGAAGCAAGCCCCCTCGAAGCTCCTCCGAGAGTCTGTGGCTAGCAGCCTCCCAGCGGCCGGCCCGCTCACGTCTCTTCCCCCTGGTCAAGGTCACGGACCCCGCATCACCATCATTATGCGTTTATTAAACGTCCCTTTCTTCAGCTTTGTAAGAGATTTGGTTCGGAAAATGACCCTGCTCCCGGGAAGTGAATAATTTAGGATTGACAGCAGCGAGCCAACTACCCAGGAGGACCCGCGCGGGCGGAGCGTGGGGCTTGCGGCTCCAGTCCGTGTCTTCGCCTGAGTTTTCTTGCACAGCTGGGACCCGGCCATCCCTGTTTTACCGTAAAAGAAATGCCAGAAGCTGGATGTTCAAGGGTCAAGGGTTGAAGCAGAGCTGTGTCAGGAGTGTTTGGGGGCCCCAGCATTTCTAGAAGGCTTGGGGAAATGGGACACGAATGGAAAACCTTGCTGTGTCCTCTGATGTGTTGCTCAGTGTGACTCAGTTTCCTGCCTGGGGGTGTGGCGGTTTGCTGGCAGTCTCTGGCAATCCTTGTCTTATGGAAGCACCCCCCCCCCACTACTCTATCAGGGTCTTGGGTTGTGCCTCGGTGTGGGGCTGGGTCTGAATTTGTCTTTTCTCATGCAGACAGCCATGCGAGTGTAGGGCCCGTACTACAATCATAAGATGACCTCATAGGATGCCGACTCCCACCGTCTCCAGGACCCTGATCCTAGGAAGGTGGTCACAGTCTGAAGTGCTGGGGGTCAAAACCCCACCCTAGGACTCCAAGGCACCACAGTTCAGCCCTGAGCAGGGCCTGTGGCTGCCAGGCTTCCAGAGCCTCTGCCGTGTGGCTTTTGTACAACTCAGATGTCCGGCCAGCAGCGCAGGCAAAACATGATAAACAGAGGTGCTGTTCTGCTCTTGTGGTTTTCTAAGGTTCAAAAAATGATTTTAAAATAATGTTAGGTTGTCTGCAGTTGGCCAGTGGCGTAATGGGCTATTTGAGAAGACACAGTTCTGTCGACGGAAAGCTTTTCACATCCGAATCCCCACTTTTTGAAAGCATAGTTGACGGCAGCCTGCAAGGCTGGACTGACGCCTCCAGAACGCGTTTCTCAGGGTTGGCAGTGGCTGGCTGGGCACCGAGAGCTGGTGCTTGGCTGAGTGAGAAGGCCCGGGCTGGAAAGCTGTGCCTCCGACCTCCAGTTAGGCTCAGTTGCGTTGCAATGGGAAGGCACTGCTGACCGGACAGAAAGCTCTGGGGTGGATGCGGGTTCGGAGGGCGGCTTGGCTGCGTGAGAGATTGCTAGCTAAGTGCCGGCGGCAGGCGAGTGGCTCACAGGAGGCACGGTCAAGTGAGGTGACCCGTGAGGGAATGAGGTCGCGGTGCTGCCGTGCTTGCGGGAGCAGCTCCGGGGCAGGGGGCTGCCGTGGGTAGGTGACTGGGAAATGAGGCGGCTGTGGGGTTCTGCTTACTGAGCCCACATATGCCTCTCTCAGAAAAGTACCTGGCCCCGGTGGGGTATGAGGATGCAGGCATGCGCTGACCCTAACTCCTAGTCAGTGGTCTTTTCTGGGAGCCAATGGGCCACGCCCTCCCCCCTCCCCGCCCCCCATGCCGGGCCATGTGTCTGTTCCCAGAGGACAAGGCTTGGTCTCCGCTGCCCTGCCTGCTGCCAACGCCCGTGTTTCCATCCTCCCCCATCTGTGCCCGGAGGCCCAGCACTGAGGACACGTGGACATGGCTCTGTGGCTGCGACGGGAGGGCCAGGGTCCTCGGAGCAGAGCTTCGCAGGGCCACTTCTCCAGCATGAGCATTGGGCGGCCTCTGGGTTGGTGCTCCACATCCTTTCCACACCACCACACTGCTTGTGCGGTGGAACTCTCAGCGAAATGCAAGCTGAGCAGTGCCCCAGAGAGGGCCCTGCTGGCGCAGAGAGGCGGACGGCGGCAGCGGAGCCCTTCCAAGCCTCTGGTCCCTTCTAGGCCCCAGCCTCCACTTGGCTGAAGTTCATCTGTGGCCAGGAAATCCCAGGTCTCCAAACATAGCTTTTCCCAGAGCCTCCACTTAGCAGAGAAAACCAAGCCAGGGATGCAGGCGGTAACGAGACCAGCCCGGAAGAGGGCCACTTGGGAACAGGCTCTGGTCCTCACCATGCGGAGAGCCTCACTGTTCCGGGGTCCTCACCTGGATGTGGCCTTCACCATGCCACGCAACAGACACCGTGAGGCCCTGCCAGCCGTAGGGAGCCAGGCGTCTGGCTGTGGAGCACTGCTTGGAGGTCCTGTAGAGTACGTGTGGACAATTCTAGAAAGGGAATGAGCCCCACGTCCCCTGGGGGCTTAGATGTCTTTCTGGAGAAGAGCTGCTGTTGTAGACCCTTGCTTTCTTCGGGCACCTTCTTGAGGTGCCCTGTTCCCCGGGACAAGGCTTCATTGATGGTCTCAAAAGAAGGGAATCAAAGCTGGCATCTGTGGCCAAGCCTGTAATACTAGCTATTCAGGAGGCTGGGATCTGAGGATCACAGTTCAAAGCCAGCCCGGGCAGGAAAGTCTGTGAGACTCTTATCTCCAAGGAACCACCAGAAAACCGGAAGTGGTGCTGTGGCTCAAAGTGGTAGAGCACTAGCCTTGAGCAAAAGAGCTCAGGGACAGCACCCAGGCCCTGAGTTCAAGCCCTATGATTGACAAAACAAATACACAAATAAAAGAAAGGAAAAAAGAAAGGAAAGGGATCATGAGGTGGACATTCCCTGAACACCTCCATTTCATGGGCTAGTTCTGGCCAGCCCTGGCCCAGCCTTCCCACACCACAGGGTGGGGTCGCCTGGCATGTGCCAGCTGCATGGAAGAAGGGTAGGTGGCTGTTGCTGTTTTGAGTGAGCCCAAGGTCTTCACCATTAAAGCCCAGTCTGGGAGCATGGTTTAAGTGGTATAGCACCTACTTACCAAGCACGAGGCCCTGAGACTTTTCTGCCCATCCAAAGTGAACAACCAGCCCTAGGTGCTGCTGGCTCTGTGCCCAGCACAGTCAGAAGCCATTGCTGTTTACTGATGGATGCAACACCCAGAGACCTCCAGACCCACATCCCAGCTTACCGCATCAGGTGCTGGGGTGGGGGGAGGCATGCCTTAAATTGCCCCCCCAGTTCTGCCCCACCCTCCCCAGAATGAACCCTAAGGAGACAGAGTCAGCCAGCCCAGGACAGACTCGACTGGGCCTATATCTTCTCTTCTTTACTGACACCACTGTCAGTGAGCTCTTTTGACAAAGAGACATTCCCAGCAGTGCTGTGGAGAGAAAAACAAGGGGAAAGGGATTTCTGGGGTGACCTCAGCCTATGCACCAGGCCCACGGTTGCCCATCTGTGAGAGGAATTTCTCAAAAAACACCCCACCTAAGGCCAACCTTGGAATTGGCCGGGGGAGGGGGAGCTGGAGCTGCCCTCAGTTCTCTGGCCATTCTGGAATGTGAATGTGTGGCCCAGGCCCCAAAGCGGAAGTTGGGGTGCTGCTCACAGGGGTCATTTAAATGCACCGAGGTGGTTCGGCAAGTGGTCTCCCATGGAGAACCCCCTTTCTCACCGCCTTCTTCCCCCCTCTCCCGGGACCAGCCGGGCCCCTGCTTTCTGGGAAGCTGGGTAAGGTATCCCTCACACAAGTGAGCAAGTGGTTATTTCCTGTCTTACGACATCCTCGGTGAAAGGAACAGGTGGAAAGATGGCTGAGACTTGTAAATTAGTTGCTAATGAGGAAAATTAGGAAATTTGCTGAAGCATAGAAAATGAGAATCCAGAGAAAGAAGGCAAATGGACGGGGAGGGTCCTCCTCGACTCCGCCCCCTCCCCCCCCCCACCTCCAAACCTCCACCAGCCTCACCCCGTCAACTCAGGGAGACCGGATCTGAGGACTGGGTTAAGTCAAAGACACTGGTTTAAAAGGTAGAGGTGATTAATGGGAGTCACACTGAAAGAATGGTGGAACTCTGTCAGGGAATGAGGGGGGTGGGGTCGCCTGCCTCTGCTCTCCTACGGCAAGTGTGCCTGGGAAGTGTCCTCGCGTGGGAAGTGCTCTGCTCATGTCCTGTGACAAGTCCCCTGACAATCGGACCTGGCTGGCACTGTCCTTCCCAGCTGAATCCCAGAGCCGGGCGGTTCTGCCATGTCCTCCCATCGGCAGAGGGCACCTGGCCACGCCAGGGGCACGGTGCCTGGCCAGCGAGGGGGGCTCTGGCCGCAGCCATGCAGCTGTGACCCTGGAGAGGGTGACTTCTCATCGCTGTGAGGCCTGCCCCGGGGGTTCATGGTGCTCGGAGCTTTCTTTGGTGAGTGACGGGCCCGCCCAGAACGCTCTCCCTGTCACTGTGCTCTCTGAGCCTTGGCACCAGCGCTGGATGGGGAAGCCCGGGGCTGTTGTGTGAGGAAGCTCTTCCTTTTTATCAAAACCCATGATCTGGGGGGGCCTCAGGAGGAACCGAACTTCATGAAGATTTGATCCCTAAGGTCCTGCCATTCAGACAACTCAGCGCCATCGAACGTTCCGGGAACCTCGGGTTTACTTAGTGGGCCCAGCTCCCACTCCTGTGCCAGGCTTTTGGGCCCCGCACAGGAGACGTAAGTGCCGAGCCGGGGGGCCATGGGGCTCACCAGGCCAGGATTTGAACCCCAGTAGCACCCCAGACCTGTTTAGGATTTTGGGAAGGTTCTGACTTCTCCGTGCCTCAGTTTCCTGACCTATAAAATAGAATCATAACAGGCCTGGCTCCTGGGCTGGGCAGTAAGGACGGTGGGGGGGGGGGGGCGGGGGGGAGGGGGAGGGAGGATTGTGTATATTAGAGATAGTTGTGGCCATGGGGGAAAAACAAATGGTCGATCAACGAAGAAAATCAGAGCTCCCATGACCCTGGCCGAGCAGGGCCTGGGCTCCGTGCTGCCGCCTCTGGGCTCTGCTCATCCTGTCAAGATCGTGGAGGGGAGACAGGCAGGCTGGCACGGACCAGGTGCCCAGCAGGCCCCGGGTGCCTCCCCCGGTGGGAAGCCCTCTCCCCTGGCTGCTGTGTCCGTGGACCGTGCTCGGGTCAGCGGCGAGCTAACGCCTTTGTCAGGGTGATTAATAGTGGTGGGGACTGTCGTTAATTCACTGCCTAATGACTGCGGCCGGCGTGCTCCGAGTAATCGGGTGATGTATGGGACCAGCGCCCACCTCGTGGCAGAGGTGAAAATCATTTCGACAAGTCAAATATTGTCACAGGGAACAAATGGCTCTCCCTGTTAATAAAAATTAATGAATTTTTTTCTTTCTTTCTTTCTTTTTTTTACCCCTCACCACTGGCTTGCTAAATGAAGCTGCGGAGCGGCTGAGCAGGGCAGAGGAGCTCCATGGAGTGAAGCACTTTATTTGATGGTTAAGACTGTAAACGTCTTTATTAGGGCCGAATTGGCCAGAGGTCTGGGGGTGGCCGATCACCTGCAGCCCTTTCGGGCGGAGTGGCCGAGCTCCCGAGGCTGCTCTGGGGTGCTGGGCAGAGGGTGCACCCTGTCCTGAATGCACGCAGATCCCGGGGAGCATCCCTGGCTTGTGGGCTGCTCCCAGATGACCTCTCATCTCCTGGGGCCCCCCTCCACCCCTGGGCAGCATTGGGCAGGAGAACAGAGCCTATTGGAAGGAGGTGCCCCTGGGCACCCCCCCACCGGGCAGCACCAGGCCCCAGGGGGACATCTTGGTGCTCCCCACCCTCCGCTCTGGCTGCAGAGGGGCGTGGGTGTTGTATCTCAAGGGGGCTCAGCTTCTGCAGTCCCCTGCCCCACTCGGGCAGGGCGGCCAGTGGTGAGCCTGGAAGAGGCTGTGCCTGGGAGGGGCAGGAGGAGGTGAAGGCCCCAGCCCACCACCAGCAGCACAGCTGCTCCTTCCCGCCAGGCTGGCCACCCCCTCTTCTGCCCCCTTAGGTGCCTCCCCCCTCCCTTCCCCCTGCCCTCCCCGCACTCTCCAAGCAGCCAGGGCTGTTGGGAGCGCAAGGCCTAGCACTGTCTGTAGTGAACATCTGTCTGTAGCAGAGGAAGAAGCTCAGAGGCCAGAGGCCATGGTTGCCTCTCTGTGCTTGGTCTCGCTGTGTCAATCAAGCCCTACCACTCCTCACCCCCCCCCCCTAGCCCCAGCAGGATCCCCGCCTCTTCCCCCCAGGCCCTGGAGCCCCTCGGGCCCCTCCCTGGGAAAGTGGGCTCCAGGCAGAGGGTAGGGACTCCACGTCCTTCTGCAGCCATCTTTATGTCAGGCAGCGTTTGTTTACCCTCAGCCTGGCTCGCTCCGGCCTGGGCCGGGCTGGTGGGGACTTCGGAGATAAACGTGTCTATAAATAGTTTGGTGGCATTCGTCACCACGTTTGCTCAGCGTTTAACCCCTTGCTCCTCCACCGCGCCGCCCACCCGGGCGGAGGCAGGTTGTGGGGCGTGGTGCCGCCCACCCTCACGGCGCCTCGCCTCTCTTCTGAACGCACCCTGTAGGGTACCGCCTCCCAGGGCAGCCGGGTCTCCCGTGGGCCCCGCAGTGGGCAGATGTGGCCTCTGGCAGGAGCTCGGGGAACTTTCTCACCTGTATCCCACCAAACCTGAATTTTCAGAAAGCGGTGTGTGTGCTGGAGAGGGTCCCCGCCCCCAGCTCCGTCCCACCTTCTGTCCTACCTTCTCAGGTCCCTTCTGGCTCTGGTGGACTCCATGGGCCCTGCCTCCCATTACCAGAAGGACTCTAGGACTTGAAGCCCAAAGCAAACCTGGATGAATGTCCAGAAGGGGTTCCAGGAGCGAGAAGCAGGGCGCTGGGGGCTCACACCTGTCACCTCGCTCCTCAGCAGGCTGAGATCTGAGGATTTCGCACCCAGGGCAGGATAGTCTATCAAATTCTTACCTCCAATTAACCAAAAAAGCCAGAGGTAGAGCTGTGACTCAAGCGGTAGGGCACCAACCTCGGGCTGCTGGCAGGATGAGGTACTTTGGTGAGTGAGCCTACCAGAGCCCTCATCCCCACGGGTTTGTAGGTATTACAGCACCCCATGAGTTCAGAGAAATGTGGGCGCACCCTGACCCTTGCGGCGCTGTTCACAGTATTTTAAAGCTGGAAGCGGCTGTGGTAGAGAAAGCGGTGGTCCGTCTGTGCCATGGAATATCACTGGGCCTTGAAAAGGAGGGCGGTTCTGACACACGCTACTGCGCGTGGGCTCCTCGAGAACCAGACGTGCTGTGAGATAAAGCAGTCACGGGACAAGTCCCATGATGCCCCTCCTATCAGGTCCCTAGAGCCGTCAACGTGGTAAGGACAGAGACTGGAATGGTAGGGGAGGCAGGGAATGAAGATGAACGTTCAACTCGGACAGAGTAATAGAGATGGAGGCGTTCGGGACAGGGTGAGGTGCACTGTAATTTAAATGTGCTTAATGCTACTGAATTGTCCGGTTAAAAATGGTGACTAGGGGCTGGGAAGGTGGCTTAATGGTAGAATACTTGCCTTGCATGCATGAGGCCCTGGGTTCGATTCCTCAGCATAACATAAGCAAAAAAAAAAGCCAGAAGTAGCGCTGTGGCTCAAGTGGTAGCACGCTAGCCTTGAGCTGAAGAGCTGAGGGACCGTGCCCAGCCCCACGACCGACAAAAAAAAAATAAAAATGGTGAAGATGACAGAGCAGGTGGCGCATACCTGTAATCCTAGCTAGGATCAGGATTGGAAGTCAGACTGGACAGGAAAGTCCATGAGACTCCAAAAAGGCAGACGTGGAGCTGCGGCTCAATGGGTAGAGTGCTAGCCTGGAGTGAGAAAGCGAAGGGACATCACCCATGTTCTGAGTTCAAGCCCCATTTTGGGCACACACGTGCACACGCGCATGCGTGCACACACACACAGGTTGAGATGGTAGAGATTCCACGTTACATGCAATTTGCCACACTTTTATTTTTCTCTGCTCGGTGTGGACTCCGGGCATGGCACAGGCCTGGGCCAGCACTCTGCTATGAGAGACGCACCAGGCTCACTTTCTTTCCTTTTGCTTGTCCTTGTTTGTTGCGTTGTTGATGCGTGGTGGCTCAGGGAGCTGGTGCGGGAGCCACCCTCCCTCCTGAAATTGGAGGGGCTGAGCGTGGACAGTTTCGGGAGGCAGAGGGTTCAGGAGGGCACCCCACTCAGCCTGCCAGCTCAGATAGTGCTTAGCAGGTCCGGGGAGCCTTGCTGTGATTTAGAAGAAAAACAGTGAGATTTGAGCAATCCGAGGCTACCTCGCTGCCCCCGGGGCTCGGGGAAGTGGTATATTAACCAAGGAATAAAAGAGAGGAAGAAAAAGGCCAAATCACATCTCTCTGAAACAAAGAGGCTTTTTACCAGGAACAAGGCTTGATAAAAATTACGGAGGCATTGCAAGTCATTCAGTGCCTGCCCGGGGCGGTGGAGGCGGCCAGGAAATGGAAGATGCAGGCAGCAGAAGGGCTCGCTGTCCCTAGAGCCTTGCAGGACAAATAATCGCCTTAGAATAATGCATCAGCTTTAAGTAGGGCCAGGTGGCCTGAGCTGGACAGAGTCCCTCATAGCTCTGGTGAAGGGCCCCCTTCAGGTTGCTGGTGAGGTGTACCTGTGGGATGAGGAGGGGCTTTGCTGGCTGTGGGCTCCTGGATGACCCGGGATGCCCTGTGGCTTGGGCTGCCCACAAGTGGAAGGAGCTAGGAGGGCAGCCTTGCTCTCACATCTGGATAGACACTGTTCTCTCTGAGCCCAAGGCTGGTGCCCGGGAAGGCGAACTGGCCTTGAGGTAGACCAAAGCGTGGCCACAGGCAGTGAGGAGCTTGAGGAGACCAGGGACAGACGGCCGCAGGATGCCCCGGGTTCCCAGGGGCTCCCCTTAACCAGGGGCTCCTTTGATTCTTCATCTCCTTGAAGTATCAGCTTCTTCAGCTGCAAAATGGGTTGGCTGTCACTTGCTTTGGAGTGCTGTGGACAGTCGTGGCGGGGGGTTAGGTGTTTGCCCCTCCTGTCAGCCCCACCAGCTGTGGATTTTTCTCACAGTGATCTGGGGCTGCTGGGTGGCCTAAAATGATAGAAACATACTCTCTGACACTTCTGGAAGCCAGACCTCTATGGTGGAGATGCCAGCAGGGCTGTGTTCCCTCAGGAAGGCTCTGGGGTGAACCCTTCCTGCTTCTCCTAGCTCCCAGGGAGCCCCACAGATTCCCTGATTTGAGGCCATCTCACTTGCATCTTGGCTTCGGTCTTCAGACGGCCACCCTCCTCGACGCGTCTCTTACAACTCGATACACGCACAACATCCCTCTCAGGTACTGAGTCAGAACGCGGGCTGTTCCAGGCATTAACACAGGAAGCAAGAGACTGCAAGGAGATTTTGCCAGAGCTGGAGGCCCTGTTGTTTTCCTCTGACCCCAACCCTTCATTGGCCAAGAAGGGCCACGCTGGGGGAAGTGTTTGTGAGGAGTATGGGTGCCCATGGGAAGGGGCCCAGTCAAGGGGTGAATGGGGATGCTTCCACACATCAGGCAAGTTTGGGGCGTCTCAGAGAGGCTTGCACCCAGACTCCCCCACCCTCTCAGGCGTCCCCCGGCTCTCATGGAAGTCCAGTTCTGCCAGTCGCTGGGGCCCATTATTCTGGATGAGGTCCCTGGTGGGGGTTTGGGAATATACAGGTGATCAACTACTATTAATATTTGGCATGTTTGCAGAACTTTCCTTTCGGTGCTGTTCATCTGCTGTGTTAGTAACAGGCACAATGCGTTCGGGGCTCTGGGTCTGGGACTGGGTGAGGTGAGTTCCAGGGAGCCTGGGGGCTGAGGGCAGTCAGAGTCCCGGGCTGCCCGGCAGGACGGGGGTAGGGCTGGCCGTCCCTCCCACCAATATCTACTGAAACCAGGGCGGCGTGGTTCCTGTCAAGGCCCAGACTCAGGGCTGGGGAGAATCACTGTGGATACAGGGACGTTTCAAAGGCAGAAGGACAGAAGCAAGATGGAGTCAGTCACTCCCCAAGCTAGCCTATGGGTTTGGTCCGTGAGCTCTAGGCAGCTCGTCCGAACCCTTCCTCTGAGGTAGCTGCACCGGGGTGCTGTCCCTCTACAGAATTGTAGTTTCCCCTGCTGGAAACAAGAACGGCTTGTTTTTCTCTAGGAATCGCCTCTGCACCTGCTCCCTCCAAACAGCTCTGTAGGCCCAGTGGCCTGGATCTCCCCCAACTGCCCCCCCTCCACTCCTCCCCCTCCCCCTTTCCCCATCCCAGGGTGAAGGGACATTCTCAGCTCACGTGAATTTATAGGCACTTGGGTAGGGGAACTTCGTTGGGTGTCTCTGAGGGAGATAATCTGTATATCATCTTCTTCCCTACTTGGGTCTGAAAAGGAAAAGAAGAGCCCAGAAGATAGAAAACTAGGATCTTGTGTGTGTGTGTGTGTCCAAAAAAAGCTCAAGTGAGATGAGCTCCCTTGAGACCCAGAGACCCAGGCAGGCCTTTGGCTGGACCCCAAAAGTCACAGACATGGCGGTCACATGCCCGGAGTGCCAACCCGCTGCCCCACCCACTGGGAAGGAGGGTGGAAAAGAGCTGGCTCTCAAGGGGAGGGGAGAAACCTTCCCTGCTTCAGAGAGAGAGAGAACGCCCAATATCCTTTCTAATGTAACCATTCGGAGTCAAGAGGGGAGGCGAGCCAGAGTCATCTTAACAGGCTCTATCTTTAGGGAAAGAGTTAGGGAGGGATGCACGTCTTGACTTCCAGCTTTTCCATTAAGAAAGAAGCCACTTAATATAATTTTTTCCAAGTCTTTCCATTTCCTAACAAATGGGGCAATGTCATTCTTTCTGATGGAGACATAGAATTTCATTGTGTATATATACCACATGTTCTTGATCCATTCATCTACTGAGGGGCATCTGGGTTGGTTCCATATAAGTGAAGTAAGCCAGGCCCAAAGAAACATAGGTCCCATGGTTTCCTTTATTTGCAATAACTAGTATATGTCTGAGTCAAGTAGAAAAGGTCAGATAAGTTGATGTTAGGGAAATGAACCCCAAGATAAGTATTCAAATTTTTTTTTCTTTCATGCGATTGTTTCTAACATATTTATAAGATGATTTCTTTGTTGCTTTGTATGTCCCTCCCCCATGGTATAACTCCTGCTTTCACTGTATTTGATGTTGGTATAATTTGTGGAGGGGAAGGGAAAAACAAATTGTTTAAATAGGGATAGAGGTGGACCCATTGCAACAAGTTATATGGACAAACGGACTTTACAACTTTGGTGGGGGGGGGGGAGAGGATCGGATGGAGGGACGGGGGTGGGGGGGAAGGGAAGGGATGGGAAGGGGAAGCAAACGAGGCAACAGTGCTTGATAAGAAATGTACTCATTATCTTGCCCATGTAATTGTAACCCCTCTCTATGGTATTTTCACAATAAAAAAAAAGAAGCCTGGCACCTGTAATTCTAGCTACTCAGGAAGCTAAGATCTAAGGATTGTGGTTTGAATCCAGCTTAGGTAGGAAAGTCTGTGAAACTCTTATCTCCAACTAACCACCAAAAGCTAGAAGTACAGCTTAGATGAGAAAGCTAAGGGACAGTGCCCAGGCCCTGAGTTCAAGTCCTAGTACTAGCACAAGAAATACATAAGAATTGCTATCAGCAATCAGATGTTGGTGACACACACAGACAATCTTAGCGCCCGAGAGCCAGAGGCAGGAGGAGAATTGTGAGTTAGAGGTCAGTCTGGACCACATAGTATACTGGAAAAAATCTTCCAAGTGCCCATGGGTCACACCTTTTAATCCAGCTACTCAAGAGGCTGAGACCAGAAGGATCATGATTCAAAGCCAACCTGGGCAGAAAGGTCTGTGAATCTCCATCTCCAAGGTAATCAGATAAAAGCAAGGCTGGAGTCATGGCTCAAGTATTAGAACACCAATAGAACAAGAAAATCAAGGGATCCTAAGGCCCTGAGTTAAAAAAAAAAAACCAGTACCACCTAGACAAATAAAAATAAGAGAAATTTCCTCCATAACATATCTGTCTACTCATCCATGTATTCAACTATTCATCCATCCACCTATTTGTCCAGCCATCTACCCATAGATTTATTCGCCATCCATCCACCCATCCACCAATTCATTCATCCATCCATATACCTGTCTATCCGTCCTCATTCATCTGTCCATCTATCCACATGTTCATTTGTCTGCACATCTATCTCTCCACCTATTCTTCCACCCATCCATTCTTCCATCTCTTCACCTATTCATCCATACACCTATCCATCTACTCACTCATCCATCCATCACTCACCCACTCATCCATTCACCAAACACCCACCAATCCACTCATCCATCCATCCACCCACTCATCCATCCACCCACTCATCCATCCATCCACTCATCCATCCATCCACACACTCATCCATCCATCCACCCATCCATCTACCCATCCATCCATCCACCCACTCATCCATCCATCCATTCATCTATCCATCCACTCTGTCATCCATCCATGCTCCCACCCACCTATCCATCTATTTATTCACACATTTATTTATCCATCTACATTCCGTATCTCTTCTGCTGGACACAAGCAAGGTATCAGTACATGCTAAGCCTTTCTTTTTCACTCCCTCTCTCCACATCTTTGAACAATTTCAACAGGTTTTGTTGTTCTGTTTTCATACTTGTTTATAGACCATTTCAAGTATATTCGCACTTTCCCCATACTCTCTCCTTCCCCATTCCTATATATTGTATACAGAACCTGTTTTATACTTTTGCCATTAATTTTTACGTCTAGATTCTGCATATGAGAAGTGACATGAGCTATTTGATTCTCTCAGTCTTATTCTACTTGACACAATTTCTAGTTCCATCCATTTCTCTGCAAATGCCAGAATTGTGTTTTCCTTTGTGTACATTTACCACCTTTGTTTGTCCATTCATCAGAGAGAAGGCACCTAGCCTGATTCCATATTTTGGCTCTTGAGAGCAGCACTGCTATAAACCTGAATGTTGACTTATTCCTTCTGATCTTGCATGCACAGAAGTGGTAAAGTAGGGTATGGTAGTTCTACCTTTACTTTCTTAAAGGAACTCCATACTGCCTTCTCTAGTGGCTACATGGACTTACATTCCCACCCCCAGTGTTAAGCCATTTCCTCCCATATCTTCATCAGCATTTGTTGTTTGTTTTCTTGATGATGGCATTCTATGTGGGGTGAGATGGAACCTCAATGATCATTTGATTTGCATTTCCTTTTTATGGCTAAGACTCTGGAACACTTTTTCATGTATTTATTGGCCATTTGTATTTCTTTTGAGATGTATCTATGCAGTTTGTTTGCCCATTAATTAATTAGATCACTTATGCTTTGTTGTATACTTTTTGGAGCTTAATATTTTATCTGTTGGGTAACTGGCAAAGATTTTTTCCTACCCTATAAGTTTTCATTTGAATCTGGAGTGTGTTTTTTTTTCATTTGCTGTGCAGAAGTTTTTTAATTTGATGCAATCCCATTTTTCACGTATGTTTGTTTTCTATTTAGAAACTCATTCCCTATGTCTCTGTTTTTGAGGGTTTTCCTTTAGCACCTTCAGAGTTCCCAGTCTTACATTAAGATCTTCGATCCATTTAGTATCAGGTCACCCTTGCAGATGTTTTCTGCGGGGGGCTGTCAGGATGCTGTTTGAGAATGAAGTCTGTCTAGGCACTCTCTAGCTAGGCCCAACTAGCTATGGGGCAAGTTGTTCAGTCTCTAGGCTTCATGCCCTTGATTTACGAAGAGGGTGAAGTCACAGCCCTGCCTTATGGGAGAACCAAATCAAGTGCAGTGGGCTGTGTGCTCCGGAGGCCCAATCAGTGCACTGGAAATAGCAAGTCCCCTAAAGAGTGAGCTCAAACCACGGCTAACAGGCCGTGTTCACATCATGTGCAGACTCAGAGCCAAGGATAAGCCGTGTCTTGATCAGACTCTTCTTTTATAGGTCACTTCCAGAGTCCTAGAACTGAACGTCCCACGGCCAGTCAGGGACCAGGACATCCCTTCCCCCCCCCCCTCCCCATTCCCTACAATCTCACCGTTACCGGGATGTTCAAGCTCTGTCCCATGCCTTTGCCTGAATTGGCCAGTGGGTTTTAAACATTGCATAGAACAGGTGGATGAGTTTGAAGGCCACCTTGGGTTGCTTTTGGGGTAGGAAGGGGGCCCCTGCTCACCGGTCACACTGCTCCGCAGGATAGACCTTGTCCTGGGGTTGCCGTGATGGACGATATAGACCATTGCAGACTGCCAAGGCAGGGATTCTTCTAGACTATTCATGGCATCAGACTGTCTCTGTACAGGAAGCTTCCCTAACTTAAACATCATCTCAAGAGATTCAGCCAGGCCTGGGTTTTCCTAGAACCCTCCCCCATTTTGTGGAGGGGGTATGTAGGCCTGCCAGCCATGTTAGGGACCGGCGCTCACCCAAGGGGTACCTCTCACCCCGCAAAGCGCTTAATGGCAGAGAGCAGCTTATGCAGTTTAGACACAGAGCCTGTGGGGGCCCCGTCTACGCAGCCAGAGAAGGGAGAGTGGACATGCCCCTGCGTGTTTCTCCTGTGGCCCAGGGCACCCTTGTCCCAGCCCGCCTCAGCTGGTTTGCAATGGAGACTGGGCCAGGGTGAGCTCTGAGCTCTGCGGAGAGGGGACCGTGATGTCTCTCCGACTCAGGCACATGTCCTAAGGGGGAAACTCAGCTGGGGGCCCCGTTCGTGTTTTCCCTTAGCGATCAGTTCCCCAGCTGAACGGCAGGTTTGTTTACTTACTTGAAATGCCTAGGCCTCTAGCCGGTGTCAGCCCGTGTTTTCAGGGTGATTTGGAGGTGTTTTAGGTCTTCTAGGATCCCTGGATATACACTTCCTGCCTTCTCCCCTTCTCTCCCTCCACCCCACCCCCATGACCTCAGCCACAGCAGTGGTTCCCAACTCAAGGGACCTATGATGCAGGTGCCCCCCGACCCCTGCAAGTCAAGGTCAGCAGGTTCAGAGTGAAGCCCATGGCCCTTAGGGGTGTGGTGATGCTGGTCCTGAGACCCGGCTCTGAGACTCTTGCCTGACGGGGGAATAAACAGTCCATAGAATTCCGGACACAGCTGGGACACCTTGCCGGCAACGCCTCACCCCCCATGGCTTGTCTCACCTTCCCAGCTCTCACGTCTGGGCGGCCTCGGGTCACCTGCTGCACCTCCCAGGAGCCAGCCCCAACCATGGACCCATGCTGCCCCCGAAAGGCACATCTAGAGCAGCCCCGGCCACGCTAGCACCGTTGTATCCCTCCGGGTTTTGACCCCATCCCTCGCTCTTCCCACGGACCTGCAGGATTCTCACAGAGGTGACCTGTGCTCTCATCCTAGTGACAGCCCGGCCAGTCAGAACAGACGTCTTGTTCCGTGTGGAGCTCTGTGGCCCATGGGTGTGGGCTCCACAGGTCCTTCTCTGGGTCGGGGGCTCCTCTACCCCTGTTGTGGGCCCCTGGGCACACGGCTTGTCCCATAGCCCGTGCCGCCCAGTCTGGTGTTTTGTTCTAATGGCATTTTGGGTGTGCTATTGACTCCTGAGCACGCTGGCCCGGGCCAGGCCTCACCGCAGTTCAGCCCGGAGCACAAACCTGGCTCCCTTTGACCCCTCACGTCTCCGCTGGGCACTCAGCAGGGCCCTGCCTTTCTCACCCCTAAAGAAACCACATGCTGGGAGTTTCCTGTTCCCTCTCAGCAAGGTGGTGGCAAATGCTTCCTGAATCCATCACCGTATCCCCAGAGACCCCAACTGCAAAAGCAGACCTACAATGGCCATAAGCTTAGGATCAACTTAGGATCACTGTGCTAATCCAGCAGTGACCGGAACCAGCCAGCCAGCAGAGGAACCCCGCCGCACCGGAGGCCGGGTCAGCCCGGGAGCCACGGAGGGCCAGTGCCAGCAGTGTGGAGCCCACGCACTTCCCCACAGCCCCTTCCCCTGCTCCCGGCGGCGGCGGCGGCGGCGGCGGCGGTGGCGGTGGCGGTGGCTCTGTTCCCGGAAAGGTGGATTGAAGCCTTGATCCCTGGGCTGGGAGTGAAATGAGGCGGGAGGCAGCCCAGCACACAGTGGGCTGGAAGCCCTGTGGCCCTGGAGAACATTTAAGTTTCGAGACTTCTTGGACCATTTTACAAATGACATCTGGGGTCTCGGCTCGGGGTCCACTGAAGCAGACTGGGCCGAGAACAGGGCTCTGGGCAGGAACTTTCCCAAGATGGCCCAGGCTGGGCTGACGCCCCTCCCTCAGCAACCTTCCTCATTTCCCAAAGGAAAGTTTAGGAATGAGGCCCTAGTGCAAGACTGCTGTAACCCCAAATAAAGAGCTCAGCTCCTAACAAGTTGATAAGCACACAGAGCCTCAAAGAGCTCAGCATCTTGCCTCTACTTGCTCACCTGGGACAGAGCCGGCTGAAGAGGATGACACCGTCATCGCCAAGGATTGGGGCAGGGGTGGGGGGACCTGGGGCAGGCCAGGGGGTCTGGGGCAGAGGGTCCTGCGGTGGGGGGCCTGGGGCAGGGTGGGGGGCTGGGGCAGGAGGGCCTGGGGTGGGGGTGGGGCTGAGGCAGCGGTACAAAGATGGCTGCTCTGGGAACAAGCCTGTCCAGGAGCAGAAGGACCAGCTGGCTCCTGGCCTGGCCTGGCCTGGCTGCCTCAGTGGGTGTCCTGACTGGAGCTTGTGATCTTTGAGTCCCAGGGACACCGCCTCCCACTCCCCCTCACCCCCAAGAGAGGAGTGATTTCTGCCAGGCTCTTGGAGGGCTCTGGAGGCTCGGTGCTGGCTTTCTGCTTCCTCTGGAGTGGAGGAATGAACACTTGGGTTTCTCCTGGAGGCTGGAGTCTGTCACTTAACCCCTGTGACCACTGGAGCCCCGAGGCCCGTGCGAAAGCTCAGGCCTGCCTTTAATCAGCAGGAAACTCAACCCTCCTTCCCCATGCTGTTGGCTTGGCCAGTGAACTGAGCATGCTCTTGAAGCATTGATTTTCTTCTCGTAGGTGAGGGAAGTGTGTGTGTGTATGTGTGTGTGTGTAAAAGAGTCTGGCAGTAGCTGTGCCCGATGACATGTTTTCTACTTTGGGCCACCCCCCCCCAGAACTCCCAGAGGAACCAGCTTGGCTCCCTGGCTGAGCTGGGAGGTAGGTAGAGACGTGTACCCCGGCACGCTCACCCCCAGGGAGTCAAGGAGCCTGTGGTAGAGGACGTGGGTTTCCAGTGCCATCGTGTTTGGGAGCTGTGTGTGGTTACCAGTTCCAAATAATAAGGTGGCATGTTAATTACCCCCCCTTCTAATTTACCTTTATGCTGCACACGGTCGACGGGAGGCGTACGGGGGTGTGCTTTCAAACTAAACAACGCATCAGCTTCGGGGTAGCCTCAGCGGCTCTGCTGCTCCCTTTCTGGAAGGATCCTACCAGCCAATTAAAAAGGAACCGTTGGCCACTTGAAACATAATCATTACTTCTGTGAATGCTGCTAAATTAAATAAGTGTTATCCGCATGATTTTTTTCCCCCTAAGACTTTGGTTTCTTTTGAAAGAAAACATTTTGTTACTTCTGAGCAGATTTGTTTGTAACCAGCATGAGGAATCTGAAATTATTTTTCTGGTGCTTCAAAGTTCTTATCTCTCTGGAGACTTCCGGCGTCAGGGAGCAAGGAGGGGCCGGGGAGGGGTCCAGGGACAAGGCCCAGTCATTTCCACAGGTTCCAGCACCTGGAGAGGGCCTGGTGGAAAGTTCTGGATCTGGCCAGCAGGTGCTGAGGCTGGTGCTCCCCTCCCCGTTCCTTCTCTTCACTTTCCCGACGGTCCACTGGGGTAACAGGAAAGGGAACCATTCTGAAGCAAGCAGTTCCCCTGGTGAATTGAACACTTACCACATTGTACAAATCAACTTCACCTCTATCTAGTTCTGGAACATTCTCTCCACCCAGAGGAGTCCTGGGACCCATTAGCAGCCACAGCCCAGTGCCAGACAACCTCAGCCAGTTTGCCTGGTCTGGATTCTGCATAGAAATGGGATCGATCATACGGTGTTTGACCTTTTGTGTCTGGCTTCTTTCTTGTTGCATGATGCATTTTGAACATGTTTAATGGGCAGATAATGAGTGTATGGATTTATAGGCTAGAAGGTGATGTCTGGCTGTATGCTCAGGGCCGTGCCTTGGGGGGCAGGGTCCGGTCAGGGTGCTCAGCAGGTGGCCTCGTGATGGAGAGTCGGGGTGGTTGGTCCATGGGCCAAAGTCTTTGTGAGATGGCAGGCGCGAGTTCGGGTTCTGCGTGCAGTGTAGCAGGAGGACGGGGGGGGGGGGGGGGGAGTGAGGATGTTCCAGAATGGCTGCCTAGTGTTCGTGCCTTACAGCAGCAAGTTAGTGCTTTGTGCTTTCCTAAGGGCAGATGGGCTGGTCAGTGCACCGCCGCAGCTTCATCCGGCCATTCCATCTCAAACCGACTTTTGGGCTGTTCCTACCTCTGGCTACTGTGAATACTCACCTGGGCTGGGTGTGTGTGGCGGGAGCGGGGGGGGGGGGGGGCGGGGGGGAGGCAGGGCAAATGCTAAATGCCAGGACTGGAGTTATTTTCAACTCCTCCCCTCCTGGTCCTTCCCTCCCCAGTGTCAACGTGTCCTGTGATCTGCCACCCTGCAAGCCTTGTGCCCGTGACCTTGGCACGCCTAGCCCCCTCCTGCCCTGGCGTCACCAGGGCCTGGCAATGCACTGGGGTCCTGAATCCTTCCAAGACTCATCTCTGCCCTCAATCTCCAAGGCCACAGAGGAGAGCCAGCATGGTTCTGGGGCCAGATTTTCCCCATCAGTGATGGCTTTATGTGTCCTCAGTCCCGAGAGGCCCAGTGCGGCCTGGCCTGTTCCCCCTGCGTCAGGGCTGGACCGCGTGTCCTGGAGCGGCTGGCGGGACAGGGCTGCCTGCACTTCGCAGGTTGGTCCCTGAAGGAGCCGGGTGGAAAAAAAATCTTCGGAGAGTCTCTGGCGTTGCACACCGCCTGCTTGGTTCAGGATGGTACAGAGATGGTGCCTGGCGCTCAGAGGGCAGTGGCCAGGGTGGCCGGACTTCTCTGACCCTTGGGTCCTAGAAGGGTCATGTCCCTGGGGAGTCCCTTTACCACAGAGGTTGACTGTGTGATTTCCTTTAGGTGACGGTGACATTGTAAATAATATGTATGAGCCCGACCCGGACCTGCTGGCCGGCCAGAGTGCCGAAGAAGAGACAGAAGACAGCATCCTGTCCCCCATCCCCATGGGACCACCGTCCCCCTTCCCCACCAGCGAGGACTTCACTCCCAAGGAGGGCTCGCCCTACGAGGCTCCGGTCTACATTCCCGAAGACATTCCCATCCCACCCGACTTCGAGCTGAGAGAGTCCTCCATCCCTGGAGCCGGCCTGGGGATCTGGGCCAAGAGGAAGATGGAAGTCGGGGAGCGGTTTGGGCCCTGCATGGTGGCGCCCCGGGCCGCGCTGAAGGAGGCGGACTTTGCATGGGAGGTGAGCACTGAGTCTGAGCATGATTGATCGCGGTCATTTGTCTTGTGTTCAATCTATTTATAAAGCCGGGTGAGCAGCCACGGCCCGAGGCGGGAGGCTCGGTGGGTCGGAGAGAGCGTTCGAATGTCACATTTCCCAGGGTTATTTTATCCTGAAGCTTGCATGACGTGACTCAGAAAACATTGGGGTCCTGTGGCCGCTGCCGGCCCCCACGGCCGCGGCGCGCTCTTCCCGGAAATGTGTCTTTCATGAGCTCATGTCTTGAAGCACGCCACGCCTCCCGAGGGATGATAGGTGTAGCCTGCCCTGGCCGAGGAGCCAGGGGGAAGTCCCAGAAGAGATGGCGGTCCTCTAGCCGGGGCTGCGTTCTAACCCCAGGGGGCTGCGGCAGCTCTAAATGCCACCGAGTCTGCTGCCCTCAGACACCCTGGGGACGCACTGTCAGGGCTCCTGCCCAACCCCTCAGGGGCCCCACTTCTCAGCTGTGCGGGTACACGCCTCATCCTGCCAGATGGCTGTCTTGCTGATGAACCTTTCCGCCTATGTCTCTGCCAGCCTCAGTGGCACTGGTGCTTGTGTGAGCTTGGCCTGCATGGGCAGATCAGCAAGGACGGAGAAGGTCGTATCACATGAGGTGCCGATGTCCCCGCAGGCTCAGAAGTGTCCAGAGGTGTCCAGAAGTGTTCTGAGCAGGTGTTGGAGGGTGCCTGGCCCTGGTTTTGGGGGAGGGGGGATCTCCACGTGGCCTCTGGGGAGCCATGCATGCCACAATGGCACTCATGCCTTCAACCATGCCCCCGTGGCTAGATCTGGGGCCCTGCTTGGTGGGAAATGGGAACGCAGGTCCAGATTTTCCCCGACACTTCATGGCCTCCCGTAGCACCTGCTCCTTGGTCAGTGCCCGGAGTCGGGAAGGAAGATAACCACGGGGCGGGGCGGGGGCGGGGAGGGGGGAATGCTGGGAACGGAATGGCCATGGTCCTACAACAGCCGGGCTGGGGAGCACACCAGGTGGGACCCAGGCCTCCTGTTCCATCTTAGTACATTCCCTAGCCTCAGGGGCCTTGGAGACTTTTCCAGAATGATCTACATCTTCATTTTCTGTAATTGAATGAGGGAAGGATTCTGGTTTGTGACTCTGCACGGCTCCACAGAGTCCCCTCATGCATGGGGCCCTTCTCCCCATTAGGGGGCTCATGAGAGGCCCCCAGCCCTGCTTCTCTCCCAGGCCCTTCCCGTCAGGATGTCCAGGAAGCCTGGGGTGTGAAGGCACCTGTCTGTGGAGGCTCCAGGTCACACAGACGACACCGAAGCAGGCAGGTTCCGGGGCGCAGGGCCTCTGTCATGGACATGGGGCTTTGAGTGTGGGCCTGGGCCCCTCATTCTTCAGAGGAACCAGGCAGTCTAAGGAAAAGGCAGATTGAGCTTCCCAGGAATCCAACAAAGTGGAACGGGGTGGAATCGCAGCTCAGCCCTGCGTCCGGGGGCTGTCTAGAGGCCGCAGCGGGGCACAGCTTGTGGGCCTGAAGGTGGAAGTCACCTTCAGGACTCACTGGCCAGGACCCAGAGAGCAAGGTCAGGCAGGACGGGGGAAGTTCGAATCACAGCCCTCCAGTGGACACATACATGGCTCAGTTGTGGCGGGAAAGATGCCCTCCCGGGTCCAGCAAAAGCATTGTGTAAACAGCATGCCCGGTGGGTGATTGGGGGGTGTGACTTGGCTCTGACCTCCACGGGGGATCCTTTCCTGTCCCTCCCGGCCAGGTGTGCCCGAGAGAGGATTTAGAGTGTTTGATGTACTTTACAAAGGTCTAGATAATTTAATTAGTAGGTGCCTTGTAGATGTTGGAAAGCAAATTCTACAGGTAGATTTGTATGACCTTGAGGTGATTTTTCTTCTTGTCTGCTGTAATGTAAGTTTCTGTTTGCTTTTTTCTTTTTCTTTTTCTGTTAAAGCAATGCCCCATATCATGGTTCCTATAGTGCCGGGCCTGGTAGAGCCTGTCACTATCACCAGCCTGCGCTTGTTGACTTTGCGATGGTATTTATTCTCCTAGGACGTGAGGCAGCCGCCTCCCGCCACCGCCTTCCCCTTCTCTCCGCCGAGCGCTTTGTCCCGAGGTCCTGACCCGACAGTTTCCTTTCATGCCAGGGCTTAGAAATATTCGCCCTCTCCCCAACGTCGTCAAATACTACTCCAGACGCACATTATCTCCTCTGACCTTGTTTTATTTGCAAGTTCAAGCACCGATTACCTGGCTTTGTCATCTGTCTCTGGCTCTCTACCCTTTTACCACATAGCTCAGCTGCACAGTGGTCTGTGTTGTTGGTGATTAGAGACAGTGGTGGAATTGGACTGGAAGCCACCATGTTCCCCAGGGAAGCTGGGAGGAGGAGGGAGAGGAAGGGGGGGGAGGAGGTAGAGGCTTCTGAAGACACTGATTCAATCCACCTTTGCTGGAAGCCCATGACTCAGGTGGAAGTGATCTCTTTCTACCTCCACAGACCTGAGCTGGGGCCGCCGGAGTAGGAAAAGGCTTTAGACCTCTCTTCTGCTAAGCAGCCGTGGTGGAATTTTCCATTGGTATCCTGAAAAGTAGTTGACTATCCCTTTATTTCTTTGCTCCCTGGAGGTCTGAAGGCAGCTCAGGAGGGACTGGCAGGTGTCCACGCCCTTCCTAGCTTTCCTTGACTTGCAGCCTGTGTGCCTTATCTCCTGATCACATAAATGGGTGGAGAGTGGGTGAAAGCTGGGACCAGGTCTGGAGGCCTCTCCGTGGTTCCAGGCCTCTTGTTAACCATCTCCAGCCACTCACCCCAGGCAGCCCTGATCTGCCCCTGCTCCAGGCTGTGCGTCTGCAGGTCTGGGGTGGGAGAAGCTACTAGAAGGCATCTGTGTGTAAGGATGTCCCTGGCCAGGCCGAGTGGAAGTCCCGGGCATGCACGGTTATCAGTTCAAGATGATCCCAAATGTGATGCCCGATTCCCACTCTCGGCCTAGTAATTATGTTTTATGGATTGGAATAATTGAATTTCACTATCATGAACACAGCCTTCGTTCACTGAAAAAGAGCAAGTAATTGACGTTTTAGCAAAGATGACAAATGGCGTCCAGGGAGGACCATGTTGTTCGCCCTCAGCAGGGGTGGCTGGGAGCTCAGCTCTGGCCAGTTCAAAGCTCAGGGGCTCAGCTTCTCCTGAGGGGCTAGGGGTCACACCAAAGCTGTCCCTGTGGCAGGTGCCCCGCTGGGGGACACCACGGAAACCACTTTTCTGTCCACTCTGAGAACAGTTCTTGTTCTGGATCATTCTGCTGAAGTAACAGGGAAGGATGATTTCCTTTTCTCAGTCAACACTAGGTTTTGGGTTGGGAGGCCCAGGCTACAGCTCTTCTGTCCCCCAAGAGGGGCTAAGGAGACGCGTGGACTGTCCGTGCTCATTCTCACTCGGTGTGGACACTCCTTGAGCAAAGCCGGGAGGGGTGCGGAGGGGGGAGCCAAGCCCGCACCTCCTGATGTTTGCTTGAGCTCCTAAGCCCTCCCCCACATCCAGAGCCCTTCAGAGGCTCTCCCCTTCCCCCGCTCCTGTGTGAACCGGGAACGGTCAGTGACCCCAAGTCCCCCTCTCCCACGCACTTTGGGACCCCATCAGGACTCACCTCCTTGTCATGTTGGAAGAAAATACGTCCATGTCTGGTGCCTCGTCCACTCAGGGCCTGACTGGCATGTCTGTGAGCGCTGTAGGCTCGGCGCTGGACAGCTGGACATGACCCGTTAGGCTCAGGAGACTGGCTCGTTTAGAGGGTACTTCAATCCCCAACCTCCCCCTCTGCATCTGCTGCAGCAGTAGATATAACCCCCCCCCCCCACGCCTTGCTCAGAGACGGCAGCCCTCCGCTCACCCTGCCTGGGATAAATCACCCTGTGATTGCATTTCATTGCCCTGGGGGCTGTGAAGACAATGATTTTGATCATTTGTTGAGTAAATCATGACATTTGTCATCATGCTGTTTATTTTGCTAATTAAGAGATGGCTGCAGTGACAGCCCAGAGGGAGCCGGCTGTGGATGGGCTGCTCAGAAAGCCACCTGCCCTGGGCGGGGTCTGCAGCGGTGGGCCCCACAGCCTGCGGGGGGTTGTGGGCAGGCAGGGCCGGACCCCAAGGAAGGCAGGCGACGGGAGCAGGCTTCACACTCGCACGGTGTCCTCCCCGGTCTGGTGGACTCTTGTTGAGGCTGTCCCCCAGAAAGCCGCTCTCAGCAGCTTGGTGGTGCCCAGCCTGTAATCGGCACTCAGCCATCATCTGCTGAATAAATGCATATGCTTGTGTTTAAGAAG
Organism: Dipodomys spectabilis; assembly: GCF_019054845.1. Taxonomy (NCBI): domain Eukaryota; kingdom Metazoa; phylum Chordata; class Mammalia; order Rodentia; family Heteromyidae; genus Dipodomys; species Dipodomys spectabilis. Next base: position 1,635,478 of record NW_024870976.1, on the reverse strand, counting down.
CCGGAGGAAAACGTTACCGTGCGCCGATAGGGTTTCAATCAGCTGAAGAACTTTGCTCAAGTGGACAGCCTCACCCCCTGGCCCGAGTGAGTGAATGTTGATGGATCTGTTCATTTATTCAATCAACAAACGGGCCAGGCCTGGGCCAGAGCCTGTGGGAAGCTCTGGAGTTGTGAGAGTAAGCAACCTGGAATCTTGAGGCTGCCTGGATTCTTCTGTGCTGTGAGTCCCCACGCTGCCTCCTCCAAGCGGCCCTGGGGCCCACGGGGTTTGGGAGAGGGTCAAGCCCCCTTGTCCACCCCTGGGGACTCAGGACTCCCTGATGGCCAGATAAGTCAGGACTGGGGGACAGGTGAGCAAAAGCGACTCCAGCTCCGCCGGTTCAGATTTGGAGAAAAATTCTGCAACTTTAATAGGAGCTCATTATCCAAAACACAAACCTGGAAGGAAGGCTGGAGCTATAGAGAACATAACGTGTGTGCACACAGCCGCCACCTACGCGTGTTCCGGAAACGCCAGGTTTCGCTCTTCCTGGGAAGAGAAGAGCCCCGATGTCAGGAAGGCCGCGGGAAGGCGTCTCTGGTGAAAGGCTGAGGCCGGTGGCAGGGGAGATGGATGGGTGGATTCCCTGCCAGTTCCCTGGGCGTGGTCAGACCTGCCGGGGCGGGGGGGGGGGCGGGGGGGGGGGCCGGGGAGGGAGGCTGCACTCAGGGGCTCCCGTTGGGGGTCTCGGTGTCAGTGGTGGTGTCCGGGGTCAGTAGGCCTCCTCCCTCTCTCCTTACTCTGACCCTTACGTAGTATCCCCAGCACCTGGATCCTTTGGATCCTTTGCACGTTCTTCCAGAGGACTCAGGTCCACAAGCACAGATGAGGCTGCGCCCCTGGCGTGGCCACATCTGCTACCAGGACAGGGGACAGCTGTGTCTCTACCTTACCTGGCCTTGGTGGCTTTGGGGCGCGGGCTGGGTGCATTGTGGGTCCCAGGGTGGCGGCAGGAGCCATTCTCTAGTGAATTCTGCCCAGAATCCAGAGCTACAGGATCCCCAAGAGACCCTTCCCAGCCCTAGATTAACCCCTGAGCTTGAGGAGTTAGGAGGACCCCAAAGAGCCAGCCCTCCCCCCCAGCTCCAGACCTGTGTCTCCCTGTCCAGTTACTAGGGTGGCCTCCCCTTCAGAGAGGAGGCTTCTCCACAAGAAGGGCCTGGTCCTGTGGGTGGGAGGGGTGTGGGAGGGGTGATCGCGAGGCCCCCTGGGCCCCCTCCTCAGTCCTCTCAGGTGTGCGTTGGTGTGGGGGCAGGGGCTGGAGCAGACCCCTGGGTACGGGCAGGGCCGAGGGCTTGGCCGTAGGTCTCAGCTTGGGCAGAGGTGCGAGAGGCCCATGTCACCAGCAGCCTTCGCTCCGTGTCTGCAATTCCACCTCTTTCTAGTCCAAAATACCATCCAGAGACTGGAGTTTGGCGCGCGCCGCGCTTCCACGCCCCGGTGGTCACGTTCTGCCCATCCGCCTGGGGCCTTGCCTCCCTGCCGGCTTGTTAGAAGTCTGGAGTTAGCCGGGCGCCCGTGGCTCACGCCTGTCATCCTAGCTACTCAGGAGGCTGAGATCTGAGGATTGCGGCTCAAAGCCAGCCCTGGCAGGAAAGTCCATGAGACTCTTCAGTAAACCCCCAGAAAACCGGAAGTGGCACTGTGGCTCAAGTAGTAGAGCGCTTGCCTTGAGCTGAAGAGCTGAGGGACAGCGCCCAGGCCCAGAGTTCAAGCCCCTCGGCTGACAAAAAGGAAAACAAGTCTGGAGTTGGCCCTCATGGTTCCACTGAGTCACCATGTGTGTAGAGAAGATTTTTGTGATCCAGTAACCTAGGGTGGACAGGCTGGATGGAAATGCCCAGTGGACAGTGGGGAAGAGGCAGGGAAGAGTTAGCTGGGGCACGCGGCTGCTCTGGAGCAGCAGTGGACCCTCCTGGCCCTGGGCCTCCAGTGCTGACCTCCCAAGGCTCTGGAATCCCGTGTGGCCCCCAAGAGGAGGGGCCGTGCGCATCTCAGCAGAGCCAGCCATTCCCAGGACTCTCCAGGCTGCCCCATATGGAAGCAGAGCCTGTGTGTCTAGGGCCAGCTGGTCAGCAGGCTGGGGCTGCCCAGAGTCTGGGCTCTCAGGGTCATCCCCCACTGGAGGACCTGCCCAAGGCCCTGCGCTGTGCGGGCAGGGCAACTGGACCCGGTGGTCCCCGGTACGAGGGCAGGTGACTGGGCACCGTGAGCTCCCAGCCCAGTGCCTGCTGAGTTTGCAAAGGAAGGTGTGAACATTGCATGTCTGTGTGTCTGCGTGTGGTTGAGGGTCAGGGGTGTTTTCCAGACCCGAGTGTCTGACGGAGGGCCGAGGAGTAGGGACACTGGTGTCACCCGGACAGCACTAACACCAGAGCCCAGGCCGGGCCGGAGACCTTTGTTTACCAGGAGCCTCTAGATTTAGGATCCAGGTAATTCCTGCTGGGGTCTGTGACAGCTCCCAGGAGATTCTGGCCAATGGTCAGGGTCTAGAGCAATCCTCCTGGGAAGAGAGGAAGAGCTGTCCATGTTTCCTGCCTCACAGCAGAGAGCCAGGTTTCAGAAGGTCGTGTGGTGAGGGTGAGGTCAAGGGTATTCAAAGGAAACCCAAGTCTGGCAGTTCTGTCTGGCCAGGCTCTGGGAGGTGGTGTGAGGAGCGGAGGATCTGCAGAGGAGGCTGGTCTGGCTGGGCTCTGGGAGCCTGGTCCAGCTCTGCTCTTGGAGGTAGTGGAGGAGAGGAGGATCTGCAGAGGAGGCTGATCTGTCTGGGCTCTGGGAGGTGTTGTGAGGAGTGGAGGATCTGCAGTGGAGGCTGATCCGGCTCTGCTCTGGGAGGCAGTGGAGGAGAGGAGGATCTGCAGTGGAGGCTGGTCTGGCTGGGCTTTGGGAGGCTGGTCCGGCTGGGCTCTGGGAGGCAGTGGAGGAGAGGAGGATCTGCAGAGGAGGCTGGTCTCAGGGGCGGCCAGGGGTCTTCATACCAGCATTCTGCTTCATCACACCCCGGGCATCCACACAGGCTCACACTCACAGATGCACACATCCCCTCTGGGTCCTGGAGTACGCTCCGGCCCAGACCAGGGCCTCCTTTCACACCCGCCGGCACAGCTGGGGCCTGTGCCGGGAGGAGAGGCTCTTGCAGCCGTCCCTCACGCTGCGCTGCGGGGGTGCGTGGGTACAGACCGCGTCTCGGGCTTTGTCCTGTCCGATCTGGGAGAGGGGCCGGCCAATGCCGATCCGCCCCCGGGTCGCCACGCGTGCCCACCAGGTACCTCGTATCCCTCCGCCTTGTTTGCTGCTCCCACGTGTTCCCCGTGGCCTTGGCCGTTCACTGCGCCACCCTGGAAAGCTGTCCTGGGCAGCAGCGTGGCTGCGGCCAGGCTCTGAGACGTATTGCCCGCCTCTCCCTGAGCAGCTCGGTGGCCTTGACATTGGTGGCCAGGTCTCTGTCGGGTCCCAGAGAAGTGTTGTTTAGGCAAAGAAGCCTGGTGGGTGTTTCTCCCCCGGCGACATCCGAATGTGTTTGTGAAGGCAGAATGTTCCGGACAGAGTATCCCAAACCAGGGAGCCTATCTCTCCCAGGCTTTGAGGGGAGATTGATTCTGGAATCAATACCAGACAATGCCTGGATGTACTAAGCCAAGCCCCCTTCCCGGCCATCAGCTAGAGACGTGGGCTTGGGAGAACCCAGCAGTGTGGGAATGGGGCTGAGTTTAAGACCCCCGAGGGGAGACGGTGCACACGGCCTGGTTCTCAAGGAGCGCCTGATCGCAAACCCTGTCCCATTTCTCCCAAGCACCCTGACATCAGCCCAGACATTTTTAGCCCAAGAATGCCACAGAATCCTGCACTATCTTAGGCCCAGCTTGGAGGCCCGGGTATATAAGGAATTTTAGAAAAAAGGAGAGAGAATGACTAAGAATACCTCCCGGTGGTTCTCCGTTACTTCCTTAAGGGGTAATAGCTCAGCCACAACCCGGCAGAGGGCACTTGCTTTAAATAGAGTGTTCTGATTCACAGGCGAAAAAAGGAAATAAATGTTTTCTTTTCATATTGGAGAGACATCCACGAATGCCAACTTCTTAAGTGGTATTTTGCCATCCGTCTCTCTCTCTTTCTCTCTCTCTCATCACACACACACACACACACACACACACACACACACACACACACACACCTCAGTGATAGCCAGAGCCCATCCCTACTCAGAAGGGGGCTCATGAACCCAGATGTGAACTAGTGTCTAGGCTGTCTGTGAGGAAGGAGGGAGGGAGCTTGGCCTCTGCCCAGCCTTACCCTAGGGATTGCTCGGCCTGCCCCCAGTCTGGCTGTCTGTGGAGTGGGGTCTCCCTCGGCCCTTTTCCTTTTCCCTCTTTTCTCCCTCCCTTCTTGTTTCCTTAAGGAGAATAAGACTAGACACCAGGGTATTCTCCGAAAGGGACTGAGCTTTGCCAAGGACCACCAGGCAACAGAAAAGGCTCAGCCCTGCTCGGGCACCTGCTGGACACCTGCCAAGGTCCACATGAGACTCTTCCTCCTTAGCAGTGGTAAGATTAACATCCAGCCATCCTCACTCGATCAAGGGGAAACTGAGGCTGCAGAAGCAGAAGCCCCACCTCTGAGTCTATGGAGGGAGAAGCTCAGGTAGGTAGGAGTCACAGGAGGGACACAAGACAGGGATGGCTCTCCCCCCTTCTCTCCAGCCTTTGCCCTCCTCCCTGAGCCCTGGTAGGGGGAGCAGGGGTTGGGGGGAGCCAGTGGCAGGCAAAGGCAAGTGAATGCGGTGGTGGCTCTACAGAGGGTCCTGAGCTCTGTTCCCTGGCCCGCTGCGGTGCCCAGGGCAGCCAGTTGGCGCTCACCGTGGGGATGATGATGATGATGTGGGAGCAATTCTTCAGACCCCCAGGGAATGCCAGCAGATGTCCCCACGATGGAAATCAGGGACACCCAGGGGCAGTGTCTCACAGGGACAGTAAGTCCCTGGCTCCGGCGGTCAGTCTGTAAGGAACGGCGTCCAGACCTCCAGGTCCCAGGGCAGCAGTGTGGAAGGATTACGCTGGGATCCGCCAGGTCAGGGCCCAAATGCCGAGCCTGGTCTCCTTTCCACCTACCACGCTAGATTCCCGGGCTGGGGTGTGGAAAATGGCAAACCGACAGCCATGGAGACGTGGCCACATGGAGGCGGCCACCCCACAGGCATGGCGGAGACGGGCCTGCCCAGCCCGGGGTCCTTCCTCGCCAGTGTGCTTTCCTGTTGTGTCCTTTCTGTGTCACGAGCACTGGATGTGAGCAGAGAAGGTCCCCTGTGTGTGGTGGGTGGTGGGCGTGGCCACGGGGCCTGGGGGGCAGGCAGGGAGTGACACGCCCCGACGCGAGTCTCATCCACGCACACCCCGGGCTGGGCCCGAGATGGCCTTGTGCTGCCACACACACTGGGCTTACGCCGGAAGGCACACAGAGTTGCCGAGCAGAGACCCAGCGGTGCCAGCCCCGGGCACTTGAAAGACTCCAATCTTGAGTCATTTCCTGGTGGCAGGTTTCACGAGGCCTCGGATGGCACATGCTCCACGCTCGCTCCAGGGGGTGGAGCCGTTGCTGCCCAGGCAGCTCCCCAGGGAACCCCTCTCAGCGCTCCCCACCCCCTGGTCAGGTCAGACAAGAGCCCCGGGCTTTCCAGGCCATAAAAGGTCTTGGGCAGGGCTGCAGCCGCAGCCCCGGGGTCCCTCTCTGGTGGGGAACTGGCCTCTCACCAGACCCTCCGGGGTTGGCCTGCGTAGCAGAGCTTTCTCCATAGCAGGGATTCCTGCAGCTGCCATCTCCTGGGTAGGAATGCATCTTGTGTGTCTCGGGCTCAGCCAGAGATAGGGTTGCTGCTACTATTCACAGGCCACCGCGGACCGGACTGTCCACCTGGGCCGCCTCTCTCTGCACGTGGGAAGAGCTTGCTCAGGGCTGGGTTGGAGGGCCCCGTGGGAGCTATCTGTGCTGAGCTGCCCGTAGGCTTGCCCTTGACAAAGGCAGCCACTGTGCAGGGCTCCTCAGGGAAAGGCCAGGAGCCTGGTCCCCTGGCGTAATGCGCGGCGCTTCTCCCACAGGCATCCGTGGCGTGGGCCTGTTATCCCAGCTCCCCAGGAGACTCGGGTCTGAAGCCAGTCAGGACAGAAAAGTCCACGAGACTCAGCTCAGTCATGGTGTGGGAAGTGGAGGTGTGGCTCGAGTGGTAGAGCACCAGCTTTAAGCAAAAAGTTCAAGCCCAAGTACTGGCATAAAACAACAGCAGCAGCATCTTCTATCAATACGAGAATGGGCTGGCAGTTTGGAGTGCCCCCAGGATGCCTTGCCGCGATTCCCCGGCCGGTCCTGGTTCACTTCCTTGCAGGGCTAGGATGGCAGCAGCCAGGGGCCATCCGTGCAGCGTCCCGCGCTTGTCAGCTGCTGGCGGTGCCACTCCCGCTGCCTGAAGGGGGCCAGGCCCGCGGCCTCGTGCTGCCCACGGGGAGTGCTGGCGGGTCCTCATCCTCTCTCCCCAGCTGTGTCCCTTGTCCAGCCAGCGCAGGGCAGAGGCAGGGATTCCCAGTCCCAAGCAGGGCCTTGGGAACCACGCTTTGCCTGGCTTTCAGGCCGAGTTTCTCCTTCTGGGTTAATGCCCAGTTTAATTGTACATCCCATTGTGTATCCCTGTTCAATCACGTTCAAAAATACCTGCATCCACTCCTTTCCCATTTAGATCTCTCTAAAGTCCATTCGGGCTTATCAGCACCGTAATTTCACGAGCAGAGCTAAGATTTCTGCCATTTAGGCCCCGGGCATTGTCTGTCCCTGCGGCAGCTGAGATAAACCCTCACCCAGAACAAAGTCGAAATGACCTTTTACAAGTAGAAGCCGCCTTGTTTCCCTCTAGACTAATTTATCAGCCTTCGTTTCAGCCCGGCTCTCAGCAGAGGCCCGAGCGAGCGCTGCACAGAGTGGGGTGGGGGCTCGGGGGATTAGGATGCTTGGCTGGCTCCTGGTTCTCAACAGGCACCTCCAGAGCCATCAGCCTGCCAAGAGCGCGGGAGAAGAGTTCCCGCGGGCAGGCGCAGGGAGCCAGGTGCGTGGCAGAGAGGGGGGAGAGGTGGCCCGGCCCTCCCCTGGCTCCTGCTTCAGTACTGAGTTACACCCGAAGGAGAATGCAGTGAGCACCCAGCAGTGCTGAGCCGGCTCCTGCGGTCCCCTTACCACCGGGTCTCTACAGAGCTTGGTGATCATGGCTCGGGTATCCAGCTTCTGGAGGAGACTGGCCAGCTCTGTCCTTCTTGTCCAATGCACAGAGTCCCTCCACAGAAAGAAGTGGGGAGAAGCTGCTCAGGCTCCCAGACTAGCCATGTTCACATTTCTAGAAAGTTCCGACTGCCCTGGTTAGGATGGCTTGTTGCACCCCAGAGAGCCCGGGCCTCCTCGAGAGTTCCTGCTGTCTGGAGCCGACATGCCACGAGCTTCATGAGCACGAAGAACTATCAACGTGTCTGAGAAACTCCTGAGCCCCATGGGCAGAGATATTGGCTGGACTCAAACCCCAGTGCCCTCCACGCCGCCGCCACCCTGAATCCACAGAGCCTGGCCTGAGCATCCGCAGCAGCTCTGCTCCTCCTGTGTGCTCCCGCACTGCTGCAGAGGCCGTGTCTGACCTTCAGGGGTGACGCCACGCACGTCCCTCTAAAGGACAGCCAAGCAGAGCCCCTCTGTCCACACCTAAGACAGCCAGCAATCCCCTCCCCTCCCCGGTCTGACTAGGGGAGACGCTGGGGATGGAGGGGCACACGGGCTCCATTTCATGGGCTCCGTTTCTCACTCCCTGTGGAGGCAGAGGTCTCCATCTGTCCTTCAAGTTGAGGCCTCACCATGCCAATGGCCAAGGCCTAGGGAGAAGAAGTGGAGGTCAGAGGGAAGAAGATGGGAGCAGCCATGGCTTCTTGACCAGCCTGCATACCGAGAAAGGCACTGGCTCCAAGGCCCTCAGTCACCATATAAAAGGTGCACGTTTTCAAAGATTTCAGAGTCTTCGTGGGATTAAAGAATAACTCGGGTGTCCCTAACAGTACATGGCTCTCCAGAACATGCATCAGGAGTTGAAACCTTGTTTAACTCTCAGCAGCCTGGCTGGGGGTGGGGGTGGCGGGGGGAACCTGAGGAGAAACGTCTGAGCACCTCAGGTCTTCATGCTTTTCCTTGACCCAGATATCCTCCCAGGAAAAGCCACCTGCAGACTTGGGCCAGATCTTCCACCCTAGCCAAGAGTGTGGAGGGAAAGCATGGATGGTGAATTAGGGAAGGAATGAGAGGAAGAAGAAAAGGAGGAGGAGGTGGAAGGAATGAAAAAGAGAAGAGGGGAAGGAAGAGAGGAAAGAAGAGGAGGAGGAAGAGAAGAAAGAAAAGAGGAAGAAAAATAGGAGGGGCAGAAAAAGGAAGAGAAGGAAGAAAGAAAGGAGGACAAAGAGGATGAAGAGGAAGAAACTGAGGAGGAAGAAGGAAAAGAGCATGAAGATATTGGGAAAAGGAAGAAGAGGGGAGAAGAAGGAAGAGGAGGAATAAGAAGAACAAGAAGAGAAGGAGGAGGAAACAGAAGAAATAAGAGGAAGGAGGAAGACAAGAAGAAAAGAAGAAGAGGATGAAGAGAAAGAAGAGGAAAGGAAAGGGCATTAAGAGATGGAAAAGAGGAAGAGGAGGGGAGAAAAGGAAGAGGAAGAATATGAAGAAGAAGAGGAAAAGAGAAGCTATAGAAGGCAGAGAAGAGAAAGCAAAGGAAGAAGAAATGGAAGAGGAGGAAGGAGAAAGAAGAGGATGAAGGGGTGGAAGAGGAGAAAGAAGAGAAAGAGGGAGGGAGGAGAAGGAAGAAGGGGAGGAAGGGAAGGGGGAGGGGAGGAGCTGGAGGACCGTGACCCTTGCCTACTTCTTAAAGGAACCCCCCCCCCCCCATGGACCAGCTGAGTGTCTCCAGGAGTCTGCAGCCTGGAAAGCTCACCAGGGACCTCTCCAGTGGTCTCTCTGATGCATCAGAGAGATTTGGTGAAGGATGCGTTTGGAAGAAGAATTACGTTACTGCCAATGCTGTTTGTGCGTTCGTTCCTATTCTGGCTATGCTGGCTTCCAGTAGACGCACTCGAGGGGAAATCAGCTGACTGGATAGTGAAGCCAACGCATGTGGCTAAGGCAGATGGCCACTGCTGCCACTTGACCTGGCAGCCCCTGGGCTGCTGTCACCAAGTGCCAGGTGCTGGGCTTACCACTTACCCTTGCGTGGCTCTGGCTTGGCGGTGCTGCGGCTCCTCCCAGCTCAGGGAGGCTCCTCCCAGCTCAGGGAGGCTCCTCCCAGCTCAGGGAGCTCTGCTCCCTTCCAGGCCTCTCTCAGTAGACTTTTGGCGGTTTGGGGGAACATCTTTGGGCTTCATGCTCATGTGACCTCTCTCCTGTGTGCGCCTGTCCCCAAATGACCCATTCTTAAAAGGACACTCCTTGAATTAAGGCCACTCTACTTTTCTCCACTCAAATGAATGTGCTCGGCAAAGACTTTCCCACATTCCACATGCCGGATGCAGGGCTTCAACATACAACTTGAGGTGTGGGGAGGGGAACAGGAGGACAGAACTCAGCCTGTAATAGACCCCTAAGAGATCAAGAATCTGGGCTGATTCATCCCCAAGTATTATAGGTGTCCAAGACAATGCACGTATCGATGTTGATTCCTAGGATCCGGCACCAGGCTGGGATGGAATGGACGTGAGGGCCACCAGGCCTGGTTAGGATGCACAGCGATGCGCAGGAGCGTGTGAACCGTGAACAAATAACACACTGGCCATGGTGCCGCCCACTGTCTCTTACTGACAGTAAGAGATATTTTTTTCAAGGTTAGCATTTTGAGACATTGGTGACAACCACAGTGCAAAGGCCACGGGCATCGGCGTGGTTCTTCTCAGACACACCCGGCCATCCGTGTCCCCTGGGCCGCGTGGCAGGGGAAGTCTGGCAGGGGCAACGTCCGAGCGCGACGGGGCTTCCCGCGGAACCCCACTGCGTGGCTTTGAAATCCTCTCACTTAGGCAGGAAAGGTTAGTGTAGGTGTTCAGTGGTGCAACAGGAAGACTTGACATAGATCAGATAAAGAGCCTGGCCGCAGTCCTCTGGTTTGGAGGCAGCGGCTCGGTAGGAATGCGTGCCCTGTAAGACCTCCTGGCCGTCAGAGCCCAGCCCAGACCCAGGTGGAGTCGGCCAGGTGGGCTCACACTGCCCATGGTAAGGCCTAGGACCCATCAGAGGTGCGTGCGTGCGTGTGTGTGTGTGTGTGTGTGTGTGTGTGTGTGTCTATTTGCTTGAGAGAGTTCCTTTTTCTTTTTGATGCTAGTACTAGGGCTTGAACTCAGGGTTATGGACCCTTAGCTCTTATCCACCACTTGAAACTTGACCACTTGAGCCACAGCTCCACTTCTGGCTTTTTGCTAGGTAATTGGAGATAAAAGCCTTTTACAGACTTTCCTACATGGGTTGGCTTTGAACTGTGGTCTTTAGATCTCAGCCTCCTGAGTGGCTGGGATTATAGGCATGAGCCACGGGCACCTGACACTTGTTGAAATCCTTAAAGTCGCCTTTGACCCGGGTGCGGACTTGCATCTGAGCCCACCAGCTTGAACATGGTCACCTAGGTCCTGCTGGGCTCCAGGCCGCGACCCACAGCCTGAGACACTGGTCCTTGAAGGCCCTTGGGCGTCTCATTCAAAAAGGAAATGGTTTAAAAAAAAATGGGCGGGCAGGCAGGAAAGGAGTGGAGAGGGACAGGGCCCCAGCGGTTGGCTAATTGGAGAGTGGAACCCCTGTGTGTGGGGGCGGCCTTGCCGGGACAATGTGCTCCGGAACGGGGGCTGGGAAGGCCCGGTGGGATTGTGATTGAATTAGTTGAAGTCAGAAGCCCCCTGAATGAGGTAGAGAGGGGAAGGGGAAATGAAGGTCCGGGTATAATGCTGCCTAAATGAGGGTCCCCATTCACTCCTCATGAAAAGGCCCCGCGCTCCCTTTCTCCTGGGGGAAGCGACAAGCGAGCTCACTTTTGTTTGGCTGGGGGCGGGGCGCCTTGGAGGACAAATTTACCTACCCGGAAAAATAATCCCAGGGACAGCAGTGGGAACCAACTCCCCTGAGCTCCCTGCGTCCCCCAGGGGTGACAGGAGCTTGCAGGCCCAGGAGACCTGCTTCCCCTACCCCCCCCCCCCCAGTCTGTCTATATCACACAAAATCTTGACATTTAACATGGACTCGTGAGACCATGCGTTGGAAAGCAACCGATCTCGAAAGTTGTGTTAGAAAAACGTGCCATTAGAAGCAGCTACAAAACCCTAAAATACAGAAGTAGACCAGCCCCAAGCCTAAAAAAAGGGGGGGAAAGAGAGAAAAATGGGCAACTGGGGGGAGAGGGCCTGAGGGAGGGAAGGGGGAGGCAGAGAGGAGATTACATGAAAAAATAAGCACTTTACAAAGTGCTATGCTCAGTAAATATTTGTTGAATTCATACATTAATTAATTTTCCAGATGAGATTTGCCTAATCCATTTTTTAAAGAAAATAAGGATTAGGCTAGAATGGGAATCGGTGATTAGGGCGTCTTGGTGGATATGAATGTTTGGGGCTGGACGCTCCTGGGGGGAGATGAGGCCATGCTCCCCTCCCCGTCCCCCCCCCCCCCCGCAGTCCGTCATAATTGCCCGAGGAGCTGGCTCATTTGCTATTTGAGTTCCAGCCCCGGGAGGAGCCCTCCTCTACCCTCCTGCTACCCTCCGGAGCCCTGAGCATGGCGGGGGTTAAGTGCCTACTAAACGTGGATCCGTGCCCCACACCAGCCTGGGGATGATGGCCCCAAACCTCTGTGGACAACCTGTGGGCCTGAGCGTGGCCTGCAGGGCTGCTCAGCAGGGCTGGACCTGTGTCCCGGAGGTGCGTGAGCATGTGCGTTTGCAGAGCACCCAGATATCATGGCTGGCACAGAGGACCGGGGCCATCCCAGAGGGCGGAGTCTCTGAAGCCCTTCCCATACCTGGAGACCCAGCAGCTGGGTGGCCAGATAGCAGGCGGGCCGTTCACCTCCCTGAGAAGTGAGGAGGACATGATTTCAGGGAGGGCGAGGTTCTGGGGCCTGAGATGCACCAAGATCCCAAGACACACACACACACACACACACACACACACACACACACACACAACTGTGCACATTCTTGTGTAATCACACACACAGCCTTATAACACACCCTCACATTCAACCAAGCCCATTTCCACACCACACACGTAACCACAGCCTCACACACGTACATGACCACACAAGCATGCACACAGCCTTGCACAACCTTACAGCACACTCACACAACACTCCTACAAGCACCCAATCATATCTCCACACAGCCTCATGCCCACATACATCACACTCACACCTACACACAGCCTCATGCACACTCATACCGTCAGTCATACACAGTTTGACACATATACCCAGCCACACAGCCCAGACATCGCATCTCATATGTCACTACCCATTGCAACACACACACAGCCTCTCACAAATACGCAATTGCACGCATACATCCACACACACACACACACACACACACACACACACACACACTTCTTGACCGGGCGTCTGGCTGGGGCTCTACTAGGATCCAGCAGTCTGCTATCGGCCGGGATTGAGAGCTGTTTTGTGGCAATACCTGACCCCAGGGCTGGGATGTGGGTGTTGGGGAATGGAGGCCAATGCTGGGGACGTAAGGTGGGTGGGCAGCCCACGCACCCAGGAGGACTGGATTGTCTGAGGACGCTTCTGGAACAGGGATCACAGACAAGAACCATAGGAGCCTCAGAGGCTGGGAAGTCGGGCCCAGCCCCGAATGGGGTACAGAGCCCAAGCATGCAGCCTGCAAACAAGTGCTCTGGAGGAAGGGCACTTCAAGAAGGAAGAATACAGGAGTCAGGAAGTGGGTTGAGGCTAGAGCTGGATAGGATGGAGGCTGTGTGGAGGAGACCCTAGAGGACGCACCAAGGGCACAGGGTGCCAGCCCTCCTGCCTTCAGCCTCCAAAGGAAGCGCATGCAGGAGCTTTGCGCCAGCCGCTCACGCCAGTTATGACTTGGAAAGAAATTCCTGACTACCCAACACGCGTGGCCCCGTGACTCCCACCACCCTGCAGAACCAGACCTGCTGTGTCCCACCCCGCCTTCCTCCCGAGGACAGCTTCCCAGGCGTGGCAGTGCCGGTGCCCGTGAAGTCTGGGACAGAAGGGCTGCTCCTCCAGAGCCCAGGGTGCTTGCGTGATCATTGTAAAGGGGCAGAAAGGGCTTTAATTAGGGTCATCCGGTCTAGCTCTGCTGAAAGAGAGGACACTGCCCCAGGACGGAGCCACTGGATCGAGTCATTTACCGTCTGCACGGCAGGGAGCAACAGCAGACCCTTGGCCCAGTTCCCCGGCCTCCTGCCCCTTCCCTCACTCCCTCGGACGCCTGTCAGTCACTTGAGAGATTCCTGGTGGACGGTGCTCCTCAGATGAGCCCCTTTGGACGGTCCAGCGCTGTGTGGGGAGGGCTGGCCGTGGCCTCCGTCGGGGACTGGTAGGAGCGGCCGTGGGGCAGAGGCTTCCAGGTAGTTGTGTTATGTGTGGCTGAGGCTGTGCCTGCAGGCTTCCCTGGTGGACTGGTGTGCGGCCTCCAATTCTGTGTGAGACCCCAATTCTGGGCAAGTGGAAATGTAGGAAGCCCCTAGTCCTGGGACAAAACCCACCCTCTGGCTCTTTATCAAGCGTCCTAGGGGTACACGGGGGCAGGACAGCCCTGGATTTGCTTGGTAGTGCTGTCATCTGTTGCCATGGTGACCGCCTCATCCCTCTGTGTGCCCCTCTGCAGGGTGGCCCTGGCCTCCTGGGCCACAGTGAGAACCTTAGAACCTGTAGGAGATTGCCTTGCCCAGCTCCAGCCCAGGGCTTCTGCTGGTCCAGCAGGGCACCTCCCCCAAGCCTCAGAGACGGGTGCAGCCATCCTCACCCAGACCTCTCTCATTCTGGAATCTTCCTTCCCTGGCTCAAAGAGGTTTTCACCCAGCTCCGCCGATGTGCCGACGTGCCCCGGTAATTCTCCATTCCTGCTACGGCAGGTGCTCGGTGGCCTTGCACCACGCTCCCTGCCCACCCCCGCCGTGGCCACGGCCTGTCAGACGTTGTCAGCCGTCTTTCTGGGCAGCAGACCACCCTGATGGAGACCTGCTGGGCCCGGGGTAGGAGCCAGCCTCCATTTCCCCGCAGGGAACCTGCCAGCCCCACGTCTTCAGACCTCTGGTCTGACTACTCTGCTGGGATTCAGGGTGAGACTTCTCCCGGCCAGGCGTGGCATGTTCCGACTGTCCTGTGGAGGGAGGGGCGGGACCATAGCGCCCCCCCCCCCAGGTGTCTGTAGCAAGAAGGACATCTCAGAGAGCCAGCCAGTGGGAATTCCAAAGGACTCGGCAGAGAACGGTGTGTGCTGTCCTGTCTGGCAGGCAGACCTCAGGCCTCCTCTCATATGGAGTCAGAAAGTATGAGAAAAAGAGGGGAAAAAATCAATCATTTATCTGGCAGGATCTCACGCTTGGGTGGAAAGGGAACTGGAAGATAAGGCCATGAACTACACCTTAGATTGGGATTTGCTAAGCACAGTGGAGCTTGAAACAGCCCGAGTACAGAAATGGCCCTGCTTTGACACCAGAGAGCCGTCCTCACAAGGCCTCAAGGTCACCTTGGGCAGAACAGGCCCAGCTGCTCTCCCTTTTTTCCTGGGGACTTTCTAAAGGTCATGCCCTCTCGTGTGCTCCCTAGAACTGCCAGACAAGAGGCAAAAAGAAGGCGTGGGCCAGGCCTCCCAGACAGCCTGGATTCCCTTGTCACACATTTCTGTAGGTGCAGGTGCATATAGAAACAGAACATCTCTGTGGACTGTTCTAGAACCCTCTAGCAAAGGCTCCCTGCTATTTTGGAGAGCTGAGTCAGCAGAGGAGCCCAGGGGCCTTCTGCCCCATGGTTTGAGGGGGAGCAACACTACAGCTCACTACAGTTCACTCGCATTCCCAAACCAGCAGGATAAGAGAATGCATAGAGGGGAAGCATCTAGAAATATGTCTGGCTCCATTAACCTCCCAAGCTAAATGGAGAGCTCCAATCTGTACTTTCATGTCAGCTCTTTGGAAGATTTCTCATTGAACCTAGAAAATACCACACTACCCTTCCAGAGCCTATGGCAGAAAGACACCTTGACAATCGTGATTATTAATATAATCTTCCTTTCACGATCTGCTAGGTGTGCGAATGTTCCTAGAACATGAACATTTTGAATAAATACCTGTATTTAAAATTATACTGCCAGAACATAGTTCTCTCTGAGCTGCGTTGATTCTCGTAGTTCAGTTTGATCGTTGTGGGTGCGTGGGGAGTGTGGACGGCACTCTTGGATGGCTGAATTTTCTGTAGCTCTGAGAGGTTTGCACAGCTTGTCCAGGGCCATCTCCCACTCGATCCGTCCTGCGTTGAGCTGACAAGACGAGGAACATCAGCGCGGCAGGTGGGAAAACGGTGGTCCAGGAAGGCTGAGCCCATTATGGCTTGGTGAAGGCCATGGCAGGCTTACATCCAGGCTGCCCGGTCAGACCGAGGCCACAGTCACAACATGGCCGCGGAGCGTGGGCATCGGAGAAGGGAAGGTGTCTGACTTTCAGTTCCAGTTTGAGCTCTGTAAGCTGCACACAAAGCCTAATAAGATGTGTTCAAGCCAAGCCCCCAAGAGCAGACCCTGCTGCACGTTGAGGGACCGGGATTCAGGAGGCTTTGCCTTTGGATGCACACTGTGGGTCCCAGGGCTGGGCCCCTGCAGATGGGCGCTTGGGTACTGTCCCACTCTCTAGATACTTATGCTTATTGTTTATTTGTGTATTCACCCACTGCACATTTATCTATTGATTCCTTAGACATATATGCACCTAGCATTCATTAGATACATATCCACTAATTCATAAGATATTTATTTGTTATGCATTATTCATTTATTAGATATTGATTTGTTCATCTGTCGTTATTTATTTGTTCATTCACCCTTTAGATACTTGTTTGTGTATTCATTAATTTGTGTGTGTGTGTGTGTGTGTGTGTGTGTGTGTGTGTGTGTACTAGGGCTTGAACTCAGGGCCTAGGTGTTATCCCTTAACTTTTTCACTCAAAGCTGGCACTCTACTACTAGAGCTACAACTCCACTCCTGGCTTTTTGCTGGTTAATTAGAGATTGGAGCCTCATGTGCTTTTTCTGCCCAGGCTGGCTTTGTACCTTGATTCTTAGATCTCAGCCTCCTAAGTAGCTAGGATTACAGCCATGAGCCACAGACACTGTCTTATTTATTATTTGTTTATTCATTTACTCTTTAAATATTTTCATATACATAGACATTTATGTATTCACTTATTAGGTATGTGTTTGTTAATGTACATTGAATGACACTCTTTAGACATTCATTTATCAGTTTGCTACATATTTACTTGTGTTAGATATATGTTTATTCATTCACTGGACATTTATGTATTAATTAGCTATATTGCTTGGCTCATTAGACGTTTCTTCATTCATTCATTAATTTATGTGCTCGTTAGAGATTTGTTTACCAAGCCCCTCATTAGGTATGTATTTGGTGATTACTCACATCTATTTGTTCACCAGTCACATTCTTGTGTCTGTGTCAAATATACACTTGTTTAGAGCCAGCCATCTGCTCTGATGGTCACAGATCTGTGTCTGAGTCCAACTGTCAAAGCTACTTTTCCATTTTGAAGTAGGCTTATCTTTCTGGAAGTACCGTGAGACCCACAATGTATCATCCGAGCGTCTCTATAAAGTACTAAGCTTTTTGGTGTAAAAGCCATGGACTTGATTAGTCAGAAATGGAGCTGTTGGTGAGGTCCTGACCACTGGCTTGGCTAGAATGGAGTCTTTTGGGTGTCACTGGGGCCCTGGAGGATTTGTGTGTTGGAAACAAATCGGTGCTGGCAGTTTGGGCTTGGTGACTAGAACTTGGTCCTCAGGCCCTGGCGTTGTAGCTGGGCAGTGCCCCACACTGCCTCTGTCTTGGCACTCCAGGGATGGACCTCAGCTCTCTGTAAGCAGTAAATCCAGGAAGCCGATGGTGCTCGGAGCGTGCGTGCATGCAGGCGTGCGTGTGGGCCTGTGCCTGTGGACAGCAGAGAGCCGGCCCCACTGCTCCCTTCTGCCCATCCGCCTTGTGACAGCAGGCAAAATGGAGGAACAGGGAAGAGGGGACGATGCGTCCCCTCCCTTGCTTTGATAATGGATGCCCTCTTTGAATTGATGGAGCGTCATGTCGTTGCCTTTGGTGGGAGTAACAAGCCTCCTGAGAACTCTTGCTGATCCACACTCCGTTCACCACTGGAGAAGACCCATCAGGGCTGGGTGGCTGGGCGGTGCTTGACCCCCTTCACCGGGACAGCAATAGGCCTCAGGAGGGGCCCGGGTGGGCAGTGCCCAGAGGAGCACGTTGGACGAGCTCTGGTCCCTTCCTGCCCTTCTCCTTTCGGGCAGCCTGGAGCTAGCTAAGCTCCTCACATCCTGCCTGTTGGCATCAGGACTTGGGTCACTCTCTGGTCACCTTTTCAGGTGATGCTGATGCCCCAGCCCAGCCTGATGGGGAGAAGCAGGGCATCAGAGAGCCGCACCCCAAGAATCCCGGGTGTCCCAACCAAGTGAGGCCACTGAAGCCCCTCTCCTCACAAGCTTGTGTGTATCCTGCCCAGGTCCCCAAGGTCCCCACTGGAGGGGACGGGGCCTGACGCGCAGGAGTGTTCTGTTGTCCCCCGCTGCCCGCCACCTGCCATGCCCCACCCTGCACTGTCTTACCTGCCACCGTGTATGGGCTTAGCACGCATTACAAGTGGTGAGATGGGGTCCTAATGGCTCCTACCCAGTGCCCGCTTTCCAGCACAGCCCCCCATCCCTCTCTCCCAGCCCGGTTTTCCCGCCTAGGTCTTCAAGTTTGGCCTCTGGAGATCCGAGTTGTCAAGTGTCCGTCCCTCCTGTTAAGGGACCTTCCGCCCTTTCCTGGAACTGAGTGCTGAGCCATTCCCTCCTGCCCCCCCCCCTCGCCCCCAGCACTTTCCTTTCCAGCCACGTCATGTGGGGAGCACATGGGGCGTCCCCAGGCCCGCGTGACGCCCACTTCCTTGAGGGCCGTGCCCATGGCAGGGGCCCCCAGCAGACCCCGTTTGCCAGAAAGGAACCGTCACCCCCAGCAGCAACCGTAATTTCAGATCCCCAAATTAGCCAATCAACACCGCCCATTCATCGATAAGGAGGGAGGGAAAAACAAACCACCTTCCCAGATCTTGATGATTACACATGGCAAGCCCGTCAAGTCATAGATACACCATTTTTGCTTGATTTGCTGACACAACTCTAGCCATTTTGTTGGGGGGCGGGGTGTTACGGGGGAGGGGTGACGGGTCCCCAGTTGTCTTTGCTCAGCTGTTGTAATTATAAAGTTGCGATGACTGTAATTTGCCACTCAGCCTTGTCACTGCTGGGAAGTCCCACGTGCTGTAAAGGGAGGGGGGGTGAGCTTATCTCAACACTGGGGGTTTGAGAGTGCTGCTGTTTGGTTTCACCGGAGAGTCCCTGGGGATCCCCTGGGGTTCCGGAGTCTTGAAGTCACCCTTTCCCCGAGGAGTGACCTGTGTAGCCAAAATCTGAGCATCTGGATGGATGCTCCTGAGGAACGCCCTAAGTGCCTTGTCGGGAGACAGCCCCCCAAGGACTGTGTTGTGCAGCGAGAGAGTAGGGTTCAGCCACAAACAGCTCACAGACAGGCTGCCTACGGGGACTCTGGAGGCCAAGCTGGTCCCCTCCTGGGAGGCCTGGCCATCCCCCATTAATCCTGCAGCTCCAGATCTTATCCAGTCTGCGTGGCCTGGGACATTAACTCAAGCACGCAGCGAGGGTGCGGTGCAAACCAGCGGCTGGGCCCATTGAGCCGCACCAGACATGAGTCTGAATCTTTCCTGGTCCCTCGGTCAAACGAGTCCAGAGCTCACAGCTCCAACCCCCGTCCAAGCCCCCATCCTGCCAAGAGGAGGCAGGACTGGACCAGAAAAACTTTATTTCCCTGAGACATGTTTACCAAGGGAGAACCATGATACCAAAAAGGAAAGCTTTCTATCCCTACCACCATCTTTGCATTTCATTCTCCTGCTGGACACAGCCCAGAAACTTCTAGACCAAGATAAGTGTGTTAGCACCACCTCTCTCCTTCTGAGCGAAGTGCCCTCTCTGTCTGGGCCATACTGAGGGACCCGGAGCTGATGTTCAGAGTTGGCAGCCCTCGTGCGACTCCTCAGCCCTCCGGGAGCTGTCTTAACAGCACTCAGCAGAGGCCGGCATGGCTTTGCCGACGAATGAGCCACGGCTGCGACTCTCCTCCCTCATCCCATGCAGCATGGCAAACTCCGAGCTAGCGCTTCCCACCCAGACCGGAGACGTGTGGGATGGCCTTGACCCTGGTCATGGGGGGTGGGGAGGGGCTTTTCTGGTGGCCGCAGGCCTTTAGACAGGGCAGGTCTTGAGATCCTGGTGGCATGTGGTGGCACGGCCCCCAGGCTTCCACTCGGCGTGGAGCCCTGAGATGGGCTGTGGAGGGGGGGGAAGGGGCACAGCCGCCAATCATGGTATGGCTGCTTGGCTGGCCTGTGTTGCTCATTTGCTGACCCGTCCCTGCCATTACTCCAGCTGTCAGTCCTGAGTTCCAGGAGTGTCAGAGAGGAACCCAACGATAAATAGGATGGGATGGATGAGAGAGGGCAGGATAAAGAAACCCCAACCCAACCCAAACTCTTCTAGGTGGGCAGGTGGCTTTGGGGCAGGAAGGCGAGTCTGCCAAATGCAGATCTGGCCAGGGCCCAGGCACAGGACCAGGCCCACTGGGCTCAGCCCCGCAGGCCGGAAGGAACACATCTGAGAAGGTACGAAGGGGTCAGTATGGCCAACGGCCAAGGGTTCCTCCACTCAGCATCCCAGTGTAGGGCCTGCAGCCTCCCTGCTGAGCGGACACCTGACGGGGAGACAGGCATCAGGCCAGAGCCCCCGGCCCACGGGGAGACAGGCATCAGGCCAGAGCCCCCGGCCCAGGCCCCGTTCCCTCAGGCCCTGTCAAGTCACCTGCTCTGTGCTGGGTGCTGGGGGGGGGGGGGGGGGGGTCGTGCATCCCCTCTGCCCTTTCCCACTGGGCATGGAGGAACGGCGCTGGCTCTCTCCCTGCCAGCCCCTGCCCTCCTCCTCGGGTGCCCTCAGGTCCCGATTCCCCTCGGCTCTCACAAATTCTGCCCGTGTCCGCACCCTCATTAATCAACGTCAAGCGCGGCGTCGGCAACAAGGGCGGCTTTCTTCGTCGGCCCCGCAGTCTCTTACATCCCATTGTTCCGGCCGATTCAGATGGCAAGAAAACAGCCTGTGCAGCACATAAAAGAGATGAGACAAAAATGAAAAGAATCGAGGCAGAAAAAAGAGGAGGCATTTTTCCCCCTGAAACACTCGAATAAATACTCGGCAATGATAATTTAAATTATTCATACATTTATGAAAACATCCATTGAAAGCCGAAGTGTATGATGCTCTTTGTCTGTCTCTTGTCTCTTGTTTGGGATTAATCTTTACTGTAACTTGGGCTGGCCGTGCCCCCCCTCACAAAGGCCACGCTCTCTTTCCATGGGAAAAATGTGTCCACATATCCCCGTGAAGAGTTGGGGGAGAAATTCGCGCTGATGTGGCCGTTGCCAAGCCTTCGAGACGCTGGACGAGCCATGTCCAAATAGTGTCCGATCAACAAAAAGCGCAGACCGGTTCTCACGTTGTTGTCACGCTGGTGACATCCACGCCTCAGGGCTGGGGAGCGGGAGGAGCGGCTGCAGAGCAGGCCCAGGGAGCATGCGCGCCCCAAGGCCCTCCCCCGACGGCCCGCCTGGCAGGGGCGCTCTCTATTCATCCGTCCAGCCTCCGACCCTGGACTGGGGCTACTGGGAGGATGTGAGTGGTTGTGAGCCTGAGCCAGGCTGGTTGGCACGGTGCTGTAGGTACTGCACCCCGGGGCAGGTGACCTAGGAGGTTCTGACCGTCGGCTCCAAACCTCCCCAACCCAGCGGAGGAAGAGCTATGAGACACCCTGACCTTTTGCTCTGTGTGGCCTCACGAAACGACCTGAAGTCAAGCCTAAACCGGAGGCCACAGACGGTTAAGCGCCTCCTGAGGTTACAGAGTGGGGCTGTGACTCTTGGCCGGCAGCAGAGAACCAGGATGGGCAGATTCCTCCAGGACACTGGGCCCGGCCCTTCCCCTCGGCCTCTGAGGAAGCCACGGGCTGGCCAGGTTCCTGCAAGGGTCTGATGGATCGCAGTGTCTAGCTCCGTCCCTTGTTGGAATGCTGAAGGGCAGAGGGGAGGCGCTGCGCCCGGCCAGAGGTATCATTTCCCCACGTCTTCCCTCCTGGAAGCTTGGGTCGGTCAGACAGATGGTCATTTTGAAGCTTGTTCCAAACGGGGACTAAGAAAGCATGTGTCATGCCCTCCTACTTGTTCATACACGCATGCACACATACATGCATTCACACACATGCACACATGTAGATACACACATGCACGCAATATCTGCACACGCATGCACACGAACACACAGAGACATGCACACACATGCATTCACACATGACACATGTAGATACACGCACATGCACGTAATATCTACACACATATGCACCTGAACACACAGAGACATGCACACACATGCATTCACACATGACACATGTAGATACACGCACATGCACGTAATATCTACACACATATGCACCTGAACACACACAGACATGCTCACACATGCACACATGTATATACACGCACATGCACGTAACATCTACACACATGCACATGAACGCACACAGACATGCACACATGCACACATGTGTACATGTGCGCATGCACATACATCTGCACATGCTGCATCCATGAAACACACACACACTCCTCCCATTTTCCGGGAAAGCTGGCTCTGAGTGAGTTTTTCGGCAGCGATGGCTCTGTGCAGGAATCAACCTAGGATCATCTCAGCTGCAGAGCTGCTGGCCGCTGGCCACAGAGGGTTTGCGCTCGTGATGTGGGGTGCTGCAGCAGGCGGCTCAGAGAGTCGCTCTCAGTTCAGGAGACTGCATGGAGGTTTTGGGCCCCTGCCTCGGCCTCTTCAGACTTATTTGGTCTGGAATGGGAACGGGATCCCGTGGGAACCACTCTCCTGCTGGATTTATGGCCCCTCCTGGCTCTGGCCAGGTCAGGCCCAGGGAGGAAAAGCGTTCCTTTCCACTCCCCGTTCTGGATGCCATGAACCTTGGGAGTGCCAGGAGGCACATCAGCGTGTTCAGAACTTGGCAAGGACCTGGTTGCCGTCGACAGGCTCGGGTTGTGGGTTCGAGGGGCTCCTCCTTGGCCGGGAGGGTGACCCCCACATCTCGGGGTCTAGCAGGTCCCCCTACGTGTGGGGGAGCCCTTCAGAAGTGTGGTGGCGGGCTCCAGTTCTCTGCAGGTTTCCCTCTGGACTGGCCGGGCCTTTTGCCCTCGGCCTGGAAGTCCTCGGGGTGCTAGCCTGCTCCTCACTGGTCTCCTGCAAAGGAGATCCTTTGGAGGTCGCTCCCAGTAGTTTTCGCTCCTCTGTCCCTGGCGTTGGGGTCTGGGAAGACGGCCAAGTGCAGTGGGGTACGGAGCCATTAATCACCCCTGGCCCAAATGTACAGCCCAGGGCCGCGCCCTCACTGCCCACTCCCCTGCTTCGTCCCTCGCCAACAAAACGCTGCTGTCACAGCGAGGAAGAGGACTCCGTCCCACTCACAAAGGGCTCCTGGAGCCCAGTGCGGGTGCCAGGGGAGGCCCTGGCCCTCCACAGGGGAACCCCCAGCCCTCTTCCTTCCTCGCCCTTGGTTCATACTTTTCCTCTCTCGTGGGGGTCCCCCACGGCCTTTCATTCCAGCTTCATATTCACATAAAGACATCAAGAAAAGATCCTAGCAGAAAGAATTGTTAGGCATGGCTGTCAAATGCTTTATCAGAGAGCAGGAGGGGGGTTCCATAACCCTTTGTGTGCTGGCCTGAAGCCCTGGATTCCTGAGTACCCTTCAACATGCTGGCTGAGGGCTGAGGCCATCGAGGGGACAGGCTACCGCTCAGCCATGCACACGTGTGTGCGCACTCCCAGGTGGGCGTGGCTGGGCCAGTGTACTGGTAGATCACCACTGTGCTGCCTTGCGTTCAGACAGCCTTGCGTCTGGTTTATGGGGTTGCGCTCAGAGCCCGGGGGGTGTGAGCCTCGCCTGGCATGCGCCTCCCCTTTCCTTGCCCAGATGCTAGGTCTTCCCCACTGTAGAATGGAGTGGGGTGGAGTAGCTGCTGGATCCCAAGCGTGTGGCTTTGAAAGTCTTATTCTTCCACTGGGCTTTTTTTTTGGGGTGGGGGTGGGGGTGGGGAGTACGTTCTGAGCTGAGAAGGTGGAAACTTGTGTGGGAGCCCTCCTGGGTCTGTCTCTGCTCTTCCCTAACGGGCTTCCTCACAAACTCACGGCTTTGCCACCTGCCCCAGCTAATGGCTGCATGAAAGTACACAATGGCCCTTGGCCTGCTCCCCAGAGGAGGGGATGTGGGGACATGGGGGCGGCCAGGGCCCTCGGAGCAGGCGCTGTCAGGGTGGTGCCTCGCGCTACCTCCAGGAGACCCCTTAGCATTTACGGTGAGCCCCCTTCCCCCCCCCCCCCCGGCAGCCCCTCGGGATGCGTTCTTAACGCAGCCTCCCGGTGCACAGAAACCGAAAACCGCATGCCGACAAACGGCTCCCTCAGCAAACATTTTTATTTCCAATTAGCAAAAGAAAAATTGCTAATTTGCTGCAGTTGGACCAGGCTGACGTCTCAATCTGCGGAGTGTCAGTGCCGTGAAAGAAAATGCTTCACACTGTGCCGACGAGAGCCAGCAGCTCTAAAGAGGGTCAGGGCAGCAGGCCCAGAAACCAGATTGACTGGCCACAGCGCTGAATCACTCACACAAGACACACATTGTCTGCAGTGCCAGCTCCCCGAGGACCTGCCTTCTCATTCTTTCCCCTCTCCGAGAAGCTGTGCCGGGCTGGGCGGGGGGAGCGTCCGGCGTGGGAGGGGAGGGCCGGGGCTGGTGGGCCTGTGTGTGTGTGTGTGGGGGGGGGGGTTGGGAAGCATCTTCAGGAAGGAGCCAAGCGGAAGCTGGGTTAATGATTCTCTTGGCCTGTCTGCAGGGCGATGAGCTCCTCTCCCCAGCCTGGTGTGGCTCTGCACCCAGGAGATTTGGTGCAGATAATGTTCTCCTGGACTTAATGGTTAAATCACGAGTTGGCTGCATTTCCAACGGGCATTTCAAGCCCCAGCAAATGGCTCCCCGCTTCACCCCTTTAGGGGTCCAGGGCAGGGCTCTCTGCCTGGAGGAGCCTCCAGTGGGTTTCTCAACATAGCAGATTCCTGTGGGCGCGAAGCCATCGAGATCCACTGAGCTAGAGAGGGAGAGGGACCTGGAACTGCCGGGGTCTCCCAGGGGAAATGTGACACCACTGTGCGGGCCACAGATGTCTCGTGCTCGATAATAATGAGCCTCCCCTGAAAACCATTGACCACGCAACCTCAGACGGCGGAGCCTCCGGGGGACTCCCGCGAGACCCAGGCGGCTTTGCCCACCTCTCCAGACAGACCCTCGTTGGAGCAGACATCCATTATGCGCCCACACGGGCGGGGATAAAAGCACCCCGTTCTCTCCCCCCACGGAGCCCACGCTGTCTGCCCCTCCACGCGCCTCCGTGGACCTGAAGCCGCTTCCTCCAGACAGCCCTTCCCACAGAGCTGCCCTGGGCTGTGGCTTCCCAGCATTGTCACCGGTGGGGTGACCAGGAGCTGGTGTCAGACCTCCCAGAGTGACCCCAGGGCACAGCGGGAGATGCCTGACCCCTTCCCCCCCGCCCCCCACTGACCAGGCTCTTCCCCATCCCATCAGCTTGGTGGGCCTCTGACCAGATCAGGAAGGCTTCAGAACAGGACAGGGAGCAGCACTGGGCTCACAGGTACTAAACAAAGCCAGAAAATCACCTCCTTACATCCTGCTGCCCACCTGGGCCACTTGCATTCTCCTCTGCAAAAAGCAAAGTGAGCCTTTGGGATCGCCTAGAGGTGCCTGGGCAGGTCAAGACCCCTCAACCTCCTCTCCGTGTCGGGGACCAGGGCAGGGTGGATGGTCTCAGATGCCATTGGTGGTTGAGGGTCACGCAGTAAAGAGTAGCCCAAACATGGCAGCCAGCTAAGGGTGCGGCTTCGGGCAGCCTGCTCACCTCCTCGGAGGATGGTGCTCCACCCTGTCCCACTGTCTTGTCCTCAGGGAGGAAAGGACACCAGCCCCGCCTAGTGCAGGGAGCAGCCAAGCAAGCGTCTGCCATCCGCTCAGTGCACAGGGACTGAAGCAGGGTCCGGCCCACGCCCAGGAGACCCTGTCTAAGGAGCATGAGTCACTCCCACAGTCCAGGGGGAGGCCAGAAGTGGGGACAGTTATGGATCTGGTGCCTAGGCCACTGTGAAGATCTGGTTTAGACCAGCCACGTGCAACTCTGGAATCGAATGTGACCTTGGAGAACACTCTAATGCTGGGCGAAGGTCCCGGCAGGGCCCACTGCCTCTACCTGGCTCTGGTCTCTGGTGTAACAGCAACTCTACCAAGAGAGCCGAGGGCTGGAGTCCCCATCAGCCGGGCATGGCTTCACCAGGGCACAGCGTCCCGCTGTTACTTAACCTCTGCCAGCTTCTGGTTTACAGAGTAACAGAGACAATCGAATCCGACAAGGTGTGTAGGGCTTTTCCTTCCCCAAACATGCGAAGAGTGGCCTGGGTATGTTGTCTTAGTGCAACGAAGGGGAGAAAGTCAGCAGCCCACACTGTTGGGGAACCCCTTGTCCGGAGTGGACTCAGTCTATGGAAATGGTCTTCAGTACATGGTATTTTCTTCAGCCTCTTCCTGCCTGGCCCTGAGCTGTCTGGAGGCTGGGGGCGTGGGACGCACAGACAGGCATGTCAGTATGGATGTACATGCGTGCAAACGTGTGCACACTAAACACATGTGCTCCCGGGCAAGCAGACGCCGCGTGGGCACATTCCCACCCACACCTCCCTGGATGTGGAGAATTTGCCCTCACCTGGAACCCTAGAGCCTGGAAGTCATCTGGGAGCTGCTGGCACAGAGGACCCTGTGCAGAGCAAAGCTGCGGGGGATCGCACATGGGGTGGAAGAGCTCATGAGGTCGTCTGTCACTCAGCCGCTCCCGAGATCTCGGGGCCTCTGAGGATCCCCACCGTGTTCCTGTTCCTGACGTGAGACTCAGAAGGCAGGGAAGGAGGGGCCTGCCTTCAGAGCAGGTGCTGCGACCTTGAGCGCAGGTTCCCTCCCGCCCATCACTCACCCAAAGCAAATAACTAACCTGAGAGCAGAAGACACCCAGGCCTGGCCTTCCCAGGGGAAGGGCCGGTTACAGCAGAGTGTCACGGGCAGCCTCTCTTCCTCAGGGAAGGCCTCTCCTTCCCTTCTGCGGGGGGAGGCTCCACAACCATCCCCAGCCATCCCACCCTGGCCCCCGGGAGGAAGTGTCACCTGTGACCTCTTCAGGCGGCAGAGCTCACCTCCAGGCCTGGCTCACCAGCTACCATGCAGGGCAAGGTCTGTGTTGTGTCCTGGCTGCACTCCAGAACTGCCGGTGCCTGGGCTTGGCTGACACCGAGGGCATGGAGTCTAGGGATCGGCCAGGCCACGCTACTTGGCGGAGCTCTGGCAGTGCCCTAGTGTACCAGGGCTGCTGGCCCCGGTGCTTTGGCTGACACTGAACCTGATTCTGAGCCCTTCCTTCCTGTGCCTGTAATTGC
The DNA here is from genome assembly GCF_019054845.1 of Dipodomys spectabilis. Taxonomy (NCBI): domain Eukaryota; kingdom Metazoa; phylum Chordata; class Mammalia; order Rodentia; family Heteromyidae; genus Dipodomys; species Dipodomys spectabilis. The sequence continues at coordinate 1,608,417 of NW_024870976.1, read as the reverse complement.
CCGGCTCATGGTCTTCAAACCCCAAAGCTTGAGCACTTTGACCTAAAGGAGCTCATTAGGGCACAGTTCCCTTGGCTCTTGGCGGAGGCAGAGACCAGTTTGCAGCTCTGGAGGGTACGGATGCCAGGCTGCATTAGATGAGGGAACCACCTGCCCACCGGTGCACCTGTGGGTGGCCCTGCCTCGGCCAGAGCCAGAAGAAAGGCCTTCTTCCACTGTTAGGAATTATCAAGTGAACACAGCCTGGACCTACACAGCGAGGGCACAGCTAATCGCGGTGTTGATTACAGTTGCTATCGATTTTTGCGGTGAGCAAACTCCTATTTTATTTTATTTTATTTAGTTTATAATGCCTGTTATCTCTTGACTAATAGAAGCGGCTCTGGTGAGCCGAAGTTCACCTTCTGTCCTGGAAGTTCCTGGGCTGGTGGAGCCCAGTGCACCCTGCCCAGGTGCCCTGGTGCAAACACACATTGTTCTCACCCCTGTGACAAAAGGAAGAAGGGTATTTTGGGCCATCCAACTAGAGCCAAAGATTTAAAAGAAACTTGCCTGGATTTTTTCCCCCATTGGGTCAAATTAGACCTATCTAAAAGATTGGTTTTCCTGCCATGGGCTGCAGGAAATGTGTCATGTGTTTGAGTATTTGGCTGGCATATGAATATCACAACCTTAGGAACAAATCTATTAGTGGATCACAGACCTGGTACAAGATGCCACAGCGGTACCGGAGCTGGGAGCAGGGCTGGGAGCCCAGCTGAGCAATGTAAAGGCAGAGTAAAGAAAAGCTTGGGCAGGGAAGCATACTACTTCCTGGCTTTCAGTGTTTTTTCTCCTTGCTGTATTTTATTTATTTTTGTGCCACTCCTGAGGTTTGAACTCAGGGTCTGGACACTGTCCCTGAGCTTTTTTTTGTACCAACTGGTAGCTCCCTATCACTTGAACCATAGCTCCACTTCTAGCTCTTTGGGGAGGAGGGGAAGTCTCACAAACTTTCCTGCCCAGGCTGGCTTTGAACCTCGATCCTCCTCCGATCTCAGCCTCCTGAATAGGTAGGATTACAGGCGTGAGCCACTGGCACCTAGCTCCTGCTTTATTTTTTTTCTAACTTGAAATACTGTGAATGGGTGAGAGAGCAGGCCAGTTTCCTCACTCCGTCTCAGTCTTTTTCTCTATTTTCAAATATGAAGATAAACGGGTGTCACTTTTGAGGATGTTAAGGATAATAGAAAATCCATCGCCGCGATTGAGAAATTTCTCTTCCAGAGAAGCTATTGTGTCAGGTAAAGAGGCCGCAATATATCAGTCTGCTCCGCCCCTCAAATAGATAATCAATTTCCCTGAAAGCATCTATAATCAGAGTGGACATTTATTGCCCGTTGGATGGTTTATCTCTGTGGCTGAGGACAGCGGGGCTGTGATGAATACCAAATCTGCCAAGGAACACAATTAAATGCTGCAAGAATAAAGGATTTTATATCGTGCACCAAAAAAAAAGCAATCAAGTTCATAATTGAACTCCATGGCATGAAATCAGCCAGAAATAAATATCACACCCAAAAGAATATAACGTGAGCCCTGGTGTTATAGGTCAGATGACAGTGTTGCCAGTACCCATTTGTTTTGCCTCTGGCGGCCTGCTGTGCCCCAGCTTTCAGCCGAGCCGATTCCTTCTCTCATACATACTCTGGGTGGTGGCAGAAGCTTCCTGTGTCTATCCTGAATTGGCTTTTTACTAGAATTGTGTGTATACACCTGGACGCCCATGTTGGGACATCTTGAGGGAGGAGAGTGACGTAAAAGAATCGGGACATGGTCCAGGTATAAATCAGATGCTGTGGGCCTCACGGGACCAGAAAGGGAATGCTCACAGGCCCCTGTCTGATCTCTGTCTGGTCTCCAGGTGACCCTGAACTTGGTTCGGGCAGGAGCACAGGGAGATCCTGGAAGGTCTTGTCTCTGGGATTCTTCAGAAGTTGTTGTCATTTGGATACAATATCCGGGGACTCTGATGGGTGGCAGTACCCCCCTCCCCCCCCACACACACACACTTGGGACAGAGACAAAGAGGTCACGTGTGTCACCCCAGTCATTGTGTCTCTCCAGGGGTGGCGGCTAAGCGGCACCTCTGGTCTCAGTTCAAGTCCGTTTGGACATCATGAACTTGATTTTCAAAAGAACCTTGAGAACATTGGAGTTTAAGGTCATGTTTGCTTGGCAGAATAGGGCTTTTAGTTTGGAAAGGGGGAAAAAAAAAGCAGAAAGGGCATTTTGGATACAAAATAGCTCTTTAAAACAGCATTTTGATGAGTTAAGTATAAATAAATCAGAAACACACGGATTTCATTTCCTTTAAAATATCCGCGGGCTCAAACACTAGCAGGAAAACTGCCTGGCGAGGGGTGGTTTGGGATTTTGACAAACCCAAATATTTTGGAGAGGTTTCTGAGCTCTTTGCACCCGGCCGGGTCTCTGTCGGCCCTGCCTCTGGAGCGTGCCTGTGTGGTTGGATCTCTAGCGGCCTCGGGAGGGCAGGGCTGGTGCGGGGAGGGCTGCCCACTGCCTCTCGGGCATGCATCCTGTTTCTACAGACAAACCCAACGTGATGCCTACGCAGGCCCGCGTGGGTGGGCGTGGGCCCAGAGAGAAATGAAAAACATCGCAGATAAGGAATCAGGCTTCGCAACTTCAATTTTGGTGTAGAACGGAGACTCACGCACAAATACACATGGGAAACCTGCTCGGAACAAAAACAGGGCTCTGCCCGCATTGCTCCCTGGGGTGAAGTCCGTGGTACCTGACTGGATGGCCCAACATCTGGGCTCCACGCAGGGCTAGAGCTCTGCCCCAGGTGTGTCTGATCACAGGGTGCAACTGTTAACTTGTCTACCCCTGTGGGAACAGATCTGACTGACTTGCCTGCGTCTGCGCTTCAGGTGGTCAAGTGAACCCAGAACCTGGGTCTCTGCAGGCCCATGGGGGAGGGGGGCAACCACTCTACACCCATCATTACAGGGCTCCAGTGGCTGGCCTGTAATCTCAGCTGCTTACAGGGCTGAGATCTGAAGATCTGCCAGTCCAGGCAGATACATCTGAAAGATTCTCATCTCTAATGAATCAGCCAAAGGCTCCTAGAAGTAGAGGTGTGGCTCCAATGTAGACTACTGGCCCTGATCAAAAAGGCTGAGGGACAGCACCCAGACCCCGAGTTCAAGCCCCAGTACCAGTACCAGTACCTGAAACCAACCCCCCCCCCCATCGTGCTAGTTGCTCAGGTACCCATAGGTAAGGTAAGACTGGGAGCCGTGGCTTGAACACGGACCAGGGACTGCCCGGAACTCAGAAATGCCTGGAAGTGCTAAGGAAGCCATTCAGACCCACGGAGCTTGCTCTGCAGTTTCCCCAAGGGGAAAGCGGGGTCCTCTCTGTCATGGGGGTATGCCACCTGGAGCAGATCATGCAGGTGAGATTTCAGCACTGTGCTTCGTGTGGGCCTCCACTGGGGACTGGCTACAAAATACGCCTGGCATCCCTGTGTTCCCGGCAGCAGCCCGCGGGCTGCTCTTATCTGCAGCATCTGGGCCCACCGTGGCCGGCTCTGCGTCTCTGAGATGTAACTGCTCGCTCAGAGACAAACAGAAATGCCGTTTGGCAAGGCTACTCTGAGATGTCTTTCCCCCACCATGTTCCTTTTGGCAACTGATTAGAAAGAAAAAACTTGCAATCAATACTCAAAGTTGGATTTTGAGATTTTCTGCAGAATTGGGCTTGGAGCACTTAATAACAAGGTTCCTCACTCTACTCAGCCTCTAAATTTATAATGAAAATAAATATTTCCCATTCTGATGTGGAAGGCTGTGCCAACTGCAGAGGCAAGAGGAAGCAATCGGATCTGCTTAAATGCCACAAGCATAAACCCCTGCACATCCTAGCAAGACCCGGGTCCCTTCACGGGAGACCCTAGGGAGCGAGAACATTCCGGCTAATCTCCGACCACTTCTCCTAATTGTACAGTGTTACGCGTTAATCAACATCCAATGCCTGTTCTCTTTAAGACCAAGACAGAACAAAGCCTCAAATTACTAATTACACAAATACAGTGTCTTTTGCTAATTGGATTGGTTAATGTTAGTTCATAAAGCTCTTTAAGGATCGGCAATGTGGTATGAAAGGGGCAATTCATACATTTAATAACAGGCTAATAACTGTCAGCAACGAGTAATCAGCCCTTGTCCTGTGTGGGGAGCGCCTGCACTCTTTCCAGCTCTTTGCATGTCTGTTACAAATTAATGCCTTCGTGGGAGCCAAAACTGGTGTGCCAAGCCCCTTGTCTCCTACCACTTCTGTCTCACCTTGCCCTGGCCTGCGAGCGTCGGAGCACACGCCGGCCTGCGGCCTGGTGGCCGCTCGGGGAGCTGATCCTCCCAGGAAAAATGAAGCCCTGTTATTTCTATTATTTATGAAAGAGCCTTTGGCTGGATGATTAGGGACGGGGACCAGAGCCCGGCCTCCTTGTCCTGAGGCCCCAGGCTTAGCTGTTTTACTCAGTGACCCCGGGCAAGTTCCTTGACCTTCACAGACCTCAGCCAACTCAGCTGGAAAATTGGGTAAAAAGATTGTGATGTCTACCCTGACCGGAGATGCTGCGTGGCGGCAGAATTGCGCAGCCCCAGGGACAGGCGGTGCCCAGGGTGGGGACTCTGCCTTCCTCTCAAGTGCCCAGTGCCTAAAGGACTTGGGGGTCTGGGATCCAGTGGTTGGTGAAAGGGAAAAACCAAAGTCTCCAGCCACTTCTGTACTCCCCCCGCCCCCCCCCTCCCCAGGTCTACACCCTCCCCCAAAACACTTTCCATGATTCTAAATGATGGCAAACCCCACTGCAAAAATGGTCTTCAGCACCCGGTTTTCCTAGGCAGAACTTGCTCCTGAGCTAGAGTTCCAGTGGGGTGGGTGTGAGCCATGCAGCTCTGGTCTCCTCCCGAGAGTCACTAACCAGCTAGGACCCCCAGGAACCGGCTGGGGCTGCACCTGAGCCCCAGGTTCGTTCCTCCTCTTGGTTTCTGTTTCCAGCTGTGCGCTCCTTGCCCAGCTGTCACTGTCTTGTCTGATTGTCACTTTTCGGTGGGGAAGGTCTTCAGGACGGTAAGAATCGCTCGTCAGTCTCCAGGCTGCTTGGGTCAACGGGAACCTCAGACGTACTTTGCAGGGTCTCAACAGTCACCAGGGAAGATCTGGCCAGATACAAGTCTCCGTCCCTCAGGGGGAAGCCCTGGGAAAGCACGGAGTGTCTTCTGGGGAGAGAAGCTGGCAGGCAGCGGCAAGGGATGTAGGGAAGGTCAATGTTAATCAAAGAATGCTCAGGTGTGAGGCAGGGAGGGGAGAGCACCCCCAGGCTCTGCTTCCGCTTCCCCGGGCAGCGCCTAAGGATGCCACTCTGTTAAGCACAGATAGTTGCCCAACATAGTGGCGGTTTGGCTTCAAAATTCTGCCTTTACACAGATGCAAAAGCAATGTGCATTCAGGAGAGGCTGGACTTGGAATCTGGGCTTGGTCTTCCCCTGGGCTGGAGGTCTGCACTGTGATCCTCTCTTACAGTGTGAGGTAACCACGGCCCCCAGAAAGCCACATGGTCTCACGGTCACTGGGAAGCAGCCGACCCCTGCAGCTCGCTGGGCTGCTGGGTTGTGGTGGACAGTGGGTCAGCTCGCGGTCGATGGGGGCGTCAGTCAAGGAGTGCCTGTAATGGCCACCATTAAATCCAAGCAGACAGAAGATGGAGGTCGTGAGGAGGACAGGCTGTGTTGTACCAATCTGAGGAGCACCCTGGGGCCAAAAGGGTCTCTAGGCCAGCCCCTGGGAGGAGGGACGTCGACTGAGAGACAAGTCCCAGGTAGACCCCAGCGGGAGCCAAAGGCGATGATCACTCCCGTCCTGCATCCTGAGGACGGGAGGGGAGGCTGGCCAGCGGGGACCACCTCAGGCCCCAAGGGTCCATATTGCCCGGCAACCTCCAGACCCTCACCCAACAGTCTAGCCTAGAAGCAACTTCTGTGTCTTAGCCACTGGCATTCTCTTTGCTCTTCTACCTTCACTCCAAACCTGGCTCTCCAGGATTGAGCCTCTCCTCTCCTCTCCCTTTCCCTCCCCTCCCCTCCTCCCCCTCTCCTTCCTTCCTTTCCTCTCCCCTCCCCTCCCACCTCCTCCCCCCCCCCCCCCCGCAGATGTGTTCAGTGCAGATGAAGTCTCAGAGCCTGGGAGTTGGGCATGGGGCATGCACACTGCTGGTGTCCCCCATGGCCAGGGACACATGCTCTGTCTCTTCCCCTGGATGGGGATCTTGCCCTGTTGGCCAACAGCTGCAGGACGTGAGTGTCGGGTCCCCTGCCTCTCCTCTCAGGCTTCTCCCCGCAGGCTGGAGCACAGTCCCACCCAGCCACCTCGCCCGCATCAAGGTCTTGGAATGGAGCCACTCGTCCCAAGACTCTGGCAGCTGCCGACAAAGCAGGGGAGAGGGGAGAAGAGAGAGGAAAGCGGGGAGTGGGGGGAGTCTCAGAACGAGAAAAAGGGAAGTCAGCCAGCATAAGTGCACACGCGCGTGCACATGTGTGTGTGTCCGTGTCCCTGAGGCAGTGGGCAGTGAACAGCCTGGAGGGAGGAGGTGCAGCCACCTGGGCTTCCAGAATGTTCCTCAGAGTAGGGAGCCACACATCAGGAAGCAGGGAAAGGTGACACTGAGAGGAAGCCCCAGTCCGCACATCCGCGAGGACGCCGTGCAAGGGCTGTGGCGTCTGGTTTGTCTAGATGCCCTTGCTGTGGCCTGGGCAGGATGCGTGGCCCCTGCGGCTGTCCCTGGACCCCTCACATGATTGGAATCCCCGGAGACCATGTCAGGACCCCCAGTGAGCTCTGCAGCTGGGGTCTCGAAGGGACAGATCTACACCATAACACCTGCTACCCCTGACATCCCACGTCGTTCTCCACGTGAGAGCGGCAAGAACGTTCCAGATTCTCAAGTGCCACCATGTCTTCCCTGCAGCCTGCATACGGCAGCCTCCTGAATCTGACCGCCTAGGCCAGAAGCCCACTGAGCTCCTGCCTCTCAGACGCCAGAGCTGCCTGGGGAGGGAGGGGCTCTGCCCTTCCCAGAGGAGCCACAGGGCTCTGAGACACTTGTCTTGGACCAGTGTTTTGCTTCCTCTTGTTGGGAAAAAAAGGAAGGAACTACAGGAAGCGGAGAGCTGTGTCAACTGCTTCCAGTTTCCTGCCGTTGCCTCCTTGCTGGAGGCCGAGGCTGAGAATGGGCCTCACAGGTTCCAGATGGGCAGAGCGGTACCGCCCGTGTCCGGCAGCCCTGCCTGCCTGCCGCTACTGCCCCGCCTGCTTCCCTCTACCCCCTGCCCCGGCACTTGGTGTTACACATGCTGGGAGTTTTGCCTTTGCCACTTAGCATTGGTAGCACTGTGGACAATGGGCCCCGGGAGAGGAGCCGCCACGTTCCCGTAGACCAGCCAGGGAAGCCCGGGCTGATTTCACATCGCAGCTGAACTGACCTGAGTAATTCCATCTCTTCTCTCCTTTGAGTAATGGTGCATCTGCTGTGGGCCCTGTCCACACACAGCTGTCCACACATTGCTGTCCACACATTACTGTTCACAACCACCTCCACACACCACCGTTCACACACCTCCACACACCATCCATCCACACACCATCCACACACCATCATCCACACACCACCATCCACACACCATCCATCCACACACCACCATCCACACACCATCCACATACCACCATCCATCCACCACCATCCACACACCTCCATCTACACACCACCATCCACACACCATCCACATACCACCATCTACCACCATCCATGCACCACCATCCACACACCACCATCGACACACCATCCACACACCACCATCCACACACCACCATCCACACACCACCATCTACACACCATCCACATACCACCGTCCACACACCATCCACACACCACCATCTACACATACCACCATCCACACACCACCATCTACATACTGCCATCTATGCACCACCATCCATGCACCACCATCTACATACCACCATCTACACACCACCATCCACACACCACCATCCACACACCACTGCCCACATACCACCATCCATGCACCGCTGCCCACATACCACCATCCACACACCTCTGCCCACATACCGCTGTCCACACACCACTGCCCACATACCGCTGTCCATGCACCACTCTCACATACCGCCATCCATGCACCGCTGCCCACATACCGCTGTCCATGCACCGCCCACCATGAGCTGCTGTCCGCACATCACTATCAAAGGCCATGCTCTTCTTTGCTTATTTTTTTAAAGACCTTTAAAAAAGTAAAGACCATCCAGGTACTGGTGGTGCATGCCTGAAACGGTGGAGTGTGGATGGCGGTGTATGGATGGCGGTGTTTGGACAGTAGTAGATGGATGGTGGTGTGTGGATGGTGGTGTGTGGATGGTGGTGGATAGATGGTGGTGGATGGATGGTGGTATGTGGATGGTGTGTGGATGGTGGTGTGTGGATGGTGTGTAGATGGTGGTGTGTGGATGGTGGTGGATGGATGGTGGTAGATGGTGGTATGTGGATGGTGTGTGGATGGTGGTGTGTAGATGGAGGTGTGTGGATGGTGGTGTGTGGATGGTGGTATGTGGATGGTGTGTGGATGGTGGTGATTGGATGGTGGTGTGTGGATGGTGGTGTGTGGATGGTGTGTGGATGGTGGTGTGTGGATGGTATGTGGATGGTGGTGTGGGGATGGTGTGTGGATGGTGGTGTGTGGATGGTGTGTGGATGGTGGTGTGTGGATGGTGGTGTGTGGATGGTGTGTGGATGGTGGTGTGGGGATGGTGTGTAGATGGTTGTGTGTAGATGGTGGTGTGTGGATGGTGTGTGGATGGTGGTGTGTGGATGGTGTGTGGATGGTGGTGTGTGGATGGTGGTGTGTGGATGGTATGTGGATGGTGGTGGGTGGATGGTGTGTGGATGGTGGCGTGTGGATGGAGTCGTTTGGATGGAGGTGTGTGGATGGTGGTGTGTGGATGGAGGTGTGTATATGGTGTGTGGATGGTGGTATGTGAATGGTGGTGTGTAGATGGAGGTGTGTGGAGGTGGTGTGTAGATGGTGGTGTGTGGATGGTGTGTGGATGGTGTGTGGATGGTGGTGTGTGGATGGAGGCGTGTGGATGGTGTGTGGATGGTGTGTAGATGGTGGTGTGTGGATGGTGTCTGGATGGTGGTGTGTGGATGGAGGTGTGTGGATGGTGGTGTGTGGATGGAGGTGTGTAGATGGTGTGTGGATGGTGGTACGTGAATGGTGGTGTGTGGATGGTGGTGTGTGGATGGAGGTGTGTATATGGTGTGTGGATGGTGTGTGGATGGTGTGTAGATGATGGTGTGTGGATGGTGTGTGGATGGAGGTGTGTGGATGGAGGTGTGTGGATGGTGGTGTGTGGATGGAGGTGTGTAGATGGTGTGTGGATGGTGGTACGTGAATGGTGGTGTGTAGATGGTGGTGTGTGGATGGTGGTGTGTGGATGGAGGTGTGTGGATGGTGGTGTGTGGATGGAGCTGTGTAGATGGTGTGTGGATGGTGTGTGGATGGTATGTGGATGGTGGTGTGTGGATGGTGTGTGGATGGTGGTGTGTGGATGGTATGTGGATGGTGGTGTGTGGATGGAGGTGTGTGGATGATGGTGTGTAGATGGTGGTGTGTGGAGGTGGTGTGTGGATGGAGGTGTGTAGATGGTGTGTGGATGGTGTGTGGATGGAGGTGTGTAGATGGTGGTGTGTGGATGGTGGTGTGTGGATGGTGGTGTGTGGATGGAGGTGTGTGGATGGTGGTGTGTGGATGGAGGTGTGTAGATGGTGTGTGGATCGTGGTACGTGAATGGTGGTGTGTAGATGGTGGTGTACGTGGACTGTGGTGCGTGGACAACAGTGTGTGCGCAGTGGCTGGAAGTCAGCCTGGACAGGAAAGTCCATGAGATGCTTATCCTCAACTAACAAGCAAAAGGCCCAAAGTAGAGGGGTGGTTTAAGCGGTGGAGCATCAAAACGAAGGGATAGGCACCTCAGCCTTGAGTTTAAGCCCTACAACAACAACAAAAAGGTAAAAGCCACAACCCATACCCAAACCAGCTGTGGCATGGGTTAGGCCATGGGGCAGTAGAGCTCCTGACCTCTACCAGGAGTTGAGGCACCAGGTTGTCTGCTGGGCTGGATCTGGGGGTGTAGGTTAAAGCCCGCAGGGGCTGCTGGTCTGCGGGCCCTGGCAGTCCCAGGAACAGTAGGCCTATCTTTGGAGACATTCTTCCAAGTTTCAAAACAGGACTGACGGGTAGGGCCTGGCTGCCGTTTGCTTCACTTTCATCGTCTTCATCAGCATAGTCACGTGCCAACGCTTCTCATCCCATCCCAAGGCAAGAGCTTGCGACTGCTGGGCTGGCCAGCACTGTCCAGATGTGGAGATGTGTCCAGCTTCGGGGTGGGAAGACCTTCAGCCAGAGTTCCTTGCCCTACCGTGCAGCCTCTGCAAGCTCCGAGAGGCCCGCTGAGCAGAGGCTGACTAGATCATGGCATTGCTCTGGAAACCCCAAGCATCCTTGAGGGCAGATGGCCATGAAGTTGGAGCCAGGCCAGGCCAGGCCAGGCTGCCCTGCGGAGCTCTGCAGCGTGTCCAGCATGCTGAGCCCTGAACTTGCCACCTGCTGCTGAACTCGTACCTACAACGGCAGAAGTGGGATGCGTGGGTCTGCTTAGGAAACAGAGGTAGAGTGGTCCTGAGGTCGTGCTGCCCACCGCCCCTCTCATCCCCCCTCTTGGATTGGGGGTGGGCCTTCTGGAATTCTCCAACAGTCTCAGATCACCGTGTAATTCCTCGGCACAGCTGTTCTACGGGTCCATCCCTTTAGGAAAGTGTGCGGTCTTGTTTGTCGGCTCTCTGCCTCCCCCCACCCCCCCCCCGCCCCCCCCCCCCGCGTGCACAGGAGTCTCAAGTTAGCACCACAGCTGTGGCCAAACCCCAGCCCCTTCGGGGCTTACTCTGCTGCCTTGTCTCCTTCTAGCAGATCATTTGTGAGAGAGAAAGCCCAGCTTCTTTTGTCCCCCCCCCCCCCACCCACCCTCCTGCTTCTTCTGATTTAACTGGTTTTGCAGAGGCCAAATACATTGGCTCAGCACATGCCTCGCAGAGTGGGCTGTGCCGTGTTGGACAAATGGCTCCGTGTCTCTGAGCGTCAGCATTGTCTGGGGCCGGGGAAGGATGCTGTGGGTTTGCGGAGGGCGTTGAGGAGAGTGACGTCATGGCGGCTTGGCTACACTGTTACTCTGCTACATCCAGGAGTAGACACATTCGTCGTTTTGGCTCGCTCACGGTGTTGCAGCGCGCAAAAGCAAAGTGGTTCCGAGTGTTGCTGTGTGAGGAGGGGGCGCGGTGGTAAAGGGCCCTGTGGTGCAGGACAGGAGGGGACTGTGCAGCCGGGCTGCCCACATCCAGATGCCGGCTCCTTGTCCCCAGAAGCTGCCACCTGCTGTATTTAAGGGGTGTAAAACTCCTTCCTGTTTGGAATGTGAGGAGGTGCTCCAAACCCCAATAAGAGGGTTTATCTCTCATAGCACCCCAGAAGAGCCAAATCCTGGGAGTTGAGACCTCATGTCTCAGGACTCTCAAATGTGTGTGACAAAGACGCTGTCAAATTTGTGTGTGACAAAGATGCTGTCACCAGGAGATCTATGTCCCCTTTTTATCCACTTATGTTTATTAAAGATCACCCTAACAAACAAGTTATCAATAAACGGGGTCAGGCTGAAGCACATTAATATAATCCTATCGATAGCAAGGTTATTTCTATAACTAAAAAGGGTTGGGAATGAAAGACAAATGTTCCTATAGAGCCAATCATCGACACAGTGATTTACCTTCCCCACACGGACAGAAAGGCCCCCCTGGGAAGCAGTGGGGTTCAGGGTTCACGGGGCTGTGGTGGTCCTGCTGGGCTGCCATGGAGGACGCCCAGGGTGCCCCTTCCTGAGCAGGGATGGCAGGTGGCTGCTCAGTGGCCGTGAGTGGGAGAGGGAGGTACACTGGAGCTTTCAGAAGCCACGCGGGGGCTGCAAGGGCACATTTCAGATGTGAATCTGGGTTTGCAATGGACGGAGCTCGGGGCTGGGTCAAGCAACTGGGGGACTTGTGTGTGACTGACACAAAGAAGGCTTGTTCTGTTCTGAGTGGTGTGTCCGGCATGGATGAGAGCCTGAGCCCAGCCTCATTGGGAGAGCACGGAGGGGGAAAAGAGGAAGGAGGAAGAGGAAAGAAGGGAGAGAGGGAAGGAAGGGGAAAAGGAGAGAGAAAGAGGGAGGGAGGAAATTTAAGAGAAGGAAGGAGGAAAATAGGAAGGGAAGAAGGGAATATTTGTCTATTTGTTCTAGGCCACAAAAAGTATCCGTGTCCGTTTTTATAAATGCTGACCTCTTAGAACTGGTAAGAACATTCTACCACCCCCGAACTGCTTACTGTTTTAGACACTAGCTGTGAACAGCGTAAGACCGCATTTGTCCTGGGCAGGTCAGGCCACCGCACCTCGCCCTCACGAGGTTTCTGTAGGGAATGGCTAACACCCCACGAGAGGACAGGCCATCTTTAAGTGTCCTGAGCCCAAAACCGGGCTGATGAAGCTTTGGAGATTATGAGCATCTGTGGGGATGGTTCCCTGGGTGCACTGTGTCCACATTCCTCACTTCATCTGCAGGGAGTTCCCAGAGCTTTCTGCCATCAGTGGTCCCTTGGTGACATGGCTGGAACATGGCATGGCACTGCAGAGCTGCCCGGGGCCCCGCAGGGTGGCCGCCGGAGTCCAGACCCATCCGCAGGTCCCGCACGGCTGCAGCCCCCAGCCAAGGCTGGTGCTGGGCTGGACCTGTCTCCACTGCTTACAGCCGAATTTATCCTGGCATCCTGGAGATCTGATTGGTGCTCAGGGCAGTGCCTGTTGTGGGAACGGAGCCTCCGGGGTCTGCTCCCTCTCTACCTTTGGGGGTCTGCCTCCCTCCCCTCAGACGGCAACCCAGCCAAGAGGATTCCTGTGCTCTCCTGCCTTGATTCTCCTATGTCAGGGTTGGTAAGAGCAGGTAGAGAAAGGCAGGAAGGGGAGGGAGGAGTAGGGAGTCAGTGGGGTCAAGGGTCAAGGCTGCCTTCCACTCATTCAGCCTCTCACTCGATAACAGGAGTGGTTCGTCTGTCCTGTGGCCGCTGAGCCAGGTGGTGGGGCCTGGTGCCTGCAGAGGCCCCTTGGTTATTCCCCGTTCTGGGCAGCTCCCTCCAGAGCCCGGTTCCTTCACAGGACGCACTGCATCCTGACCCAGAGCCAAGCCCTCTGCAGAGCTCCCCCTCCCCAGCACTGTCTGGGGGAGGCTGTCAGACTCATGAGCACTTCCTCTGATACTGAGAGTGACGGCCTGTCAGGAGCCATTGATCCAGAGGGTCACGTGTTCATCTGCTCTTATGATTAGCATGCGCTTCCTCGGGGACATCAGTCTTCAGGAGGAGGAGGAGGAGGTCTGCTGAGGGCCTAGCGGGACCCTCGACACCCCCGCCTGCAATAAGAAGCCCGCGGGGCCCCTGACGCCTGTCCCAGCCCCTATCAGGGCATTTACTCCTGCCAGCTGCCCCTTCCAGGGCCACTGCACTGGCCGGCACTCGGTGGTGCTCCCCCATCTCTGAGAAAAAGGCTCTGTGAAGCCAAGATGACAGGGGCTGGGGGCTCTGGAAGCCTGATCTTCCGAGCAATGCCTGAGCCGAGCTGATACTAGATTCCTGTCTTGCAAGATCTGACCAGCAACTGGAGGAGTTGAGACCCAGAATGCACTGGGTGGCAGGATGGGGTGCCCCCTTTCCCCCCAGGCTGAGCCACACTCTCTGGTTTGGAACTGAATTCTGCCTCGGGTGGGCGGGGCCACAGGGCTGAGGGATGGGCGGAGCTGGGCGGAGCTAGCTAGCAGGCCTGCAGGTGCTCCTCTGTCTCAGGTGCAGCCTGGGGTTGGGGCATCTAGAGACAGCAGGAATCCTTGCAATGCCCTCTCAGATCCTAAGAGCAGGTGAGCCTAGCTGCAGTCCCCATTCTGCCACACTGGAGGGCCCAGTCAAGGTCAGGACAAGGTTACCTCCTCCGCAGATTTCCCACACCCCTGGGAGCAGAGGGGGAAGCCCAGGAGAGGCTGGGTGGTCAGGAAGGGAGCAGTACGGCAGAGACACACAGCAGTACCCTTCTCCAGGGGTCTCACTGACTTCTGGGGCAGGGATGATGACCGTGCCAACCTCCCAGGCTGGGTGTGTGTCTGGCCAATGGGGTGGTGCTGAGTCAGGAGCAAGGCTAGTACACCTAGAGCCACAGTCTTTTTCTTTGTCTGGGTCCTTTATCAGAGAGGTGCAGGGTTGCTCTGGGAGATGCTGGGTGGCCTGGGGTCAGAGGCCAAGGCTGGGCCTCACCCCCCACGAAGTGGCTGTTCAGGCTTGCTCCCCACCTTGGTTGTTTGGAGGACCCACCATTTCAGCCTGAGCCCCAGGTCCACCTAGACTTCTGTGCAGATGTAGTAAAGGTGTCTTCACCTCTCTGAGCATCTTCCTTCTCTGTAGAGAGGATCTAACACAGCTCTCCTTCCGGTACGCGTTCTGAGCCTTATACATAGACGGGAGCCATGTTCTCACCAGTGTGCGGCGTGCCCTGCCTGTGGCCCCCTCGCACACCTGGCAGCCTCTCCCTCCGCTGCTGGGAAAGCCAGACAGGTTCTGAATACAGGGAGCGGTGACCCCTGGCAGGGCTGGTCAGGGCCCACACACACACCCACTCCTCTAGCAAACCTGCCAGCCGGAACCACCCAGGGACCAGAGAGTTCTCCAAGCCACCGGTCCTCCCAGGTCCTCTCTGCCCCACGCCTCGGCCATCTACCCGTCAGGCCCAGCGTCAGGCCCCGGCTGCACCTCAGTGTTGTTCAAAAGCACTCTCTGTGTTTCGGGGAGGCTACTTGGTCTCTGCTCCAGCCTTGTTGGCTCCCTGTAACCCCCCTCACCCCCATACAGCCCTGCGGGGGGGGGGGGAGGCGTCCTGCTCCCTCCCCACTACTTCCCCTCCCTTTATGTTATGTGACGCTATTGTTTCTGCCCCCACCCTATAAAGGCTGGTGTGTGCCGTCTTGGTGTTCCTTCAATGTCTTCGGGGCGCTGTCTATGAGGCAGGGTAGACGGCAAGGTGCTCAGTGATACGAGGATGGGAAGGGGTGTGCACCCAGAATAGAGACTGCAGCCTGGAGATGCATGTGTGCATCCATCCATCCATCCATCCATCCATCCATCCATCCATCCTGCAGGCAGTGGCTGCAGGCTCTGGGCAGTGGATCTGGCAGAGGACGGCACTCCTAGGTGGAGAGCCACCCGTGGACACGGTGTTCTTGGAACACAGAAGTCAGGGAAGCCATGCCCAGCTCTGGGTCTGCGTGGCCATGCTGGCCAGGCAGGGCAGGGCAAGCCCAGTTCTGAGGAGAAGCCTTTGGGCATGGGACTGAAGTCTGCCAGCCTTTCGTGAGTGAGCCCTTGCCACGAGAGTCGGGCAGAGGCCCTGGCGCAGCTCAGACTGGCCAGGAGAGGTGACGCCCACACACTTCCATGGGGCGCCTGGTGCCACGGGTGGCATCTGGGGAAAGCAGGCCGCACCTACAGCTGTTCTCCAGGTCCTGGAGGCCGCGCTGCCTGGGGTCTCTGGTCAGCCAAACAAAGAGGCTTTAGAAGGTAAAATGGGTGAATGAATGCATTCACCCGGGGCTGGTCCTCCGTCTCATGGGGTTCTCCGTGGAGGACCCCCGGCTCTGGAGTCTGAGGTGGGCAGGGTGGGGGAGGGGAGGGGCTGAGCGTGTAAACAGCTGGGAGCCGCTGCAGAGCTGGTCCCTGGCTGCACCGACTCTGCTGTGTAAATATTTTTCTTAGGAGAGCAGAGAGCCCCGTTCATTGGGCAGCTCACACTTGAAAGAACTGAGAAGTATCTGTTTAGGTATAAAAAGCTAAAAAACGGTGTCCACCGCTCTTTTAAAAAAAAATCATTTCTGAAGCTCAAACATAGCCAAGCTGATTTTTTTTTTAAATGCAGAAAATAAATAAATATGACCCGGCTCCCAGTTGAGAGCTCAAGAGTTTGTGTCAACACCGCTGGAGCCTTTGCTCCGGGAGCCAGCTCTGGTCAGGGGACTCGGTGCCTCGCGAGGTTCCTGCTGGGGCTGCGGGTGGACGGCCACCCAGCCCAGCCCTGCCGAGCTCCAGCCGGCACTCCTGCCCACCGTGGGCAGCGCCCTTCTCCTGGGGCAGGCCTGGCCAGGGCCAGGTATGGTCAGCCTTCAGATAAGAGGGACGAGGCTACTTTCTGTCCATGCCTCCGTCCAGCGGCCTGTGACCCTCCAGAGCCCAAGTGCAGAGCTGGAGGCCCAGACTTGAACGTGGTCCCGTGCTTAGCAGCAGCCTGACCTTTACCCTGTGCCATCAACTGCCCTGGCTTCTGTTTCCTGTCTGGAATAGGGGGTGCTGCTGGCCCCTGCCCCAGGCAGGGCTGGTATGAGAAATGAGAGCTGGCATCCCAGATGCCCATGACAGAACCTCCAGCCCCCACCCCAAGATGACCTTTGGCTGAAGCCCCAGTTCACCCCGGTGCTAAGATTCTCATGCAATATTGACCCCAGGCAAATTGGCAACAATTTAGGACGTCGACAGATAAGGACATTTAAGGATGAGAGCTACTCCTTACTCATTCCATCTTCCCAAAGAGGAGGGGCACTGGCAGCCTGGGGGGCTGAATTTGAAACGTGAGGTTCAGTCATCCTGCAGCCAGGGCTCTGCCCGCTGGGTGTAAAATCCTCATGGAAGGGCAGACCACATGGAAGCCAATCCCACTGACCAGGGGCGGGTCACCTGCGCTGCCCTAGGTTGGCTGCCTTCTCCTGCTGAGCTTGCCATGGGTCAGCAAGTGATGCTCAGACCAGCACAGGCTGCGTGGTGAGGGGGCTCCATCAACCCTGCCTCTTACAGCGGCCCTCAGCACCTGCCCACAGAGAAGGCCTTGGAATCAGCTTCCCACAGGTTCTAAGCTCACATATGTGACTTTGGATGCAAAGAAACTTTCAGAAATGGGCACAGAAGATATATAGGTTACAGAGTTAAGCCCAAAGGCCAGGAACGAAAGGTGGATACATCAGAGCTCTGGGAACCCCATGGGACAGGACAGCATGGTAGACATGTCTACCACAGGCCATCCTGGGCAGACACACACACTGGCCTCTGTCCACATCTCTCTGGTTTTCCTGGCTCATGACCAGAACTAGTCTGTGTTTCCTCCAGTAGGGCTGCTCTCAAATCTTTACTGAGATTTTTGTGAAGAGAGGAATCCTTTTGCAATCTATTCGTGACATGAAACAGAAATCCAGCCCCCCCCCCGCCCCCGCCCCCGGGGCGGAGGGGGCCAGAGTCACAGAGCTATGAGAATATGAGCCCGTGTGTGCACACATGCATGTGTGTGCACATGTGTATGCTGATGTGTATGCATGGGTGTTTCTTATGCGTGTGTCTGTGTACACTTGTGTGTATTTGCGTGCATGCATGTGTGTACATGGGTGTGTTTGTGGATGGTGTGTATGTGTCTGCACGTGCATGTGTCTCTGTGTAAGAGTGTATGTCTGCTCTTCACTGACTCCTTGGAGAACAGCGTATTTATTTTAAGAGTTGAAAAAGATGTTTTGACCAACCCCACTCAGCTAACCCCTGGCACTGGTACTCCACAGAGAAGCTAAATGCTGGAGGTCAACCTCGCTTTTTTGGCTAAAATGCTCAATCAAAACACACCTAATACTTCTGCCGGGGTGCGGAGACGGAGCCGCAAGTGCGGCCCTCGCCGCCAGCAGTGAACGGGCCAGCTGCATGTGCCGAGGCCAGGCTGCGGAAGAAAGAGGGTTTTCAGTAAAGCAGCGGCTGGGCTGGGGAGGAAGCCAAGGCCCAGAGGCCGAGGGAGCGCCCGGCGGTTTCTCCACCCGAGGTCAGCCGCCGGTGAGGAGGCCGAGTTAATGGTATTCATACCTGCCAAGGCAGCCATTAAGCAGGGGTGGGCAGCTCCAGAACAGGGCTGCAACCTGCCCTTGCCGGAGGCTGCTTCCCTCTGCACAGTCCAGGCTCAGCCTCCCCAGAGTGGCCGGTGGACCCCGTGTCCCCTCCTGCCCAGCGTCATTTGATGGAGGAAGCCGGACCATACTCCTCCCCGTCCCTCTGTGGTTCACTCCCCTGCCTGACAACCCACATCCCGAAACCCAGCTGAGCAACCCAATCCCAAGGAAGCCAGGGCCCAGAGGCCAGCACAGAGGCCGCGGGTGGCCTCGTGGACACCCCAAGGGTTCTGACCATGGACCCTACGGCTGTGGGCCTGCAGCACTGCGGGTCCCACCTGTCCAACTCTGATTGGAAGGAGCCACACTGTAAACATCCAACCAGAGGCCACCGAGTGCTTTCTCCTGGCCAACACCCAGCACCCGGGGCTCCAGGACGGTACATGTGTGCCAGCAGGGATCCAGGACAGTACACGTGTGCCAGCAGGCGCGTGGCAGCCCTGCCAAAGAGCAGGTGTCTGTGTGCTGAAGGAGCCTGTGCAGGCACCGAAGCCCTAGGCCTGGCTGGGGCTCCAGCCAAGGCTCGTCACCTTCAGTGATGTACCCAGCACAGCAGCACACGTCTGAAGTCCAAGTACAGCCAGGCACAGCTCCATAAGCGCTCTAGGGAAGAACCCTCCTGTCCTACCCCCTCTAGGTGCTGGTGCCAGGGCCTCTGGTTTGTGACTGTGTGGCTCCTGGCTCAGCCTCCATCTCCACGCAGCCATCTCTGTCCACTTCCTCCTCTTGTTCCTCCTGCTCCTCCTCCTCCTTTCCCTCCCTCTCCTCTTCCTCTTCCCCTTCGGTCTCCTCCTCCTCATCTTCTTCTCTCTCCTTATTTTCCTTTTCTTTCCTTTTCCTTCCTTCCTTCCTTCCTTCCTTCCTTCCTTCCTTCCTTCCTTCCTTCCTTCCTTCCTACCTTCCTTCCTTCCTTTCCTCCTCCTCCCCCTTTTCCTCCTCCTCCTCCTCTTCCTTCTTCTTCTTCCTCCTCTTCCTCCTCCTCCTCCACCTTCTTCTTCTTCCTCCTCCTCCTCCTCCTCCTCTTCCTCCTCCTCCTCTTCCTGTGCCAGTCCTGGGGCTTGAACTCAGGGCCAGGGCACTGTCCCTGAGCTTTTTAGCTCAAGGTTAGTGTTCTACCACTTGAGCCACAGCTCTACTTCTGGCTTTTTGATGGTTTACTGGAGTTAAGAGTCTCATGACTTTCCTGCCCAGGATGGCTTTGAACTGTGATCCTCAGACCTTGTTCTGAGTAGCTAGGATGACAGGTGTGAGCCACCGGCGCCCGGCTCTTTCTCCTCTTTTGCTTATAGCTCCTTTCCAGACCACAGGTTTGGTATTAATGAAAAGAAATGTAAACTCTCCAGTCGGTTAGTATTCGCACCATTTGGAGGGCTGACTTCCTGATATTACAGCTAAGCTAGGCAAATAAGCCACGTCGGGAGGGCCACATTTGGGGAGCCACGTCCGGAGGGCCACATTCAGGTCTCCTCGTCCACCTGCTGTAGCCACTGCGGTCCATCATGGCATAATTTGAAGGGGAAGGGAAAACTCTTGGATTCGCCATGACTTCTCATTTTATTTTTTTTCAAGTATTAGTTTCAATCTTGGTTTCTGTTCTTCTGAAAGCGACATTACAATTTATGTATGTGAGTCTATGTGCCACACTTCCAACCCAGAAGGGAAAAGTCCAATTTCTGCAGCTAATTTGTCAGTTTGCTTAGCTTTAGCACTCTGGGCTGGTCGCTGACCTGCCACCCTCTGGAGTGGAGCTTGGTGGTTTTTAAGAGGAGATGCCGGGCGAAATGCCACAACCGTCCAGAATGGAGCCAAGGAAAGCTCGTGGAAGGCGCTCCGGGGAGGGAGGAAGGCCCGGCTCGCCACACGCTCTCCTCACTGTCAGCCTCATCCTCTGCAGAAGGAGGAGCGGGTCCTGTGCTGTCCAGAGCTGGGTGGACGGCTCACCGGTGCCAGCGCACTCCTGTGATGCCCACCACAGCCTCTGCTTTCACCTGAGTGCCAGGGAGAGAGACGGTCCTTCTAGAACCTCTTCCCAGAGACAGAATGTCAGAATGCTGTGGTGCCCCCTGCCTTCCTCCTGCCACCTGGTCCACTCTCCTGGGACACACCTGTGACTCCCCTGAACTCTGCCTCCCAAGCCAGACTGGAAGTCCCAGAGGGAGGGCGGACTCCCAACCATCCCCGCCTCCCCCCCACCTGCCCCGGGCTGCACAAACACAGGCCAAGCACATTTGCTGGCCAGTCTGTCCCCCGCTTCTGAGTCTCCCCGAGTGCTGTGGAGTTATTTGGCAGCACACATACAGCACGCCTGTAGAGACCCACATGCGGGTCCCCACACAGCTTCTGAAGAGCTAGGCAGGGTGGCTCCATCTGCGAAACGGGGCTTGGGGCAGTGTTAGGAGACAGCCCTGGAGGACACTTCCAGTCCTCAGCAAATGGCGGGGGGGCGGGGGGCGGGGTCAGGAGCACTCTGCTACAATAAAGGAGCTGCTCATCAACAGAGCTCCTGGTTTTGTAGCATGGAGCAGCAAGGTCTCCTGGCAGAGGACATTCTGACCTGTCCCTACGGTGGGCAGCCCACTGCGCTCCGGGCTGGCATGTTGTCCTTACTGACTGGCCCCTTTTCAAACTTGTTTTGCAACAGATGCTGGCTGACACAGAGGTCTCGTCCCAGGAGGGCTGCATCAAAAAGGTAGGCCCGCTGGTCCTCTGTCTTCTCCCCTGCGCCTTTTCAGACACCTGCTGGGGCACCTGTGAGATTCTAGGTGCCCCTAGGCTGCCAGAGGTGTGGATTTTGTTGCGCTCCGAGGCCCCGAGCAATGCAGGGCCCGCCGGTCGCTGCACTAGACTGCGGTTCAGGGGTGACGGGCGGGGCGCTTGTGATTTTGAGAAGCAGGTGAGGTGGTGCCATCCCAATTCTTGAGAACTCTGGGCCCGTGGGAATGCTTCAGGCCACGCAGACACATAGAAACTACATCAAGGCAGGTGATGTTGATTTAGCTAGCGTCTCTAGATACTCACGTGAAAAGAATATGGGGGTGGACACAATTGTCTGAGAGTCAACAAAGCCTTTGCTGTACTCAGAGCTTGCAAAGAGGGTTCAAGCATCGCTTTAAATAAGCAAACCATTAGGTGAAAGAAAGAATGTCAGCTGGGCATTAGCTGCTACTTTGCTTGCTGGTTGATGATGGATAATAGCTAGTCGACAAACACAAGCCCCCAAAGACGCTGAGAGAGATCTATGCAAAGAGAAAATACACATGTCCCTGAAGGAGGATACCCACGGAGACACACACACACACACACACACACACACACACACACACACACACACACACACACACACACACACACACACACACACACACACACACACACACACACACACACACACACACACACACACACACACACACACACACACTGCAGCCCAGACAGCAGGGAGAAGGGCTTGCTCCCAAATCAGTTCCAAAGCATTGCACCCGCTCACCGGGCAGAGCCCTGGGCTTCCTGTGTGTGTGCAGACACATGCAAATACACAGGGACAGATGCACACACTCACAAATACAGTTGATCTCGTGTTTAGGATTTTCCAGTCAAATAAGTAATGTCCTCTTTCTGGGCAGTGTGTCTCCAAATCAAAAGACAGCAGGTCCCAGTCACTGTGTAAACCAAGCTGCTGGGAGGCTGGATCCCCAGTGGGTGGCTCAGCTGCCACCTGACTCTTCTTACCCCTTACCTGGTACTTCCTGTGGGTGGAGGTACCCTGCTGACTTCATGTGAGACGTGGCCTGAGCTTCTGATCTGTGCCGAACATTCTAGGCCAGGCCAGTGTGTTGGCCGAGCTTGCTGCAAAGGGGTGGGGCCTGTCCCTTCTCCCGGGTCCAGCCCCGGGTGTGGGTTTGGGAGGACATGGGGATAGCAGCATGTTTTGGCTCTGCAGTGGCCTCTTGTAGGACCTCTGACCCGTAGTCCCTGTCCCTGTCCCCGTGCAATCTCTAGAATTCTTGTGTAGGGAGATAGGTGTCTGTTCTCAATCCCCACTGCCAAGGGACGCTTGAGGCAGGCCTTCCTTCCCTCCCTCCTTCCCTCCCTCCTTCCTTCCCTCCCTCCCTCCCTCCCTCCTTCCTTCCTTCCTTCCTTCCTTCCTTCCTTCCTTCCTTCCTTCCTTCCTTCTTTCCTTCCTTCCTTCCTTCATCTGATCATATCATGGCTCTTCCCCTCTTTCTCCCTTCCTGCCTCTTTGAATGAGTTTATATTTTCTCAAAGGACATAGGAAAGCAAGAGACACGAAGCAGCGCTTCTGTGTTTCAAATCACTGCAGTTGCTTTCATTTCCTGGAAACAAACAAACAAACAACCTGTATTCAACTCCAATCTCCTTCCCCTCTGGAGTGGTGCTCACACACACACACACACACACACAGAGACACACACACACACACACGCACACGCCCCGAGCCAGGCTGTGGGACACTTGGCCAGACAACCTTGTTTACTTGATGTGTCTCTCAGATGTGGTGTGAGAGCGGGTGGGAGGGGCGGGGAAGATGCGTAAGTGCATGCCGCGTGGGCCATGAGAACTAGGGTCAAGGCCGGAGGTCAGAAGTCGAGTTTAAACCTCAGGGATGGTGGAGAGGTGAGGTCTGGATGTTTCTGGCTGGATGAGGATCAACGTGGCTGCCCTCCCTGTGGGGCTCCTCCGGTGGCACTGCGTGAGCTCCGCCTGAGGGGCCGTGGCCGTGTCTGATGTGGCCCTGGGTTATCTAGAGGCTGCTCGTGGCTGAGCAGGTGGGGGGCCGCCGAGGACCACTCCCGGGTGAGGTGGGGTGGCCGTGGGGCCGGGGAGATGGCATTCACTCAGCTTCATGCCCTTGTGAAGCCCCCGAGGGTCACCGGGACCCCCAAGCAGCCCGAGCATATTGGCACTGATGGGATGCCGGCAGGCGACCAGCTGTGAGCTGCTCACTGCCCCACGGGGGTCGTTGTGGGGCTGGGGGCGGGCTTCCTCACCCCCCATCGCCGTCCGCATCGTCGACTTTGCTTCTCTGCCCACTGCAGCACACAGTTTCTCAGCCCCAGCTGAACCTGGGCGTTGGTAGCACTGAGGAGATTCGAGGTTGCCCAGCATCACACTGTTGGGATGATCGGAGAAGCCAGAGCGGGTGGGGGAGGGGTTGTCACACAGTGGGACCCAAGGCAGGGGACACCGCCTCATCCAGTTCTTTCCAGATGGAAGGTCCCACCTGGCAAACAGAAATGCTGCCTGGGGTCATGGGAACATGTGGGAATATCGCATTGTTTATAGCTGATGTAACTTCTTGCACAAGAGTGCCATCTAAGAGATGAATTCAGTGGCTTCCCAATTCACTGGTTTTACAGTTTGGGTCATCCTAACACGTACATACTACTTGCAATACAAATGAGATGGGCAGAGTGGGCAGGGGCCGGGGGCTGGTTAACCCCCTGGGCTGTTTCAGCAAGTCTCTGAGCTTGGTTTAGTCCCTCTTAGGGATGAAATGTAACAGACTTCATTCATTCTACTAGGGTCTGCCAGGCAGAAAAGCCACGTTTTCCGGGGGCGGGGGAGGGCGGTCACTGCTATAGAGTCTAAGTGCCAAGATCATCTATTCCAAGTTTAAAGGTGATGGAGCCTAGGTCCCTCAGGGTGGCAATGCGGAAGCTGCTTGTAGCCCTGGAACTGCTACACTTGGTAAAACCACGCCCCCAAAGGGGCGGGGCTCCCCCTCCCCCCCCCTCCCCCCCCCCCCACCAATCCCATCCCTTCACTTCTAGGCCCTTTGTGCCCTGTGTCTGGACATCTTCTCTAGCCTCCCCTCTCCCCACCCCACCTCCCCCCTTCTCTCTAGTCTACTAGGTCTGCGTTCTCTGTCCCCTCTGGTCCTAAGTGTTCCTGTATGGTCCCCTTCTGGCTCATCCCTTGTGTCCCCCTCCACCCCCCCCATCACTGACCCCATACCATGATGCCCGCAGCCCAGCTTCAGCTCCAGTACAAGGTCCTGAGCCCCGCGTCCAGTTCCCAAGCCTCCATGCCTTTGCCGGCCCCACATGGTGGTGTGCGCCCACGGCGTGTGACCTGCACTTTCTGAAAAGTCACTTAGGCCCTGTCTCCTCTTCTAGCCGCCTGCCTGGTGCAGTACGGCAGTGCCCGGACCTCTGGGACGGCCCCTCTGCCGGTGACTCTATTTAGTCTCTGTTTACTTAGAGGGGAAGCCCGCGGCTCCTGGAGAGCAAACATCTGCGGGAGATAATCTAGCAAGTTGTCCATCCATCACTTGGTCGCGCGGCTCCCTGGAGAGCGTGCGGGGGCCGGTAATAAAAAGGCCGGGCGAAGAGGCTTTGGGGACGAATAAAGAGCCGTGTTAAGGGCTCACGGAAAATGGATGGAAGACATTATTAAGGCTCAATGGCCGTCTTATCAAAATCCAATAGGATAGACATTTGGCAAAAGGCTTAAATTTATTCTTTGACTTTCTGGAGGGCTTGAATTTATCCCTTAACAAGAGTGTAGTCCACCCAGGGAGATGGTATCAGCCGAAAGAATTTTGATTCAATCTCTTCGGTGATAGGAAAAGGGGAAACGCAGGCCCCCACGGCCTTTCCTTTTGTCCACTTTATCTTGTTTTCTTTCACCATCTTGAAAAGGAAGGACGTGTTAATACTGCACAGCTGGGGAGAAACCACAAACAAAGGGAAGTGACCTTTTCCTCTTGTATTTTTATTTTCTACTCCCCCCCCCACATATACTCACACCACAGATAAACAAATGGAAGTTTACATCTTCCAGACTCAGACTGGGGGGCCTTTTCTATAGCCAGTCCTCTGGGGCCATGGCTGGAGATATGGGAAGAAAGTCAAAAATAAATTGAGCTAACGACAGCCCCACCGAAGCAAGAGGGACCCGTGATAGGTTCATCAATCTCTCTGTTATTATTATGTACAAAACGCTACAGGTCATAAAAGCCATCTGATCGCCCAGCCTTCCCATTGTCCAAACAGTTTGATTGATTGATGATTATGATAATTTGTGAAATGATTATTTGGATGTTAGGAGCGGCATCTGTCCCACTGGGCTGTTGTACGGGCATTTCCTATCGCGTGGCCCCGGCGAGATGCCTGTGGCAGTGGAAAAACCCTGAGGCTTCCTGTGCCCATCCGTGGACACCTTGGGCTCGTGAAAGATGACTGGGGCCAGGGATGTGAGCTCAGTCCGTCCAGGAAGGATGGAGCAGAGACGGACCACTGCCGAGTGGCTTTTGTGTGTCAATGACTTGGAGGCCACACACCCTGGGGGTCTAAACAGGGCCGCGACCGAGCAGTGGCTGGGGCTGGGGGTTGCCCGGCTGTTTTATCTCTGGACATGACCATGGGTGTGTGCTCCATCCTTCATCTTCTGGTTTACACTGCTTCTATGACGTCCTCCGGGGAAACCAGAGGCATTTCCCCTGTGCCTGGAGAGTCAGGAGGGAAGAGAGAGGAGACAGAGGGCAAGGGATGGGGTTGCCATGGGGAGATGCTGAAGACTTGCCCTCCTTTGCTTGGCTGTGGTATCTGTTAGACCTGGAAGGCTCTACACTGCTCTCAGCTTGGCTGATTGTGGCTGGGTTGAGGGTATATTGTACCATAGAGGTAAGTTTTAGATATGCTTTCCTTGTTTACCCGTTATCAGCAGCCACACTCACACCCACCAAAGCATTGTAACAAAATTTTAGTTTCCCTACAGACACACTTTATTACCAAAAAAGAAAAAAAAAATCACAGCAGAGCCCCTTCCTAACTTTAAGAATGCACGATCAAACTGATTAATTTGCATGTGGGATCAGTTATGTCTTTATGAAATCAAAGTGTGTTTAGCTGCCCCGGAGACAGCCCCGAGTTGATTTTGATAATCTTGGGCTGAATAGACTGGCCTGCTTGCCGTAAGCCGGGGACAAAAGGCTGGACAGTGGCTGAAAGCCCTTTGACGACATGTCTCTCATTCCATTGTTCAGGGGTTGCTGATAAAAGAACCGGGAGTCCATTAATTCAGTGAATGAACATATAGTAAAGTCAGTCCCCTCTTGAGAACAATGATGTTGAGGTCAGCTCCGGTTGCCATGGAAACTAAGTACTCCTAAGAAGTTTGCATCCTTGATTTTGCTGAATCAAAGACTGCAACGCGGAGAGGTGTAAATCGGCCAAGACAGCAGAAAGTCGGGAGGCACCACCCCCAAGAGTCCCCTCCTGGCAACCACGCGGGGCCCATGGCCCTGGGGACCCTCGGCGGCCCTTAGGGACCAGCCTAGTATCTGACTCCTTCTCCTCTTCCCCCTTCCACCCTCCCCTGTGCATCCCCCCCCCCCCCCCGTCCCCTGCAGCTGCTTCCCATCCCCAGAGGATGGGGGCTTCAGGTTTTCCCAACTGTTGACATGTGCCTTGAAAGGCCGCCCTGCCGGAAGAAAATGGGCCTTGAAGGGTCTCAGGGGAAGCGGGGTGGGGGTCAGCTCTATAGATGCCCAGGGCCCCCAGCGGACTCTGACCTCCCGGCAGCATCTGAACTGGGCTGCTGGGGCAGGCCCCCTTTACTTGCTGATAAGGGAGGGTGACTAATGGTCCCTTAGCCAGGCGCAGGTGAGTTTTGGGCTACATGAAGACTGTAGAAATGTAACCTCACAGCCTCCCATCTTCTAAATTAAGTTGATTCCACCGCCCCCACCCCCACTTTAAATCAGCTTAACCATCAGATTAGACCAGGAGAGGTGCGGCTAATTAATTTCCTGTGCAGTAATTTATTACCTGCTACAGCTGGTTTATCTCCAGGGCCCTGTGTGTAAGAGTTAATCGGGGACTCTGCTGGACCAGCCTGGAGGTGTAAGGGGCTCGGGGATGGCGGGGGGGGGGGGGGGGGGGGGCTGGGAGGGGCGTGGGATGGGGCGAGGTAGCATTGTTTATGTCTCTCTTTCTGTGAAAAATTGATGAGCTTGGATTTGTGCCCCTGAAGCATCCCCAGGGGTGCACCTGGACAGGCCCTGGGTGCCAGCCTGAGGTCGAGGTCCTGGAGGAGGGGGAGGGAAGACCAGGGCCAGGCCTGCAGTCCCTCTCCCAGGGCCCCTGCAGGGAGTGACACTGCTGCTGTCCTCAGGAACTGAGCCAAACCTCCCCATTCACACCAGGTGTAGCTCACACCACCTGTGCATGTGACCACCTGTGCACGTGACCCCGAGGCCCGCTGAGGGGGCTCCTCTCAGCCAGTGAGGGGGCACTGCCCTCCCTGCCTGCCCCCACCCATCCGAGAGCCCAGTCCTGCCCTCTGGGGCCCTTGGCTTTGAACTCTGAAGCTCTGCCTAAGCTTTCCTTCTCTGAACACTGGGGAGGAGCAAGTCAGCGCAGGGAGCGACAGGCTTGGCCCCGTGCCTGGGCTGCGTGGGATGGACTGGCGGTGCTGTGCCATGGCCTGCGGGGCCTGAACATGGGGCACCCCTCCTGCCCGGGGGCCTCGGAGGTGTGAGCGGTCCGCGGCGGGCCTCTTGCGGGGCGCCTGCCCCCACAGAGGGTCAGGGCTCACAGGTGCCTGCCCGGGACCAGCCAGGCCCATCGTCACATAGACCCGCGGTCTGGGGGTTTCCAGGTAGCCCTGATGGGGTCTCTCGAGCCCCGTCCCCCAAGCAGCCCCGGCAGGAGGGCGGCGGATGGCACCCTGTTCTGGGGCAGGATTTATTGGCTGCATTACTGGTTTTATAGGAGCCAGATGGAGGCGTCAATAAACTCGGTCCGTAATCTTCAGGTGGGTGCGATATTGAGTTAATTAAATTGTCCTGCACTATTAGGGGAGAAATATATATCAGCTCTGAGTTCTGCTGAGCCTCTTCTGCTTGAAGCTCACAAACGCACACCTCAGCAAAGTCAGCAGCCGGGGCCTGAGCAGGGAAGGTCTCTAACACAGCCGTGCCTTTCAAAGGAGGCCGGGGGCGGCTCACCCTTCCCAGCCCCGGCCACCTCTCCTCGTCAAGGTCATTGTCCTAGGGGATGCGGGGCCCGCTCTGGCTGGGTGTGGACAGAGCGGCAGGGTGAAGACCACAGCCCATCAGGGCATGGTGCCACCTCCCTGGGGCCTTCCGCATCCCCAGTCACTTGCCTGCAGCAGTGTCTGGCCGCGCCCCCAACCCATCCAGCCCCATGTCCCTAGAAGCTCTTCTCCAAATGGAGCCAGCCTGGGCCCTCCTGCTGGCTGAGCACCTCAGGCCGGGACCGCTCTGAGGACCGGGGAGGTGATTTCCCATGAGACCAGCTGGAGATGCTTGGGCCCTGGGCCCTGGGCCACTGCTGGGTATGGGGAGGGGCGAATTGACCAGTGGAGTAGAGAAGGCCTTTCTCTTTGCAGGGAGCAGGGAGGAGGCAGTGAGGGCCCCGTCCTCCGTGGGCTGTGCAGGGCTCCGGCCTGCTGTGGGGAGCCGGGGCTGTGTGCGAGCTCCCCAGCTAAAAAGCCAGCTGCTGTTAGAGAGGGTGTCTGCGCTAGGTCCAGGGAGGATGGGCAGCGGGTGCAGGCGGCCTGGGCCTGGGGGATGGAGCAGACCCTCCCCGGGGGGTCCCCACTCATGTACCCACTTTCCACGTCCACTGTGGACACTGCAGAGACGTGTGGTGTCCCAGGAGTGGTTCTGAGTAGCTGGCAGCTGCTCCCGGTGGCCACAGCAAGCTACAGACTCTGCCTCCTGGGGCCTGGGTCCCAGTGCAGGCCAGGAAGGGGCTGTGAAAGGGAGAGGAGAGAGGGCACGCGCGTGGGTCATGGAAGAGAGGGTGGCTGCCTCCTCTGATCCAGGGGGGCCCCGAGGGCCACAGCCATGCTTGCTGCGGCCATGGTCACGCCACACCCCTCTGACCCATCACCGCCCGCACCCCTCATCATTCCTGCTTCACTGCAGAGGAAAATGGAGCTCAGAGCTGTGGGTCAGGGCCTGAGGCCGCTCTGCTTTTACTCTGCCAGCCTCAGGCCGGGCAGACACTGGCTTTCAACAGTCACGCTCGGACAAGTTCAGGACAAGGAGACGTGAGCCAGGACGGGACGGGCCCACCAGGGGTAACTTGGCCATCAGATGTGGCCACAACGAGGCTGGATGACAAAGCATCCGCAGGTGTGGCAACTTGAAACGGCTCCACCAAACTCAGCCAGCCTCGCCGGCTCAGCCGGACTTGATTCTCCACCAATGGCTGGATTGGGCTAGGCCCGACGTCCTGTTGTTCGGCTTGGACCAGTGGGATCTCTGGGGCAGGATGGGAGCAGATTCACGGGCTTGACCTCCTCTCGGCTCACCCCAGCCAAAGCCATAGCCCACGGAAGGCTGGAAAGAGAACTCCACCTCTCGTGGGAGGCCGTGGCCATGAAGCTAAGCACCTGGGTGGGGCACAGCAGGCTTCCTAGAGAAGATGGCATCTGACCCGACATCCGGCCAGCTCTTGGGTCACAAGCCAAAGTACCGAGTATGATTTAGGGAGTGTCGTTTAAGAATAAAGCCCAAGGACAGGCTAGCTGTCCAGCCTGCCCTGGCCTCTGCCGGCGTGGCCTAGCCCTGAGGATGGCAGCCTTCCTCAGGAAGAGGCCCTGGACTTGGGTTCAGAGCTGTGGGGCGAAAGTCCATGCCAGGCTGGCTCAGGTGTCCCAGGGCCTCTTCTGGGAGGAATCATACCGGGACAGCAAGGGAAGAACAGCCCCGAGGCTCTGGCTTGTTGGCAGTGACTGATGGGTAGTGGGCTTAACTAGCAGAGGAGAGAATAAACCAACTCCGCACGGTGCCTGGGGCCCAGAAAGAATCTTCATGCCAGGCCACGAAAAGAGAAAGGAAAGCATGCAGGACTCTGAAGTGAGAAAAGCCCACATAAAGACTACACACACTGCAGGATTCCGAAGGCGTGGTGTTCTGGAAAAGCAAAACTATGGCGAACAGACAAAACCTAAAAAGGCCAGGTGTGAATAAGCAGAGCCTCGGGGCGTGTTCGGGGCAGTGGTGATGGGTACAAGGCCCTCGAACACAGCACTCAGAATGTGAACCCCGACGCCAGCCGTGGACTTTGTGTGAACATTTCGGTGTCACTCGAGTGTGAGAATTGTGACCCTGAATACACTGCAGTATGTTAGCTACAGAGGAGACTGGGGCAGGGGAGAGGAGGGGGAATAGGAGTGGGGGGGGCTGTACTTTTCTTCTCTTTTCCTCCACACCTGAAATGGCTCCAAAAATATTCTTGGTTCAAAGAAGAAGTTCTTCAAGAAGCGATATGCCACACACGTGCACATATAAAACGCGCACACACAGACACGCATGTGTGATAGAGCTAGAAAGGTCACTTCTTGGTGGTGAAGGGTGAAGGTTGGCCTGACATGCACCTCCACGGGGGGTGGGGTTCTCCGTGTGCCGGCCTCCGTGGGGGGCGTTGGGCCTCAGGCCACAGCAATGGGGCAGGTGGTAAAGGGTTCCGTGCTGGTGGTGAGCAGCTTCAGCTTCTTTGGATTCAAAGTCTTGCTGACTAGGCTTCTGGTCTTGCCGTCAGGCAGGGCGTTTGGCTGCTCTAGCCTGAACCTGGGCCGGCTTTGGGCCAGCTGAGGTTGGGTGGAGCCATCCAGTCATGAGCAGAGGGATGTGTGCTATACTGTACTTACTGCTCCTAGGCTGAGCTGCTGGTCACATTGTGACACCCTACAGGGCTTTCTGCCCCCAACTCTACAATCAGAAAGTTCTAGAGAGATCCAGAAATGGTAGCAGAAGCACCCCAGAGAGTCACACTGGGCTGACAGGAAAATCAAACTTTCTGGCATTTTGTTAGGTCTGTGGGATTTTTGGTGTCTTACTTGTTATTGTGACTTGGCCATGCTCATTCTGACTGAGAATTCTTTGTATCTCCTTGTAGTTCCTCAGATCCTCAAAACTAACCTGTCTCAAAACCAACTTCCTTCCCTCCCATTCTTCCCTCCTCCCTCCCTCCCTCCCTTCCTTCCCTCTCCCTCCCACTCCCCTGCTGACCAAATATTTACTAAGCACCTACTGTGGGCTTAGGAGCTGTCCCAGGTGCTGGAGATGTAAGGTTGGGTTGTGCAAATCTCTGCAGTCCTGGAGTTAGAATTCCTGAGGCCTGAGCCCCAGGCCCGGCATTGGTTCTTTGTATCCTCAATTCCCTGGAGACCCCGAGATGTGCCGTTCCTCCTGGAGATAGGCTCCAATCTTAGGGGTATCCTTCCAAGAACCCCCTGAGCTCTTCGCTTTGCATTTGGGCGTGTATTTCCCATCAGGCAGGTGGGCTCAGCTGGGCCTGAGTGGGGGAGATGCCAGGAGGCACTTCCCTGGGTAGCTCCTCCTCCCCCTCCCCCCCTCCCATTACCCAGAGGGAGGGGGAAATGTGAAAGATAACAAATTGATTTTGGCCAGAGAGGGTGGGATTCTTAATTTAACAGATTCAGCATGAGTGTACTGTTTTCTTATTTAATAATATTTCCTTCTTTGAATGATTCCCTGTCTCAGCATGCTAACAGGGTCCATTCTTCCACCTGACACCACGTCCATCAGCTGGGCTGTACTGGTGAATGGTTGTTTTTTTTTTCCCTCACCCAGTTAGCAAGATGTTGCTCTAGTAGGCCGTTGATAAATGAAGTAATAAAAAGCAGGATGCATTATTTCATGTTGGAGCTTTGCCTCTGTTATGTCTGAGCAATGGCCGAGGCTTGCAGCATTGGCCTCAGACATGTGTGTGTTGTTGGGGACAGAAAATTATCACGCAGAAGGAGTGTGGTGGGGCGTTCATCGTGGATCAAATGGGGGGAAGCCTGCTTTACAAAACCGAGGCCAGCTCGCAGGTCCGTGAGTCCGCTGGCAACACCCGGCCTGCCTCGGCCAGGCCAGGCTTCCTTCTCGCTCTGCAAGCCTGGGGCTCTGGGTTACCAAGGCCCCGAAAGGGCAGAGAATTATCGGAAGAGAATCTGAAGCGTGGGTACCCCAGAGAGCTGCAAAAATAAAATGAGGAGGAGGAATTTTGAATAGATTTCCTCCCTTTGTATTTCTGTTTTGGACAAGCAGTACAGAAGCAGCAATGAAAGGGAACTGGCAAGGTGGAGAAAAACATCAAATTAGACCTCAGGGCGGTTGCAATTGGCGGCTTCCTGGGGTTAGAGGAGAGCTGGGGACGGGGCGCATCTCCACTTCGTGGCTCTCCCCTGGGCGGCCTCTGTCCATCCTCACCAGCCCAGGAGGCGGCCCAAAGCAGGAGCTGCGGAGGGGGACAGGGCGGACACGTACCAAGCCTCGTGCACAACGGCTGTGTCTTTCTTCTTCCAAAGTCAGGCTGGGGTGCGGAAGATGGGCTGCGTGGCCGCAGGGTGACAATCCCAGGCCGCACTGGGGAACTCTGAGCTCTTGCAGCAGGCCTGCAGGACAACCACTCCTTCCCCCCTCGGGGCCCCACTGTGCCCAGAGGGACTGAGCTGGCAGCTGCCCAGCAGTGGGCAGCTCTCCCCCGTGGTTCCCCGGAGTCCTGCGTCTCAGTAGAAGTGTGTGATTCCAGGACCCACCCCTAAGCAAGGGGCCCTAGGAAAGCTCTGCCCCGAGGCCCCAGGATGCTTCTCTTTCCTTTCCTCACTGGTTTTGGGGATCATTGTCCTATGACCCTGTCTTCCTGGCACGGTTGGTCTAAAAAAATGCAGTTCCCCAACTCTGCTTCCTCTTAAAGCACCCAGGATTTTGCCTCCCCCGTGGGCCCTGGTGTGCACTGTAATTCCGCGCAAGGCCCTCTTCCCTCTTTGGGGGCCTGTCCTGCAAGCCCGATAATGTCATCAGCTCAGCTTCCCTCCTGACACCTGACGAACCCTTCCAAAAGGAAGGGGCTGTTCTTCACACAAGTCACGCCAAGGTCTGGGGGAACTCCGGCAGGGGCTCCTGCCCAGCACCCCACGGACAGGTTGGTTCCTGTGGCTGTAGACACCAGATCTGAAACACAGCGTCAGAGGTGTTCAGGTGCTTTGCTTGCTCGGCTCCAACCCCACAGCAACCTCACTGAGCTGCTCCTGAAATCCCACTGGGAGGGGCCTTTCTGGGCATGCAGGACTCCGTGGCGAGAGGAATGTCGAGCGGGCCAAAAGCTCCCTGAGAGAACTCCACTACTTGCCCTGTAACCTCATGATCTGTAAAAATTGAGCTAAGACTGGTACTGCCTGGAGTTGTGATTGTAAGTGCATGAACGATCTCACGCACTGCACCTGTAGATGCAGTAAAGCGAGGTGGAGTTTGGAGCAATGGAGAGGTGGTGGTGATGATGGTGGTGGTGGTGGTGATGGTAGTGATGACATTATTGTCGATGATGACCATGGTGGTCATGAGCCCTGGAGACCCAATCCAGATGGACTCGTTCCATGGGCAGATGAGGGAGGAGAGGACCAAGGAGCGTCAGCCCCGGCTCCCCCTCACCACAGCGTGACGGGGATCCAGCCACTCGGCTTCTTGGGGTTTTGTGTCCAAGCACGCTGGAACTCTGAGACCTCCAGCATCCTGGAGGTGAGGCACGGAGCAGCACTGCGACGGAAAGGGCACCCTAAGACGAGGTATTAAAAGAAAAAAAATAACAGGAAGGGGCAGCAGGAGAACTCATAAACGACACTCACACCCGGCCCTCCCAGACGACCTCTCACGCAGAGAAACAGGCCCGGGGGAGTTAATAAGAAATACAGGACTTCCTGAGAGATAGCAAATGAATTGTGAGCCGCGAACGACTTTTTTTTTTCCTTTGAAAAATGATGTAGCCAGGTCAAAATATTTTTGCATCTCAAACACTTGAGTTCCTTTGTCCTGGGGCTGACATGCCTCGGTTTCTATGCACCCTCACAATTCAGGGAAACATCTTTTAACCACCAGACGGCCCTGCCGATAAGCCGGCCGATTCAGGGCGCGTTTGGAGAGCTGGGGAGAGGGGTGAGAACGCAGGAGCCTTTGCAAAGTCTGTTTACACAGCAGTGAGAGTCCCTTTTACCCTCTCTGGCAAACAGGCCTGGGAGCAGAGGCTTCTGAACCCTGGGGGCCGGCGGGCAGATACCCCGCGCTCACCACGGCCACCCGGCCGCACGCTGCACAAACCAGCCTGGACTCAGGAACAGATAAGACCTGCACCAGAGTCCAGGAAACACCATTTCTTGTCCAGGTGTCTGTGGACAGAGAGCGAGAGAGAGGGGCTCCTCAGAGAGCAGAGTTACACTTGTCATCCCAGCTCTGTGGGATACATAAATAGGAGGATTGCAGTCCACGCCAACCTGGGCATAAATGGGAGATCCTATCCCAAAGCACAAAAAGGACTGGAGGCATGGCTTAGGTGGTAGAAAGCACAAGGTCCCAAGTTCAAACCAAGTACCTCAAAAGGAAGGAAGGAAGGAAGGAAGAGGGGGGGGGGCGGGAGGGAAGGAAGGGAAAAGAGGAAAGGAAGGGAAAAGAGGAAAGGAAGAAGAATAGACAAGCAGAAGCCAGCCTCGTCCTTGGCTTTCCTGAGGGAATGCAGGGTGCTCTACACACACTGAGCAGGAGCATGGCCCTGGCCGAGGCTCTGCACCATCAGTAAGACATCGAGCTCTCCCCTGGGCTCCCACCCACCCCTTGGAAGGAGACATAGAAAGCAGTCAACTTACAGGTGGAGGGTGTGCAGTATCTCTGAATGGGCCTCCAAGGAGCCCCCTGAGGCTGGTAGGAAGTGAGCATTACTGGGAAGGACGGGATGCCCCTCCAGGGCAGACCCCCCAGTTCTAGGGTAAGGCACACAGGTAGGGCAGTGCGCTGATGGGTCCATGGGGGGCGGGGGCAGGGAGGTGGCCCCAGGGAGTGTGTGGGAGGTGCCGACGGCCAAGGCTCCACATGAGCAACACCGGCAGAATATGGGGTCCCTTAGCTCCTGGACTGAGGTGGCTGGTCTTCACCAGGCCATCTCTCCTGGGGATGGGAGGAGAGCGCGGAGGGGGTGAGAGCGGGCCGCGGGACTTGCTGTTGAGTGTGGCTGACTGGATGACCTGATGTCAGGGGACCGGGGCGAGGTAGGGGGGGTCCCCATCTGGGTCCCAGGGGAAGGATGCGTGGCTAGAGAGAGGGAGGATCCCGTGATGGGAGGGGAGGTCACCTGCGTGATTTTCTCCATGTGGAGCCAGGTGACTCAGAGGACCAGCCTCAGGTGCCCGGGAAGAGGACAAGGGACCTAAGAAAGGGGGAGACGCTGAGTGCACAGGCCCCGTGTGGGCCTGCGGGATCCTGGGGCTCCAGCAGGAAGGTGGGAGCCTGCGGCGGTCCGTGGGAAGGAGGGGGTGAATCTCAGGTGGACAGACAGTGTGGTCAGCACAGTGTTGAAGTGGTCAGTGCCTGTGGAGACCCCGGCTCTTGTTCAGGGGCATCTTTGTGAGACCTTTGCCATCCCCAGCTGGGCTCTGGGAAGCCCGGGGGCCAGGCCAGGCCCCTCCTCCCCGAGGGTGCCCCCCCAGCCTGCGAGAGGCCACGCAGCCGGTCACTTTTCATTAAGTCTCCATTGTTCTGGGTGCAGCCAAGGCGGCAAGATGCCCATTCGCTTACTCAGCAAGAACTGCAAAGCCCCCGTCATCATAAATGCATATTTAATAACCATTTTCTTCTCGGGAAACCGTGCCGCTTCAGAAGTTCAGCAATTGGCCTTGTTCTCCGGCTGGTAATGAGAACTTAATAAAAGTAGGATTTTGTGCAACACTGCCTGTCTGACATCTTAATCTTTATTAAAGAGACGTAAACTTCCACGGAACTCGTGGGCCTGCCCGGCACAGCTAGACGCCAGCAAGCTGGCTGAGGTAGCCAAGGATGGCTGCGGTACCCGTAATTCTCTGGAGAGCAGGGTGGGCTGGAGTCTCCTCTCCCCTGACATCACTGGTGCTTGTCTCTGCAGACGTGGATTGATTGCCTGCCCCAAGAGTCCAGAGCCTGGCACAGCTCACACTGGAATGAAGTTCATCGCTGAGCTGAGTTGGGTACTGCCACGAGGCTTTGCCAGGGGATGCTAGGCCCAGTGCAGGAAACATCCTGGTTCTCCAGGCTGCCTTCCCCCAAGGCAAGGAGGGTCCACCAGGCTGGCTGGCCCGGCCACTAGACGCTTCCCCACATACCCACCCCCGCTGCGACAGGGTGTACCATTTGCTGCACATCTCCTTTTTTTCTTGTTTCTTTTGGTGGGTCATGGAGCTTGAGCTTGGGGCCCGGGCGCTGTCTCTATGGTTTTTAGCTCCAGGCTGGTGCTCGACCACCTTGAGCCACAGCACCACTTATGGTTTTGTGAGTAGTGAATTGAAGATCAGAGTCTCACAAGCGTTCCTGCTTGGTTTGGCTTTGACCTGCAATCCTCAGTTCTCAGCCTCTTGAGTAGCTGGGATGACAGGCGTGAGCCACCCGTGTCTGGCTCTGGCCTGGCATTTGAAAGTTTCCAGCCCATCTGTCTTGTCAGGTTGCACCTCTGTGAACTGCTAGTTACCGTCTTGGCCCCATTCCTCTGGCCCCGACAACCCCACGTCTGCAGGCTATGTTGGGATTTACCTTTTAGAGAAAAGAAATTGTGCAGGGTGTGGTGTGGCCTGCGCCAGAATCTTCCCGCGGTGTTCTGTGTGTTCAGGGTCTTCTGTTCCTGCCGCACGCATGCCCCTGCTCCGTTCCTTTCCCTTGCTTGGTCGGTGGCAGTCCAGGCCACTGTGTGTACATTCACTGGTGGACACGGGTTCTGTTCCCATCTCAGCTGCCATTAGTGCTGCTTGAGTGCATGTGTGCCGGAAACTGAGCAGGCCTGTGGCTCTCTTGGAATGGACACAATGCGTGGGTACCTGCCGGGTGTGTGAGGGTTGTGTGACTTGGGAACCACACCCAGGGACTGTGTTCTTGGAGCTCTGTTGCTCAAAATGAGAAGGTGCTAGGAGGGGCCTT
This sequence comes from Dipodomys spectabilis, assembly GCF_019054845.1. Classification (NCBI taxonomy): domain Eukaryota; kingdom Metazoa; phylum Chordata; class Mammalia; order Rodentia; family Heteromyidae; genus Dipodomys; species Dipodomys spectabilis. The sequence continues at coordinate 1,571,258 of NW_024870976.1, read as the reverse complement.
GTCTCTGGTGAGCTTCCTTTTCTCTTCCTGTAAATTGGGGCAGAGTGGGGTGCCGGCCCTTCCCTCGGTGAGCAGATTCTCCATTCACAGGACCAGTGAGTGTCCACCGCTGAGACAGGCCCAGCCCGGCGGCAGGAGCCTCATGCCGCGCAGGGCAAGGGACTGTGGCATGTTCCCATCACCTCGGCAGAGGCACAAATCCAGAAGGAAGTGCGGGCCGTCCCGGGGCCTCCGCTCCAGCCAGCAGTGAGGCTCTGCCTGTGGTACGTCCGTGCCTGTGCCCATGAGCAGAATCGATGTGGACCCGGGCAGCCCTCAGGCCAGCTACCCTGTGGCTTGTGTTTGCACATGCGTGTGAGCACACGCATGCAGGCCCCGGGCGAGGCACGAGGCACCACCCTGCAGGGATGCAGGCCGGCACTCAGCGAGCGCGTGCGCGGCGAGGCTACACGCACAAGGCAGTGCGTTTATCATCTGCTAATCTACTGGGAACGAGAAGGGCAGGGTCTTTGTCAGGCTCCAAGCAATTAGGATAATTAAAAAAGAAAGCTTATTGGGTAAACATGCTCTGGGATTGTGACCTCTTAATTAATGGACTACGGGGAGAAATTACAGCAGTGGCAAGATAATTAACACGTGCATGTGGAGGAGAACGGCTGGGTGAGGGTGTGAGAGGACAGGACGGCCTGGCGGGGGTCGGATGGCTGAGAAGGGTGAACACACTCCTACTGAGGACTCCAGAGGCCCAGGCCACAGCCCTGGGATGGCAGACCCACCCCTGGCCCCATTTCCAGAGTCTGCTGTAGAATACCCATCACCCATTGCAGGAGCCCCAGCTTCCTCGCACCGCTCCTGCACCTCCTGCCTGCCCAGCCATCTGCCTCAGTCCTCAATGGAGGCCTCCCCAAGACCGGCTTCCTCCCCCTGCCCCAGCCTACAGTGGTCCCCAGAACATTCTAAGATTCTAGGCCCTTCGAGGTGAAAGGCCAGGAGCCTTTGCGTGGTCGGTGGGCCTCTGTCCTCCCAGCATGGGCCCCAGGCACCCGTGCCAGCTTCCTCCCTCCAGAGTTAAAGATAACTCTGTGCTTCATGGCCAGTTCCACAGGAGCCCCTGAGGCTGGGCACCAGCTATAAGACACAGAGAGCCCCCTGTAAGTGGGGGAGGTGTCTCCAAACGTCTGCACCCCTGGCCAGCCTTTGCAGACCCCCAGGTGCTGTATGGAGACTGTGAAGGCAGCCCCCCGGGCCTGCTTCCTGCTCTGTAGCGCGGAAGACAGGGCAGGCACAGGCGATGGCTGACTTCAGAAGAAGGTTCCAGACAGAGTGGCTGCAGTCAGAAACTGCATTCTCAAGTTGGAGCTGCATCGAAGGGTGTCTGAGCACAGCCCGACAGTACTGGATGGGACACGGAAGTGCGGCAGGGAGGCAGGGCTGCGAATGTACCGGTGGAGACAAGCCATTTCCTGGGCCTATTGGAGATTCTCTGGTTCTCAGTGTCAGAGTATAGACCCCAACACGCTTGTGCCAAATATACCTCCAGCACAGACACCAGACCTTCCCCAGACCAAAAGGCTGCATCGCACAGCCAAGGTCCACAGCATAGAGACCACAGTACAGAGTCCACAGCACAGAGTCCACAGCACAGAGACCACATCACAGAGTCCACAGCACAGAGTCCACAGCACAGAGACCACAGCACAGAGTCCACAGCCAGAGTCCACAGCACAGAGTCCACAACACAGAGTCCACAGCACAGAGTCCACAGCACAGAGTCCACAGCGTAGAGTCCACAGCACAGAGACCACAGTACAGAGACCACAGCACAGAGTCCACAACACAGAGTCCACAGCACAGAGTCCACAGTACAGAGTCCACAGCGTAGAGTCCACAGCACAGAGTCCACAGCACAGAGTCCACAGCACAGAGTCCACAGCACAGAGACCACAGCACAGAGTCCACAGCGTAGAGTCCACAGCACAGAGTCCACAGCACAGAGTCCACAGCACAGAGTCCACAGCGTAGAGTCCACAGCACAGAGTCCACAGCACAGAGTCCACAGCACAGAGTCCACAGCGTAGAGTCCACAGCACAGAGTCCACAGCACAGAGACCACAGCACAGAGACCACATCACAGAGTCCACAGCACAGAGTCCACAGCGTAGAGTCCACAGTGTAGAGTCCACAGCCAGAGTCCACAGCAGCCAGAGTCCACAGCACAGAGTCCACAGTGTAGAGTCCACAGCACAGAGACCACAGCCAGAGTCCACAGCACAGAGTCCACAGCCAGAGTCCACAGCACAGAGTCCACAGCACAGAGACCACAGCACAGAGTCCACAGCACGGAGTCCACAGCACAGAGACCACAGCACAGAGTCCACAGCACAGAGTCCACAGCACAGAGTCCACAGTGTAGAGTCCACAGCACAGAGTCCACAGCACAGAGTCCACAGCACAGAGACCGCAGCACAGAGTCCACAGCACAGAGACCACAGCACAGAGTCCACAGCACAGAGTCCACAGCACAGAGTCCACAGCACAGAGTCCACAGCGTAGAGTCCACAGCACAGAGTCCACAGCACAGAGACCACAGCACAGAGTCCACAGCACAGAGACCACAGCACAGAGACCACAGTGTAGAGTCCACAGCGTAGAGTCCACAGCACAGAGTCCACAGCACAGAGACCGCAGCACAGAGTCCACAGCACAGAGTCCACAGCACAGAGTCCACAGCACAGAGTCCACAGCACAGAGACCACAGCACAGAGTCCACAGCACAGAGACCACAGCACAGAGTCCACAGTGTAGAGTCCACAGCACAGAGTCCACAGCACAGAGTCCACAGTGTAGAGTCCACAGCACAGAGACCACAGCCAGAGTCCACAGCACAGAGTCCACAACACAGAGTCCACAGCACAGAGTCCACAGCCAGAGTCCACAGCACAGAGTCCACAGCCAGAGTCCACAGTACAGAGTCCACAGCACAGAGACCACAGCCAGAGTCCACAGCACAGAGTCCACAACACAGAGTCCACAGCACAGAGACCACAGCCAGAGTCCACAGCACAGAGTCCACAACACAGAGTCCACAGCACAGAGTCCACAGCCAGAGTCCACAGCACAGAGACCACAGCACAGAGTCCACAGCGTAGAGTCCACAGCACAGAGTCCACAGTACAGAGTCCACAGCACAGAGTCCACAGCACAGAGTCCACAGTACAGAGTCCACAGTACAGAGTCCACAGCACAGAGACTACAGCACAGAGTCCACAGCACAGAGTCCACAGCGTAGAGTCCACAGCACAGAGATCACAGCACAGAGTCCACAGCACAGAGATCACAGCACAGAGACCACAGCACAGAGTCCACAGCACAGAGTCCACAGCACAGAGACCACAGCGTAGAGACCACAGCCAGAGTCCACAGCACAGAGTCCACAGCACAGAGACCGCAGCACAGAGACCGCAGCACAGAATCCACAGCACAGAGACCACAGCACAGAGACCACAGCGTAGAGACCACAGCCAGAGTCCACAGCACAGAGTCCACAGCACAGAGACCACAGCACAGAGACCACAGCACAGAGTCCACAGCACAGAGACCACAGCACAGAGTCCACAGCACAGAGTCCACAGCACAGAGACCACAGCACAGAGTCCACAACACAGAGATCACAGCACAAAGTCCACAGCACAGAGTCCACAGTGTAGAGTCCACAGTACAGAGTCCACAGCACAGAGTCCACAGCACAGAGTCCACAGTGTAGAGTCCATAGCACAGAGTCCACAGTGTAGAGCCCACAGCACAGAGTCCACAGCACAGAATCCACAGCCAGAGTCCACAGCACAGAGTCCACAGCACAGAGTCCACAGCCAGAGTCCACAGCCAGAGTCCACAGCACAGAGTCCACAGCACAGAGACCACAGCACAGAGTCCACAGCACAGAGACCACAGTACAGAGTCCACAGCACGGAGACCACAGCACAGAGTCCACAGCACAGAGTCCACAGCACAGAGACCACAGCACAGAGACCACAGCGTAGAGACCACAGCCAGAGTCCACAGCACAGAGTCCACAGCACAGAGTCCACAGCACAGAGTCCACAGCACAGAGACCACAGCCAGAGTCCACAGCACAGAGTCCACAGTACAGAGTCCACAGCACAGAGACCACAGCACAGAGTCCATAGCACAGAGTCCACAGCACAGAGTCCACAGCATAGAGTCCACAGCACAGAGTCCACAGCGCAGAGTCCACAGCACAGAGACCACAGCACAGAGTCCACAGCACAGAGTCCACAGCACAGAGACCACAGCACAGAGTCCACAGCACAGAGTCCACAGCACAGAGACCACAGCACAGAGACCACAGCACAGAGTCCACAGCACAGAGACCACAGCACAGAGACCACAGCGTAGAGACCACAGCCAGAGTCCACAGCACAGAGTCCACAGCACAGAGACCACAGCACAGAGTCCACAGTGTAGAGTCCACAGCACAGAGACCACAGCGTAGAGTCCACAGCACAGAGTCCATAGCACAGAGACCACAGCACAGAGTCCACAGCACAGAGTCCACAGCCAGAGTGCCAGCTGCAGGTCTGGAGGGACCCTGGAGTTGCTCTGAGGAGACCCCAGATGGCCAGCTGGTCCTTCTTGGAAGGACCAGGTCTTGTTCTTGTCTCAGAGCAGGTGCTTCCGCACAAGTGCCCGGTGCCCCCAGGCCATTTGCCCCCAATCAGTCACTATCCGGGACTCAGGCCAGCAGAGGCTGTCCCTGCCTCCAGAGCCCCAGCAGAATAGGAAGATGTGCTCAGAAAACAAAGCAGAGCCCTATGGATGAGCTGGAGACAGAGGCCGGCCAGGCAGGTGGCTTCTGGCAGTGCCCACAGCCCTCATGGGCCTCCCCGCTAGCACTGGTGCTCACCAGCTCACCAGCTCACGCAGACCTGACCTCACCAGCCGGGCTTGGCTACACCTGACTGCAAGTTGCCTTTACAATGGCGCATGGGTCTCGTGTAAGAGACAAATTCTCCCTGACCGCATGTCCCCTGCCCGCTATTTGTTTGGGGACCGCACAGGTTGGCGCACAGAGCCCTTGGGGCTGGCAGGAGGTTTCCATCATTTCCAGAGGTGTCCAGAGGTGGCCAGTGACCAGGAAGCACTCCAACCCAGGGAAGGCCTGGCTCAGGTTTGTCCAGAGCAGATTTGTGGGCCTGTAAGTTCCTGGCCAGGTCCCACGGTGCCCTGTGTGCAGTCCACACAGGCCAGAGACATGGTGCGTGTGAATGCATTTTTCCTTTGTAGCTTTCAGGACATGGAGCACTCAAAACCCACTGTCCAGGCAAGCTCCAGGCCCTTCCCTGTGCACAGAGACTGGCCTTTGGAGCTGGGCTCTGTTCTGGGTCTGTGCTGCTCTGTGCCAGGCCTGTAGAACCCGCTGACCTCTGGGCTCTATTCCCAGGCCTTGCAGAGGTGGCCTGTGAAGTTCACATTCACAGGGGCCACATTAGCCTAGTTCTACAGGGCTTGAGAAAGGTTTGAAGGCTCCCCAGACACGCCCCATCTTTACAAGGTGCTGGGCTGCAGTCCTTCCCTGCTGGGGGCTGCAAGGCAGTCCAGGCCCTGAACAAAGTAGACAATGCCTTGGGCTCTCCTTGGTACTGCCTGGGCCTCCCCAGGGTGGGCTGGCCTCTTCCACTCTTGCGCCAAAGAAGGGTAGAGAAGGGTAGGTGGGCCTGGGCCCCAGGGTCACTCACTCTCCAGGGGTCACTCTGGCCAGGGTCATGAGCTTGCCCTGAGGTCAAGTCTGGGTCGAGTGCTCTATATATGGGAGCCATCTCTGTCTTTCCCCAGAGAGGATCTTGGTTGCTGTGGTCAGAGGGGCCGGTGGCACCCCTGGACCCGCTGTGGCCCACCCTGGGGCAGTGAGTCTGAGGCCACCAGCCAAGGTCAGTGACCGCCACCCCTCCTGTGAGTCCTGGCCAGGTGACAGGGGCAGGAGCTCAGGCCCTCCACTCAGAGCCCCCAGGGGGAGTGCCGGCCCTACGTGGAGGCCCTGTTCCTTGCCGAGAAAGCTGGAGGCGCATTGTGTGCAGTGTCAACCACTGCCCGCCACCGTGTTCCGTCGTTTGGCTTCACATTCCTTTCCGGGCTTTTTCCATCCTTCGAAGTAAACCAAGGCGATGCCAAGCTGATTTGAGGTAGGGACTCGGGAGGGGAGACCACCCTGCCCATCCCACCTGGCCGTTCAGCCCAGAATGTCCCTCTGACAAAGGAGAGGCTGGGCCTCCACGGAGCCTGGTTGGTGGCCAGGGCCGCCGGGTCTGACGGGAGGGGAGGTGCTGGAATCTGCAGATGGCACCCAGGAGCAGGGAGGCGTTGGGGGGCCAGGTGGGAGCAGGGTGGATTGGGCTGGACTCTGTGGCCTGGCAGGGTCTTCTCTGGCTCCTGCCCACTCCTAATGCTGGTGGCAGATAGGCGCAGCCTCCCAGGGAACCCCCACCTCGGGGCATTACCTCAGTATCCAGAAAAACAAACACTGCCTACTTCTAGGGGTGCTGTCAGGGACGCGGGCATGGGGGAGAGCTGGAGCCTGTGCCCTTGGTGCCTGATCGTGTGTACATACGGAGTGCAAGCAAGTAGGGGTGGATGTGCCAGTATGTGTGAGCATAGCTGGGAGGGGCGGTGTGCGTGCATGTGGGTGTGGAGGGGTGGGTGCACAGGATGCACTTGTGGTTACATGAGTACGTGGGTACGTGTGGACACGTAAGTGTGTGTATGTGTGGACATGGACGTGTGTGTGAGGGCATGTGATCATGGGATATGAGCATACTTGTAGGGGTAGGGGGCATGTGAAAGGGTTGTGAAATGCATGGGTACGTTACGTGTGCGTGTGCACCTGTATGTGTGTCGGGGAGGGGGGGGCGTTCCCTCACCCTGGGGAAACAGGCAAAGAGCTCAAAGTCAAACAGTCACATCCATCTCTGATTAATGAACCAGGATCCAAGTTTTTAACTAATTGAGTACATTAAATAGAAAGTCCCTTAAAAAAAGAAAGGAAGGGAGGAGGGGGAAAGACTAGCACAAGACACTTTTCAAAGCTTCTCTAATAAAAAGTGTATTTGGGATTTGACCATAATGGCTATCCTCGCTTGCCAAAACCTGGCGCCCTAGCAGGTAACTTTCATCAGGCGTATCTGAAATGGTACCTAAATGAATTAGCAATAAAATGGACTTAGGCCGAGCAGTGGGGGCCTCCATTAATCCTGGGTTAATCACTAAAGAGGTGCCATTCATTTTTCTTAAGAAGTCACATTTTTCTCCCCTTGCTGGCGACCAGATTTCATAAAGTAACATATTTCTAATGAGAGGTCTCTGCTTGAATTAAACCCTGAAGGTTTATGCAGATTTTGCGTTTGATTACTGCTGGCATGGGCTCTTCGCTAGCTGCCGAAGGAAGGTCCATTCTGAAAGGGCCCCAGCGTGCAGTTCATAATATTCTTTGAAATAAAATAGCGCACTTGTGCTTAGTGGCTTTAATCAGCCCTGACTTTTGATAGTCAAACAATAGCTAATTACAGTAGCACCTGCCTTCCAGGCCCTGTCATGTCGGCTCCTGCCGGAGAGAGGCCTTGTCTCGGAGCTGCGTGATCATTACACACTCTCTCTGCACAAAGTCACTAGAACTGACACGCAGCAAGTTTGGTAGCCATTAGCAGAGGGTTATTTTGCTGCTGTTGCTGCTGCTGCTGCATTACTAGCTTTTCCATTACATTCTTCTCCTTTGTATATTTTGGGGGAGGGGGCGGTGATGGCGGCGAGGGCACTGCACAGAGAACAGGCACAGGGGGTGGGGGTCCTGGGTCAGCCAGCTGCCGGGCAGCGATGGGGAGGAAGCCGAGAAGGGACAGCCTGGGACCTGAGATTTGGACAGAGGTCCAGAGCTGGCCCCACCTAGCCCCCGGGGAGGAGCTCGCGTGCTTCATCCTCAGGCTGCTCTGGACAGGCCGCAGGTCGCTAAGCTTTTAGGTCGCCATTCCCACCTGTGCCCGGTGGAGGGTTGCTTTGTGTTTTGTTGGTTTGGGGTTTTGTTTTTTTTTATTGTACTGTTCTGCTCAGGAACGGGCAGACTGGCCCGGCAGAAGTCATGAATGACTATCTCGTTCAGGCCTTTCTTTTCTCGTTAATTTTGCGTGGCAAATGAGCCTGAGTGTTCCAGAATCCAGCCAAGTGGAGTGGCATCCGCTTGTCAGGCCTGAGCTTGGGACAGGTCCTGGAAACGAACAGCGGATGTCAGGGCGGAGGGAGAGCTGGGCGCCATCGTCTGGCACTGGCAGGCCTGGCCCTTGTTTGTGCTGTCTCCGCGGGCCCCTCTGTCCACCCACGGGCCCCTCTGTCCACCCACGGGCCCCTCTGTCCACCCGCGGGCCCCTCTGTCCACCCGCTTATCCTCCTCACACCCCAAACAAAGAGCCAGGGGAAGAAACATCCCCAGGGGTCTGTCCGCAGGGCAGGGGTCACGGCTGGGCTCACCCAACCCTTGCCCACACCCCTCAGGAACAGTCTTCCTTCAGCACAGCAGATGGAGCGAATGCCAAGGCTGGCTTCCGGCTCCCACGAGGAAGGAGACTGCAGGGCTTCGCTGGGACTTCGGGTGACTGCGAAGGGTGACAGAATGGAGGGGCAGAGCCCACGTTTGGGGAGAGCCACGGCCCACACAGCTGCAGCCAGTCACACGGTCCTCACACGGAGGTCGGCCCCGAGACGCCCTCCAGAGCTGTAGGACCCATTTTCCCTCCGTCTCAGAGGGTACGGGCCAGGCCAGCCCATGGTGCCCCCTGGCCATTCCATCCCCTGCCGCCGGAGTCTCCAGGCCCCTCTCACACCGCGGGCGCCATTTCCACTCAGCTGGCATCGGTCTCTGGACCTGCGTTGTGTTGATAATTACCCACAGCCAGGACTTGCCAAAACCCGGGGTTGGAAAAGCTTCGTGGAGAGAACAGAACGGGAAGGCTGTTTTCTGTTAAGGCAGGTTTATTTTTCCTTGCAATTACATCTGACGAAAACGACCTTGTGCGGGGTCACGTCCCAAGAAAGGACTGATTCATCCTGCCCTGGACAGCCCCTTCCAGCTCGGGGGTCCTGCCAGGGTCTTCCTACAGCCTGGCCCAAACCGGCAGACCTGCATCCAAGGCGGTGATTTCCATCAGTGATTTGACAGGAAGCCTGGGGAGCCAGGAAGGAGACAGCGCCCGAGGGTCTGCCCTGCAGAGTGGACGCGACCTGGCCCTGAGCTGCCTCTGCCACCGGAGCCGACCTGGCCCCTGGCTGCTGGTGCCAAGCACAGTGCAGCCAGTGCTGTGGATTCGCCTAGGTAGAAGGATCCTCAGACTCCTGTTCTTTCTATATCTGTCCCCCCGGGGCCACCAGCTCACCACCCATGGGAGCTCAGGGCCTGCGTTCCAGGAAGGCCTCAGACCCCGTCACCGTGGGCAGTTCCCGGCATGCACCTGTCCAGGGGGCTGTGAGCAAAGACATGGCCAAGAAAGGCCCTGTCTTCTGACTCACTCTCCCCCTCTGGACAGCAGCTCTGGGTTGGGCCCAACAGTCGCCTTGTCTGTTGCTCAGCCTTTCACATCAGCTAGGCTGCCCCAGCCGGTGTCCCGGCCACCCAGCCATGGAAGGAGCGTGTGCAAAGGGGGCTGGGCTTGGGTCAAGTGCACAGGGAGCCCGCCACCTCCCCACCCTGCACGGAGGCCAGCATCTGCCTCTTGTCTCTCACGCCTTTGCCATCGCTGATCAGCTTGATTGATCATCTCTGTGGCCACAGGTTGGTAATAAAGCTGTTTTCAGAGCCCCTTGCATTTCCCTCAGGACTGCATTGGTATGACAGGACTTGACACCAGCCATTCGTCACCTGCTGCCTGTGGTCACTGTGCACAATGGCCAGCAGACAGACAAGAACCAGGCTGGGAGGAGGCACGGGAGGGGTGGCCACGGCAGGGGTGATCTGAGAAGCTGCTCAGGCCTCTGGAAGTCAGGCTGGACAGGTCCAGCCTCTGGGCCAGGAGCCCCAGGCCTGCCTGGGCACCACAGGGCTCCCGAAGAAGGAGCTCCAACCATTGCCACATTCCTCCACACTTGGAGACACACATACAGCCCACACACGTACACACACAGAGGCAACATGCACACGGACACGGATACACACATTCACATGTTGCACATGGACATGGAGATGCACAGGACATACATGACAGGTACACACACCAAGCACTGTACACGCACATGCAGAGAGATAGTATGTATGCTGCCTGTGACAGGTAGGCACAGCAAGCACAGGTGCGTGAAAAGATTGCATGTACGCACAGAGACAGAGACATGCATGACCTGCACAGCATCACAAACGCACACACCAAGAGACAAGCAGCACACATGACAGGAACACATGGCACACACTCATTTAACAGACACAGCACCCATAAGAACACACACACACACAGCATGAGCATGTCCATCATACTCATGCACAGAAACACAAGTAACACACACATGTACACAAATACAGAGACAGCCCATAATGCTCAGATTGCTCATGTATGCATGGAGGCATATGTGTGTAACGATGTGCACAGAGACATGTGGGCACACATGGACACACAACGGTCCTGCCACCCGTGCACAGATGCGCGTGTCCACCCGTGCACAGATGCGCGTGTCCACCCGTGCACAGATGCACATGTCCACCCATGCACAGATGCACGTGTCCACCCGTGCACAGATGCACATGTCCACCCATGCACAGATGCACGTGTCCACCCGTGCACAGATGCACATGTCCACCCGTGCACAGATGCGCGTGTCCACCCGTGCACAGATGCACGTGTCCACCTGTGCACAGATGCGCGTGTCCACCCGTGCACAGATGCATGTGTCCACCCGTGCACAGATGCGCGTGCCCACCCGTGGACAGATACACATGTCCACCCGTGCACAGATGCGCGTGTCCACCCGTGCACAGATGCACGTGCCCACCCGTGCACAGATGCTTGTGTCCACCCATGCACAGATGCACATGCCCACCCGTGCACAGATGCTTGTGTCCACCCATGCACAGATGCACGTGTCCACCCGTGCACAGATGCACGTGTCCATGTCCACCCGTGCACAGAGACACATGTCCACCCGTGCACAGATGCGCGTGTCCACCCGTGCACAGATGCACGTGCCCACCCATGCACAGATGCTTGTGTCCACCCGTGCACAGATGCACGTGTCCACCCGTGCACAGATGCGCGTGTCCACCCGTGCACAGATGCGCGTGTCCACCCGTGCACAGATGCGCGTGTCCACCCGTGCACAGATGCACGTGTCCATGTCCACCCGTGCACAGAGACGCGTGTCCACCCATGCACAGATGCGCGTGTCCACCCATGCACAGATACATGTGTCCACCCGTGCACAGATGCTTATGTCCACCCGTGCACAGATGCACGTGTCCACCCGTGAACAGATGCACATGTCCACCCGTGCACAGATGCGTGTGTCCACCCGTGCACAGATGCGCGTGTCCACCCGTGCACAGATGCTTATGTCCACCCGTGCACAGATGCTTATGTCCACCCGTGCACAGATGCACGTGTCCACCCATGCACAGATGCATGTGTCCACCCGTGCACAGATGCTTATGTCCACCCGTGCACAGATACGCGTGTCCACCCGTGCACAGATGCACGCGTCCACCCGTGCACAGAGGCGCGCGTCCACCCGTGCACAGAGGCGCGCGTCCACCCGTGCACAGAGGCGCGCATCCACCCGTGCACAGAGGCGCGCGCCCACCCGTGCACAGAGGCGCGTGCCCACCCGTGGACAGATGCGCGTGTCCACCCGTGCACAGAGGCGCGTGCCCACCCGTGCACAGAGGCACGTGTCCACCTGTGCACAGAGGCACGTGTCCACCCATGCACAGAGACACGTGCCATACCCCTACAGATAAGGCACACATAAGCACGTGTATGCATTGTACATTTCCGGAGGCTACAGATAAGCAGTGACCACTCACAGGCCTTGGATCCTTATATCCAAAAGGGAAGGGGTGTGGAGGGTGGGCCGTGTGTCTGCGGACTCTGTGAGGATTCCCCTTTCTCCCCATGTCCACTCCCCAGCCCCCGTCAGGACCCTGAAACCCTGTTGTCACTGGGCCTCTTGCTGCTGAGAACCCCCCCAGGCCTCCCTGGGTCTCTCAGGCTGTGTCCCAGGGACTGGGTGACCGCAGCCTGAGAAGCACCCGAAGCCTCGGGCTCTACTAGTGAGAATGGGCTGAATCCACCCCTGCCGCAGGCTGGACCCCACCGCAGCCTGCAGCGTGGGGGGCCCTGCAGACTCCACTTCTAAATAGGACCTCCCGCAGCAGGGCGTTGATGACAGCACTGGCCCAGCTGGGGTTTGGAAGCCCCTTGCCCAGCCCCTCTGAAGATGGACGCATGGCGGGGACATCTCTGGGCTCCCCTTGTAGTGCTATACGTCTGGGAGCCCCGTTGCCACCCGTCTGTCCTTGCCAGAGCTTGTGGCTGGGCTTTGCCAGGGGCATTATTTAAGCTGAAGCTCACAGTTGTGGTCTGCCTCACCAGCCCTCAGAAACTAACCACCCAGGAGCTCGTGCGTTTGTGCTGACCAAATGACAGTTGTCACATCTCTGGGATTTGTGTCCAACTGGAGAAGCCTGGACTGGACTGGAAGGCAGGGAAGTTGAGAGTCACGGCAGAGCCCTAACAAGGACAGTGTCCGAGTGTCCAGCCGTTCCCTTCCTCCCCAGAAGTGGGCAGGTGATTATTCAAAGCCCTCCCCACGCCCGGCCCCCAGCCCCGCTGCCTTCCCAGGCCCTGGTATTTCCTGGAGCGGAGCCGGGCCGCATCCTGCGGGGCCTGCAGCTCGCGTGTGCTTTCTGTCTGTCAGCATCAGCCTGGCTACCTTTGGGGCGGGGCCCCGGACGGCTCCAGTTTCTCTCATCCACTTTGTCCAGGAAGTCGACGTGAAGCTGCGGCCAGTGACCCCCAGAGCAGCGTGGACCCTGAGTCTGGGGCTGTGGAGCGCTTCTCCCCTTTCCCAAAGAGACCTGTGGTCTGCCCGTCGGAGGAGGGGGACTGAGGCAGGCGGGACTGGTGCGAGGGGGCCCACGGCCTTGCCCACGCAGCCCACGGCCGGGCCCGAGCCCTGGCGGGACCTGGGGTGCACATACTCATTCCAGACCTCAGAGAAGGAAGGACCAGCAGACCGCACAATGCCTTCGAGTCCCCCTGAGCTGGACAACCCTTGGCTATCGAGGAGGAAAGTGACCAAGTTAGACACAGGCCAGCCGAGGCCCATCCAGAAACCTCTGAAGAGGCTTCTCCTTGCATTCTGCACCCCGGGGCAGCAGCCCGCTGGGCTACCCTGATTGCTGCCCCTGGGCTGGGGCTCTCTCTGACCCCTGGGCATGGGGCAGACACAAGCAAGAGGCACCGAGGAGACCTCCTGTCCATCTCTCGGCAGCCGCGTCATGAGGTCAGGACTGGTCAGCCGCCAGAGAGGGTTAGTCTGCTGCAAAGCAGGTCAGGGCTGCGCAGATGCCCTGGCTGCCCAGTCCCCACAGAGGGGACTCACTCAGGCCATGGAGGAAGGTGGCAAGGAAGTGGCGTGTGGTCGGCAGGCGGGAAGTCCTGTCTCCCGCCGGCCCCAGCAGCTGCACCGCGGGGACCCTCACCTCTGTGAGCTGTCCCCAGGGACCAAAACTTAACGGAATCTCAGACCTTTCTTAGAAATATCCATTCTTTTTTCCCAATCATGATGATGGCAGATATTCTCTGTAAAACAATCCTTGGGGAAGGGGAAGGGAATAAGCATGTTTAAATAAGAAACTCAACTGTACCCGGGGTTCCTCTGCTACACGTAGAGTTACAATTGGAGGCAGACACATGGTGCTAGGGCAGCGTGGATGCCCTCTGTGCCCACAGGCAGTGTCAGAGGTCTTCAGAGTTGTGTGTGCATGTGTGGGTGTGGGTGTGTACACACGCAGAATATGTGTGTGTATATCAGTATGTGAGGGGTGGCCATAGACTTGTCATATAATTCTGGGGCAGGTGGTTCTGGGCAGATGTGAAGTTCCCTCTCTTCCATCAGTCCCTCTACTCTGTCCGTGCTCAGCCCCACAGCAGGGGAATGGCTCCTCAGAAGAAGCCAGGCTTGGCGGGTAGAGAGGAGTCGATTTCAACAATGCCAGCCATCCAGACAGATCTCCTCTGTCAGGGAGCCGGGAGAGACCAGCCTCTCTCGTCCTGGCTTGGGCTGAGAACCACGGTCTACACATGCCGTGTAGCTCTGAGCACAAGGAATGCTGAGAAACGTCTCTTGAGGGAGACTGGCTCCAGGGTTAAAAAGGAAGCTGTGATTTATTGAGGAGCCTTGATTGGATTGATGAGCCGTGATTGGGTTGATTGGTGAGCTCTGGTCACGTTGATGAGCTGTGTTTTCAGAAAGAGGAGTCAGGGATGGGAAGAGCAGGAAGGACTCTCCCCTCCACCCTGCTTTGCCAGGGCTGGTGTGGAACGGGTTTCGGCCCCCGAGGTCCTGGGTGGCATCCTGGGAGGAGCCCTGGCAAGGGTGGGGTAGGGCCTCACTCGGGCTCAGTCAGCCATGAACACTTTGGCTGAATGTGTGACAGGGGTGGGGGTCCCTGAGAACTGATGATCCTGGGCGTGGCTCTGTCTGTCTTGGGGCTGACTTCCCAGCCTCGGTCCCTGGAGCAGCAAGGCAGTGTTACAGTTCTGAAAGGATGCATGGGGCTGGGATCAGGGGTTTCGAATGCCTAGAAAGGTGACGCTGGGGCAGTATTCCCTGCAGGTCCCAAGGCTCTCTGGAAACAGACCCGAGTCAGCCTGGGGTCCACACACCTGGCCTTCTGGGCCACTCCCTAGAGACCACCCCGGGGCCCTGTTAAGTACGGAGGTCCACCTTCTAGCAGACAACGCATGTGGCTCTCCGGGTGCTTTTGGCCCAGGTTTTGGTCCAGTGTCTGGGAGGGTAGGAGCTGCCATCTCTCCTCCACCAAGGAAGCCCTTTGGGCTCACAAATGAAAAGCAGGTCCGGTATCCAATTTGACTCTGCTCTCCAACCTATAAACAGACCTGAGCCGCGAGTTCTGAGAATGTTCTAGAAGAGGAATGTGCTGTAGGCTGGGGTAGCCAAGAGTTAGCATGCAAACATTTCCACAGAGAGGCCAGGAAGTGCCAGGTACTGGCGCCTGCCCTGGAAATGAAGGCTGACCCTGCCAACGGGGAAGCGTTGGGCCGTCTGCGTGTAGGGTGGGGCCGTGGGGCTCTTGGCGTGGCCCCCATGTCCCTGGCACAGAAACCTGGTCCCTAGCTCTGGAGCTCCAGACGTGCTTTTGACTGGCCAGGGGCTTTGAACTCCACGCCAGCCCCGCCCGGGTTCCGTGTGCGAAGTCCCTTCCTGGGGCTGCTCCCTGCTCTGAGTGGCACCACCGTCCACGCGTGCATCTTAAAATGTCTCTGGACGGAGTGTCCCCGTGTCAATGAGCCTCCATCTCCGGGGCCGTCGGGGGCTCTGTGAACTCTGTCTGCAAAGTCTTGCGGAAAAAGCATGGTGGTTTGTGCCTGTCTCCCGAACTCTTCTAAAAGATTGGAACCTAGCGGCGTGAGTTCCTTGCGGCTGGTGTGCGATCCTGAGTGGAGCAGATCCACTCCCGCCCCGTGAGGACACACCCTTCCTCCGCACACACGAGGAGGTCTTCAGAGGGTGCTGGGGAACAGGCCGTCCCCCTGGGGAGGGCACCAAGGTGCCAGGCTGCTACACTGACAGGGCAGCTCCCGAGGCCAATGGAGCAGTGAGCGTTTCCCCAGAAGACGGGGACCCCCGGGGCGGCTGCGTGAGGCCGGACGCCCCCTGTGCGGAGCCTCTGGTGGCAAGCGCTCTCACAGCGGACATGGACAACCTTCACAAGGTCCCCTGTGGATTTGCAAGTGACAGCAGGGAGCCCAGCCGGAGGGGGTGTGGCTTCGTCTCCGTCCCTCCCATTCCTATTTTGGGAGGTATCTGGCCAGGTCCTAGAGTGTGCGTAGGAGCTGGGGGCTCTGGCCCCTGTCATTTCTCTGATGCCACTCACCACAATTGCTCAGAGATGTCAACTTCCTCACCGTCTAGTGGTGTGCAGTGCTGGCCAGCGGCCTCAGCCGACAAGAGGACTCCTGTGCTCTCTGGGCCCTTCCAGGTCATTTTCTAATCCCTGTCCCTCCCTCCTTTACTAGACCCTGGCTAAAGAGAGCTCAAGGTGGCCCCGGTGCTGCCCCACACAAAGCCAGCCCCACTCCCTGCCGATGCCAGGGAGCTCTGGAGTCTGGGAGGGAGATACCTCAGAGGGGGCCGTTGCAAAGCTAGCTTCCAGCCACCAGCTGCTCTGGCCTCCGGGCACCACCCCGGCAGAGCTAGGAGCTACAGTCCCCGGCAGGAGCCAAAATCTGGCAGAGGAGGGAAGCCACCCATAGTCCACTTGGTGAAGGCTGGGGCTGGGAACGCCACAGCTGTGTCTGGAAGATGCAGAAACATCTGGGGCTGAAGTTCTCTGTGTCCGGCCAGGGGCTGCTGGCCAAGCCATGCCACCTTTGTCAGATTGTTGGTCCCAGCAGCCCAGAGAGTGGAGGAGCCACTGAGTTCCCCAGCCTGGCTGGGGCAGGGGCTGCCGCCCACCGCACCAAGAAGCTGGGGTACAGGCGCCCTCTGTTGCCTGAGCGAGGACATCTCTCCTCCAACTTTGCAAAGCAACATTAAAATGTCCGGGTTTCCCCAGACGTTATCTGCCTTTTGGGAACCTTTAAACTAAAGAGCGGAGCGTTTCCAGCTCCTGTCTGACTTCTAATGTAAACCGTGTGGTCGCGGGGGTTTAAGTACTTCTTAAAGCGCTTACGCAGCGCAGAGTCAACCGACGTTCTCCAAGTTTCATAGAAAAGAAATCGAAGACGGGGCCAGAAGTGCAAGGGTGCCGACAAGAGCAAAAGCAGGCTGGAAACCGGGGGAGGGGAGAGGGCGCCCGGAAAAGGGGCTTTTCCCCGGCAGAGGGAGGGCCTGGAGCTCCTGGGCACCGTAGCCAGCCCCTCCAGCAGCCCACGCTAGGGTAGGGCGCGGCACCCAGGGTTACTGCGGTGAGCGGCCGGAGCAGCAGAGCCTGGGGCCTTGGCTGCTGCTCTGATGACAGCGCCCCACGCCCTCAGCCACACGTCAGCATCCATCGCTAGGGCATTGAAGACCAGGACCTTCTTTGAGACACTTGGACTTGGTTTCCCTTTCTGTCGGTGTCACTGCCTCTGTGTTGCTGAGAGCCTCTGGAGTCTCTCCTCAGAGCCCAAAAGCAGAGCTGGCCAGGCTGCTGCAAACATGGCTGCTGGCATTGCCACAGAGCCCTTAGAGAGAGAGTTACTTGGTACCAAAATGTCAGTTTTCTACCTGGGTGTTTGTATTCCTTTCTTGACAATATGTTTGTCATTCTAGTAGCTCACTGAGGGAGGCTCTGGTATCACGTGCTCTTTCATGGGTCTGTGTTTCCCAACTGGAAATGTGGAAGGCTTACCAGGCAGACATCCGCATGGCCGGCACTGGGCCCCGAGGGTGTACAGGACGGGCCTTCTTCACCCCTGTAGCTGACTCAGCTTGAGGGGTGGGCAGCACCTGAGGCCCTGTCGGCTGGCGGCGTGGGAGAGACTGGTGTGAACATGGCCGGGGACAGGGAAACTGAACTAACCAACCTGAGACTTTGGACAATAGCAGACCTCTCCTGGAAGCTCTGAGCTGGGCGCCCGGGAGACAGAGGGACCGGGAGGCGGGTGTTCAGGGCTGAGGAGGGCCGGTCCCACAGATCTGCCACACTTCTCGCATTTGGAGTTGCCTCTGCGTGGCCAGACTCTCATTTTAAAAACCTATCAAGTGATTGGGCACTGGTGGTTCACACCTCTAATCCCAGCGACTCTGGCAGCTGAGGATCACCATTTGAAGCCAGCCAGGGCAGGAAAAATCTGTGAGACTCTTAGTTCCAATTAACCACCCAAAAGCTGGACTGAAGCTGTGGCTCAAATGGTAGAGAACTGAGCAAAAAGCTAAGGGACAGCACCCAGGTTCTTCTAAGTTCACACCCCAGCACCAAAACCAAACCAAAACAACAACAACAAACAAGAGTCCACACAGTGCTTTGTGGCCCTCACTTATCATGCACAAGGCCCTGGGTTTGACCCCCAGCACCTCCAACACACAAAACCAAGCCACGCCACATAGGTCCCAGCAAGGCCTGGCTGCATCCGAAAGAGGCTGAAAGCCAAGAAAACAGCGTCTCTCCACATCCCAGCCTGAGGGTGTGTGACAGCGCTGGAGTCACCCCAAATCACATGGGGACCCACGGCCTGGCTCAGGTGTTGTGGGTTCTGTGCTCAGGGATTTGTTTAGGGGGGACGGAAGTCACCCCAGTATGTGTGCCTCGCTTCACCTCCCAGAGTGCGTATGAATAGGTAGCTTTATACTGTCTCCTTGCCCTGCCCTGACTGGACCTCCACCTGAGGTTTGTCACGGGGTGTCTATGGCTTTGGGAAGGAACCCTGCTGTCCTCTGGCCTGGGTTCCAAAAGAGCCCAAGCTGGGAACTGCAGGCCTGAGGCTATCCGGGCAGGGCATATGGATTCTTGATGTACTTCTGACAGCTGGAGGGGACCACAGGACCGTAGACCTGTCTCTGGCAGGGGATTCGGTGTAAATGTGTGGGGCCCAGCACGCAGCAGTGTCCTGCCTAGGACAAGGTCAAACGGAAGGCCATCCGGCTGGAGCTCTGGGGAAGGGGGTCTGGGTTGGTGTCACCGTGGGAAACTTGCAGGCTTGGTACACTGGGTGGCATGTGTCACCCGCCTCACCAGGCCCTTCCCGGCCAGCTGCAGGCTCCAGTGACGCGCCCCTGCATAGAGCTGGGCTTGGGAGGCACAGGGTGCCAAGGCCTCTACCAGCACCGTGCCCAACGCGTGGCCCGGCATGCTGCTCGAGAAGGCAGGTTAGCACTCAAGCACTCCAGCAAGCTTGAGGCCAGACTGTCTGCTCTGTCTGTGTAGCCTCCACCTTTGTGACCATGGGCCATAGGATAAAGGACACCCCCCACCCCCCTCACACACCTCTGCACACCGGACACCCAGCCACCTCCCCATCAGGAAAGGGGTGCCACCCCTCCACGCACGGGCTGGCGAGGTCTGTGGCAAGCTGGGTCTCCACACCTGAGGCAGGTGGACTCCGTGCCTCGGTGTCCATTCTGGAGCCTAATCAAAGGCCGGCTTGCTGCTGACAGCAAAACCAGAAAGCCCTGCAGCAGCGGAGGGAGGCACAGGAAAATAAATATCAAAGAACATTTGAAGAGCTCAATAAATTGATCATATTCCTGAACCCTCACCCCGTAACGACGGGGCCATTTAAATGCTAATGCCAGTTTTTAAAAGTCAATTACAGGAGTTTGCTCAGGCTGGAGTCAGCATTCCCGCCCCGCCCTGTCCGGGGCACTGGAGCGTTCGCCGGCCTGGAGGGGATATTCTCGCACAGTGGTCCCAGTAATTGAATCAACTTGATAGAGACACCAAAAATACTGTACGTCGTGTGGGTAATGGGAGGCACATGCACATGTTGATAAAGCCGGCAGCGTGTGGGCGGCGGCCAAGGCTGAGGTTAACCCTTCACAGGGCACCACCAGGCTCAGCCGGGGCCCTGCCCCTCCTGAACGCACCTTCTAGAAGGTTCTGAACCGGAGTGTTGTGACAACAGCCAAAGGGTCATTCTCCCTCCGGCTTTGAGGTCCCCCCCCCCCCCGGCTCCCGGTCTGGGCCCAGCCCAAGGCTCTGCTCCAGAGTGGCGCCACCGGGGACTGAGCATTCAGCACCCCCACGTTTGTGTTTCCGGGTTGGGTCCCGCACTGGATTGTGGGAGAGACTCCACTCACTCCTTCTGTTCCAGTGTGCTTTCGCGTGCTGGGGGCTTAACTCGTGCGAGGCTTGCAGTCCTCGTGACTCGGAGACACCGAGGCACCGAGGGTGAGGGGCTCCCCGGCCCCGGCTCACCCACCGGCGAGCAGAGAGGCCGAGTGAGATTGGGGCACCTGTGCCCGTCCCTGACGGCTGGGCCTTGACCCCACCCCCGAGCCCCTTTTCCTGTCTGCAGCTTGAGCTGTGGAGTCTTGGGGGGCCTGGGGGTCAGTAAGAGGACTGCCACGACGGGGTCAGCGTCCTGGATAGGGGTCAGGACCTCTGACCTTTGACGCCATGGCCATTTCAGGATGCCTCAACTTACCAGGGCTTCAGGACACAGCTCACTCCCCAGGCCTGCTGGCATTTCTGGCCCCTGGGTCTGTGGTGGTGCTAGTTACTGCTTAGCTGTCTGAGCTGGCCCTGCAGGAAGCTTGGTGCCTCCCATGTTGCTAGGTACAGAGACAGGTGTGTCAACATACACGTGTTCCCCAGAGAGGGGCTCAGGCTGGCAGAGGCCAGTGCTGGGTCCCTGGACTGATCAAGGGACAAAACCTTCCATACCAGGCTGGCCAGGCACCAGGGACTCGGAAGACTGAGGTCCTGGAAGATCACAGTTCAAAGCCAGCCTTTAGACAAGTCTATACGACTTCACCTCCAAATAACCAGCAAAAAGCCAGGCTCAAGTGTTAGGATATCCGCTGAGCAAGCATGAGTTTGTGAGTTCAACCCTTGGTACTGACAAAGAAAGAAAAATAAATACAAAGCCAAGCCAGCTACCTGGGTGTCACACACCAGCCTATGATAGCACTGGTCCCAAGAAAAAGGGAACTGGGCAAACCTTCTAGCACTTGGGGTCTTTGTCCTCAAGAGAGGCCACCTCTAACCTTTGACCCCAGACCCAGTGCTTGGGCAGGGCGGGCTGAGCAGATCCCTGGATGTTGGGGGGGGGGGAGGCTCAGAAGCGGGCCTGGCATCAGGGTCCCTTCCTGAGCAGGGCTCCCCTGTCCTTCCGTGCATGAAATCACCCGCGGTCTGCTCTCCCAGCGTCAGGAAAGCCCACACACTGTGAGGGTCACTGGCCTGCTGCTCCTCAAGCCCAGGCTCATCACGAGAAAGTGGGTGAGAGGTCCCAAGCACGGAGCCAGGGGTGGGAGCGGCCCTGCCTGGCAGGGTGCTGTGACTGCCCCCTGCTCTAGTGGCCGTGGTAAGACCACCGCAGCCATGGCCACGCAGCGCTGGGACTGGGGTTTCTGAAACCGTTGTGGGAGAGAGATGCCAGGCCTGGAGCCAGGAGGGCAGCTGGCCCTTGCGGGGGGGGGGGGGGGGGGGGGAAGGGGGAGAAAGAAGAGCCGAGCTAGGATGGGTCAGGGTCACTGTCCAGGCTGCCCCTGTGGAATGACCCCGGGGGTGGACGGCCCTTCTGGGTGTCCCCCTGTGGGGCCATGCCCTGGACATCCCACTAAAGAAGAGGACACAGTGTCCCCGGGGCTCACTGCAGGTCCCTGAGGTTGGAACTCAGCTGGTCCCTGGAACAAGACCCCAAGACGCGGTTTGTGCTGCTCTGGGACCCACTATGGCCAGTACCCTCTTGCTCAGCGGCTGGCCATCTGGCTCTTGCTGTAGGCCAGGGTGGGAAAGCTCCCAGCTGGGGTGGGAGGAACCACCGGTGTGGCAACCACCAGGAAGACGCTGGGAAGCAGGGCCACAGGAGCGGGCCTCGGGGCCTCTGTCCAGGCCCCGGAGGTGTGCGTTACCCAGTCTGAGCCTGGGTGCTCGGTCTGGGCGGGGCCAGCTAGGGCACCTGCAAGATAACTCTACTCCCTGCGCCCCTGCGCACCCCCCCCCCAGTCTGAGGCCAGCTCTGATGGCGAGGAACTCTCCACAAGCAGTGCTCCAGTGTCCCCTGGGCCAAGGCAAGGCTAGGCTCCCCCATGCCTGAAGGCCAGCAAGAGAAGCAGGGTGCTGAAGTACCAGCAAAGACTAGGGACTGGTCCGGAGAGCTCTGGAACTGCTGGCAGCTCCCCGGGTTTAGGTATTTATCTAGTTCCAGGATGAAGGGCAGGCAGGACCTTGGGGCCTTGATGCCCTCTGTGTGTGTGTGTGTGTGTGTGTGTGTGTGTGTGTGCACGCGCATGTGCACACGTGCGTGCATGCACTCAGGTGCTGTACCTGGTGCTCTTGTCTCCAACAGAACCTTTCTGGCTTTAAAAGGTTTGTTGCTTGTTAGCAGAGGCCTTTTATTTTCTCCCATGACTCCCATGTCATGCCTCGGTGTATCAGCATGGCGGCTGATACTCCCTGCCTCCCAGCTTCTGCCCAGAGCACCTGCCTGAGGCCTACTGGGGGCATTTGGAAGTAGGAAATGGAGAGGATGAGTAAAGGGTCAGGAGTGTCCCCTGCACCGTTGGAGCCCTTTATCCTCACAGTGGCTCAAGGTTGCAGATGAGGAAACAGAGGTATAAGGACACAGAGACCCACTGGGTTTCCACAGCTCTGAGAGCCCAGCATTCCAGAAAGGGTCTCATGTATCAAGCACCCTAAAATATGGTGGCCCTGACTTCCATGCTGCCCCTCTTCTCAAGATAGCCACTCCCCAGATTTCACTGGGGCTTGTGAGCTTGGCTGCAAGGAACTCTACCCACTGCCCAGACAGAGCCGGACTCCAGAGGGAGACACAGAGAGAAAGAAATCTAAGATGGGTCCGTGAATGACAAAATATCGCAAAATTTCCTGAGGCAGGCCTTATTAGGTCCCTGAAATGGGATACACCTATCTGAACTTGGCCACATAATACTGCTCTGTTTGGGAAGGGTGGGAGCAGCCGGGACCCGAGCTGTCTTTCAAAGAGTGATAGTTACGGAAATTAATGGTGCAGAAACCCACACTCATCATTCATCGGAAGCCTTATTAACTGTCTTTCCATGCAGTCGGAGCAACCTGGCCTCCTGACTTCAGGGGCCTGGGAGAGAGAGGCCATCCTCGAATTCCCTCCTAGGGGAGGTGCGGGGAAGCCCAGGGACTGCCTGCCTTGGCAGGGTTGGAGCAGAGAATGCAGCATGTGACAGTCAGGTCCCAGGGCAGGGCAGGTCTGTCCTGAGTGCACATTCAGGGTTCACCCGCAGATCCTTCTTGGGGGACAGCAGCAGCCTGCATCAGAGAATGGTGGATAGAAATGCAGATTCTGCTTCCCTGGGGAGTCCACCCCTGGGGAGGGTTCCACCCTGAGCCTCAGTTTCTCCATCTGTACACAGGAGTTCTGACAGCTACCGTGGGTTGTTGGCAGCTAAGGAAAGCCCCTGAGCTTTCTGTTCATGCCCACAGGGGGCCCTGGGTCCAGTCTGAGACCTACTGGGTAGGGTGTGAAGGACAGACTCCTGTCCAGTCTTGTCTCCAGTCCTCTATAGAAAAGTGACTGATGGAAGTGGCACTGTGGCCCAAGATTGAGGTAGAGCGCTCGCCTTGAGCTGAGGGGACAGCCCCCAGGCCCATAGTTCAAGACCCGTGACTGAAAAAGAAAAAGAAAAGTGACCGAGCACCCCACTGTTTGGGACCATCCTGGGGGTCCCCCGGTTGCCTTGTGGACCTGTCCCCTCCCGGAGAGACTCCCCGGGGCCTGCCCAGTGCCTGGCCTCTTCAAGGTGCCTTTCTGTCCAGCCTGAGCTGGACAGGGTAGAAGAAGCCTTGCGTGAAGGTGCTCGAGCACTTCTAGAAGAGGTTGGTTTGGAAACTGAACTCTGTGGACCGAAGAGGCCTTGGCAGGATGTGCTCCTTTCAAGGTCGTGCTAACGACCTTCCGCACATGACAGATTTATTGAGGAGAAGCATGTCGAGCTGCGCTGTCCAATGGCAAGGCTGGACGGAATCTGCCAGGCCCGCCTCTGTCCTCAGCGCTCGCATTACTCAACATTCGCGTTATTACGCTGTGAGGCCGGCGGAGGCGATAAAGCCGCAGGGAGGGTGCGCAGCCTGTCCAAACCCGTTCATTTTTAGCCCCTGGGAATCAAAGCAGTGTCCGGCTGGCTCCGTCCGGCAGCCTTTGATCCTCTGCCCCCATGTCTCTAGCCCAGGGAAAGCAAAGAGCACAAGAGATAAACACACTTGAGTGCC
Organism: Dipodomys spectabilis; assembly: GCF_019054845.1. Lineage (NCBI taxonomy): Eukaryota > Metazoa > Chordata > Mammalia > Rodentia > Heteromyidae > Dipodomys > Dipodomys spectabilis. The sequence goes on along the minus strand of NW_024870976.1, from coordinate 1,547,122 downwards.
GCGCTGGCCCCTGGCTGCCTGTCTGGGGCCACGGTGAGCCCCGAGTGCTGAAAGGCGTCCTCTCAGCGGGCAGCACGAATCACCTTCACCTTGACCTGCCTGTGTGGGGCAGATAAGGGCTGGGGGCTTCCAGAAGGGAGGAGGGATGGACAGACAGTCTGCCTGGATCTGACAGAAGGGGATTGTCCCGTGGGCTGTCCCTGGGAGATGAGTGGTCGTGGAATCAATACCAAGGTCAGGAAGGGAGCCCCGGCTTAACTAATGCCTGGGTTGGGGTGCCGGGAATGCGACCCCACTATCAAACCATGGGGAATGTGCGCGTGCAGCAGCCTCAGCTCAGCCTGGGTGCGGTCCCGGTGCCGTCCAGCACGAGGAGCGGAGGCCCCGCCCTGCCCTGCTCCTCCTCGTCTTCGTCAGATGGCCACACACAAAGGCCTCAAGCTCAGGAGCCTGGCCTGAGACCTAGGACTTCCATCTTTCTATAGCTAACCCCAAGGTCAATCAGCCCATCAAGGCACAGTCCTGGCTAGGAACATTCATCTGTGAGGATGGAGAAAACCCTACTGGACCCCCCAAATCCACCTGTCCATCACACAGCCCGAGCTCAAAGGCTCCGCCGGGGAGAGGGAGCTGCCAGGACCAAGGCGCTGCTAGAGAGCTTTCCCCAGGCAGGAAACCCGGGATGGCCAGGCAAGTCCCTCTTCACCAGAGAAGCAGTGAGCCTCCCCAGGGCTCCTGGGGGTAGCATCATGGTAATGGGGCCTGATATTTGCATCCCAGCCCGAGAAAACACATCTGCCCGCCGTGTTGGATGAAGGCGTTGAAACTGCCACGGACACTGGTTTGGATAATAGTGTGTGGGTAAAGGTTGTGTTGTTCTCCAGGCCATGATTCATCCGCCCGTGAACCGGGACAAGGCCGTAATAGGAGGGAGCAGATCGCCAGGGGCAAAGTTACCATGCAAACTTATGAGCGGCGGCGAAGTCGGTGCTGTGCCGTTAAATAGAATTCCATTATTGTTTCATAAATAGAGAGATTGAGGTGCCCTGGCCAGGAACTGATGTTCATAGGGGAAACGCGTCTCGGTGCAACTCGTGAATAGTATTTGTTTTGAGTAAGTGGTTGTCTCAGCTAATAGCAGGGTATTTCATTGTTAAGAGCTTGTTGAACGGGATTTATGGGAGGATCTAGTGTGCTGTTTGTACCCGATGCTGCCGCGGTCGCCGGGAGGTCGAAGCCAGCGGCGGTGCTGCTCCGGCTCCAGTGGGTTTCTCTGCCTCTCCTGGCTGGGTCTGCCCCGTTGGGAGTATGGTGGCCAGGCCCAGCCCCTGCAGGGAGAGGAATACCTGAAAGGCACTACCCAGAGAGCCAGTACAACTTCCAAGCTAGTGCTCAAAATGTGTGTGTGTGTGCATGTGCATGCGTGTATGTGTACACGCATGGCCATGCATGTGTGTGTGTGTGGAGGGGTAGGGGATGATGGGCCCTGAGTCCCCTGTCCTTCTCTGGGTCTTCTGTGCTGGAGAAGCGGGTGACGATAAGGACTCTTCTCCTGACCGCTGACCGGCCGGGATTTCAGAAGCATTCCCACCATTCCCACCCCAATTGATTCTGCAGTTTGACTGTGGAATCTGAGTGGAGGAGACACCCCCCCCCCAAAAAAAAGCCTAAGGTATCATACCCAAGTGGTCAAACCATTCTGAAGTCTTTGCTGTGGCTGGCACCCAGCTCTCTGACACCTAGGGGCCTAGTACTCCCCTCTTACCTCACCCCAACAGCGAGTCTGGAGGGAAGGAAGTCTCCGCTGCCCCCCACCACCTGAGCCGCTGCTCTTGACCCCAGCCCCCCCTTTGGAGGGTGGGATTGACGGGTCTTCTCAAAAAAAGTAGCCACAAAGGAACCGGAGCCCAGGCTAGCAGTGCGCAGCACAAGCCAAGGCCGGGCCAGGCGTTTTGCTTCCTTTTTTTTTTTTCCTCTGTTAAAAGAAAAATGTGAAGTCACACTCGTTTCGTCAGGAAGTATTTGTCGCCCGCTTTAATCCGCACACGAGCTCCAGACTGAGGTTGGAGAGAAGCCCTTGAGCTCAAGGCGTCTGCAGGGAGGAAGCAGGGCTGGGGATCCAGACCTGGTGGCAGAGCATCCCACCTTCCTATGTCTATCTGGAGAGGAAAGTACCAGAACCAGTCCCACCTTTGAGAATGGGCAGCCGGGCACCGGTGGCTCACATCTGTAATCCTAGCTCCTCAGGAGGCTGAGATCTGAGGATCGTGGTTCAAAGCCAGCCTGGGCAGGAAAGTCCGTGAGACTCTTATCTCCAATAAACCACTAGAAAACCAGAAGTGGCAACTGTGGCTCAAGTGGTAGAGCACTTGCCTTGAGTTGAAGAGCTGAGGGACAGCGCCCAGGCCCAGAGTTCAAGCCCCACGACCAACAAAACAAACAAAAAATGGGCAAAGCACAGGATTTCCATCTGCCCAGCCATCTTGCTCCCTCCCCTGCTCGCTGCCTCACCCCCCCACTCCTCCACCCCCGCCCCTGCTCAGCCCTTCTGCCTGAGACCTGGGCTTCCTGCTAGGTGACTCTGCTTGTGAGGCAGGGGCGGGTCTTTCAGCTGACGGATGGAGTTAGCAGCAGGTCCCCCGCTGGACAGGGACAGGATGGCATCCAGGGAAGACCTCAGAGGTGGGCAAGCCATGGGCTTCGGAGCTTGGGGCTCCCCCCTCCAGTTGAGAAAGGGATGCATCTGAGGTCAGGTGGAGCCATGTGGGACAGTGCTGAAGGTTGACGTGAGCTCCTGGACGTGAAACCTGTCTCTGCTCCCTCCTGAGCCCCGGGACCCTCAGCACTTGGACACAAGGAGACACGCCCTCCAGTGCCCGCGTGCAGCCCACCGGCCCATTACAGGGAGCCACACAGGCAGCACAGTGGACAGAGAGCCCTCACAGCCACCTCCCCTGGCGCCGGTGTCGGGGACCTGCGCGGCCTCCGCTCTCCCCCAGGCAGTGGCAGATGCCCCGAGGCTTGGCCGCCATGGCTCGCCCACCGCCAGCTTTGTTTAGTCTGGGAGAACCTCCGTGGACAGGGCTCCTGGGTCTTTATTTTCTCTGAATCCTTCCAGACTCGTGCAGGCTGAGGACACCACTTCGGAAGGGAGCACATTACTGCCCTCAGTGGAGAAAGGATGGAGCTCTGCCCGGCTGAATCAGGGCTCCCTGGGGCTGAGACCCCACCCCTACAGGAAGGCAGCAGGGACCGGTCGCCCTCTGTGACTGAACCGGGAATGCTGGTGGTGGAGGGCGTTGCACTGGGTCTTCTCGGGAAGGGCCGAGGGAGCCACGTCCATCTTCACTGAACGGCCCCTCAAACCCCAGCCGGCACTCTGGCTGGCTGACCTTCCAGGCAGGGTCCCTGGGGGACCAGCTCTCAGCTTGGTTGAGTGGCTTTTTGGCCCTCAGGGAATTACTGTTCTGCCCCTTTCCATCTGCAGGGACAAAGAGCCCTATTTCTCTTGTAGAAAAGATGTGCTCAGAGCCAGGCACTGGTGGCCCAAACCTATAATCCTAGCTACTCAGGAGGCTGAGATAGGAGGATCTTGGTTTGAAGCCAGCCCAGGCAGAAAAATCCAGGATAGCCCAGGCCCTGAGTTCAAGCTCCAATCTGGACACACACACACACACACACACACACACACACACGCTTATAGTCAAGAGTTTGGGAAGTGGCTGAGAAACCTTCAGGAAGCAGGAGCTCTGGATGGTCAGCTCTGCAACCCAGCACAGCTCCAGAAAGAGGAGAGACAGATGCATCTCATGTTCACTAAGAAACACTGGTCTTTCACTTTGTGCAGAACCCTGAGCTTGGGCAGGGGTTGGAGAGAAGTTGAGGCGCCAGCCTTGCTTCGGGGTATCTGCAGGAGTGGAGAGCATGTGAGCAGGTGCGGTGATTGGCCCCATGCTCCTGTGCCACCCAGTCCTCCGGTGAGGCAGTGGGTATGGCTCTGAGCAGGGCCAGCCCGCCCCAGGCTGCAGCGGGGCAGCTGGGAGGCTCAGCGTGGCTAGGCTGGCAGAGGGCTGTGTGTACCTTGGCGGCAGGGTCAGGGGCCCAGAGCAAATGCCAAGGGCAGTTGTTTTGCATATTGCTCCTGTCCTCATTTGAAGTACATCTGTAACAGAGGGTGTGGTCCCGTTGGGTTGTAACAAAGCTGAGAATGTGGGTCACTTGGTGATGGGGTGGGCATCGCAGTGTCATAGCGCTCTGTCCCTCACACCCAGTGGTGGTGTTGGCATGAGCAAACCTGCTGCTCTGCCAGTCCTTAAACATGCCGCCTTTGAGAGTAAGTGTGACATATTGCCGTGTCACACTTGAGCGTGACAGGGGTGTGTAATCAGCCATCGGGCTTTGTTCATCAGTACTTAGCCTGCTCCCACTTATCAAGCACTCTGTGGGAGCCTCAAATGCCTCCTGGTTACTGGTCTGCTCATCCAGTGATGGACCACACCATCCCGTGATGGACCACACCATCCCGTGATGGACCTGCTCATTCAGTGACCGACCTGCTCATCCAGTGATGAACCCACACTATCCGGTGATGGACCTATACCATCCAGTGATGGACCCGCTCATCCAGTGATGGACCTGCTCATTCAGTGACCGACCTGCTCATCCAGTGATGAACCCACACTATCCAGTGATGGACCCGCTCATCCAGTGATGGACCTGCTCATCCAGTGATGGACCCATACCATCCAGTAATGGACCTGTTCATCCAGTGATGGACCCACTCATCCAGTGATGGACCTGCTCATCCAGTGATGGACCCATACCATCCAGTAATGGACCTGTTCATCCAGTGATGGTCCCACTCATCCAGTGATGGACCTGCTCATCCAGTGATGGACCCACACTATCCAGTGATGGACCCGCTCATCCAGTGATGGACCTGCTTATCCAGTGATGGACCCATACCATCCAGTAATGGACCTGTTCATCCAGTGATGGACCCACTCATCCAGTGATGGACCTGCTCATCCAGTGATGAACCCACACTATCCAGTGATGGACCCGCTCATCCAGTGATGGACCTGCTTATCCAGTGATGGACCCATGCCATCCAGTAATGGACCTGTTCATCCAGTGATGGACCCACTCATCCAGTGATGGACCTGCTCATCCAGTGATGGACCCACACCATCCAGTGATGGACCCACTCATCCAGTGATGGACCTGCTCATCCAGTGATGCACCTGCTCATCCAGTGATGCACCTGCTCATCCAGTGATGGACCCATACCATTCAGTGATGCACCTGTTCATCCAGTGATGGACCTGCTCATCCAGTGATGGACCCGCACCATCCAGTGATGGACCCACTCATCTAGTGATAGACCTGCTCATCCAGTGATGGACCTGCTCATCCAGTGATGGACCCGCTCATCCAATGATGGACCCACACCATTCAGTGATGCACCTGTTCATCCAGCGATGGACCCACACCATCCAGTGATGGACCCGCTCATCCAGTGATGGACCCGCACCATCCAGTGATGGACCTGCTCATCCAGTGATGGACCCGCTCATCCAATGATGGACCCACACCATTCAGTGATGCACCTGTTCATCCAGTGATGGACCCACACCATCCAGTGATGGACCCGCTCATCCAGTGATGGACCCACACCATCCAGTGATGGACCCGCTCATCCAGTGATGGACCCACACCATCCAGTGATGGACCTGCTCATCCAGTGATGGACCTGCACCATCCAGGCCATGGTGTCTGTGACTCATGAACCCTGACAAGGTCACCCAGCTGTGAGCTTTGTAGCACATGTCGGCCCCATTAGATGATGTGTGACTCCGTGTCAGTGAGGGGACTAGGGGGCAGGCCGTGTGCGTGGTGTGTCACTCCACCCACTCCCTGCCCAGCGGCCACCTCTCTCAGGGCCTGCGGTCAGTCTCACAGCACTGCTGGCCTTATCTGTGTCAGTGAGTGCTGGGTTCTCTGCTCTTTATCTCTCTCCTGGCACCTGGCTTAGTGCCGGGGGCCCAGCGACCCCCATCTGCATCTGATGTGAGGATTTTGAGGACCAGAGGTAGCATAAAAGCTGGCAGGGGAGACCGGTGGCAGAAAGGATCAGAGAAGGCAACAAAACCCTCAGTAGCCAATCAAAGCCAGCTACCATCTGGAAGGGCAGCTCAGAGGCAAGAAAGAATAAGCATGGCCGAGGGAGCAAGAGAAGGACTAGGATCCAGGGTCTGGCACTCCAGGAGAGCAAAGCAAAGAAGCCTCGGGGGAGCTGCCCACCCAGGTGCCTCCAGGGACCACCGAACCCCCAGGGAGAAAGCTAGAGGTTTAGGGAACGGTGAGCAGGTGGAAGATGCAGGAGCAGGTCCGACATCTGGGGTGGTTTGAAAGAGCCACACCTCAGAGACCTGGGAGCATGTGACTGTGGTTTCAATCAGCAGATTCCAGCATGAACCTCTCACGTTGCTGTGACAAGACGCCCAACACACTGACTCCTAAGAGGGAGGGAGAGCCAGCCTTGGTGTCTCACCCCTAGCTGCCCAGGAGGCTGAGACCTGAGGACCGAGGTCCAAAACCAGCCAGGGAAAGGAAAATCCACGAGACTCTTACCTCTAATTAGCTAGCACAGAAAGCCAGACGTGGAGATATGACTCAAGTGGCAGAGCCCTGGAGAGAAAAAGCTAAGGGACAGAGGCCGGGCCCTGAGTTCAAGTCCAGTACTGGCACACACAAAATTCAAGAGGAAGGGCTTCGCAGTCTCAGAGGCTTCAGCTCCATTGATGTCATTGATGTGGGCTCGTAGGTAAGCAGCATCATGCAGGGGGGCAGGGGGCGAGCAAGGCTGCTTGACTCCTAGTGGCTAGGAAGCAGGGACAGACTCCAGAAAGGGCCAGGAATGATGTGCCTTTCAGGTCATACCTTCCGCGGCTGCCGGCCCGGCCCCACCGCCTACCAGCCCATTCGGTTTGAGCTCATTGGTGACTTAACTCACCGATGGCAGCCTGCCCTTGTGATCCAAGCACCCACCAGAGAACCGAGCCTTCCACACACAAGAACCTTCACACACAAACACTACAGCTATCGCTCGGACCCCGAGCCGCCCCCTTGAGTCTGATTCCTGCGCCCTCTTTTCTCCCTACTCAGCACTGAGCCATCAGCATCCTGGTCCTGTCTCCTCAGAGGCACAAACTGCACAGCAAGAACTGTCTGTGATGCTGGGAACCTTCTAGAACTGCCCTGTCTTCTACAGGAACCATGGGCCACTTGGTGGGCAGAGCCAGTACAACTCAACACTAGAGAATTCTTTTTACTTAGCTTTATGTTTATTTAAAGGGCAACTCTATTGTATGAAATTTGTCCACGTCTCATGCAACATCCATGCGTGGTTTATTGCCATCTCCCCTAGCTTCCTCTCTTCCTACAGCCTTTCCCCGCTTGCGCCCACCCCTGTTTACGTGTGTCAGGGTAACTAACGACTCTATCCATCCATGGAGAGTTTCAGTCTTAAAGCCTGGACTTTCCTCATTCCTTCAGTGCTACAGAGGTGGACTTTGCACCTGGGAGCATGGTGAACTCTGCTGGCTGCCGTTATCTGTTTACTTTCAGCACTTATCACCCACAACCACAACCTCATTTTCCTTGACTCCCTTCCACCCGGCAAGCTTGCCCGGGGCTTCCCGCGGCCATCTCCGACCTCACCCGACACAGAGCAAGGCTCAGAAAACACAGACTGCACAAATGCTAAGAAAAAAAGCATCATGGTGTTTGTAGCTGGAGATCGAAGCGCTGGGGACAGAGGTTGGGTTTGATATTTCGGTGGTTCCCTGCATGTCGAGCACCTGGAGTGTCTTTGGAGTTTTGGTGGCCCTCTGCTGGGCTGTCCCCAGCTCAGTCCAGCTCACAGTAGTATCTCTCTAAGCATCAGCTATGGGCCATCATCCAGGGCTTGGAAAGGCAGAGTGGTCAGACAAGGCGTGTTTGCAATCAAAAAGATCCACGGGAATCTGGCCATGTGTCTGAGCTCTGGGTCTATCTGTCGTTTGGGCTATTACTGAGTAATTACTTAGCAAAGCTACTGTTCCAAGCTGGCTGAGATGCCCCAGACATCCCCAGGTGCACAGTTCATACCTGAGCCGTGTTCTACTACCCAGTGGAGACACACCAGGCTGCTAGAGCCTGCAGATATGCCTGCCAGCTTCTTCCCATCGTGCTTCTCTGGTGGGTGTGTGCTCGGCATACGCTGGGACACTGGAGACCGACGGAGTCAGTGCTGGCTGAATTTGGGGAGCACATTGATTGAATGACAGTGCAGGTTGTACAGACTTGTCCTGACTGTACTGTCTGTTCTACTAGTTGTCAGCTGCAGGTCTGGGGTATTAAAACATCGTCTTAGAAGAAAGAGAGTAAGCCTTTGGCCACGTGTACTAAACCAGGCAGGAACAAGCTTGTCACTGTCACTGCTCTGTGGGCCAGGACTGGCCTTGAGGACACACTGAGTGTAGGTTCGGGGGTAACCTACAAAGGCTAGCAAGTCATTAAATTCACATGCATGCATTAGAAAATAAGCCAATCAGGAACATGGGTTTTATAAGTAGAAATGCATGTAAAAATGCACATAGAGGCTTTATTGAGACATAATTCACATGCTGTGACCTTTACCCTTTTTTTGTCCATGTCAGTACTGAGGCTTGGAACTCAGAGCCTGAACACTGTCCCTTAGCTCTTTCTCTTATGGCTGGCTCTCTACCACTTGAGCCACAGCTCTACTTCCGGCTTTTTAGTGGTTAATTGGAGATAAAGGTCTCACAAATTTTCCTACCCGGACTGGCTTTGAACCTGGATCCTCAGATCTCCTGAGGAGCTAGGGTTACGGGTATGAACCACAGGCACCTTTCTGAAGCAAAAGCTTTATACACAGTGCTACTGCTGTCACTCTTGTCACTATGTCTGAGTGTGTATGTGCACATGCATGCACGGGAAGGTGTGTGTACGGGGATAAGCATAAATGTGGGTGTGAGAAGTGCGTGTGTAAGAGTATGCACGCATGTGCATATGTATGTGTCAGCCTGTGTGTCTTTGTTCACGCATGTGTGTGAGATGTGGAGCAACGTTGGGCAGTCAGACACCCCTGTTTGAAGATTTGGGCTGTGGCTGTGGGTGTTGAGGGGGATGGCGGGGAAGGAGTTAACTCCCCAGGGCTAGAGCTGAGTCCTGTCCTGAGATGGAGACATCCCTTCCCGCTAATGAGAACCAGAGCGTCCTGCAACAATTGCGCAGTGTTACCCCTGCTCTAAGGGACCCAGCTTTGCTGCCGTGCCGTGCCCAGAACGCGTGCGTGCTCCATGTCTAGACGACTCCTTTGCTCTCTTTCACCTCAGGAGATGCATGAGAGGAGCCAAGGACACAGAGGGACAGAGACAGACAGAGACAGATTCTTGGGTAGAACTTGACTCTGCAGCGCTTGTCCCGCGGAAGCTGGCCTCGCTCTCCCCTGCCGTCGCCACACCAGGCCTGTGCCTGACTCCTGGGTTAGCTTCCTGGCTACAGAGCCACGGGGCCCGTTGGCAATGTCTTGGAGATGCTCAGAGGAAGACAGAAAGGAAAGCAATGCTCAAGACTCCATTTCCCGCCCAGGACGAAGCCAGGCTTCAATCGGCATTGCCTTCATTCATTTCCCCCACCCTGACCGGCTAGCCAATGAAGAAACGGAGGCGCAGGGAGGCCGAGCTGCCCTCGGATGGCATCGCCAGGGAGGTGTGGCATCTCTGGGTCTGTTGGGGTATGAACGGGTCCCTACAGCTGCTCTCTGTGCCATAGAACGGTGGGGGTTTGCTCTGGGGCCACACAGGACCCGAGATGCAGATCCACCGCATTCCTCCCAGATCCAAAAGGCAGGATTCCCACCCCCAACCCCAGTCTCCTACCCTGAGCCGGGCTTACAGGTAAGCCCCCAGGGCACTGGCCGGCCACACGCTTCAGGAGCCCCAAGAAAGCAGCTTAGGAAGGTCCAGGAAGATGAGGTTCAGGAGCTCGGCCTGTCCCAATGGCAGAATGCGGGGTGTGAACAGGCAGGCCCGTGGGCCCCTGCCGTGTGACACGCCTCCGGCGAGGTAGCACTTATCTGAGAGCACAGCCCGGCTTACCCCGTGCCTCCAGCCGGGTCTGCAATGCCAGCAGCCCCTGGGCCCCTGTGGGGCTCCTTCTCATGCCCAGCACCTGCCAGAGCCTGCGGCCAGTTCAGCGACCCAGGGAGGAGGGAGGAGGAGGAACCTGTGGCCTGGCCCTGGAGAGAGGAGCATCCCTTAGCCAGTCGGGTGGTTCAAGGGCAAGATGGCAGGTGGATGCAGGACTGAGGCCTGGGAAGAAAGAGCTGGGGGCCGGAGGCCCATGCTCCCCCTCTGCCTAGGCCTGTGTTGCAGGCAGACTGCCCTCCCGCTGCGCCCTCAGGTCCCTCTCCCTCCTGGAGGCCTGCAGTGTCTGGCTTCATCTGTTCCTTTGGGGAGGCCTGGGGAGGCCAGAGGGAGCCCAGGGCCATGGTGGAGGCTCACCAAAGAGGCCGCAACAGCAAGGGGCCTCCAGGAAGGGACCCTCCTTCCTGCTCCACGAAAACCGCACCACGGCCAAGCTGCTCTGCTCTCCGAAGGCTGGAATTTCAAACTCACACAAATACTCCGCCGCATTTGGGGCAGGTTCCAGAGAGGCATTTATGTTGGCCGAGCCAGTGTTTTCCTTTTATTGCTGTTAGGAGATTCAACATTTTTCCAGAAATAACTTCTGAAAAGTGTGCCTGGATTTTGAACACGTGTGATCCTAACCTGTGGGAAAGGGGTTTTGCGAGACACGCCTGCACCCCCGGGGTGCACCATGTGCATGTGCATGTGTGAGTGTGCATGTTTGCGCACGTCACATACATTCAGACATTAGTACCCAGGGCACACCCTTCGGAAGGGCCTGGGTTTTCCTCCAAGGGGCCACATTTGCAGGCAATGGCACACGCATGTGACAGCACACATGTGGACTCGGGCCACGTTCCATGCCAGGGCATGCCAGGAAGCATCGGGGCTCTTGCCCACTATTGTGAACACCCACCCTGGCCAGCTGATGATCAGGGGTGTGGTGTTGGCTGTCTTATCCCTGGTCCTGCCTCCAGAGCGTGAAGCAATGGGAGCAATGGCGGGGAGGAACTGAGCAGCTGGCTGGCGGTGAGGCACCCTTGGGGACTCTGCTCACCTCTGGAGCTGAGCTGCATGCGCCTGTGATGGACCAAGTCAGCGTGAGGCCACGCAGAGCCCTGCCAGCCAGATTCACCCCGCACCCCAGTGAGGGGATGCTGGTATCGCAGGGGAGGGAGAGGGGAAGGCTCTGAGATCCATACGGCCATGTCCTGGTGTTCTTCCACTCCCACTGGGCATCCAGGCAATAGATAGATCCAGCTGATAGAAATTGCCCGTGGGGGTCCGCCGTGCCCAGCTGGGGAGGCTGTGTGGCTCATGCCCTGGGGTCCCTACTCGGAGGCCGGTGTGGCAGGACAGGACCTGGCAGGAGGGGGGGGGGGTAAGCCCGGCACCGCTCCTGCCCGTAGCCAAGCGTGGGATTTGTGAATGTGTGAGGGTATTAGCTGCCAGCCAGGCCTGGAACGCCGCCCGCGGCCCAGCGTCCGGGAAAGCCCGGCGCGGTGCGGCGTAGCTCCGCACGGCTGGCTCTTGCCCAGCGTCCAGAAACAGGAAGTATTAATGGGGGGAAAATGTGCACACTGTTAGCACTCGGCCACGATTTATCGCCGATTATGGGGGAACCCTGGGCCGGTTGCAGAGCTCGGCCATCTGAAAATAAAATGTAATTAATGAGTCACCCACTGTCAGTACAGGAAGTGAGGTCCCTGGACCACGGTCTGTCCCCATGGGGTGTGAAGCAGACCCCAGCCTGTCACCGAAGCCTGAGGGAAGAAGCCCGGGCCTGGAGCAGCCGGGGGGGGGGGCAGGGGGGCAGGGAAACCTCCGAGGATAGTGATGCAGACCTCTGGGGGCAGGACCCTCACAAGATCACTTTCACTAGGTTTTCTCAACACCCTGCTGCCCAAGACTATTTATGTCATTGTCCCTGAAAGCAGAAGGAGAGACAGAGATGGATAAACATGGAGAGTCAGAAAGAGAGACTGTGTCTCAGTACAGGCTGGAAGATCTGCTTCACCTGACTGATCAGACAAGCAGGTAATGGGGGAGCCACAGGTTCGAGGATGGTCAGGACTAGGGCCAAGAAAACCCAGGACCCCTCCCACAATCCTACTCATGGCCTCGCCCTCTGGTCCTGCTCCATCTAGGAGCCAACTTCTTTCCCCCAGCTCATACGCTGTCTCTCTGCCATTTTCTCTGCCTGTGTGTCTCTATCTCTCTGTCTCGGTTTCTCTTATCTCTGTCTCTCTCTGTCTCTGCCTCTTCCTGTCTCTCTGTCTCTTTCTGTCTCTATTTCTCTTTTCGCTGTCTCTGTGTCTGTCTCTGTATTTCTCTCTGCCTTTATGTTACCTATCTGTCTCTGTCTCTGTCCTATCTCTGCCTTCCCTGCCTCTGTGTGTGTCTCTGTCTCTGTTTCTCTCTATACACACACACACACACACACACACGTACACACACACACACACACACACACACACACACACACACACACACACATACACACGCGTGTTTCTGTTTGTCTCACTGTTTCTCTGTTTTTCTTATGGCTCCTCTCTCTTTCTCTCTCTCTGTTTCTCTCTTCTCTCTCTGTTTCTCTCTCCTCTTCCCCCACTACTGAAGGCCTATGGGGGCTTGGGTTGTGTCCCCATCTTTATTGCCCGCCCGTAGCCAGCTTGTTCTCGGAACGGCTCCTCCCCCTCCCCCTCTCCTCCTGAGTTCTTTGATCTTTTGGTTCAGGTTCAGTTGCTTCATTTTTGGCAATTACCAGCCTGGAGGGAGGATGGTCCGACCTGCAGCCACAGTCTGGCAGACAGATGGGACAGGAAGCCCGGAGTTTATTTCAGCCTTCGCCCCTATTCATCTTGGATAGATTACAACAGTAGCAACTCCAAATGTCTTCATAGCCCGTTTATGATAGAGCGATGGTAACATCACAGAAAAAGAGGAGTGCGCCGATTAGCCATATCCGGGGGAAGATGGATCGGCTGAGGGGTGGCTGTTCAGAACAGCACCCTCCGTCCTGGAAGGCCAGAGGGGCAGGACCCCCGGCTGCGAGAGCCAGGACACTTGCCAGGGAGCCCTGTACTCTCTCGGCTATCCCGCGCCTCTCCCCCTGCATTCCCTTCTTTCCTAAGTCTTTGAAAGTCCACAGGACAATTCCTCAGCTGCCCAAATAAATCAGGCTGTGGCGGCCGCTTTGCGCAGGGCTGGGATTTATACGTGGATTTCGGGAAGAGGGGCAGATCCATCATGGCAGGAATGCCACACGGATAGGTTTTGAAGTTTGCTTGATTTGGAGGAGGGGGTGGCTGGAAGGTGGGGAGCAAACCCCAGGAACTGGCATCCGGTGCATGGCGGACATGGCCCGGGACACTTCCCCTTTGTTCTTTGTCCTAGGGAGCAGTTAGCAAGTTGTTATTCTTTGTTATACTTTTTTTTAATGAGCCAAGAGAACATGGTCTCTGTCCCTGGGCGCCTGGAGAGAAAAGGGGCCTGGAAGCTTTTGTCTTTTGCATTTTTCATCTCTTTGCTTTACATGAAAACTGACAAGATCCCCCCACCCCCCCGCCCACCCCTCCATGAGGGAAAGCTGATCTGCCCTGGCTGCTTTCAAAGGGCTCCAATTTATAGCATCCCTAGCGACTTCATTTCTAATCACATTCTTACTCTCCCGGCCTACCAATTGTGACTCCCCCAGGACACTCTGCTTTCTATTGATTAGAGCCGGGCTGCAGAGGTGAGGTCCGGGATGAATGGGGTGGGGGTGGGGGCACGGATGCCCTGGCCCATGGCGGTGGCCCGGCCCGCAGAGGTACCTGAGGGTTTGAATGACATCTCAAGGGACAGTATCAGGCTTCCAGATTCCTTTCATCCATCAGATGAGAGAAGAGCGGCCGCCTTCAGTGGGACGGGCCAGGCCTTCCTCCTGGAGGGAAGAGCTCAGGCCACACAGGTAAAGGCAGAGCGGCCTTCTCCTCCACAGGACCGCGTGGGAACGGTGATGGGGCGGGCGGGGCCGGAGATGCCTTTCATCTGGGACTCAAGTTGAAAGGCCAGGGCCTCTGTGGAGCCTCCCCGGTGGTCCAGCCCTCCCCCCTCCATGCCCCGGTGCACCCCATACTGCCAGTGTGGGGCTCAGCCAGCCTGTCTGGAGGGTGGGGTTTAGCTCGAAAGAGCTGCCGCGGGACCAGCCAGGGAATGGGTCACGTGCACTTGAGGGAAGAATGTCAACAGTCTGTGCTTAGTGCGGAGAGGAAGGTGGGACCAGGAGCCGACGGCGGAGCCAGGAGGCAGCGAGTGTGAGTGAGGGCCAGCCGGGCCCACGTCCTCCGCAACACGCCTCTGTCCCCAGTACGCACCTTCGGTGATCTGCGCTCAAGGGACAGCCGCATGAGTCACCCACAGGTGTGGCTGGCTTTCCCATGGGAGATGAGACAGGGAGGAGGTGGGGATGAGGACCCCAGGGGACCCCAGCTGACAAGGAGGGGCGAAAGGGGTGCTCATCCTCCCTGGACTCCCGCTTTCGGTCCATCTGTTTGTTGTTGGGCAAAGGGTGGGCATGGCCCCCAGGGTCTCAGCATCCAGTCCTAAGGCCCTAGAATGCTCTGGGTCTGGGTGTCACTTGACCTTCCAGAAGCTTCCCATTTGCATCAGGAGCCAACTTCCTCTGGGGCCCTGATGTCCTCCGGTCCCTGTGGACCAGACCCATCTGCCCAGCCTCTGACCACCCAGCCGCAGACACAGCTGCTCCGGGAAGCCGTCAGAGGACAGCTGGCTGGGCCAGGACGGTCGGTCACCCTGGCCGCCGCCCACGAGCGCCATGCCAGCTCCTCTCCTCTTCCTTCCCCTCTTCCTCTTCCTCTCTTCCCCCGGACACCACAGCGCCTCCAGGGTGACATGGCTAATGGGATTATTTCCTTTAATAAAGACCCAAAAAACTTTCCAGAGGCAAAATGACAGGCTGGTTAACTTTATATCCCAACTCCAAAAAGATACATTTTCCTCTTTGTAACGCACTAGTTAGTGGTTACTGGCACATTACATTAACTAATTTGAGATCGAATTATCAAATTTGCTCATTGCTGCTAGCGCTAATTTGAAACCTTACAATAAAGACCAGTTTGAGGGGCACATGAAAGTTCGCCACCCACAGCGGCCGGAGCGGGCCGGAGCATCGCAGACATCTCACAAAGGGTTCGGGGTAATTGCAGTCATGAGCCAGGCTTGATTGAAGAAAATTATACCCCAGATTTTTTTTTTTTTACTGCAAGGGTTTTTTTTTTTTGTGTGTGTGGCTTTTCTTAAATTATGCGGTGAAACTCAATTATAAGGGAAGACACGTACCGGATTTTAATAACTGTATTAAGAGTGTCCTTGGAGCTGTTTCCTGAGCCATCTCATCAGGTTGCTAACCTACAGCTTTCTTAGCCCTGGCTCTGCTCTGCTCTTGAGCTCTTGTTGATTGGCTAGTTTTTAAGAAAATTCGTTTTGTTCCCCCGTGTCCTTTTCTTCTTATTCTTTCACAATTTAAACCAGAAGATGTAGGCAAAGAAGATAGGGCACATCACAAACATAAAATTTATTTCCCAGTTTGGGGCCATTCCTTGCCAGCATCCTTTCCACACAAGCCCATCACCCCCCCCCCCACTGCCCATGGTGTTTGAATTCCCCCACAAGGTGCCCCCATCTCCAAAATTACAAATGACAAAAATATGTATTTATAAACGTGGAACATCATCTGGACATTTAGAGTATGCCAAAATGAAAAGGTCCCTCCCCACCAATTTATTGAGAAATAGGTAACAATAAGAAGCTACTTAAAAAAAAAAAAAGCCAAGGAAGTTGAACTCGCTGTCGGCCTTGCTCTACTTTCTCAGGAAAGATGCAGTTCCAGGTGAGAAATAAAGACCCTGAGATCCGTGATTCACTCATTTATATCTTCAGTGCTGCAAATGGTCACAGACATGGCCAGACAGGGCACAGGTGACTTCTGAGACACCAGGGATTCCTGTCCCGTGAGCCCCGCTGACGGCCAGGGTCCCGCTGTCAGGAAAGACCACTGCCGCTGTATCCTGCCTGCAGAAGGGGTCCCGGGAGCAGGGACCTGAGCACCATGTCCCACTCCTACGGGAGAGAGAGATCACTGGCAACGAAGTTGGATGCTTGCTTGCAAGGCAGGAGGGTCATTGTCTTCCTTTGGCATTCTTGGGAATTGGTGCCAAGAAGTCTGACCTTCTCTAATTTGCAAGGACCGAGGCCGAAGGAGAAGGCTGAAGTCATCAGCCATCCTGAGGGAGCCTCTGGAGTAGAAAGGGGAGAGACCCCCACCCAGGGAGAGGGGACCAGCATCTTACTGGCTGACCCCTGGTTCAGGGTTGGAAAGAGAATGGGGAGGCACTGAGGTCCTCATCCAGCTTACTTCATGGTAGCGGGAAAACTGAAGCCCAGGGCTGCTTCTCATTTCATCGTGTCACGGGACGGAGCTGCTGCTCAGGCTGGGTCTGCTGGCTCCAAGTCTGAGGTCTTTCTTCTCCATTACCCCAGCCCACCTGCCTGGCCTGGGAAGCCACTGTCCACAGCAAGCTCCTGCTCCTCCCGGGGCTCTCCCCAGTGTCTCCACAGAGCTGTCTGTCTGCAAATATGTCCACACATTTGCAGAGGACAAGCTGTGAGCAGTCAGATTAGATTAATGGCCTTTGAGCCATAGGTAGCACCCCTGAGGTTCCCTGGGACATCAGTTGCACCCCAGTGAGTAAGACATTGGTGACTATGAGAAGAGAGGCCAGCAAAGCCATCCCCTAAGAAGGTGGGGGTGGGGAGGCGGAGGCTGGTAGCTACCTACACCTCCTGGGTATGGCCTCCTGAGACTGCTGCTTCCTTTCCCAGCACAGCACCCTCTACTGTTAGTTGGCAGTAATACAGCCCTATTCACACACACACACACACACACACACACACACACACACACACACACACACACACACACACACACACACACACACACACACACACACACACACACACACAATTTGTGTCCCTTGAGGACCGGACCCTAGGAATCCCTGGGGATGGAGACTATGCGGAGGCTCACTGGTGGCATTCTGCGTGTGCATGCCTGTGCACCTAGAGTGTGGGTGAGTGTAATGGGGAGCCTGAGTGTGAACTTGACCCCTGCAAGGCCCCATGCCATGGGCCACCGCAGGGGGGGCAGGGGGGGCACGGGAGCCCATGGGCTGTCTGGCTTGCTGCCTTGGGGAGCAGCCTTGTTTATCCTGTGAGCCAAGTCAGAGCTATATTATCTCAGGGCACAAAGTCTACCTCATTTGCCCCTGGCCCAGATCAGGAAAGAGAGGAAGAATCGATAATGCTGACCTACCCGTTTAAAGAAAACTCCAGGACTGTTAGAACACGGAGGGCCTTCCTGCCATAGCCGCTTCTGGTGCTGCACGAAGGTCCTCTGGAGATAAGACAAAGTCCTTTGGCCGCCATCCATCCCCAGGCCCAGGTGGCTCAGCAGCCACACCCAGTGGCTGACACCTGCCAAGCCACACCTGCATATCACAGTTCCCGCCCAGCCCGGAGAGGAGCCTGGGTCCCATGCCAGGAGAGCAAGCCACAGCGGCCCGCCACCCCTCAGCCAGCAGTGTGGTCTAGTCGGGGACCCAAGGAAGATGCCTTCCTTGCTCGGACTCTTGTGCACAGCCCCAGCCCCAAGAGGGACCCAGGCTGGACCAGGGCCTGTCCTCATCTCTCTCTCTCTCTCGCTCTCGCTCTCTCTCTCTCACACACACACACACACACACACACATGAGCATCTGAGGACTATGAGTACATCCATGGGGCTATCAGGAGGGAGAGCAGGGGATGGGGAGAGGGTAGAGTGTGGTTGGCTGTGGAAGTGGCCACACATAGCAGCCAGTGGGCTTGATGCCACGGGTGCAGGGGTGTGAGAGTGTGAATACACGTGTAAGAGCGTGTTCATGCCTGGGGAGGGTTTGGGGTGCAGGTGTGCGTGTGTCTGAGTACTCGTGCAGGGGTGTGAGAGTGTGAATACACGTGTAAGAGCGTGTTCATGCCTGGGGAGGGTTTGGGGTGCAGGTGTGAGTGTGTCTGAGTACTCGTGCAGGGGTGTGAGAGTGTGAATACACGTGTAAGAGCGTGTTCATGCCTGGGGAGGGTTTGGGGTGCAGGTGTGCGTGTGTCTGAGTACTCGTGTGCGTGTGTCTGGGGTTGAGGATGATGAAAGCACACTTGTGTGTGTGTGTGTGTATTTCTGTGCACATGTGTGTGCATTTCCACGTGGGTGCATGTGTGTTGGTATGTGTCATGATGTGAATTGATGTGTAGGTATGTGAATATGTGTGTGTGTGTGTGTGTGTAGGCACCCACGTGTCTGGGTGTTTTGTGAGGTCGTGTGTGTGTGTGTGTGCTGGGTACAGTGTGTACATTTAGAGGTGTGCAGGTGTGCAAGACTGTGAGCATGAGCAGGCTCCGAGAGAGGAACAACCCGAAACATAGGTGCCCGCTGGCTCCGTTACACCGTTTCCTTCTCCTCCAGAGTCTATAAATCTCACACTCCTTGTAAAAACGGAATTTAAAGACAGTGGAGCCTCCTGGGCTGCCCTGTGTGTGCCCCTGGGTGCCCAGGCCCAGCGCGTGCTCCGAGGCTGGTCCCCCGCAGTCCTCTGGGCATCCCCACTCTAAGCTGGTAGCGGGGAACGGCTGGCCCTGGGACAGGACGGTGTCCTCCAGGTGCGCACAGGCCGGCTGTGCTGGGAGTGCCGGCTGTGCTGCGCCAGGAGCCCAGCCCCGCTGCCCAGGGAGGGGAAGTGGCGGCCAGGCCTCCATCTTCCCTCTGCCTTTCCTGCTGTAGTGCGGGTCCCTGGACTGCTGGTCCTGCCATCCCTCCCAACCTCCCACTTGCTACAGCTATGGAAGGAGGAAGGACATTTGCACTTTGTTCCTTAGGAGTGTGGCTAGGATGTGGCTAGGTGGGTCTCCCTGAATTCTGTCTCTTCTACCACACACAGCCTGTGCTTGCTTTCCGCAGCTTTGGACGGTGGGCGTGGCACTGTGGGCACACCCTCCCACCCCGAGCCGCCACACCCGGCCCCTGCTCTCAGAACCTTCCGCTGCCTTTGGCTGTGTTCGGCTGGTCTCTGGGTGGTGGCAGCATCCTGGCATCTGTGGGCACCATCTAGGTTGGCACGTGCCGTTTACCGCAGTCTCCTGCTCGTTTGATGAGGGAGCAAAATACTACTGTCATCTTCTCAGCGCTGGGCTTTCATGGGGGTCTGGGTAGCCATGAGCTTCGTCATAAAAAGCTCCATCAAGGGCCGGCAGGAGTGGTGGTACTTTCCGGCAGGCCTGATTACCCTTAATCCCAAGCAGTAAAAACTACAGGCCTCGCATCCCAGAACCTCATCCACCCGAGCTCCCCTGCCCCCCGGTATTTACAACTGCTGGCTGCAGCATGTAACGACGTGATAGCTTGTGTAATGATGTCAAAGGGACCTTTGCAGTTCAGGGAGTTCTCTGTGCCCCCCGCCCCGTGTTCCATGACCCCCCCCACCTCGCGGGAGGCTCAGAGGGGTGCAGGGAGGAGAGGGGAGGAGAGGAGCAGGCTGGCGGGGCCCCAGGCAGGCACTCTGGGGGCAGCTCGGAGAAGGGGGGTCATCTTGCTTCACTTGCTTCTCCTCTCTTGGGCCGCAGTGCTCAGGACTGAAGTCCAACAGCCTCCCCATGGCCACAGCCCCCTCCTTTTCTGGATGCTTGCTTCCTCGCTGGGTAAACCAGTCAATCCCCTCCCCCCCCCCCCTCCTTGCCCCAGCTCCGCATGGCCCCTGAGCTCCCCGGCCAGTTCTGAAGTGGGGCAGCCCTGATCTCGCATCCAGGCCCAACTCGTGACTTTCTGAGATAGAAAAGGGCACCGGTGGCTCACACCTGTAATCCTAGCTGCTCCAGAGGCCAAGATCTGAGGATCATGGTTCAAAGACAGCCCAGGCATGAGAAGAGCCTGGAACTGTAGCTCAAGTGGTAGGGTGGCAGTCTTGAGTAAAAAACCTAAAGGACAGCAGCCCAGCCCTGAGCTTAAACCCCAGTACCCAGTACTGGCACAAAGAAAGGGGGGGGTCTTTCCTGTGCGGTGCTCTCCTTTGTAGGGAGGAAGGATGCCCACCGTCAGCATGAGCAGCTGGACCCCGTGCTCCCCTCGGACACAAAGTGGGGACATCCTTCCTTGGAGTAGGGAGGGGTCTTGAAGGGATGGTAGAGCCCCGCCCCCAGCCATGCCCAGAGAGGAAAAGAACACCCCAGCCCTGCCTCCAAACCCCTCCATGCCCCAAGTGCACACCCAGCCAGAGGCCACACCCCAGGAACAGGACCCCAGGGACAGCCAAGGGGCGGCGCGAGGGTCCTGGAGCCACCCTAACAAGCCCCCCATCCCGGGAGCTTAAAACGTGATGGGGCCCTGGAAGTCCAAAACCAAGCGAAGGCCCGGCTGGCTCCCTTGAGCCGTGCCGAGGATCTGGCCCGGGCGACTCTGGCGGTGTTGGTGCTTGTGGCTTTTTGACCTGCTCTCTGAGCTCCTCCTCCAGCTTCCTGTGGCCTCTCCCTGACCATCTCCACCCGTCCATCTTCTGGTCAGGACACCAGTGGTTGGATGAGAGCCTGGCCTAACCTCATGTGCTCTGGTCTTCACCCACTGCATCTACAAAAGCCTGGTTCTTGGATGAGGACCTGTCAGATGCTCCCGTGAGTGTGAATGTGGGGGGAGAGCACCATCGCGCTGCTTTCTGCCGCTGACCGCTGGGCATGCGTGCAGCCTGGTCTCGGGAGCAGAGCCCCAGTGAAAGAGATCTGGAGGCAGTGGTGGCCACCAGCCAGGCCTCTGACAATCGTCTCTCCAGGAGGCCAGGTGGCAGAGGGAGGCTGCTCTGTGTCAGGGGTGAGGACAGGAAAGGTAGCTCCTCCCCACCCCCACCCCAGACCATGCCCCGCCCGCTGGCCCTGCACAAGGACCCCTCTGTCTTGGACAGAGAATCCTCTGCTCCTGGCAGGAATCAGCTTTCAGCCCCACCCCTCACCCCCGGCTGGGCTCCACCAATGACCTGGGGCGGCGGGGGGGGGGGGGGGGGGACGAGCCTGTGGACAGGCTGGGGGGATGCTGCGTGACCTTGGACCCCAAGCCCTAGCGGAGTCCAGCAGGCATGGAGGCCTCTACACTCCCGTGGGGACCAAATTTTGAAATATTTTTGGGGGGGCCTACATCCTTGTGATTTTTTTTCTTCTTACTGAATTGTCGCTCTGCAGGATTCCCCTCAAAGCCTGGCCCCATAACCCTGTAAGACTCCAGGGGAAAACAGTCCAAGTCCACGTGTGCGCGCCCGAGAGGAGGAGAGGCCAGGGGCTGACTGGCAGGCTGTTCCCCACAAGAACCTTGGGGTTCCGTGGCGCGGACTGAGGCTGAGGCCCCTCTGCCCCCCCATTCCCCTCTCTCCACGCAGTGTCCCTTCTGACCCCTCCACCCCATCTCCCCAGCCGCCTTCCGTGGCGTCATCTTTCCATGTCCGCCCTAGGGGACCAGGACCAACAATGCCAAGGGTCCCAGGTGGAGATGGTCACCCCCACAGAGGCCACGTTAGCCTGATTCCACAGCCGATCTGGTGAGCGCCGGTGACCGCCGTGCACCTGGGCCTCCCACAGACGCCTGGAAAGGAAGCTGAGCCTTTCTGAAGTTGGGGTGGTGGTAGCAGGGAGGGACACAGAACGTGGACACGCTGCTGGGTGGCACGAAGGCCCCGGCACCTGCCCCTCCCGGTGCCTGCCTGGCCTGAGGGGTTCAGAGGGCACGGGGGGGGGGGTCTCCAAGCCACTTCTGGATCCCTGTCTCACATGTGGGAAGCTGGGCTTGCTGGGCTCGAGTCCAGCAGCAAGGCTGTCCCCTGGCCACAGGGGGAAATGGCCAGACGGGACAATGTCTGAGACTTCCCAAACACTGCCCTAGTCCTCAGCCGTCATGGGTCCAGAGACTCAAGTGCTTCCTGGTCAGGCCTCTCAAAACCACTGCTATTTGGGGGTCAAATTGCGTCTTGGGGAAATGTCCCTGGGCTAAGTAGCAGCAGGGGCAAGGGAAGCAGTCACTTCTGCATGAGGGCTGTGGCTGGGTTAGCAGCCCAGCCTTTTGGGGTGTGGGGGTCCAGCCTGTGTCTAGCTCTTCAGCGCTCCCAGCAGCTAGACTCTACACGACCAGGTAGGAGCCCAACCTGCGGGGAACCTCGTGGGGCCGCACACAGACCAACGAAGACCCTCTTGGTTCAAAGGGTTCGGGGCCCGGTCCCTGCAGGCCTGGGATCCGGTCGAGAACTAACTCAGTGACCCAGATCTTCAGGGTGACAGCACTGCTCCCCCGTCCCGCAGACGTGCGTCTGTGCCTGGCATTTATCCCACCAACCCTGAGCACCAGGCTTGGACATCAGAGAGAATCCCCAAGGCCAGGGGAGCAGCCTCTTTTGACTTCCTCCACAGGAGCACTGGGGGCATTTAGGGCTCACCCCAACCTAGCGGGAGGGGGCGGGCACGACCTTTCCTCCACAGGGTTGATAGAGACACTCCCTGGGCCTGTGTGATATGAGTAAGGTGCGCTCGCAGCCCCTCCGTGGTCCTCCAGCAGCCGCCTCTCCTCTCTGGCCTCCCAACTCTTGCCTGAGCACCAAGACTTGGTATGTGCAAGGCAGGCCTGTAGCAAACCAGCCAGGGACTTGGGGACCCCAAGCCCTGCAGGGCCCAGGCAGATGTGGGGTTTTCCTCTGGGACCCGAGCATGCTCCCTGGACGCTCAGCGCTCACGCTGGACCATGTGAGGACCCCCCTTGGCTGTTCGGCAACACCGGCATTCGGTACCTCACAGCCTCATGGCATTGCCGGCAGCTCCCCGGGCCAAGGGCCTGGACCTCAGCTGGGTGGGGGTGGGTCTGAGGAAGGAAGGGGGCCGGGGTCACAGCAGGCAGAGTGACCTGGGCTTGGCCCCAGGGTGGGCTCTCAGAAGGCAGGCTAAGTCGGCAGCCAGGCCGGGCCCCTGCTCTCCACACCGAACCCTGCTCTCTAGATTTAGGATCCAGTTTTGTGAGGATGGAATTCAAATCCTCACAATTCAAATCCCAGGCTCTGATGGTCTTGTCCAGGCTGCCATCCACACTCAGCAGGTCAGTGGGACAGAGGCTGTGGACTCGCTCAAATGTCAGCCTGGCTTCACTGTAAAGGAAAACCTAGACAGGGGAGGGGCCGGGACTCCTGAGGAGATGGCACTGCTAGCCCAAGGAAGGTGCCCACACCCAGGCCCCCAGCCCAGGCTTCACCGAGGGCAGCAGGGCTTCCTGGGGCAGGGCCAAAGGGGGACGGACATCCACCAGTGCCCCCACCCTGCCCTGACCCTTTAAGAGCTCGGGGCTGTGGGTGGAGCCTGTCCAGAGGGGTGTGTGTGTGTGTGTGTGTGTGTGTGTGTGTGTGTGTGTGTGTGTGTGTGTGTGTGTGTGTGTGTGTGTGGTTTCTCAGCCAAGAGGGGCTAAGGATGACTTTGAGACTTCTACCACCCACTTCACCCCGGACTTGTCCAGTCAAACACAGGCCCTTAACTCTTGCCTGGCCAGAGTGGAGCAGCCACGCTGCAGGTGGTCAGGACAACTCCTGACATCTGTGAAAGGGCCAGGAGCCCAGAGCAGTGTCCTGGGTCTTCTTTGCCTCTTCTCTGGGTCCAACTCCCTGGGATACAGCTTTCCAAGTGGTGTGTGTGTGTGTGTGTGTGTGCACACACACACTTGTGTGCACACGCACACTTGTGCGCACATGCCCTCTTGAGGCTTGAACTCAGGGCCTAGGTGCTGTCCCTGACCTCTTTTGCTCAAGGCTAGTTACCACTTGAGCCATGGCTCTACTTTTGGCCTTCTGGTGGTTAAGAGTCTTACAGACTTTCCTGTCTGGGCTGGTTTCAAGCCATGATCCTCAGATCTCAGCCTCCTGGGTAGCTAGGATTAAAGGCCTGAGCCATCGGTGCCCAGCTACCGCTTCCCTTTTAGCTGAGTGTGTGCTCTTGGTTGCTGTGAACTTCCTGTCTAGGCCCCTGCCCCTGCCCCTGCTCCCTGCCCTGAACCAAGCCCTGATCTCTGCTTCAGCTCTAAAGTCAGCACCCCCTTTTCCAGCCTCCGCAGTAGAGGTGTCTTAGCTATGGAGCAGGAGCTTTCCTCTGGCAAAAGCAAACAGCCCACGGGGGCAGGCCTTTAGAGAGCCTCTTCCTTGCCCTTCAGGCTGCGTCTGGTGGGAAGGCTGGGAGGTCTTCACTCACACACCCCTTCTGCTCTCCCCACAGCCCTTTGGACCCCTCCTCCCCCTGCAGCCAGCGACTCTCACCTGCTGAAATCAGAGCTCTCCGGGGTGTGACTGCGGGTGAGGGGTGAAGAGATAAGGGCCAGCCCTTTGTGTCTTAAGCCTGGCTCTGAGCTCACAGGAAGTGAGCTGAATGAAGAGAAACCCTTCAGCTCCATCTGATAAGGCTGGAGCTGGCCCACCGCACAGGAGGGCCACCAGCCTGCTCGGCCTGCTCACCCCTAGCCTGGGGCCATCGGTAAGGGTCTGGCCCCTGGGGAGAGAACCCCTTCCTTTCCAGGGGCTCAGAGGAACCAGGCAGGCCCTCCCTACACACCACAGAGCCCCAGGCACCCTGCTGCTTCTCCTGGGGGCACAGGAGGAGACTTGGGGGGCTGGCCTGACAGCCCTGACATCCCAAGGCCTCTGTGATTGATAGGCCTGGACGCGGCCGGTGCAGAAACCCCCAGATTCCAGGCCCAGGTCTGGCATGGGAATGGCCACCTAGTTGTTGAATGAATACAGGAGAGAACAAATGGAACATTCCAGAATTTATCCCTAGACAGATAACTGTGGAGAAGTGATACAACAGGCAGAGGGTTGGGGAGAGGAGGCTGGGGGGGGGGGGGGGAGGGGGTGGCCTCTTGCCTTTCAAGAAAGCCAGGCAAATCCTGGAGAAAACCAAGCCTGTCCAAACCCCGATGGACGGCCTAGAACCCTCTCCTCCGGACCATGGAGGGCTGCTTTGGTGGGACAGGGCAGAGAACAACCTTCCCCCTGGCTGAGGCCAGAGGGGAGCGCTGCCCCTCCAGGGGGAGCCGGGGATCCCCACCCAGGGCACCGGTCTCTGATCTGGACTGGGGTAGAGCACTTGTGTCTGGTCACAGCCGGCTCTGCGCACAGCCTGAACCCTGCTCACCTCTGTGGACGGATGCAGATGTGGGCAGCTCTCAAAGGACAAAGGACAGGGAGGGCTGGTTCACGCCCAGGCCTCAACAACAGGTAACAAACAGGCAACAGCGCTGGCCTTGGGAGCAGGTGCACAGGCTGGGCAGGTAGCAGGCGTGAGGGGCCGCTCCATCCCCCCCATCTCCCTGATCCTCTTGGCTCACTCCTACCAGCCCCTCCCCGTTCCTATGCTCTCCAGAATCTTCCAGCACTCTCTCCCAAGGCAAAACCGTGTGGGGAGGACCATAATGAGATCCTGCTCACATTGTGTACGCGTTCTGAGAAAATCATCTATTAATTGATTCCAATTACTCTTAATTGTTTCTCATACGTTTCAATTAGAGACCCTGTTGTTTCAGCAGGAGCTGTATTAGAGCAGCGTCCCCAAGCCTCTAATCGAAGGGCGGGGATGTGAGGAGGGGCAGACTGCTGGGGCTGGGGGGGGCTGGGGTGGGGGAGGCAAAGCCAGACCAGAACCTCCCACCCCACCCCCACCCCACGTGGACCAGCCCCTGTGCTACCCCGCAGGATTCCTGTGTCAGCCGAGAGGGAGGCTTTATCCCAGGAAAGCAGGCACTGGGGGGAGAGGGGGCCGGGGCGGGGGAGGGGGGGAGCTTGTCAGTTGGGCCAACCTGGCCAGGTGAGGACCAGCTAAAGACATGCTGGGGAGAGCAGGCTGCGAAGATGTGGGTCCTGAAGCTTTTGTGGAGTCTGGTTGAGTATTTGTTGTTTCTGTGTCGTGTTTTTTGTTGCTTTCTCTTTAAATTTGTGACAAAATGCATATGAAACTACCATGGATCATTCATAAATGTGTGTGTGCACGCGTACACGCTGGTCCTGGACTTGAATTGGGGCCCTGGGTGCTGCCCCTTAGCCTTTGAGCTCCAGGCTGGTGGTCACCTAGACAGCAGAACTTCAGCATCCCGTCTGGAGATTCTCCCACGCTCACATTGCACCCTGAGGCTGGATGGGGTGGCTGTTCCTCTGCCCAACCTCCAAGGGGCACCTCTTCCCCCCCTTCCCCCCTCCCCCCAGTGACTGGGACCTGTGCTGCCGTGGCCACCGGCACTGAGTTCCTGCAGGGGCACGCGGTCCACACCCTTGGGGGCACAGAGCTCAGAGTGAGATAGCAGGTCACGTGGTCTGTCGGCTTGTAGTGACCACCTGAGCGGTGTATAGCAACAGGGGCAGGGAGAAGGGCTGGGGGGCCAGGGGGGCCTCTCTGTTCAAGGGGTCGTGGGCATCGTGGAAGGGGCAGCAGGGACCTTTGGCTGGGCAGGGGCCTGGCCCAGGAGGACCAGAGCCACGGGACCAGAGAAGACACAGTCGTGGTGCTGGGCACACAGAAACCCTCCTGCCAGGTGTGACCATTTCCCTCTTAAGATTTCTGGAAGCTTCTCTTTGCCTAAAAGTCATGGTGGTCACAGTCATAGGCCGTGTGTGCAGGGAGAGCCTAGTTGGGCTCCTCAGTACCCCGGGCATCTATTTCTACCTAGTCAGACTCCACAGTACCACGGGCATCTATTTCTTATCCTGACAAAGGGAGACAGGTTCCCAAAGCAGCCCCAACGGAGGACAGAGGGTTTGCTCTGACACCAGAGAACCTTCTGGAGGCTATGGAGATAGAGTGCTGAGCTTCCTGTACCTGTGCCCGGGGCTCTGGGTGTCCATCCGAAAGAATTCAAGCCCCAGAGATGATGGAGCTGGGGTTTGCGGGGGCTGCCTGGCCGGCTCTCTGAGAGCACCTGCAGACACAACACGTGATTCTCTGGGCTGTGGCAGGGCCCAGCCGGAGGGGCGGGGCACCGTGATCCCAAACTCGCCGCAGCCCCTCTGGCCCAACCCAGAGGACGAAGTCAGCGTGTATGTCCAGCCACTTGCCCAAGCCTTCACCTCTCCAGCCTGAGAGAGACCAGGCTTCAGGGGGCCGGGGGCAGCTGGCCTGGCTTGAGAGGACATCCCTGGGAGCCTTCGTGGCCCCTGGCCTGTGGAAAGGGAAGGAAGGAAGGTGATGGACAGAGGGCAGGGCAGCGTGGAGACCGCGGGACCGGAGTCCTGGAAGGGTACGGGGAGGGCCTGTCCCGCCCCACGGGGCACCCACAAAAGGCTCCTTCTTAGTTCACTGCAGTCAGCAGGCCATGCACCCGAAGCGCGCTGAGCCAGATCCTAAAAGGAGCAGAGCATGTTTACTTTAACATCTGACTGGCCAATCCAAACAAACAAACAGGGCTTCAAGCAGGCAGAGTCAGGCAGAGGAGATCTGAAAGCTAACCTTTGGCTGAGGTTTAAAACAACACACCCTTGGTCGTCATTCTGCAAATAAACTTTCCGAATGGAAGTGTCTGCTCCTCTCAGAGCTGCTCCGGGCCCACGTGCGGTCCCCCTGCCGGAGGGGAGCCCGTCTTGTACCCCAGAAGGCCCCCAGCGCGGGCAGGCAGGCCAGCCAGAGGCCGCCTGCTGACTCTTCACCCATGTTCACAGGCCACAGCGGGCACACGAGCCAAGGGGAAGTGGAAGCCACAGGAGCCAGGCCTCAGGGCTCCCCCTGTCCAGCCCTCCCTCTTAGAACCAACGTCCCCACAGTCAGTCAGTTGGGGGCCCGGAGTTCTAGGTCCTGCGAGACAGCTGCTAGACAGGCTGTGGCCTCTTTGTCCCCACACACCTGGGGGAGTCACTGCCCCCCCTCCTCGGGGGACCGGCTGCAGGGGTGCTGGGGCGGTGAACCAGAGCCCCAGCAAGGGTCACCTGCAGGCTGCACTCCTTCATGGGCTCAAGACATACCATGATCCCGGAGCAGGTGTTAGTGTACATGAGTGTGCATGTGTGTGTGCCCAGGGTCTGCCTGACGCCTGTACATGTGTGGAGTGCAGGATGAATGTGTTGGTATGGTTGTATCTGTGTGCCTGAGTGGGATTTTTGTGCTGCCCATGCATGTATGTGGGCATGTATGGGCACACACATTCGCACTGTGTACAGGTGTGTGGTGTGTGTGCGTGTGTGCGCCCCTGTGAACATCTCCGCAGGTGTAAGGGGAGGGAAGCCCCTGGTGTGGTGTGTTCTTCTCTCTCCCCACCACCTTGGAGCCTCCCAGTGGCTCACACACAGAAAGCGGCCTTCCACACGCTACCTCCCAGGCTGCGGACGCCCTGTCCTGGGGAGGGTCATCCACACGGCTTGGCCATACGGCTTGGCCATGTGGTCCAGCCTCGCGTGGCTTCCTGGAGGAACCTGGGTTCTGGAGCTGTGGTCTTGGAGGGGGGCAGGAGCCCTGGTTGATGGGACACCAAAGCTTCCCGTGGGACAGTTCTGCTTGCTGGGTGGTTGGTCTGTTGGTTGGTTGGTTCATTAGTTTGGGGTTTGCAATACTGAGGTCAGACCCAGTGCCAGTCAAGCCCTCTTCGACTGTGCTACACACCTTGGAATTCTGTTGATTGACACACAGCAATTGCACACGTTGATAGTCTGCGATGTGACATTTCAGTGCGCGTGTGTACGGGCCACGTGATCAGGTAGTGATCAGATCTGGCAGTTGTCTCAAAGGTCTCCACAAGCACAACCGCACCTTGGGTCGGGAGTTCTCAGCACCTCTCCTGCCTGTTTTGAGATGCAAAATGAACTGGTTAGCCACACTCTACTCTGTCACAGAGCACAGAAAGAACGCCTCACATCCAACTGTACCCGTGTCCATCGCCCTCCTCTCTCTCCCATGCCCCACCCCTGTCTGAATCCACTCGGCTACTCTACCTTTGTGAATAGAAAGAAACAGCCTGTTAGGCTCCACTTAGGTAAGAACTGTGGTGTCTGTCTTTGGTGCATGATTTCCTTTACTTAATATAATGTTCTCTAGGCTCATCCAGGCAGCTGAAAATTAACAGGATTTTGTTCTTTTTTGAAGGATGAGTAACATTCCATTGTAGATACCAACCTGACCTTCTTTATCCACTCATCTGTTGAGGAGTACGGGGGATCTTAGGTTAATTCTCTACTTGGCTCTTGTGAGTAGAATTGCTATAGGTAGGGAAGTTGAGGTATATCTCTCTTTTTTTTTGCCAGTCCTGGGGCTTGAACTCAGGGCCTGGGCACTGTCCCTGAGCTTCCTTTTCTCAAAGCTAGCAATCTACCACTTGAGCCACATTCCCAGCCCTGAAGTAACTCTTTGACAAACAGATCTCAATTCCTAAGGGTGTGTACCCAGCAGCGGGACCTCTGATTCATACAATAGTTGGGTTTTTAGTATGTTGGTACATAGGCATGTAATGGGAAGGCTGGGTCTAACAGGTGCCATCTTGACCACGTGGTGAATAGGGAATTGGGTTTAACTGGCTCCATATTGTCCTGATTGTGGAAGGCATGCCCGACTTCATCGAGGCAAGGGTAGGGACTTGAACAATAAGTTACTGGACCTGCCAATCTTGGGTTAGGAACTCTGAAGCTCTCTGTGACCCTGTCCCCTGACCTGATCCTGTTTTGGCCCAGACCAGCTCAGACACCATGATGTCATGCCTTGTGTCTGTGTCTCTGGTCTCCTGGTTCTCCTCGGGTCACAATGGTGTCCCACTTCAGTTCTCCATTGGAGTTGGTTGGTTTGTTGGTCTTGTTTTTCTGCTCTTTCTCTCATGGCTCAGTTTTCTGACATTGTAGTCTAGGAGCTGCAGGTCTTGGAGAAAAGGAGTCCTCCTGCAGTCACCGGCTTTCCAATAAAGACTCCCCATTAGACCTCTCCAGATGTGGCCTCTCCGTTTCTCAAGACTGAGTTCCCTTACAACAGCCATACTCTCTTCCATAATGACTGTATGTATGTGCCATTCCATTCCCACCAGCATGTGTGAGTTCTCCTTTGTCCACATCCTCACCAGCATTTCCTATTGTTTTTCTTTTTTCTTTTTAACAAGAAATAGTAATTCTTCTAAATGGATTGAGGTGATATTTCATGGTAGATTGATTTACATTTCCTTGATGATCAATTATGTTGAGCTTTGGGCCATTTGTCAATCCTCTTTGGCAAAATGTTTGTTTAGGATATTTTCCCTTTTGTGTGTGTTTATACTGGAGCTTGAACTCATGCCTCACGCTCTAACTTGGATTTTTCCCTCTAGGTTGGCATTCTACCACAGGAGCCACAGCTCCACTTCTGCATTTGCTTCCTTTTATTTTTTTTGGGGGGGGGGTCCGGTTGTGGGGCCTGAACTCTGGACCTGGGCACTGTCCCTCAGCAATTCAGCTCAAGGCTAGTGCTCTACCACTTGAGCCACAGCGCCACTTCCAGCTTTTTTCTTTTTGCTTATGTGGTGCTGAGGAATCGAACCCAGGGCCTTATGCATGCAAGGCAAGCACTCTACCACTGAGCCACCTTCCCAGCCCCTTGCTTCCTTTTATAATGGATTCTTTGTTGTCGTTATGAGACTGAGACTCAAACTTGGTACCTTGATGCATTGCTCACCGGCTGGTGCTCTATCAACTGAGCCACACCTCCAACCCCATAAATTGGATTTGAGTATTTTTTTTCTGTTGGATTTTTTTTTCAGTTCCTTGTGTATTCTGGATATTAGGAATCCCTTGTTGGAAGAAGCGTTCACAGACACAATCCCCTAGTGCTCTAAGTTCTCTTCTCTCTGCTCTTTGTTCCTGGGTGGAAGCTTTTAATCTGATGCAACCCCATATGTCAGCTATTGGGATTTCCCCTGTGTTTTGGGGGCTCATCTCAAAATATATATATATATATATATATATATATATATATATATATATATATATTCCTTGCCCATTCCAATGTCCCATCCCCTTGACTTTTATTCTGGTAGTTTTGTACCTTCTGGTCTTACCGTTAGGTCATTGATCCATTTTGAGTTGATTTTATAACTGGTAAGGGTAGAGACCTAGTGTCTTTCTTCGACATATGAGTGCCTGGTTTTCTCCACGACATTCCTTTCTCCAATGTGTATTCTTGCTGCCTTTGTTAAGAGTCGGCTGACCATAAATACAGGAGCTTATTTCTGGGTTTTCTATCCTCTTTTGGTCCTTGGATCTGTGTGTTGATAGTAGTGGCTATACTGTGCTGTGTGGGTTTTATAGCTTTGAAGTGTGTTTTACAACCACATTTTGTAGCGCCTCCAGCTTTGTTCCTTTTGTTCAGGATTATTTTGGCTATCTGGGGATCTTTTGTGGTTATATAAGAATTTCAGGAGCATTCTGGGCATGGTGACTTATACCTGTAATCCCAACTGGTCAGACAGAGACAGAATTCTAAGCTTGGGGAGAGCGTGGGCAAAGTTAATGAGACTCAAACTCAGAAACAAACTGTAGTCAAAGAGGTTGAGATGTGACTCAAGAGATAGACCATTTGCCCAGCATGCATGAGTTGTGGGTTCCATCCTTGGTATCACCACAAAATAATTCCAAATAAAGAATCTTGGAAATGTTCTGTGAAGAATACCATTGGTGCTTGGGTAGAAATTTCACTAAGTCTGCTTTGGGTAGTGTGGACATTTTAATGATACTAATTATTCCAAACTGAACATAAATGTCTTTTCACTTTTCTGTGTCATTCATCTCCTTCATCAGTGTTTTATAGTTTTCATTGTAAGGATCTTTTATTTCCTTTGGTTAAATCTGTTTCTAGATAGTTAGGTTTATTTGTATGGAATGTATGGATTGCTTTCTTGGTTTTGTTTTCAGCTAGTTTACTATTATTCTTAGGAATACTACTGATTTTTATATATTGATTTTGTATCATGCAACTTACATAAATGAATTTACCACTTCTAATGGTTTGAATTTTTGTGACATCTTTTCCACACATGAGATCATGCCACCTACAAACAGAGATAGAATGAGTTTCTCATTTCCAACCTGGTTGGCCTTCCTTCCTTTCCTTCCCTTCCTTCCTTCCTTCCTTCCTCCTTCCTTCCTTCCTTCTTCCTTCCTGTCTTTCTTTCTCTTCCCAGTGGCCCTACGTAGGACTTCAGGATCATTGCTTCTGAGTTCAGGAGCCTCTTTGCCTGAGGCCTGCACAGCAGAGCTACCTGCTGAGGGAGCAGTGCCAGCAGGGCCCGCCAGGCTGCTTGGCTGGGCTCCACACCAGCCAACCCTGGGCCGGGGCCTGAGCAGGCAGCACGCAGACACCTCAGCTCCGCCTGGCTGATCTCACTTTGCATGCCTGCAGCAGTTTCCATTTGTGTTCTCTCTGCTTGGGGATGCCCAAGGAGCTCAGCGATGGAGATCCTTTTTTACTGATTTGCTTTTCCCATGTCACAGGCCACCTAGAGCCTAACACCTGCGAACGGTGCTGGAAAGAGAGGCAGAAAAAGAAGAAACACAAACCCAGCCCCATATGCACACACACACACATGAACACAGAGAGACACAGATGTATACAATGAAAGCACAGGAAGGCATGAGTGTGCATTCATGTGAATGCATGCACATGTGAATGTACATGTGTGTTCACACACACACGTATCCATACACAGATTGTCTCATGCATGTGTACGGATATCCATTTGCATATAGAGATGTGTGTGTATGTAGTCACATGTGCAGGACACATGTGTGCATAGACATCCACATGTGCATGTAGACATGTAGGCATGCACACATCACAGTAAATGTGAATACATGTATGTGCTGCCATGCGCATCACATATGTACCAATGTATCTTTGTATACAGACATGTACGTGGGTGAACAGAGGTATGTGTGTATGTAGTCATAGCTATACAGAGATATGTGTACCCAGAGATATGTGTGTGCACACTCAGACACACATATAGACATGCAGTGACATGCACATGCATTTACACACAGATGTGTGCATACACATTGTCCTCTGTGTACAGCCAGGCACACGTGTAGATACAGGTACCCATGCAGTTGTGTACATGTATGTACCCAGATATATGCATGTATAAATATAGGTGTGCACATGCAAACATGGGCATGCTCACGTTGGGGGGCATGTGCCTATACGGAGACCTGCATCCATGTAGATATGCATGTGTGTGTACATGCTTGCACCAATGTGCATGTGCATGCAGACCTGCACACACATGTGAACCCATGTAATACAACCACTCAACATGCTCACACTGGCATACACACAGAGGAATGCACACCTATGTACATGTGTTCATGCAGACTTGTATGTACAGATTGCACACACTCAGACAGACACACACACACACACATATACATTGGCATGCACACACATGCACATGGAGACATGCATGCACAAAACATAGACTTTGTGAGGATTGAGCCTCAGCTGTCAGTCCCATGCTTGCAGGGAAACAGCAGACCAGACTTCCCCTGGGGCTGAGTGAGGGGCTCTTTGGAGAAGGGGTGGGAAGCTGCCAGAGAGAAGGAAAAGAGAATGCGTCCTGCCGAGCCAGATGTGAGGGCGCCCATATGCTACCAGAGAAACCCCTGTCCCCAGACATGAGACCCAGAGGACCCCTCGCCCAGACATGAGACCCAGAGGACCCCTCGCCCAGACATGAGACCCAGAGGACCCCTCGCCCCTCACCTCAGATCAGACATGAGCCCACCAGAAACCAGTGGCTCCCTTGGGCAGGGGTGGGGGGAGGAGAGGCCCAGCCAAGACTGCTTGGGCGTCATCCTGTAGGCTGGTCACAAACGCATGGTTGAGCAGGGAGCTCCACTCACCCCAGTTACCTGATTGACTCACCCACCGAGAATCAAGGGCCTGGCTTTCTGACTTCAGAGACCCCTTTCAAAGTGGAGGGAGGGGGCTTGGGTCTGTCTGGGTGCCAGGGTGGCCGTTGGTGAGCATCCTCAGGGCTTGGCCTGCAGTCAGCCTGGCCTCAGGCCTCGCCTCTGCTGACACCAGGGAAGCCCAGGGGTGAGGACCACCACACTCTCCAGGCCCAGTGCAAGCAGCCGGGAGGCCTCTGCGTGGACAGAGCAGGGCCCTCTCTGGCCAGTGAGCACACAGCTCCGGTGACGTGGCGCTGTCCTTGGGCAGCGGTGGAGGAGAAGGTGTGCTCCTCCCCTCTTGTGGCCCTGTGCAGGCTCCTCAAAGCCTGGAGTACAGGATGGCCCCATTCTGAGGGTGATTAGGCAGCCCCACCCAGCTAGAGAAGCCTGTCTCTGGAAGACCTGCGGTTTCAAGTCACCCACCCTGCTCCACCCTTCCCTCCTGCTTTTCCAGCCTCAATGGAAACTGACCACCGAACTGGCCGTCAAGGAAAGACAGAGCTGTACTGGCCTTGGCCTCCTCGCCCAGATGGTCAGTGAGCGGATAGACCCATGTTGGCTCACAGTGCTGATGCTCAGAAGCCCTGGGAAGTGCTCCAGGCTGGCTGGGAAGGACAGGGATGTGGGCTCTGCCTAGCAAATCCTCGGGGGCTTCCTGGAGGAAGCACGCTCCAGTGAGCACCAGAAAAGCAGGCAACTTTGTCCCAGCCACAGGACTCAGGCAGGGAGGCCAGATGGAGGGGTGGGTGGTGTGGAGACCATCTTGATCTCATGGAACCTAACACACCCCCTGCCTGGACAGGTGACACTATCACCCTGGATGACTCCAGTCTGCAGAGGGGAGAAGGTGGTGGGATCTGCCTGTCCTCCTCAGAGCTGTGGGGGGGGGCTCACTCCCCTCGCCTGCCCCCTTTGCCTCTCCCCCGCACCCCAAGTTCTTCATGACCCAGGGAAGAAGGAATCAGCTCACTTGGTCTCAGTCCCCAGGGAGCGGCAGTCCTGTGCAGGGCTTGAGGTGGAGTGCCATTGGACAGGCAGGTTGGGGTCTCGGACACCTGCATTCCTCTGTCTCTGGGGCCTTGTGAAGGCTGTGTGTCTGGGGCGTGTGTCACTGCTCACCAGGGTGACTTGACGCCGGGGTGAGACTGGAATCTGCTGTTGAGTAGTCCCAGTGCCAGAACGATGACCCCCTTTTCTCCCTGTGCCCCCCCTCAGTGTGGCCCTTCAGGTCCCTGCAACGCCAGCTAGGTTATTACTGGGATCCTGCCCGGGCTGCACCCCCAAATCTCTGCATAGACCCTGTGTGTCCCGTCCCAAGCCCGGAGGGCCTGAGTCACGGATCAGCGCATCCAGGCTATCTGAACACTCACCGGGAAAATAAAACAATTATTTTTGACAACTCACATCAATACCATCTCCAGCGCCCTGCGCGGCCTCTCCCCCCTCAGCCCCCCATTCCAAGTCTGTCTCTCTGCACTTGCCTGCCTGTATCTTCAGGAAATACAGCCAGCAAACTCAATAAGCTGATTGTTACCTCCATTGATCTCCTTTGGGGGCCTGGAAATGCAGAAGACAGCACAGTGTTAAATTATTAACTAAATGTTTCCACTCACTGGGGAGCAGGGAGATGAACAGCAGCCTCTTTATGAGATCACCGGCTGGAGGGATGGGTGGGATGGGAGGCACAAGTCAAGGGTGGCCCATGGAGGCCCCTGTGGCCCCCAGATGGGGGTGAGCAAAGCCCAGTCCCTGCACAGAGTGGAGAGGGCTGTTGTGAGTCCGGACCTTGGGGGCAGCGTGGGGGCCAAAGGCTCCCGGCTGGTCAGTGGGACGGGTCGGGACACACACTCCTGTCAGCTGCCTGTCTGTCCTCCTCCTTGGCCGAGATGGGGTAAACACACAGCCACACCTTGAGGTAGCAAGGACCCGAAAAGCCGCATTGGCTTAGGCGCTGGGCACCGTGACAGAGGTCAACTCTCTGCCCTGGGTTTCTGGCCCAGTTATCCAAGGGCATCTTGGAAATAGCAGCAATAAGCCAAGCACCAGTAGTTCACACCTGTAGTCCTAGCCACTCAGAAGTCTGAGATCTGAGGACCATGGTTTGAAGCCAGTCCAGGCCAGAAAGTCCATGGGACTCGTATCCACCAAAAAGCTGAAAGTAGGCAGTGGCTCAAACGGTGGAGCCCCAGCCTCAAGCAGAAAAGTGAATGGACAATACCCAGGCCTTGTGTTCCAGCCCCAGTACAGTACTGGTATGCACGTGCGTGCGCGTGCACACACACTCACACACAGATGATAGCAGGGCCAGGCCATAGGCTGGGTGGCAAAGCTCAACCCTCAGTCCAGAGAGGAAGGTGCAAGCTACACAGCTCAGGACACAGCCCCAAACAGCAGTCAGGACCCGCGATGGAGCCAGCCTGCTCTAAGGATCTTCCAATGGGGAACAGGCAAAATGGAGAGGCCATATAGCAGGAAACTTCCAGATGGAAGATTGGAAACTGTGGCTGGCGTCACAGGATGACGGCGGCGTCTTGTTCGGTGTGGCTGAGGCAGCTGGGGAAGTCCTTGCTCCTGTGGCCGCTAATGGCCTTACCACTGAATCCCCCAGCGCACCTCAAAATCCACGGGGCGTGCACAGCGGGGGCTTGAAAAAGAGCACGAATAGCTCCAACCCAAATCTCCTGAACTCCCAGAAGTGCCAAGTTCTTTGTGAGAAGAACTTCCTGACACCTCAGGAAGCCCCCAGGGCAGATGGGGGGCAGCCAGCCCCCCACTGTTACCTTTGCTTCCTGCCACATCATTATCTGCCTGCAGACAGGGCAAAGTGCTGGTGTTGGACCGGCCACTGGCTGTGAAGAATGGTGAGGGACAGAGCCAGGACACCTAGACTCAGAGTCCCCAAGCGGGTAGAGTGAAATGGGCTCTGTGATAAAAACACTCACACCCTGAGTGTACGCGTGGACGTTGCTGACAGAGGTAGCTACTGGCAGAATCTAGATGGACAAGAGCTGCAAGGCTCCGGCCACTCCGGGTCCATAGCCCCCGATGGGCATGTGGACATCACCTGAGCTCATTCGTCCATTCTGTTGAGTATCTCGCTGCTTTTGCTGGGTGTATTGCTGTTGAATGCCGGCCATGTCTCATTCAGGAGTAGTTTGTTCTTCACTGTCGAGAGTAGTATAGAATCCAGGTGTGAATACATCACAGCTTGTTTCCAGACTGGGGTTAATACTCATAAAGTTGCTGGGAGCATCATTTGCTTTCACGCCTTTTGTGGACCAAAGCCTTCATTTCCCTTATGCAAACCACCAAGGGATAACGCTGTTGGCTTGTAGGGTAATTCACTCACGTGTCTGAATTTAGAGGACACTGGGGGAGCATTCTTCCAGGGACATGTGTTCTCTCCTGACCCCAGGAGCGTTCTGGTTGCTTCTGCTGTGAGTGACTACAAGTGTCCTCAATGTTTTAAAAGCGACTTGTGGGAGGGAGGATGAAATGGTCTCTCACTGTGAGCTTGGGGTGCAGTTCTCTGGTGACTAGTGACATATTCGTACACTTTTTTTTAGCTTTGGTGATTACCTTTGTGAAGTATTTGCTCAAGTCTGTGGTCCGTGTTGTTAAGGGATTGCTTTTTGATTTCTGATCTTTATATGCTATAGATACACATCTTTAGTCATGTATGTATAGTATAAGTACTTTCTCCCTGGGACGTGGTTTTCCCTTTTTATTTTCTTGATTGTGTCTTCATTAGTGGATGTTTTTCGTTTTTCTTTCTTTAGTGTTTTATTTTCAGCCATTATTTCTCTCCATGCTTTTTTCCTGCTCCATTTCCTACTCTGGGGACTCCAGTGGGACATGCAACCAATATTGTCCTGCAGGACACTGAAGCGTGGTTCGTCTGCTTTCAGTATTTTCCTGTTATTTCACGTGGGCCACTTCTCTGGACTCCTTTTCATGTTCACCTGCCATTTCCTCTTCTATCTCTGCCTTGCTGTGTGGAGCCTGCCTGAGAGATGTGTTTGTTTCATGTACTCTTCAGCCTTAGGATTTGTATTTGATTCTTGATCATCGTCTGCTCTCTGCTGGTTTGTCCCCTCTCTTCATACCTACGATCACCTTTTCCTTTAAGTCTTTGAATGAATTTATAAGAGCTGTTTTTTGTTTTGTTTTTGAAATGAGCTAATTCCAGCATTTGGGTCAAAGTAGAGCTGATTTGCATTGACTTAACTTTTGTCTTGGTTGGGGGTCGCATTTCCTATTTCTCCACTCATTTAGTCACTGTTTCATTGCATCCTGTGGCTGAGACATTGTAGATTCGGGCTTCTGCGGCATTCCCCTAAGGAGTGATATTTCTGTTCCGGCAGGCATTCGCCTTGAGTCTGCAGGTGTGCGAGAATACACTTGGCTCTAATGGGTCTGTGGTCATTTGTCCCTTAGTCCCAGGCTGGAGTCTTTGCCCTTCTGTGTTTGAAAGGAAAAGCAGAGCTGTGCGCCACGCTGCTGTAAGTGGACAGGACTCAAGTTGCGAGTTTCCAGCCCATCCTCAGCGTTGTGATGGTCCAGAGACCCACCTCACATCTCACCTCTCAACCCCACAGGCGTCTGGTCAGCTCCAGCTGCCCCTCGCCAGGAGTGGGCAGTGGCCTTGAGGGATAAGCCAGGTCCATGCTGACTTCACCAGTGCTGTTCCACCTCTAAGGCCTGAGTCCCATCTGTCTCTCTGCTTTTGTCATTCTCGAGTATCTCCGAGTAGTTTTTTTTTTTTATTTTTAAAATGTGTTTTCCCCAAAGTGTGTAACTGTGATCTGCAAGCAGAGGGCAGGGGGCAGGCCCAGTACGAGCGCCTCTGTCATGAGTGGGTGGGAACCCCAGAGCCCCCGTGGGCATCGGGCTGCCCGGATGCCCGCTCAGAGCCATGCAGCACACAGGCCTCTGGTGAGCTCTGTGGTCTCCTTCCATCCTCCTCGGCACCGTCCAAGACAGGAGCATCCCACATGGCAGCCAGCAGTGACAAAGGTCCACGCTGCTCAAGGACCTCACCTAGACACCCACCCGGTAACAAGGCATGAGCCTCTGTCCTGATGTGCTGGTGTAAAGCACACATTCTTCCAGCCGCCACATCCAAATATGGGCGTAGCGATACCCCTCCCTGCCTGCTACCCCCCCAGGCCCTACCTTGCTGCTTCTGAGCCCCGAGTTTTCCTTGGCAGCCTTCTCACTCCACCCAGAGCTGCTTAGTCCCCCCACCCTAGGCTCTTGGGAGCCAGCAAGAGCCCCAAAGAGGCCACGTGGCTGGGGGCCAGGGTCTCCACCACACAGGGCTATCTGAGGGGCTGCCTGCAAACCCGAGTACAAAAGGGGGCATTGAGGGGCGGGCTCCGAGGAGCCTCGTTCTCCAGCACACCCCACAATGTGGGCTTTGTGAGACCTGACAGGGCTGAGCGGAATGGGAACGCTCCCTTTTTCTCCTAGGGAGAGATTATTTAATTTAAAAATAATTGAATGTGGAAAATGTTGGAGATGGAAACTGTTTATCAGCTTGCTTTTTCTGCTTCTGCCCCTGGCTTTGCCCCACCGTGGAGCGCGGTGTCGCCCTCCGCAGGGCACCGCCAAGCGGCTCTGCT
Source organism: Dipodomys spectabilis (assembly GCF_019054845.1). NCBI lineage: Eukaryota > Metazoa > Chordata > Mammalia > Rodentia > Heteromyidae > Dipodomys > Dipodomys spectabilis. The sequence continues at coordinate 1,507,285 of NW_024870976.1, read as the reverse complement.
CAAAGGGGCAGAGAGAGGCCTTGGCCTCCGGTGGAGGACCCCAGGGCCGCCCGCAACTGTCATGGAGTGCGGGCGGTAGAAAGCTTAGGGTGCAGGGCCCAGTGCCAAGGGTAGTAAGGGCCAGAAATACCACGAGATCTGCGGGGAGAGCTGGAGCTCTGGGCTGGGGGCGTCCCCTCCACACGTACACCGTGCCAACGCCAGAGGCTGGGACAACCACCTGTGTTGCCCTCTGTCCTCTTCTGCCCCTGCGTCTGCCCCAGGCCCCCACTTTTCCCTCCTACCCACTCCTGGCGGGCAGCCGGCCCCTCTGGACACACAGTAGGCGCCTCTTCTCACCAGCGACGCCCCGGCCGCGGTCGCTTCTGGCACCGTGGTGGCTCTGCGGGGCAGGCAACTGGCCCTCTCCCGGGAGGTCCATGCCCCATGCGCCCCAGGCGGCCAGCGTCTGCTGCACGGCCCCGCGGGCTGGCCAGTTGACTGGTGGTTTGGACCTCACCCGTGTTTTATCTGTCTCGGGTGAGACCGAATCCCAGCATTCACCCTGCAGCCTGTTCTTCTCAACTTGATCCTCTGCACTGGCCTCAGGGACACCGGGAAGCGTCTCACAGTGGGGCCTTCTCCTCAGACAGTGCTCAGGAGACCGGCTCCCGGGGAGGGAGGGAAGGAGGGAGGGAGGTACATGTCAGGACAGCCCTGAGAGCAGGGGTTGGCGGAGGGATAGGGGACTGCACCTCTGCTCCTGGGTTGTGCTTTCTCCTTGGGCTCCATGTTGGAGGGGCACACACAGGAGGGTGCAGCCCAGCCCAGAGAAAACCCAGAGGCCGATAGGGCCTCCCCACATTGCCGGTGGGGAGGCCTGGCCTAAGGAAAGAGCAGTGTTGGGGGCTCTGTGCCCCTGGGATCGGCCCCGGGAGCCGCCAAGCAGGCCCCTTGCTCCTGACCCAGGCGACTGGACTGGAGTGGTCCACCTGCTCCTGGAAGGGCTGCCCTGGCCCCAAGCAAGGTAAACTGAGTCGTGGGCTGGCCCAGTGCAGCCCAATCTCATTCTGGTAGAATTGAGACTTGTAGGGATGTTCAGTGTGGACAGCAGCCCCAGGCAAGAAACAGAGCTCAGCACCCAGCATGCGCCCCGTCCCATCTCCACTTCCATTCCCCGAGGGGCTGGGCTGGGCAGGCCAGCTCCTGGTCATTTTGCAAGGAGGCCATCCTGGATCCACCCTAGTGACCACTAGAACCCAGTACCGCTGCTGAGTGCCTCTCGGGCCAGCACCAGGATCAGGGTCCCTGGGAGTGGCTGGAAGCTGGACTATAGATGGATTAGACAGACAGACAGACAGAGATACTAGGTCCTGCCAAGGCCAGAACCCAGCTGCCAGTCAGCTGTTCCGGCCTCTGACAAGACCCAGGGGTGGCGGGAACCCAGGGCGGGCGGGCAGCAAGGCTTCGCCAGGAGTACAGTGTGGGCTGGGTCACATTGGTCCCAGATCGAGCCTCAGGTTCTCAGGGGCCCCCGGTGCTTCTGTTTGCATTTCAGCTGCACGGATCCAGCAAATCTCGTGGTATTTCTGGTCCTTACTACCCTGGGCGCTGGGCCCTGCACCCTGAGCTTTCTGCCTCCCGCACTCCAGCCTCCAGCCACTGCCTGGCCTCCGGACGGGACACTCTTTAGTATGCATGTGTGATCCCTCGGGATGAGCAGAGTGGAGAGAGAGGGGGCAGGGCAGGAGCAGCTATTGAGAACCATCCCCAAACCTGCAGCCAAGGACATTGGGACAAAGAGCCGTCTTCATTCCCGGGAGTGGGCAGTGGCATGGTTTCTGCCACTCACAAAGGCAGCTTGAGTGTGCGGAGACGGTGGGGAGAGGCACGCACAGGCTACTCAAAGGCTCCCTCCTCGGCAGCCAACCGCAGAGGGGACGGGCTTCCCGGGCCTTTGAACTCAAGAAGCCGCTCTTGGGAGGTGACCTTGAGTGTCAGGTGCCGCTGAGCCCCATCCTGACACCAGGCATCCCTTTCTTCGCTGGGACGCTGTGTCTCCCCCTCCTTTCCTCCCCCCCCCCCCACTACACACACACACACAGCTCAGAGCTCAGCGCTTGCTCCCTGTCAGCAAGCAGCAGGCTCTTTTCCATCCAGGCCAGCCAAAAGGAACAAGGGGCCGGCTGGGAACCAGCAGGCTGGGAAGATCCCAATGGACTGGGGCTCTTTGGTCCTACCCTGGGTGGGGCACAGTGTGGACAGGAGAGGCCCGGGCTGCTCACACATAATCGCCATAATGATTATTGGATTTCAGGAGCCAGAAGTCGATGTGTTTCTGTATAATTTTGTCAGCAAGGAACCACCACAGCCGCTCTCCGGCCTCCCCCTGCCCCCGCGGGAGCCGATGGTTGGGCTGTCTGGATTCAGCATTCCTGGATGTGTTCTCTGGCTCCCAGCTAGGGTCCCACCCCGAGGGAGATAAGATAGAGCCGTGTTGGGGAGGAGGTGTGGACGGGGCCGCACCAGCACGCTGTGAGTGATAAAAGGGGCTTTGGAAAGGTGCTGACATGGCCACCGTACTTAATGAGGTCGTCACAGAAGCTGCTGCCCCGATAACCTGGGGTCAGGCTCCCAGAGCGGCAGCGGCGGGAGCGGGGCCATCTGCCACTGCCCGCCCGTGCCCCACTACACAAGCACCCACTGCGACTGGGCCCAGAGCTTATATCAGGGCTGCCACCCTAAGGCCTGGGGGGGGGTCCTTGTCCTGGGACCACTGAGGGGGGCCCGGAGCTACGTGTTGGTGGACGGAGCGAGCAAGCAAGCTGAGGATTAGCTGTCTTTGGGACCCTCGCTTTTCTGAGCATGCGCAGAGGCAGGGCTCCGCTGATCCTCGTGTGGAACTTGGCACTGGTGCCGGCGGCCTTGCAGCTCTGGTCCGGCTTACTCCCTCTACTGAACACTCAGCTGCCGTGACCACTGCTTCCTCGCCCCGCTGTACCCTCAGCCCTGGAGGGGTCGCTGTCAGAGGTCTGCGCCTGACCCAGCAGTGTGCCTGTTGAGGGGGAAAGAGGAGGGGACAGAAAAGCCCGGAAGGCGGGAGGAGCAGGGCCTGGCTCTGCCATGCCACACCAGCTCCCCTGGGAGCAGCTGCCCTTGCTTCCCGTGCACTGTGTCCTCCTGTCTGGGAGTCCAGGAACCTCAGCCAGGGCCCAGTCTGCTGATGCCGGGGCCCAGATGCAATGTGTTAAGATAAAATGCCCTGAGACTGACGGGTCTCCTGGGAGCCAGCAACACAGGCTCCTTAGAACTGGAGGCCCTGTGCAGCCTCTTTTAGGGGCCCGCATGGGTAGGGCTCAAGCCATGTTGATATTTTGGGGGTTCACGACCCTCAAGCCTTGTACCTTCCGAAAGCCGTACCCAGCTCTGCTATTGCTCCTTTTTTTTTTTTTTTTAATGGAGCCTGGGAGAAAAAACAAATCCAAAAGCCATATCCAAAAATAGCCAGCAGAGCGCGGGGGCCGTCTGTCACAGGGATGACTGGCAGCCTCCCGGTGAGGCTCGGGCTGGCCATGTACGCCTTGGGTCCTGAGAATGGCCGTTGAATGGCTGGACTGGGGTCTGGGGCACATTCTCCAGCTCAGGGAGAGGGAGGTCTCTGAGCCCCAGAAGAAACACCTGCGGCCTGCCCAGTCAGAGCGGAGCGACCTGCAGGCCTGGGCACAGAGGACCATCCTGGCCTTTCTGGGTAGCACAGACCCAGCCCAGCGGTGACCACAGGGCTGGCACAGGTGCCACAGGCCAAACACTTTGTTGTCTGTTCAGATCAGCCGGGGAGGCATGCTACAGAAACCCAGAGCAAAGAACTTAGCTTTGATCAGTGTTTCCCTACTTAAGCTCACAGCTGTAATTGAGCCTGGGAGGGCTGGGTCCTCTCACTACGCCCCCCCCCCCCACCAGAGTGAGGAGGAGGAGGAGGGGAGTCTGCTCGGAGCCACACGGCATGTGACAGAGGCCTGTCTGGGTCCAAACCTTCTTCACTGCCTCCTTCCAGAACAGAGAGTCGCTGAGAACTTTCCCACAAAATTAAGCCTCTCTCCAACCTCCGGGGGGGGGGGGGAGCCATTGGTTCCTGTGCACGGACGGACGGCCTGCCATGGAAAAGAATGCGGCTGCTGGCAGTCCAGGGTGCCAGGAGGGCCGCCTCCAGCCCGTCCCGGCACGGTGGGGGCCAAGGGCCGGCAGCCTACTTGATACCAAAAGCTCCTGTTTGAACAGCACCCGTCCTGTGCCTCGGCTCCCTCCTGCTCCTCACTCTCCAGTCATGGGATGGGCTCCTAAGACAGACACCCTGTGAGATCACACGCACTCGCTCCCCCTGGAGCCAGGAGCACCCCTTCCCCTCCCCCCTCCCCGTGCCTGGGACTTGGTCCCGAGCTGGGGACAGTTACAGGCGGGGAAGGGCAGATGACGATGGGGTGGCCAGGGTGAAACGTGGTAGGTGGCCAGGGGGTCATCTCTGAGTGGATCCCCTTTCCTTGGACTCTGAGCATGTCCCAAGAGCAAAATGGCCACCTACTCCTCATCTAGAAGGTCACTCCCAGGAGGGGCCTGGGGCCTTGGGCAAAGCGGACTTGCGGCCATCCTTCCGGGATTCGGGATCAGCACATGCCACGGCGGCTGACCGCCATCTCCCACACTTCAAAGCACTTGCTCCCCCTTCCGGTCACCTCCTCTTTGTTCCCGCAGCTCTGCCTGGGCCCCAGGGCTCCAGCTCCCCTTTGCCCCCCCCCCCCCCCGCTCCGCCCCTGCCCACCGGCTGACTTATTTCTGCTTCTCCCGCCCCCCCCACCCCGGCAACGCCCACCTTTGCAAGACTTCCCACCACAGAGTTGTGGTCCCCGGCAGCCTGCTGCCGTTTTTAATTGTTTTCTCACCTCCCCCCCATAAATGCCGTGGCCGCTCCCCTCCAGCCCGTCCCCCCTTGCTGTAGCAGGGGCTGGGGGAGGGTCAGGGGTTCTGGTAGCATTTCCGCCTCTCTGCTCTATCATTTTATTTGTTCTCTTTCGCTTTTCCCTTTTCTTCTCCCTCCACGGGCCCAGCCTCTGTGATTAAGCCTCGAGGTCTCCTGCTGGTTCTAACAGGCCTGCGGGCCTGACCATCTGATGAGAACCGAGCTGCACAGCGTGCTCCCGACTACTTGCGCTGGAATCTCCTAATGCACAATATTAATCACCACTGTTAGGCCATTCAGGCCTAAATACATCCACCCAGTATAAAATTATACTAAACAGAAAAAAAAAAAGGACTGGGATTGGTCACGTCTTGAAAACAGACATTAGCCTGCCCCCTCCCCCCCCCCCAGCCTGCCCCCCTCCCCCAAGCACAAGGCCTCTGCCCAGCTTAATGAACAATAGATAACCCGGGGTGGAGGTCGGACTGCGTTTGGTATGCATGGAAGTTCCGTGTGGAGTGCAGGGGTGACTGGGAGGTGGGCAGGGGGCTCGTCTCTGCAGACCGGCTGGTGCCCGCACAAGGCGGGACTCGGGGTGCCTGTCCCAGGGGATTTGTGCCCACACCGATTGCAGAGGACTCCTTGGCCGGCTGAGGCAGTTTCCAGGCAGTGCCCCCAAGGAGAGGAGAGGGGCCGGAGGGGCGACTGAGTCACCAGGCCTGGGCAGGGTCAGGGAAGGAGACCAATAAGAGGCCCGAGCCCCAAAGGCTACAAAACTGGCTGGGGCCCAGGCTCCCCAGGCCCAGGCTGGCCTCTGGTAGCTGGGATTTGTATGCTCCTCCTTGGACGGCTTCCCTGCAGGCCCAGCGCCTTATAAAAGTTAACCAGGTGTGAAATACCCACTGCCTGGGGGGGGGGGGGGGGGAGGGAGAGGAGAGGGAGGGAGGAGGGCATCTGCCTGCCAGGCCTGCTCCTAACCTGTCCTGCCTGGCTAAGCCTCCTTTGCCGGCTCAGAGCAGGGAGTGTTTCTTGTCCCACCTCACAGGTGAACCTGGCCCTGAACACCTACCCGGGAAGCTGTCCAGGGCAGCTGGCGTTTGTACTTGTTAAGGAATCTGAGTGCTGGCTTCCAGAAGCACCTGTCTCCTGTGTGAAGGTTGGGCTATCACAGGCCCAGGGCCCTAATTCCCAGGGGTAATAGGCTAGCCCTGTGGCAGAAGCTCCTCCCTCCTCTGGCCTCTCCCCTCCCCAGGCCTGAGAACACAGCACAGAGAATATAGCCCGTTCCTCGCTTACCACCTCCCAGCTGTGTCCCACCCAGTGGGACTGGCCTGGTCAGGGAACTCCTCCTCTTGTAACCTCTAAGAGAAATACCATGAATTTCAAACTAAAGATTTCTATTAAAAATTAACTGCAAGGTGCCACCAATGACACCATTTCCCAGGGACTGGCTAATAAAGAGCCACTGCCTGTTGCTGGGTCCTTTAGATTGTCCTGGTCCCCGGACCACCGATGACAATGGGACCTCTGGGCCCAGATCCCTAGGTCTGGGGAATGTAGTGTTGGGGGAAGGAGGTAATGGCGTGCGAGCACAGGGCAGCTGTTGCCTGCATGGGCAAAGAGAGCCGTTTCCTTCTCTCTCCGACCCCACATGGAAGGGCCAAGTTTGTGGGCCAGTATCTGTAGCCGTGCTGCCCACCTCCCAGCGCGTGGCGGCTAGGGTGGCACCGAAGCCCACCGACAGCTCGGTGGTGCTGTTCCTGTCATCTGAGAAGAGGCATGGCTGTGTGAAGGCTGACTGTGCTGGGTGGAGGAAGGTCTGGCCGGGCTTCATGGCCAGGGCTAGGCTGGCCTCTCTGTGTACGCTTGTTCCAGAGTTCGGGACAGACTGGAGTGCGACCTGCAGCGGGAAATCATGCGGGGTCTGAGGTTGAGCATCATCCTGGGGCCGACCAGCAAGGCAAATACTGAGACCAGCCTACAAAAGGCTTCCAAGGCTTTGGCCAGTGGCTCACGCCGGTAATCCCAACTACTCAGGAGGCTGAGATCTGAGGATTGCCAATCAAAGGCAGCCCAAGCGGAAAAGCGTGAAAGTTATTTCCAATTAGCCAGCAAAATGTCAGAAGGAGAACTGTGGCTCAAGTGGTAGAGTGCCAGCCTTGAGTAAAAAAAGCTAAGGGACAGCGCCTGGGCCCCGAGTTCAAGCCTGAGTACTGGCACCAAAAGCAAAAGTCTCACAGGAGAGGCCGGCCAAGGGGGAACGGAACCTAGGCCACTGAACACCTAGACCTGCAAGTGTGCGAGAGGCACACGGAGCTCCCGCTCTGAGATGCCTGCGGGGCCAGGGCTGAGGCGGGGCCAGAAGGAGATGAGCCCAGAGTCCTCCCGTCTGTCGCGCTTCCCAGGTGCTCAGCCCCGGCTCACCCCTGCGTCTCTTCTCCCTTCCCTTTCCTCAGTGGCTCGGGGAGTGACTGATGGGCCCACTGTGGGGTTGAGGCCCGGGTTGGCAGCCCGCCGAGCTTTCTGAGGGGCAGGCCGGCAGCCTGCACACGGTATCTCCCTCACCCCGTGTGAGGCATGCAGAAGGGGTGAGACGGAACCAGACCCAGGAGAGGGGGTGTCAGATCTGTGTTCCCTTGGTTGCTAGAGGCTCCGGACCACTGGGGGACCTGAGTTGGGAAAGTGATCCCTGTGTGAGTGGAGACCCCTGGGGCTACAGGTAGCACCCTGGCCCGTGAGCTGTCACCTGACACCCCGCTGAGCCCACACCGCCTCAGTGTGAGCCTCAGACCACCGCCTGGGGGGACCCCCAGCACTCAGTGTGGAGTGAAGTGACACTCAGCCATTCCCCGAGGGGAGGCCTGACCGCCGTGCGCCTGCAGAGTGGCACTGGAGCACCTCCGGGGGTCCAGGGCCCCGGGAATCCCAGCGCCTCCCCCTCGGTGCGCTGCTGGCCACGCCCAGGCAAAGGCTCCGTGGGTGCCTCCCACGGCAGGGCACCCCGGAGCTGGCACCGCCGAGGGCCCCACACTGCTGCAGGTTCTAGAAACAGTGCCGTTTGCGTTTCCCATGACCCACTCAACAGCGTTAGCAAACCCTCCATAATCTTAAGCAAACACCGTCCTGGCTCACACCAGTTTGTAGCATGGAGAGTCACAGCCCTGGCTCCCAAGGCCCCAGTCTGCTATTGGTGGAATTGATCCAAGGCCCACCCCTCTGCTCCTCACGGTAACCCTCAAGCTCACTGGGAGAGCCCCTGGCTCCGGCAGCGGTCTCCTTCATGATGTGTGGCTACCCTCTGATCAGCCCAAGGCAGACCTGACACCCACAGGACAGGATGGGGGAGAGAGCATTCGAACTCCTCCCTCTGCAGCCAGGGAGCAACACAGGAAGTGCCCCATGGTCTTGGATTTTCCAGTCTGATCACAGAGCATTTAAAAGTACGAGTAGCAGCTGCCGCTCCGGGCCTTGGGTGTCTGCCATTTCTGATCACCAGTGTGGTTTGTGTCTGGGCTCAGCAGGCCCACGAAGGTGGCACTGCTGTAAGTTGTAGACCCACGTTAGACCAGCAAGCCGAGAAGACACTCAGAATCAAGATGCCTCCTGCTCCCACAGAGTCGGAAAACAGTCTTTTCACAGTGGCCCGCTTTTACTTGTTACTTTTATGGGTTGTGTGTGTGTGTGTGTGTGTGTGTGTGTGTGTGTGTGTGTGTTATTCTGTGCTGGACTGGGTGTTGAACTCAAGACCTGTGCCCTCTCCCTTAGCTCTCTTGCTCAAGGTTGGTGTCCTGCACTTGAGCCACAGCTACACTTCCAGCATTTTACTGGAATCTACAGGCTCTCCTGCACAGGATGACTTCAAACCATGGTCCTCACATCTCAGCCTCCTGAGTAGCTAGGATTGCAGGCGTGAACCACCGGCGCCTGGCACAGTCTAGCTTTTGAGTCAGTGGACTTGGAACAAACACGCCAGCCTACACTCTGTCTAGATGCAAAGCCGGCCTGTCAGCAGTGTCTCCGAGCCTGAGCCCTAGCACCCGCTCAGCCCTGGTCCTCGGAGAGATATGGGATGGCCAACCTCTCTGCAGCCAAGCTGAGGAAGAAGGCCAGGTGCCTGGCTCGGCTGGTGTCTGGGGCTGGCCCTGGCCGCCGAGTGACCCGCCACCTAGCAGGCAGACGCTGTCCCTCTACACACTGCGGGGTCCCTGTGTTCCCAGCTGGACGGTGAAGGGAAATGCCTCCCCAGGCCCAGGCAGGCCACCCACCCCTGTGCTGCTGCATGGAACACTCTAGGAGGAGGTCTGGGGGCAGCTGGACACACCTGGAGTAAAGCCGTCTTCTCACCCATGCTGAGCCCTTGCCTGATCACAGATCGGAGATCCCAGGTGCCCCCCTGGCCACAGGAAATGGGCTGGGACGTCCCACCAAGGGACCAGGGGAAAGCCTGAGAAATAGCTCCTATGCCCCATGCCAGTCTTCCAGGCCCCTGGACACCCTCTCCTCCTCAGCTCCCTGGACCCAGGAAGCAGCATTTTCCCCTGGGGGCTGTGGTCAGTACACAGACGGTGCTCAGTCCCCCTCGCAGGAGGAACGCTCGCCAGCTGCTCGTGTCCACTCCCAAGTCTAGCGTGAGGGCGGGAAGCCTCCTGCACAGTGCCCACACACAGGAGGCTGCTCCAGCCTCCCTGGGCCACTCCCTGGGCGGGGGACACAAGGTCTGGAGTAAGAATCCACGGCCCCTGCTGGCCATGCTACTTTTCCCAGCATAGCAACCCACAGGAGACAAGGCCCCGAACCCAGTGCTCATGGCAGGTGACGCAGACGCTCCATCCCAAACATTCGCAGCAGGAGAGGTGGAGAGGCCCTGCCTGCGCTGACCATGGTCTCAATATCACAAGACCTCTGACGTGTGCCCACAACTGGACCAGGAGGCCCTGAGGCAGGTCAGCCCTGCCAGGCTCTTCTGGTGGGGCTTGTGGCTAGCATAGGAATGAGCCATTGAGGAAGATGGGCAGATGGGCCTGTGGTGTGGCTCCCATCCCACACTGCCACTCTTACAGCCGTGACACCCAAGCCACAGGACATCATAGACACTGGCTATTTTTTTTTGGCCTTGGAGGGCAACTTGTCCCTCACCCTGTGCACACAAAAGTCACCCCAAAACACCCAATTCTGCCTTGCAGGCTCATCCTACCTACCAAGCAGACCCTGGCAGGGGCTTTCTCTGGACCCTCTGAAGGTCTGGAGGTAGAGAGCCGGGCACTGATGGCCACCAGACAGGACCAAAGGCCTGGGAGGCATCGAGAATTTCCCAGACAGTGTCCACTGGTATGATGGTTGGATACCTGCCTTGCTCGACGCCTGGCCTTTTCCTTCCCTGTTCCCAGAGCCCTGGACCCTTCCAGCCCCTCCCTTCCCTCAGTCCCTGCTCATCAACCTGGGACATCTCTACAGAGTAACAACAAAATCTACAGACCTGGCCAGCCAGGCGGGCTCCCCGCAAACAGACGTTTGCTGCCTTTGTATAGTGGTGCTGTGCTCTAAGGGCGTGAGATTCTCTGTGATTCCCGGCTCACTCTCAGTCTCTGTGATTCCGGGCTCACTCTTATTCGTCTACACAGTCTCTGTGCAGGACGAGTCACTCCAAGGGAGGACAGCAGGCTACTCCAGGCCCGATCTGAGGGATGGACAGCACCCAGGGCCGACTCCCCTGTGAACAACCCAGGGGAGAATGCTATTACTGCTACCTCTCGTGCGGTCACCCCGGGTCCTTCTGCAGCTGGTTGGCTTCAGTCTCTGTTGCAAAGTGGAGTCTTCAGATGGGTAATTAGGCCAGTAGACAGACAGATAATAGGTAAAAAGGTGATAGATTACAGGTAAATAAATAGGTAGATAGAGAGACAGATAATAGGTAAATAGGTGATAGATTGTAGGTAGATAGGTAGATATAAATAGATATAGATAATAGGTAAGTAAGGTTCGTAGGTAGTGATATGCTTCATTTAAATGCAGAATTGTTTTTCCAAGTACAAAGAACTAGGAACACGAATTAAATCCGAGCCTCCCCACACAGGCCCGTCACCCCCCCCCTCGGCCCCGAGTGTCAAGAGTTCACAGAAGCTACCATTTCAGACTGGCGAGGGTGTCCCCTGGGCCCAGGGCTGCAGCCGGGCTTTCAGGAAGAGGCACCCCCGGCAGGATTTGAGGCCCCAGTCAGAAGCCACGCGGGGCCGTCTCCCGAGGAGAGGCCTGTCCGCGCCATCTGTAACGAATCTCCGTCTGCAGTTACTTTGCAGTTCGGGTTTCAGCCTCCACCTGTCACCGTTGTTTATCCTCATGCGCAGTCACAGCTCCGTCTCTTTGGGCCGTCTCGTGAAGTTCTTTAGAAAACCGTTGGCAATCTTCACTCCTCTCCTCCCAGGGCGGGGGTGGGGTCGCCCCGTCCCCGGGCGGCCGGGCTGAGCACGTGGAGCCTGTCTGTCGGCAGCAGCCCCGGCACGGGGGCATCAGGCACCAGCCCGTCAGACACAACGCGCTCGCCCCAAAGTGATGTTTATGGAGAAGCCGGCATCAGACAAGGGCTTCCCACGTGTGGCCCGCGTGTGGCCCCTCAGACAGCGGGGCCTCCTGAGTGGACTTGCGTCTGGGCTGGGCGCCTGACTCAGGACCCGAGCGCCTCACAGAAGGCTGGCAGCCTGCCTGTTGGGGTGGTGTCCCCTGCCCCCAGCTAGGCCACGCATGGCTGGGGACAAACGGGTAGGCACGATCGAAACTCCATGCGAGCTATCAGCAGGCCACAGTCCCTGTCCCTAATCGTCACATGAGATCGGGTGAATGAATCGAGCACTTCTTTTGTTTGCCTTCCTGGACGTGCAGCTTTAACACCGGCCATATGTGTGCAGTGACTTCTGGACAGGCAGACTTTTCTTCTTCTGCGGCCCAGTATGCAAGAGACGTTGGCCCAAGTGGAGCAAGTCCCCCCGGACATTTCACTCCCCCAGATCCTGCCCCAGAGGCCACCTCAGCTCTGGGAGCTGTTCACCCTCCGTGAAGACATAGGTCCTCAGCCGGAAACCGAGCCCAAAATCACAGGGGTGGCTTGGGCGTGTCTCCATCTTGGGTGACCAGGGCTGGACCTGCACCTTGGGCTGCCAGTCCTGCCCGCAAGGACCAGAGAGAGGCCCTGGTCCTACACCCTGAGAGACCCTCACTCCCGGAGGAGAAGGAGGCCATGCCCTGAGCCAGCCGCCATTCTGATGCTCCCCCTGGGTTCTTGGAGGAGACGGGAGGAAAGCCAGGTGGCTTCTGAGCAGAACTCAAAGGATGAGTAGAGGGCTTCACCGTGGCGCCCAGGGTGAGGGTGGGAGCCTCCGCGGAGCTGCCTGTCCTGCTCCACGCACGACTCTCCCCGGCTCTGTGCAGCCTGGGCCACCTCGTTTTCTCAGAGCGGATCCTCCCTGGAAAGTCACCAACACCAAGCCAGCTGTGGCGGTGCCGCTGCATGGCGGGAAGGGGGGGGCTCCAGGCAGGGGTGGGGGCTGCGGACACTTTCATTTCTTCAACAGAGCCACTTGTGGGTGATTGAGTGAAGACGTGCGCGGAACAATCGCACAGTGTCTGCGAACAGTGCGCCATTGAACGGCTTGAAAGCCTTTTTGAAGTGGGGGACGGTTTGAGGAGACAACATTCCTCACCCCACGGTTTCGCTGTGAGAAGCCTCAGATGCTCCCGGAGAGGCTCCGGCCCGCCTTTGAACCACGCCTCTGCTGTCCCCCTGCAGCCCGCGGGCTCTGTCCCGGGTCCCTGGGCCTGCTCCAGCCCCCGTGCCGCCTCTGCTCCTCTAGCGGGGCTGGAGGCGGCGGGCTCTGTCTGGCAGTCAGGACGCCCTGCCCTGTTCCCACCCACCACCCATGCAGAGAAGCCCCCCGCACGTGTGGGCTCAAAGCGAAGAAGATTTGTTGAGCACAGGCATCTTCTGTGTCTAGAGGGCAGTCCGCTCTTATTCATGAAGGCTGGAGCACATTTGGGAGCACCAAACCCTCCCCATCCCAACGGGGTGTGGGGACGCGAAGGGAGCGTCCTCCAGCTGTGGGAGAGGTGCCAAGTAGACAGCAAAGAACAGATTTGAGGCCCAGCAGCTGCTGGCAGCAGCAATAACTGACCACAGGTACTGCCACAGAGGGGCATGGGTGGCAGCCAGTCTCTGAGCCATCTGGAGGTAGATGCAGTTTCCCGTCCCCTGGGCAGACTCCTCTAAGGGACATCCCAGCCTGGCCCGGGTCCTCATGCTGGCTCTAGGGACCCAGCCCTGTTCTTGAAGGTATGACCAACAGACTTGATTGAAGACCCTGGACTGGGCAGAGGTGTGGAGACATGAGGCCTGTCTGCCTGCTCCTAGGCGTTGCCCCCAGATGCTTCTGCCCCTGGCTCAGGGAAGTTAAAGAAGAAGGTTAAAAAAGATTATAGGCTCAGCCATGCAAGGCAAGAAGAGGTAAGAAGTTAAGATGGAGGCCTTTCCACACCGAGAGGCTGAGGAGGCTCCTTGGAAGGCAAGTAGAGACAGGCCCAGAGAGACTCCAGGATGGCTGGCTGGGGCGGGTTTTGTAGAAATGGTGGATGTGGTGGCGGCCACACTCCCTGAAAAGCAGGGGGAGAAACAACTTCATCATGGATTATGGAAGCCACACACAGTTTGTGATCGATGTGGTGTCAGTGCTGGAGCTTGAACCCAGGATCTGGGTGCTGTCCCTTTGCTCTTGTACTCAAGGCTGGCACTCTGCCACTTTAGCCACAACTCCACTTCCAGCCTCTTGTTGGTTAATTGGAGATAAGAGTCTCATGGACTTTCCTGCCCAGACGGGCTTTGATCCTCAGCTCTCAGCCTCCTGAGTAGCTCCGAATACAGGCTTGAGCCACCAGCACCTGACCCACATATCCCTTTCTAAGGGCAAGCAAGTAGGTGCCAAAGATTGCAGGAGGGAACAGCACTAAGGGTGAAGCCCACACCAAGCCCTTCACGAAAGCTGGGGCTCCCCAGCCTCGTGGCTCTTAGCGTTCCCAGAGGGTGGCTGCTGCTTCACCTGCTCTCTCTCTGGTTGGAGGACAAGTCTAAGTCTGTGCAGAGATGACCTCCAGCCTGAGGCCACTGCTCCTTGGCTGGGTCAATGCCAAGACAGAAACCGGAGACTTCTACCTCAGGCCAGGGTGCAAGGCCACAGTTTTCTATCCCAGCACCCCAGGAAAAGTGTCCCTTTAATGAATGACTTGATTGCCCACTGACAACTGGTTTAACACAGCAACACCCCTGGGAGACCGACTGCTGCATCAGCCTTAATTAAACATTCCACAAGAAGGTGTTCATCTCTGGGGAATTCCGCACACACACACCCCGTGGAGGGGGTCACCGGCTGACAGTCCCTGGAGTGCACAGGGCCAGCGGGTTCAAGGCCAGCCCAGAGGAGCTGCGAGTCCAGTGCAGGAAGGCTGGCCGTCCTGGCCACACGTCCCCCAGATGTCACTCGCTCATAGATGTCTTCATTTCTGAGACTCAGATCCAGCCTTGATTTCACCAGCACGAAATGCATCTCTCCATCCCTTCCAAACAAGTGCCAGGCGGCCCCCGAGCAGGTGCACAGCCCAGAACCCACCTTGAGGCAGGGCCACATCTGCCCAGAGGTCAGGAAGGAGGAGGAAGGAAGAAGAGAAAAAGGAAGATACCACTTCAAACAGCACAGATCCAAATCTCCCACTTGGCTTAGATGTCCACAGCCACAAGCAGCCCCTGCACTAAGTCACCCCCGAGGGTCGCTGGACACGTGTGCAAACTCCATCTTTCCTTGGGCGAGTAGGCTCTCCCTCCATAGTGCCCCCTTGCTGCCGGGCCTCGGGCCTGGGGATGGATGCACCCTGAGATGCAGGCAGCCAGCATTCCCTGAGATTCACATGGATTTCTGGAAGCAAAGAGTTCAGGCCACCTTCTCCCACACTGCCGCTGCAAGCTTGTTAATAGCCTGTGCTAAAGAAAACTGGTCAGGGGGCTGGGAAGGTGGCTCCATGGTAGAGCACTTGCCTCGCATGCCCTGGGTTCGATTCCTCAGCACCACATAAGCAGAAGAAGCCAGAAGTGGCGCTGTGGCTCAAGCACTAGAGCGCTAGCCTTGAGCTGAAGAGCTGAGGGGCAGCGCCCAGGCCCAGAGTTCAGGCCCCACCACCAGCAAAACAAAAACAAAAAACAGAAAGCTGGTCAGAAGAGCTGCCACATTCACTAAGGCCTGGGCTGTGGGTGGTTTAATGACGGGGGGGGGGGGGGGGGGGGATTCCTTGTGTTCCCGTGAAGAGGACTCCAACTGCCGCCACACACACCAGCCTCTTTTTGACCTTGATACCTGAATCCTAAGGTCTGAGACCGAGCTAAGGACTCTCCAAGTCCAGGGCCGGCCCTGGATGCACACACGTCTGCAGTTTTCACCCCTCACCCACTCCAGCAACAGCCTAGAAATGACCCAGAACTCCTTGCATGCGACCCCTGGCGTAAGGGCAAAATTAAAGCAGGCTGGACGGCAGTGTGACTTTGTGCTGACTAGCAGCCACTTCCTCACCGCTCAAGCTGCGGGGGGCGGGGGAGGGGACAGGTGGGTTTTATTGAAGCCAGAGCCAGACGCAACTTTAATGACCATGGCCACCAAGGTGACCAGAAGCCTGGTACTTGTCCCCAAACCCCGAGCAGGACATGTTTATTGCACAAGAAAGCAGCCTGCATTGGGCTGGCTGCTTGTGTGTGAGCCCAGCTGCCCACGCCTGTGTGGCCCCTCTCTGCCCCCTTCCAGCACAGAGAAGGCTCATCCCAGGCTGGGTCACTGCAATTTCCATCCTGCCACTCTCCCTCCACACACACACACACACACACACACACACACACACGGGCAAAACACAAGAAGGAAAGGGATTCCCCCAAGAAAATACACACAGCACAAAAACCTAGATTCATTCCTCCAAGCCAGAAGCCACTTGGCTAGTAGGCCTGGGCAGAGCTGTGTGTTCACTGTGCCTCCATTCAGGAAAATAAGAGCCGCAGGGAATGGTCATCTGGAATGCCACACTTCCCCGGGGGGACCTGGGGTGGCTACTCAGGCAGGCACATTCTGTTTTTCATGCTCAGCTGTGGGGCCCTGACCTCTCCCAAGCCCTCACAGGTGGCCAAGTGCTACCCCACCTCTCAGGGCTGGTCTCTCCCCCCCTACCCCCCGCCCCGAGGGTCAGGAAGAGGAGAGGAGGTGTGAGGCTGTGTTTGGGAAGGAAGGAGAGGCCATGAGGAGGGAGACTTCCTGGCTGACATAAGATCTGAACCCCCATTCTCCCTCCTCATGTTTGGGGCTGTATAGCATAGCCCCTAAGCCTTAAAGAGCTACCCCTCTCCTAAGCCGTAGGTAGTGAGGGTCCCAAGTGCTCCTGGCATGCCCCAAGTCAGATAAGGGGGGGAGACACGTGGGGATCCATGCTGGGCAGCTGGCAGCGCCAGATGTTAGCCACAGGCCAGGGGTGGCCAGGCCCGCGATGCCGCTGCACACATAAATACTGCCTAAGTGGCTCCTGTCACTTAACCGCAGCCTCCTTTCCATTCTGCAGGAGCCCAAGGTGATTAATGAGAATTATCATGAGCCCTAATCAGAGCCGTTCGGAGGAGGCTGGGGTAAAAGGAAATGCCCTTTGTGGGGCCACGGAGATCACTTTAAAGGGCGCCAGTGGCATGTGTCTGCATGCATGGGGCACACATGCACGCAACATGCCTTGCACATGTGTACACACATGCCTGTGCACACAAGCACACATGTATGTGCGTGACCTCGCATGCGTCCCCAGGAATGGCCTGCCAGCGGGAGTGGGTCTGGACTGATAGGGAGGAGGAACAGATAAAAAATAGCCCTGTCCTGGGCCAGGAGGGCTCTAATCAGGCCGCTCGCTGGCTGTCCCAGCCCAGCCTGCCGACAGCCGGAGAACACAGGCCTCGCACAGCTCCGCGCGGCTGGAATGAATTCTCTCCCACTGCCGGACCAAGAGCATGACTTAATACATTTGGCGGCTGCTGGCAGACTGCACAGGCTTGGCCCAAATTAGAACTGGGGCCAGGGCTGCTGCCCGGTGGGAGGGCGGGTATCCTCCGCGTCCATTTCCTCCTGCCCACAGGAACACCCTTGACCGCCCTGGGCCTCTTGGTGCCGGAGACCGCGCTGGGCACCCCGAGCGGGGAAGCGCAGACGGGGCTGCGCGGCAGGTTTCCTGGTCTGCCATCCTCGCCCGGGGCCCAGTGTGACTTCCAGATACAAAGTGTCCTTTTATTGCAAATATCAATTCAGAAAGGGGCTAGTAGTAAGCTGAGAATATTTGGATAAACTTGACAGCCCCGAAGACTGAAAAAGCCCTTTTGTTCCCCCATGAGAGGACGGCGGTCCTACCACCCTGGGCTCCCTGGAGCCGCTCCAGAGAAAACTGAGGTTGGAGCAGAAAAATGATTAGGGCGTCTCGTGAAAGATCTGTACTCTCGCTCCAGTGTTTATTATTATTTATTTTATTTTTTATTAGAATGTGTGGTTAACATCCTATTGCATAAGACCAGGCTGTGGCTGTGTCTGCCACACTACAGTCAGTCTGCCTGGGTCTGCCGTGGACAAAGGAGACTTTGTGGCATGGCGGGAGGGGGAGGCGTAGGGAGTGGGCTGCACGTGGGCTTTATTTTGCTCGGCTTTGTTTTTGAGATGTTGGCGGCCGGTTGGAGAAGGTGTGAGCGTCTTCCAGTGTTTGTGCTCTGACCAGCAGAGGTGGCCGCCGCCGCTGAGCCCTCCCGGTGTGGCAGGGAGGGGTCCCCACGGCCCACGAGGCAGAGGAAGCTGGGTGTGTGGGCGTGGCTTCCCCCAGACCTGGCGTGGGTGGAAAGAGAAAAGTTGACCACGAGCCCCGCGCTGTGGCTGAGCAGGTCTGGGACCCCCCTAGAAGGGACCTTTCCACTGACCCCAAGCCCAGCACACCGACAACCTAAGCCAGCCTGGGATGGGGAGGAGTGGTTTGCCCGACTCTTCCTCCAGGTCTCTACTTGCTGCTCAGAGACGTGCATGCAGGCAGGTGGTTCTTGTTCTCTTGAGAGAATGTCTGTTTCCACTGGAGCAAAGAGTCATCTCTCTGCAAATAAGGGGAATTGGTTCTAGAAACTGCCATAGAAACATCCCTCCATGGACCAATCACCCTTAGAGGACCTGATGAGCCATGGCTATGCCAACAGCCGTGACGCTGTACTGTTTAGGAAATGAGAGCGAGGGAAATACCGGTACAGGCTCAGTACAGGCACACTTTGGGGTGAGTGGGGTATTTTTCCCCATGGTCGGTTGAACCCACAGCCGTGGGAGCTGAGGCATAATGAAGGCTGACTGTATATGCAAGTGTAAACTATGGCCGGCGGAAGTCGTGTGTTTTAAGGTAATTATACTCCCAAGTTTATTGTGCGTGCTTCTGAGACTTCAGTGACTTGCTAGAGTAGGTGGGAAAGGCAGTTATTTTAAATGTGAGGGTTCTGCTACATTTTTCATTAAGCTTTTAGAAAGTAAAGTAGGATATCATATTAAAAGAAGCTTATCTTCCACACCTCCACACCCTTGGGGAAGAAGTGATAGAATAATAATCAAAGTGTTTGCTTCTGTTTTTTTAATTATTTTATGCTGGGTTCTGGCGGCACAGGCATTGAATGAGAGGCTGAGATGTGGAGGATCAAAATTTGAGGCCAGCCTGGGCAGAAAAATTCATGAGACTCCAAAATGATCTACAAAATAGCCAGCCTCAAAACAAGGCTGGAGGCATGGCTCGACAGTAGACCACCAGCTTCCCAGGCACAAAGCCCCAAGCACAATAGTACTCACTGTCTAGAGAGGAAAACCCAACAAAGGTGATTTAAAATGAAAGTGGCATGTGTTGTGAGAAAGAGGTTGAGCAGAGGCTGCTCTGTGGTTTAGGTCTCTGCACAGCAAAGGGCTGAACCTTCTCAGATACCTGCAGAAAACCTTCTAGGAAACAGCCCGCCAGAGGGGAGGAGGTGTGTGCAACGTGGAACCTGGCTTAGTGAACACTCCTAACCAGCCAGGAATAAATAAAGACCTGTTGTCCTTCCAGGCCTACCCCAAGCCACTGCTGAGATGGACCAACCACAGGTCACTGCCTAGGTCAGCCCTGACCCATGGACTCTGAGATCGAATTTCCCATTCGGGAGCCACAGCCAAAGAAAGCAGGTCTCTGGAGGGAAGTCTGGGGGTGTCGTCCACTAGGACAGGCACCCTGGGTGTCCCCCACCGGATCCAGAGCCCGCCAGAGTCCCCAGGCACGGCATCCTCGCCTCCCTCCTCCCTCCCTGCCCCCCCCACCCCGCACCTACCCTGAGAGGCAGGGGAGAGGGTCCTCCTCCAGAGAAGCATCAGTCTGGCCATCCTGGGAGAATGCCCCAGCCCAGGACAGTGAGGACTGAGGGACACTCACCACCAGCCAGGGGGTGCTCTAGCTCCATGTGCTGTCTCCTTTTTCTGTGGACTTCCCTTCACATCCTGAGACCATTGGTAAACACAGATCTGCAGAACAAGTTGATCTCCAGGCCTCCTTGAGGGAGAAAAAGCAATGTAACCTCTCCATCTGTCTTTTCTGGTGTGTGTGGTGGGGTGGGGATATCCTAGCAGAATCTACATAGAAAGACCCGGATGAAATGTCCTATGGCTCCCAGACACCCCCATTCACATGCTGGGTAACTAACTGGGTCCATTGCGTCCCACAAGGCTGGAAGATGTGCTCAGATCATTTTGGCTTCTTGTGACTAGGCTTGTAATACCCCTCTTCCATCCCATTTCCTGGGTTCCAATAGACATTGGACGTGACTGGCGAAGACTTAAAAAACATTTCATTCCTTTGGTAACTGTCATCCACCTCCGCAGGCTAGAACACAGGGAAAGAGGAGCGCTGTGGGGTCAGTTGGTTCCATCTGTTTTTTCAAGGCTGCTTGACCACACCCCTGTCTAGGAGTCATCCAGACTTGCCCATCTGACCCACCACCCGGTGTGGGAAGGAAGCTACCTTGGATCCCCAGGGAGATGTCTCAGGCTGAGCTCACGGCCGAGGATGGGCTCCATGTATAGCTTTAACCAGGATCCCTGGTTCGCAGCCAACTCCGCGTCACCATCTCCTGTGTCTTAGAGGCTCCACATCGGACTCTGGGATTGTTGGCTACATGAAGCGGGTCGGCTAAGCGTATCATAGACGGTGGATCCTGGGCCCCTCTCGGCTCACCCAGCTGGTGTGGCTGAGTTCCAGGCAGAAAAACAATGTGGGAAGCAGACCCACGATAAATCACCCAGAGGAAAAGCATGCTCGTCACTCAGTAAAGCCAAAACAAAGGCCGGGGCCTGGCCCGCATCTTTCCTTGCACAGATACCTGGGCCCACTCCGGCGAGAGACTAGAGTTGGCTATTTCTAGTACTTCCAAAGACAACATGGGCTGCACCAAGCTCTTTGCCAATGACCATTTTTGTATGTCAAAGAGCAGCAAGGACTGTGCTTTTGTAGGGGTTGGCAAGGTGTTTGCTTGAACTTGGCCTGTTGAGATTTGAGCTATTTCCCAGAGCTGACCTCAAAACATCAGGCTGACACGAAAGGCGGTGAGTCACTGGCTGCTCTGTTACCCACGAGCCCCTGGGAGGAGGAAGAGGGACGGGCTCTCAGGCACTGCGTCAGGGCCGTGGAAGGCACCAGATATAACTCTGCCGTGTGCGGACTCTGGCTAGGCCCCTACTGTGTGCCAGCTCCCACGGACTAGCCACAGCCGTGGCTCTGGGGAGCTAGGTCTCCGTTGCACTGTGCTGTGAGGAACATTACTCAGCACAACGATTCTGTAACTGATCTGAGACAAATTACGGCTCTGGTGACCAAAGGGAAGGCCACTGGAAGGACTGGCAGGGCCTTCACAGAACCCAAGGTGGAGAGGGAAGGAAAAGGGCCAGATTAGAGAGCGCAGAGGAGAAAAGAGACCAGCACGCAAAAGCAAGCACAGGGGGCACTCCTGGGCGTTCTCAGCTGACTTGAAGCCCCCCAACACAGTCTCGTATTTCCTAAGCACGCACTGACCCTATCGGGGCTGCCTGGCTCTGGGACTCAGACATAGGAAACCTTTGTGGCCGCTGCTATTGTGGGAGGAGAAGGACGTGAGGTGGAGAAGGATTGGTCACTGCAGGGCCTCCCCCGGGAGGGGTGGGGGCTGGGCAGGCCTCTTGGAGTGAGCCCACCCTGGGTTGAGGGGCCAAGGAAGCCTCCCAGGAGAGGTGCCCTTTGTTCTTCCAAACTACAGCTCTTCTGTTTTATTGTGGCAGCTGAGGAAGCCATTGTGGGCTGGGCAGGTCGTGGGACAACTCTTCCCCTTCCTCAAACCCTCTGTCTCCCCAGTGCCCTCGTCTCTCTACCCACCCACCCAATGTCCATCTAGCCCCTAGCCATCCATTCCCTTATCCAGCCAGCTACAACCCACAAATCCACACTCATCAACCCATCGGTTCATTTCTCCGTCCATATAGCCTACATACGCCTATTTGTCCATCAGCCCACCTGTTCAAAATCCATCCACCCAAATACACACCTATCACACGCATCTGTCCACCTATTCATCCCACCCATCACCTGTCTACCAACTCACATATCTACCCACCCGCCCGCCCGCCTGCCCATTCCTGGAGATATTCAGTGAGTCCCAACTGAACACCTGTTCTGGAGGAGGCTCTGGAGAAGCACCCTTTGTGCTGAGCCTCCATCCCCCAGTAAAGGAGAAGTGAGTCAGGACGAGACAAGATGCACAGTAAATACTGACAAGAGCAGCCAGTGCCCGCTGCCCAGTCCATCTGCCCCTTTTCAGCTCTGCCATCTCCAGCCAATTATTGGATTCCTTTGTCCCTTGGTTTCCCCATCGTCAAATGTGGTTCCAAGGTGGCTGTCCCTGGGGGAGATGTGGGACCCAATGACTGGGGTCACCAAGATCAGCAGCCACCACTGACGGAAGCAGAGGTGATCACAGCCTTGGTGGGGGTGGGGGGCTGGCCAAGGGTGAGATCAGAGGAGCTCAGGGCGTAGCTGGGAGCCCTGTGCTGGGAGCTCGGGGTGGGAAGGCTTGATCACCCTTTCTGCTGGGAGGCATCAGTGCTCTTGGGACCCATCTTCTAGTTGTCCCGGTGCCGCACATGATGGCTGTGGTGGACAGCCATGCCGTGGGAGAGGATCTAAGGATTAGGAGGCCCTGGGTCCTGAGCAACCCCGTTCTGAAGCTGTGTGCTAAGGTGCAGATGACTCACTGGGCATCAGGCAGGAGCATCTCCCAACAAGAAGAGAGCCTGCCATGGCGGGGCATTGGGTGTCTACTCTGGGAGCCTTTGTCTAACAACAAAAAACCCAAAAAACACCCAAAGGTCTTGCTCCCACAGGGCCTTGGAAACCACGTGCCTGCTATTTTTGAACCCCCATCACACACACACATACACACACACCACCGTGCCACGGCTTGCTGTCTGTGGGGAGCTCTCCCGCATGCATTGGCAGGGGCTGCCGCGCCCACAAGCTCTGTACTTTGTCACCATCTCAGAGCCAGAGAAAGTAGCTGACACCTCCCGGCCTGGCCTCCATGCGGAGGAGGGGCTTCCTGAGGCAGACCCGGCCCGCTCACCCGGGTAGGGGTGCAGCCACAGGCATTTGGTTTGGGGTTGTAAAGGGTTTTTCTTAAGCTCTTTTATGATCAAAACCCAGACCAAAGCAAAGGCAGCTTGTTTCAGAAGGTCAGGCGAAGCTTTGCCAACAAGCAGCGTCCAGGCTCTAGAATTCTACTGCTTCCTCGCACAGCTTCAGGCAAGTTTAGGTCTGAAAAACTGTTGGAGCTGGTCACATTGGAACTGGGTCAGCACTGTTCCAGATGGACAGAAGAAGCAACAGTGGCCATGCAACTGCCCCGTGACCCTTCCTCCTCCCTCCGGAGACTTGGGTCAAGGCTCTGGCCTCAGCCAAGATCGGAGATGGCCTGAGACCCTCAGGGGAGGTGGGGAAGGAGAGGCCCTGCTGTGGACCCGCACCAGGGGAGCTTGGAGGACTTTGGACCGCCAGCCTTTGCTAACGACACAGCTCTGCCAGTGGTGTGGCCTGGAGGGACAGCCACAGGTGCAAGACCCGCTACCCCGGGCTGGTGCATGCTGGGAGCAGCCCTAGGCCATCCTCAGTCTTGGTCCTCCCGTCACAAGGCCGGGGTACACACAGGTGAGCAGGGCCTTTTTGCCCAGCATCTCCCAAGAGTGCCTGGATTACTGTGACTCAGAGATCCACACCGCCTTGGGCCAGGAGCCTCTGCAGGAACTGACATCTGGGCCCGTGAGCATGGCGACTCCCACTGTTTCTGGAGTTCTCGACGTGAGAGGCTCCATAGGGTCTTGCTGGCTCACTTCCCAGCAGATTCAGCCTCAGCCCCCACATCCTGGCTTTGCATTGTCATCAAAGCGGCCAGCAATGCCCAGCAAGGGGGCGCAGTGGAAGGGGCTCCACCGCCCCAGGTAGCCTCCACTCAGCAGGCCTGGGAGCGAGGAAGGTTCAGCACGCCAGGAATGGAGGCCTGGGCCCCGGAGAGGAAGGTAGGGGAGATTTCAAGCAGGAAAGAGCCAGGAGCCCATGACTAGGGTCTTCGTGACCCCTTGGGGACAAGGCCGACCCCACGATGCCTTGCTGGAGACCATCTGTGGCAAGTAGACGTGAGCAGGGTCCGGGCCCGGGCTGATGGCTCCTGTTGGCAAGTCACCGACAACTGTTACTTGGAGTTTGTGTCTCGTGCGGAAAAGGGAAACCGAGGCAGGACCTCGAGGCAGGAGCAGTTGACAACAGTGAGCCCGCAGGGCCGGCTCATTATTCCTCCAGGGTCCTCAGCACCCCATGAGCAGCCAGTGTCAGATGGCTCGCCTGTGACCCCGGCTGCTCACGCCAGGTGGCCGCTGCATGTGCCAGTCTGCGTTTCATTCCTTATTTCGCTTTAGATAGGGAAAGCAGGTATGGGTCAGAGCTCTAGTCCATAACTGACAAGACAAACCACCCATGCCAAGGGGGACCAGTCAATGATTGGAAAGGAAGTCCCGCCCCTGAGCAACAGGCCACAGGGGGACAGTGGCAGGCCTGGGTGAGTTCACCCTGAAGTGTGTTTGTATCTAAGTCACAGGAAGGGCCAGTGACCAGCCACTGCAGAGACAGTGAGAACCAGCCCTTGCACCCCAGGTCTGCCTGGCCCCTCCTCTCCACCCCCTCTGATATTTGCCGGAGACCCAAGTGTGTAAGACACCCTCCCAGGTGGAGTCTCAGCCCACAGAGGAGAGGGAGAGGGAGAGGGAAGACGTCGATCGAACAGTGTGGAAGGGACCAAGGACACAAAGGAGCAGCCAGAGAGAGAGAACCGAGAAGAACTAGCTGCATGCTGAGCAGGGCCTGGTGTCTGGGTGTCTGGCTGAGTACACAAGGCCTGCACCCCAAGAGATCTGTGGTTCCAGGTTGTATCTTGGGGAGACCATCTGTGAATCCTGAAGTCCTTGCCCAACATCTCGGAGGCCTATGCGTGGCCTTGGTATGAGAGAGGAACTCTACCCTGAGAAGATGTGTGTGCACCCCAGGAGCGCCATGATCCGGGGACCTCTAACTTGCTGCTCAGCCTGACCCTGAGCCAAGATAATCTGCCTGAGACCCACACACAGCCGGGTATCCCCGGAGTAGAGTTCAGGTATCACAGCACCATCCCTGTCATCGGGCCCTCTCATCTGGTCAGACGACAGAGCCTTCCAGATCCTGGGCCGTGCTCCGAGGTCTCTGAGACCCTGACCCTTCCCGACTCCAGCCATACCACCGCCCAGTGCCACCCAGGGCAAGTCAGGGAGACCCAGCTAGCTTCTTCTAGAAGCCAGCCTCAGAAGAAGAGCGCTCGCTCACTCGCTGGCTCTCCCCTTCCTTTCCTCCCTCCATCCCTCCTTCCTCCCTGATCCCTTCCCCCCTTCCCACCTGCCCTTCCAGCCCCCGCCCCGCCGCAGCCTGAGCAGGTGGGCCCCAGGCCCGCTCACCGGACTGCCCCGCTCCTGTCTGCTGGCAGCCGTGCAACTCCATCGCGCTGACACGTTTCTCCTCAGCGCTTGGCCATGTCAGCACCGGGCTATAACGAGCGTCAGGATGGGGATTTATGAGCTCATCCAGGCTCCATGTCCACCCCGCACTGGCGAGTTTTCCAGAACGCCTTCCCTTCTCCCGTCACAAGAATGGACTTTCTGTTCAGCTACTTGTGAATGCCGTAAATCCTAACCGTTGTCGTGTGTATGTGTGTGTGTGTGTGTGTGTGTGCATGTGTAGCCATTTTGCATGTGCCTGTGTGTCTATGCTAGTGTGGGTACATGTGCCCCTGTGTGTGTGTGTGTGTGTGTGTGTGTGTGTGTGTGTGTGTGCATGCATACACACGTGCACCTAATCATAAAAAAGTGACCCACAAGACTCTGCAGCCAGGCCAGTCGCTCGGAATCAATTGTGGATCCTTAAAGAAGGGGACGGGCAAGAAGGCTCCGCCTCACTGGAGAGAGCTGTGGGTGTCAGCCAGAGCCGTGTGCAGACGTGTGGGGTGTGGGGAGCCACGCTGCTGTTGTAGGATGTGGGCCCAGAGGGCCACTCCCAGGCCCTGCTCCCTCCCGCCTGCTCAGAGCCCATTAGGGGAGCTGATGACAGATGCAGGGCCATTCCTGCCTGCGTGCTCACCCTGGACGGGGTCGGCACTGCCCATGCCCGCGAAACATGAAAGAACCAGCCCAGCGGAGAGCCATGATGTAGAAGTGCCGGAAACCTCAAATGATGTGCAACAAAAATTGTCAAGGTTCAGACAGTCTCTCCATCCCTTTGCGTCGAAGCTCAGCCTCTGCCAGGGTTGATTTATGAGTTGGGAACACTGGCAGGGGACATGGGGGGTCTGAAAGGCCAAGTTGGGGGTAAGCAGATTCATCAGAGGGTCTGGGCTTCCCGAGGCCTGGCCCCAACAGAAGCAGGCTTTGGGGTGGAGACCAGGCCGGGAGCTGAACTGTGGGTCTAGATGGAGGTGCAGGCCCAAAGCCACCACGCCCTCTGAGCCACGTGCCTGACAAAACAGGCCAAGAGGACGTCACAGGCTGGGCCGCCTCCTTCGCTGGGCCCACTCTCCTCCCCATGCGTGTCTCTGGTCTCCCAACTAACCGTCAGCCTCCTGTGTGGCTCCCAGATGAAGCTCACAGCTGTGTGGCTTCATGTCAAAGCTCAAGCCCATGCAGTGGCCGCCTCCCAGATGTGGCTGGATGTGGCGTTCATCACATCAGAAAGGGGGCTGACACCCTGCCCTGGCCTCCGTCAGGTCCCCGGCCCTGGCTGTCTGAGCCTGTGCCCTGCTGCACAGGGCACACCCTGGCTCGGCCATCCCCAGTTCTTCTTTCTAGAAGCACCCAGAGCCCAGCGGGTTCCTGTCACAGGACACGTGTGGACCCCAGAAGGCTCCTCCTCACTGCCCAGGAGCTAGAGCTCAAGTGCTCATGGGCGTTGGTGTCCTGGCCAGCAGGAAGTGACGCCACTCTGTGACAGACTCAGGGTCAGGGGCTGGGAAGAGGCTGCGGGCCGGGGGAAGGGCAGGTGCACCACTGCGACCTGGCACCCCTGGGAAGGTGGCCTAGCCCTTGCCAGGTTCCTGGGCTCAGAGAGGGACAGCATGTGCCCACTGTGTCAACACAGCTGGTAGTCCCATGTTGAGGGGAAGTCAGGATCGTGAGTGGGAGGGCTTGGCGTTCTGTGCAGGGCCAGGCCTGTTAGTACTCTGTGTCCTCTTCTCTCTCCACCCACTGCACACACACAGCCTCTGACATACATGCAGGTGCTTTGTGGGCCTGTCCATAGCCAGCATAGAGCGGTCAGGCCTGCGGACTGACCCTGGGCAAAGCAGAAGATGGGGACGAGGGGCTGGAGGGGCTCAGTCATTTGACCCAAGTCACAGAGAAGCAGCTGCCCAGCCCAGAAATGGCTGCATGATCTCCGTTCCCTGCCACTTCCTCAGTAAGAGGAGCTGCTGAGAACCTGCTGGCTGCCCCCAGAAGAAGCTGCAGAGGCCCTGGGAGCAAGCCAGCAGCGTGTGGCAGGCACACAGGGGCGCCCCTCTGCCTTGGAAGGTCTTCCTATATCCAAGTCCCTCCTGCCCACCCCTTTCTGCCCAGGCTTTGTCAGTAATTCAGTCAGTCGCCCATGGCTAGTGTCAGCAGGGAAGAGACCGAAGACCCTCAGCTACCTGTGTGGTGTAGGTGCCTGGCCTTCTGCCCAAGGCTCGGGAAGAGACAGGGATGCAGAGGCAGGGCATTCAGGCCAGGTGCTTCCTCACTGCTTTGAACTGACTGACCCCAGTGGGTCTGTTACCCGGGAAAACCCAAGCAGAAGGGCAGAGGGCCTTGTGGCCAAGTGGGGCCTGCCCGCACGGGGCTGCAGGCTCAGCAGCCATGGTGCGCTCCTCAGCAGCCTCCCGGGGCTGACAGGCAGGGACAGAGCGAGTTCTCCTTGTTTGCCCCATGCCGTCTGGCACCACACTTAAGTCTACGAAAGGTCAAGGGTTGTCAGCACAGAGGGCCCGCAGTCCCGCTCCAGGTCAGCCTGCAGGCATCTTCGCAAAGCTGGGCCTGAACATCCAGAAGCTTGTGGCTGAGGAGGAGCTGCCACCGTGGAGCCCACAGGCTCCAGCTGGGTGGAGACAAAGCCGGGCTCAGCAGCGGCTCCTGGGCCTGCTGAGGGCCACTGCCCTTGAGTCCCAAGCCAGGAGAGCCCTGGCCACTCAGGGATGGTCTGAGGTTCCTTGACTTCTTCCCAGAGCACCTGACTCCCAGACCTGGAGGTGGGAGACAGTGCCTCCCCCGGGTCCTGCTGTTCACAGCAGAGCACTCCGAAGGACCCCAGGGGACAGGAGGGACAGGAGGCCCACAGTGCCTAGAGCCGTCTCCCACTCTGTGAGGCGCTGCCTGCCTCCTTGCCCAGCCTTCACCAGGTCCTTTGGACTCATTCTCCAGTCACCCCTGCCCACCTGGAAATACCTGTTTACATAGAGGCATACCTGTTCACCTGCCACCGCTGCATGTTTGACACAGGTGGTCATACCTGGATGCACCCACCCACAGGACACACCTGTGCACCTAGACACACACCTGTGCACCAGACGCATCTGCCCTAGGATGCACCTGCCTGTCTAATCTGCACACCGGGTTACACCTGGGGACCTATATACAGGAAAATGTCCGGCTACACGTGCACGCTGTTCCCGGGACACACCTGCACGGCAGGACTCACACGCTCTACGTTCTAGGACTCAGTGTGGTAGCGGCCTCAGATCCTGCCCACCAACCTCCCTCCCAATCTACAAGAAAACCTAGCCTGCCAGACCACAGGATATGGTAGCAGGTGGCGGCCAGCCTCCTGACTGCCTGCTTGGTGCTGTTGTGTGCCACCTTCAGATTCTGAAGCAAGGCCTGTGAGGCCAGCAGCTTCTGCAGAAACTCTCTGTGGCAGGGTGAGATCAGAGAGCAAGCCTGAGCCATCCTGCCCTGCTGTCAAGTAGAGCTCAGCGCACAAGAGCAAGGCAAAGCCAAGCTGGGGGGGGGGGGGAGCCAGGGGAGGAAGGGAAGCGCAGGAAAGCTAGGCATGTGCAGGCCACAGGTGTCAAACAGAAACTTCCCGGCTTCAAGGACGCGAAATGGCTTGCTTTCTCGCAGGGTGATGTGCAAGCTGGTGTGAGCCTGCACCTGCAGGGGTGAGCGTGCACACCTTGACGCACATGCGTGCACAGGCTCTGATGCAGCTGCACACCCAGGAACACCTTTCATTTCAGAAGCACTCTCTTCTAGCCCAGCACAGGCTTGTGTCCTTGGCACAGGGCTTTGTTCTCAGCCCAGCAGCCTCTGCCTTTCTCACACTTGGGACCGTTTTTTGCTGGGGAGTTTTCCCACAAGGCTAAAGACTCGTGCTATTGCTGACCAGGATAATGATCTGCTAGGTGAGAGCAGAAAGGGCCATCCCCTACCTCTCTCCCAAAGGCGCCGGGGCACAGGTAGGCTGCGTGGTGAGGGCCTCACGCTCCGTGGGGTGCGGGGGTGAAGTCACATGTGACTTCTCACCTCACTCTGGGTCTTCGGGACCTGGGCAGCGTGCAGCTGTAGCATTTGGGTTGCCTCTCACCGTGGTTTGCTTTATTTCCCCTCTGACAGATGTCTGAAGACCTGGGCAGTGAGAAGTTCTGTGTGGACACTCACCAGGCAGGGACCGGCAGTTGGCTCAAGTACATCCGTGTGGCATGTTCCTGTAATGACCAGAACCTCACCATGTGTCAGGTCAACGAGCAGGTAGGTCTGGTTAGGCATTCTGTCCCCCAGGGCTGTCCTTGGGGATGCTGCATCAAGGTGGATGGGGGCACTGAGGAGAGAGACAGCCTGAGCCCTGGCCAGGGTCTTCTGTCCAGCCCTGTCGTGCTGCAGGGGTGGCTGTGTGGCTGTGATGAAAACCTGTCAGCACCTGGAGCTCTGTGGCTTGCAGCCAACACGGCTGGGCAGGTCCCCAGACCCACAGCTGACCGGAGAGCGGTGTGCGTTCTACCAACCCCAGGAGGCAAAGTGTACCCTGCTGCTTTGACTCTTTCTTTATCTTCAAGCATGTAGGGGTTGCTGAAGACTCTCTGTGCTGTGTGCTCAGAGCACTGGGTTCTTCTGGGGTGCTGGGGGCCCTAACCCCCAGCAGCAGAGTTTGTTCTTGCCTGTATCTTTGGGCCTGTGTGTGAAGTTTCATGGGGCAGGGGGCGGGGGGAGTCCCGGTGCTTTCAAACCATTCATGGAGCCCACGTTACAAAGGCCACATTCTCTCATAGTCCAGGCAAGCTATTAAAAGTGGTTCAGGCTCTTGACTAGAGAAATACTCTGCATTTAAAATTGCAATGAGTTAACCCGAGGGGAGGCCCTCTGGCCTCCGAGGGCTGCCGGTACTACCTTCTCAGGGGCTGAGTCTCCTCCCTTTGGGGCTCATCCTGGACCAGGCAGTGACACCTTTGGACACAGGACCCCGTCTGTCTCCAGGCAGGGCTGTGGATCTGCCTCTGCGGCCAGGACCTCAGTGGCTCTCAGAGTCCCAAAACTGGAAGAAAGAGAAACTTCCTGATTGTAAATAATAATAATAATGCAGAATCAAAGCAAGAGACGCACCCTAAACATTAAAACAGAACTCAAAAAAAAAACACCTTTTTCTGCCTCCAGATGAAAATGAAATTTGTATGAAGAATTAGATTTAGGCCATGCTGACTTCCAAAATTTTGCCCTGTGGAGCAGACCTGTGTTCAGGTCTACTGCGAGCCGGGGCCCTGGGCTGGGAAGTGGAAGGGCTTCGGCGAATGCAAGCGTGGAGAGCAGCGAAGGATGCACGTTTAATGGTTTAGAAAACAAATGTTCATCAGAACCGGCCCACACGGAAGCAGGAAAGCAGGCTCCTCTGTGCAGCAAGCCTTGTGGAAACCACGCAGATTAATAACCTTTTCAAAGAGAAGTTTGTCTTCAAAGATCTTTGTTTTACAAATGCACATTTCAGAGGCTTTGTTAGAGCTCCATGGGTGAGCCAAATGCAAGCGTCTGGGTCCAGCTCCATCGTCTGGACCAGGGTGGGAATGCTCTGTGCTCCTTGCTGTGTCCATCCAGTTCATTCCCAACTTGCCCCCCCACCCCCGGCCTGCTCTGAGCTCTGTGCTCACCTTGGGAGCTCCCTTGAGCTGGTGTCATGTTGGGTGCCTTCAGCCTCTGTGCACCTCTGCGCTTCCCTCTACCTTGGCCTTGTGGGATGAGTTCTTCCCAGTTCAGGCCCATGGGCAGAATAACACTTACACATTCAATAGGAAATTGAAGCTTTGCCACATGCCACCTTAAAGAGCCAAAGGCAGAAATTCCTCCTGTCCCCTCCCTCCCTTCCCCTGAGAGAAGACAGGCCCTTACCCGGACCCCAGCGCTGTGGGACACTTAAGATTCTGGCCAAGCCACATAGGATTCCCCCCAGCGCTGCTTGTCCTTGGGACACCAGTGTGCCCCCTGGTGGTGGTCAGCTGGGTGCCAGGGCCGTGGCTGCAGATCGCCATCAGGCATGGGTCAGAAACTGCTAGAAGCCATCAGGCCTTTCCTTCTGAACCCCAGATCTCGCCTTTGAATTTTGGTCATCTGAGGAAAACGAGCCATTGATGAGGATGTATTCAAAGTCTTTGGATAATAACGTTTAAACTCACTATATGAAAAACCAGTGTAGTCTCAGTAAATATTTCCTGGTTAAATGATGTGACTTTGAGGAAGAGATAGTAGATTTCAAACCAGTTGTTCAATAGATTCTCAAAAGCCAAATGCTGATTCTCTGGACAGCTGCAGCCCCCACTGAAAGCCCTGCTACCCAGGTCCTGACCAGTCATTCGCAGCAGCCCGCCTTGCCCTGCTCTGGGGCGGACATTAAACCTGGCCAGAAATAGTAATAACAAAAAAAAAAAAGGTTTTGAAGACAGGCTTCTCCTTGAAGAGGAAACATTACAGTATTAATGGAGTTCCTCAGATTTCCACCATCCCAAGGGGGTTTTACCAGAATGTCTGAGAAGTTATGAGCACCACACACATCCACACATACGCACACGCACATACCTGAGAGTGCAAAAGCCAACTGTAGCTGGGCACTGGTGGCTCACACCTGTCATCCTAGCTACTCAGGAGGCTGAGATCTGAGGATCAAGGTTCAAAGCCAGCCCGGGCAGGAAACTCCATGAGATACATACACACTCCTCCACACTGAAGGCAAGATATCCGTACCTGCACGTCTGCACTGCACAAAATCGTCAGTGTTGGGTCTGTGAGTGGTATTTACCACAGCGAATAAGTCAGAAAGGCATCAACTTCATTTCAAAGTTCCAGACACATGACCTCAGTCACTGTTGTCAGAGGAAAGAAAAAAGCAGCAGAGGGTCTCAGCATCTTAAGAGAAACTTCTGGAAGCCACAATCCCCAGAGGAGAGTGGTGGCTGAACTGAAGACTCAGGTCAGCAGGTGGACTAGAGACCTGGGCTCTGGTCCCCCTGGGAAGCTCCTGGTGATGGTCAGGACTTGGGTAAACTCAAAAGCCAGGCCTGCTGATGTCCTGGAAGAGACCTGAACATCAACGCCATGGGAGGGAGTCTTGTCTCTCTGACCTGGTGAGGGTTCTAGCTGCGTGGTGCTGTGATTCACACAGGCCCTGGAACTAACAGCGACTCTCCTCTGACACCCCCCCCCCGGCTCTGGGCAGCTCCCGACTAACCAGGATCCACACGTGCTCACCCAGATCTCACCTGGACTGGGCCTGCCTCCGCCCGGAAGAGCAGCTCACTGGGTCCCCTCTCCCCCTTCCCAGGCAGGGCTGGCCGGGGTCTGTGCCCCTGGGGCAGCTTGGGTTCCTCCACCTCCCTGGGCTTTTGTTACCCCAGAGGGACTACTCTCCATGATCCCCACCTAACGGGCCATGTCCCCTCCTAACCTCTGCGACCGAGTGTCTCCTGAGAAGCCACGTGACCTCATGAGAAGGGGCTCACCCACTCCCACAGGCCCCCCGGCCCTTTCCTTACAGCACACCGCGGCAGAGGCCGCCATGTCCCTTCGGCTTCCTCCTGGGCCTGAGCCTGGGCCCCAAAAGGTGTCTTGTGATGTCTACCTGGCCCACGGCCAAGGGCACATCACAGCCTTCTGGGGCCAATGGCTCTCCCACTCCCCGGAACAAAGGCTTCCAGGTGACCCACCTGGTAGAAGTCAGTGGGGGTTCAGCGCTTCCTCCAGGATTTAGGGGCTGATTGGGTTGCAGCCCGGTAGCTTTGCTGGATAGTCAGTGAGCAAGGCACCCGCGAGCTCTGGCTGATGTCGCCAGCCTGGCGCAATCTCGGTTCACCCAGCCCCAGGTCCTGTCTCACCCCAGCTCCATCGCCAGGCCCGTCTTTCTGTTTAGAAAATGCCAGACATGCAGGTCACACGTGGGTGGTTCTTTCTCCTGCGATTCCGAGCAAATGAATTGGTTTGAAATGTTAAGGAGACACAGACAGTGTCTGTTCCTGGATTTCCTTTAAGGGTAAGAAAGAAAGCAAGGACTTGGACATGAAGGGCAGGTGTGCAGGAGGAAGCCGTGGCCGAGGGAGCGGGCAGTCGCTTGGGCACGGCGGGCGGACGGATGGGCAGATGCTCTTTTTCTTTTTCTCACATCGTCTCCATACGGCAAGGATGTTGGTGGGGGGACTTCCACCAGCCAGCAGGCTGCGGATGGGAAAACAACAGAGGCCCCGCTTCCCAACACAACTCAGAGAAGCCAGAGGCCAGAGGGCCCCCCTCTGCTCTGTGATCACCTGACCGTAGGAGAGCAGCCTGGCCTGCCCTGGCTGGACAGCCCCCGGGGACACCTGGGAACAGAGGGCCCAGGTGCTGCCCTGGGCTCAGGATGCTGAGCACAGCGGCAGTTTCCCTACAGTCGGGCAGATGGGGCACCCCCTCCCCAAGAATTGCTAAATGAAGCCGTCTGAGCAGAAGACTGACAGTGGATGCACAGCCAATCCTTGCTCTTAATGAAAACCGGGTGTGGCTCGACCCCGGTGCAGCCTGGTGGCCGAGGGCTGCTCTCTTTTGCCTTCGTTTCTTTGGCCCCGACCTAGACCCCCCCCCCCTTTCCCTCGCCAGGGTGTGTGATCTGCTGGGGCTGGAATTTTAAACAGGGCGTCTTGTGCTGACCCCCTGACATTGCTTGACTCCTTTGCTCTTACGCTACACCATTTTTTTAAATTAAAAATCGTAAAATCTTAACTGAGTCGGTTCAAATAGTAGACATCAGTTTCCCTCGGAAGGCAAGCAGGCAAGCGGTAGCATTTCTTAGA
Source organism: Dipodomys spectabilis (assembly GCF_019054845.1). NCBI lineage: Eukaryota > Metazoa > Chordata > Mammalia > Rodentia > Heteromyidae > Dipodomys > Dipodomys spectabilis. The sequence continues at coordinate 1,473,356 of NW_024870976.1, read as the reverse complement.
CAGTTTACAGAACACCTTTAAGTCTGTTTGGATTCAGAAATGCTGTCACATGCCACTGGACTATCTTTCTCTCTGAAGAGCCACAAGGTTGAAGGTCATCTGTGCTGTGTCCCAGTAACCCTTTGTCTACATGTATCTTCTCTTAATTAAATACAGTATTTTACTAGCCAAGGCAATTTCAAAATGTGGATGGTTTAACAATAAACGAAGAACTCCCATGTTCAAAATTCTGATCCACATTGTAAACTAAGAAAGGAGTATACGTAGGAATAACATTGTTTTTCTATTCAATGTGTGAGCTGAGAAGAAAGTGGCAGAATATATAATGGCAAAGCAATAAAGATTTAGGCACAAATAAAACTGCTTCGGCAGTGCCTGGGAAGAAGGGAACGTGGCATCTCACAGGGATGTCACTGAGTCCTTTCCTCTCTAGGAAGGGAAGGAAGGCATTGTCTGCATGTTCCTGCAGTCTGCCCAGTGCGCCCAGCCCTGCTCTAGCCCCTAGCTTCTGCACAGCTTTGAGAGAGTAGGCAACCAAAACAGGCCAGAGGAAAACCACCGGGAACAGGAGAAATCAAACTTCATGTCCACAGGGTGAGCAGCCGTGGAGGAGCAGCTCTTGGGTCACAGACCATCTTTGAAATTTGGTTTTTAACCACCAATTGCTCAACCCTCAGATGGCCCAAGGGTCTGGGTGACTGCAGCTCTTCCCCAGAGGAACGTGGCTCAGAGTTTGGGGAAAGCATGCAGCACACACAGTGAGATTGCCCAAATCCCCAGAGCCAAGGCTGGGACCTGACGAAGGTCTTCAGAGGTTCTGAGCGATGTGCACATGCGCGCACGCGCGCACACACACACAAACACACACACACACATATGCCCAGTGATGGCCTCGGGACCAAGATTCTCTCTCAGTGGACAAACCCGGTCACTGAGTGAATTTGTTCTTTAGTAGTGATTTTTAAGGCAATTTAATTTCCATTTGTAATGTACATGCCTTTCTGAGGGAACCACTCCAAGACCTTTACCAACTTAAGTCAAGGAATTTGGAAGTCTGAGATAGTGAGAAATTGGCGTGCCTTCCTTCCTTCCTTCCTTCCTTCCTTCCTTCCTTCCTTCCTTCCCTCCTTCCTTCCTTCCTTCTTTCCTTTCTTCCTTCCTTTCCTCCTTCCTTCCCTCCTTCCCTCCTTCCTTCCTTCCTTCGTCCTTCCCTCCTTTCTTCCTTTCTCTCATTATTTCTTTTACTTTCATTCTTCCTTCCTTCCTTTCTCTCATTCTTTCTTTCTTCCTTTCTTCCATTCATCCATTCATACTTTCATTCATTCTTTCTCTTCCTGCCTTTCTTCCTTTCTTTTCCTTCCTTTCTTGTGCCTCCTTTTCTCTCTTTCTCTCTCTCTCTTTTTCTTTCCAAGATATTCACATGGAAAGAAATTTTCACCCACTTTATTCCAACATTTCTTTAAAATTTCTTATACTGGCCAGAGAAGAAGGAAAATAGAATGGCTTGGGCTTTCACTTGCTTGATTCAAGCAGCCATTCATTTCAGGAAGGAGAGAGGAGATGCTGCCCATATTCAAGCCGCTGACCTAGAACCTGTTGTCAGCTTGTTTCTATCCTGTGCATTCTGGACCGAGGTTTTCGTTTATATAAATGCTAAAATTCCAGGATTAAGTAGGAATTAAAAAGAGTATCTCTTATACCCTCCTATCTGAACATAGTATCTTCAGTATGGTTTGGGGACTCTAGGGGAGAAAGAATCTAAAAGCTCACAGCCATTACAAAAATATTTCTTTGTCTTCCAGAACATTCCCAGGGGAAGTAAAGCTCATTTTCATAAAAGGCTCTGTCGCCATGAACTTCGCCTGCCCTAAATCCAGCTTTCCACAGGCAATTCTCTGTCTCTGGGTGAGAAGGCCGCCAGGGACTTCTACCAGAGCTCTGTGTACCTACAAGGAGCTGCCCCTTTGTGTCTGAAAAGTGATAAAAGAGGGAGAAAATAGCTTGGGTCATGCTAAGTACACTTATAATTCTGAGGACCTGTGTTCAGTGCCGTTCACCCAAGTTCAATAAAAACTGTTGTCGGCAGAAAGAAGCCAAGGGGAGGAAACAGAGGCTCAGTTCCTGGCCCTGTCTGCTAGCCATCATTATTTTTTAGAGCCGTTTAGAGCAGACATTTATTAGGCTCGTAATCTCAGCTGTTGGTAAGAGGGGCCGCACCCTCAACCCTTAAACGGGGAGAAGATGCCAGGCCTGCTGCCCCAGGACCCAAGGACTTAGCCTGTGGGGCCATGCAGGTCTAGAAAATGTAACAAGGACTTTCTGGTGACTTTCCTGTAGCCACTCCCTTGGGCCCTTGGGACCTGGGGGGGGGGGGGGGGGAGGGGTAATGAGTATCAGACTCCCGTGGGCCCTTTTTTTTTTCCCCCTCTTCGCATGCATGAAAAGTCCCAGCCACCACCTATCCATGTTGCTAACTTCCACGGACCTAGCAAGGGCCGCACAATAAACCCGCTGCAGGAATTTTTAAGGGGTTGCAATTATAATTTATGACGGGCCCCACACGGAAGGGGCCTGGCACGGGACCGTAAATGGTAATTTGTAACACCCACCCTAGGAGCACAGAGGCAGCCAGACCCCCAGATCCCTCTGACACCGGCCTTTGTCCCAGGTTTGTCCCAGGAAGCCACTGGCCCCCCAGGGCCCCAGACCCCCCCTTCGGAGCAGGTAGTTACGATCCCCGGAGCGTGCTGGTGCCACCTCCACGCTCTGCAAGGGCAGTACCCCAGACTCCCCCAAGGTCTTCCCCTCTCCCATTTCCCTCCGAACCTGCCCCCCCCAGGTGCAGGCAGGTCCGGGGCACCCCAAGCCACGCCCTGAGTCCAGCGATTAGTGCTAATAGTTATTAATTCCATCCCAGGCTCAAAGTCCTGTCACCCCTCGGCCCTGTGTCCCTCAGAGCCACAGTAGGGGTCCCAGCAGGCCCAGCAAGCTGAGGAGCAGAGGTTGGGGTGGGGTCCCCTGGATTCCTGCGGGCCTGGGATAGGGGCCGGGCTAGGTAGCTCCCAGGGTTAGGGGCCAGCCGGTGGGCTCCTGGAGGCGTGGGGTGAGGCTGGGACAGGGAAGCTGATTGGGGGTGGAGTCCCAGGGGTCTCGAAGGGAGCGCAGTGCAGCAGGCCACTGCCGAGCCCGTGCTTGGTGCCAGGCTGGGCAAGTGGGCAGCGATGGCCTGCGGAGGAAGGCGGTGGCAGTCTTCCCTGACGCTTAACCAGGGCAGCGAGGGGCTGCCTGGCTCAGAGCCTCGGCTCTCCTCACCCCTGCATCGACCTGGGCCACACCAAGCACTGAGACCCAGCCCTAAGCAGGCCCCTGCTGTGCGCGCGTGGGCTTGTGGGCTGGAAGAAAAATCGCTCCTGTTTACTAACACCGCCCTGTGGCCCCTGGGTCCCAGCGTGCCTCCATTCTTTGCTTCTTAAATTCTGCCCTGTGACACTCAGTTCTCCAAAACAGTGGCTCGGGTCTGGTTTGGTGGTGGCTGTTCTTTTCTCTTTTTTTCTTTTTTCTTTTTAGAAATTATTCAACCACTTTGATTTTTTTTCTTTAGATCAAGTGATACAAAACTGGGATTACAATGACAATTGATTTCCTTCGAGAAGTTGATTTGGTTTGCTTTCTGTTCTCCATTTTAAAATCTCATTGTTTTATCAACCTACCTGGGAAAGACTGCCAAATAAAATAACTACTAATGACCGCACCATGAAGTAACTTCACACACCGATAAGATATGTGTGCACCTGTGGGCTTTCTACCGTGTGCAGTTCCTGTGTCTGCTGTCCCGGAAACGACAGCCCCAGGCCCCGGGGACCAGCACCGTCTGTGTCCTTTGGGGCTCATGGTATCCTCCTGGAGGTAGCTGCCCGGGACTCCGGGGAGAGCCAGCTCGGCCTGGGAGGCCAGCTGTCTGCTGGGGCCTGGTTGTGCTTAGTCTCTGCAGGGCCAGCGACCCCAGTCGGGGACCTGTGAGTGAGACAGAAATGTCCCCACACTGGACATCCACCTCCCCTCCATGTCTGGAAACCCCTTCCTGCCCGTGTCTCCTCTGAGAGCATTCTTTCCTTTCCTGGTCCCCGGTCATCTTTGCTTCCTCTCCGCCATGGGAGCAGTGCAGTGGGCTAGCCTCAAGCAGGAGGAGACACCTCAGCCCTGGGCCTCCAGGTGCTGGGCCTCTCTCCAGGTTACAGCTCCTTATTGGCAGATTAGAGTTCCAAACACCCGTGTGCTGTAGGAAGACTGACGATGTGTGCTTTCCTGCGTTGGCTGTGCTTGTGGGGAGGCCTGTGGGGTTCTGGGAGCCAACACGGAGGAGGACCTGTGTTTCCAGGTGTCTCCAGTGTTTCTGCAAGACAGGGTCCAGTGAGGTCATAGGAGACCCAACTCCCCGGCGCCCGCCAAAGTCAGCCTGGGCCTGCAGTGCCTTGACCATCTGGCACCCCTTTCCTTCTCCACCTGGCTCCCCACTTCCACACCACCGTTCACGAATCACTGTGACGCTGGCAGGCTCAGCCTGATGTGATTCAGACCCGTGCCGCTGCTGCTCTGGCCATCCCAAGTGGAGTCCCCTGTGCTCCAAGGCTCCCTCCGGGCTGTGGAGCCCACCCTGCGCTTGCTGGAGGCCAAGCTCCGGTGGACGCGCACTCCTCCCAGCCCCCAGCCTCCCTGCACCACAGCTGCCAGGCCCCTGGGGAGATCACAGCCCCCTGTTCCCGACCCCGTGAGCCTGTGGCCACAACCACCTTCATAAACAAGCCAATGCATTTGAAGCCTCAGCCCCGCCAGTGTGTCTCACTTACGCCCACGTTAACAAAGGAGTCTCGAGAACAGACTCAAGCCCCACTCCAGATGGAAAATCACTCATGTCCGGGGTATTTCCCAGGACATTCCCCAGTCACTGGAACTTGGACGCTGGCATTCACCTCTTTAATTTTGTGCCCTGTCTACTGATACAGAACAGGGTGGAACAAATTAAAAGGGACTTGATTCCTTCCGAGCAGATGCTGTGAACGCTCCTGAGGGGACCCTCTTCACAGCAATTATAAGCCCGCTCAAGTGGCCTGTGGATGGCCTTCCCGATGAGCCGCGCGGGGCACGTGCCGGGCAGTGTCCGCACAGTGGCTCTGTGCAGAAGACACGGCAGCCGCACTGACCCCTTCTCTCTGGTCTCTCCATTCCAGATTTATTATAAAGTCACTAAGGACATCGAGCCCGGAGAGGAGCTGTTGGTCCACATAAAGGAGGGGGCCTACTCTCTGGGTGCAGTGCCACCCAGCCTGGATGGTAAGACCCCACTAAGACCGTCCGGGAGCCCACCCCACAGGAGGAGGGGGCCCAGGGCATCTCGTGTGACCAGGCCAGGAATCCCCAGGCCTCCAACACAGCACCCGCTCAGCTCTCCAGCCTGGAGGCCCCTCTCTCCTGTGAACGAGTGGCATCACACAAGTTGGGCAAGTTGGTATTGTGCTGAATTATACCTTTGTACTGTTATTTTCATTATCAGCTTTAGCCAATAATTTTTTTTGCTAGTCCTGGGGCTTGAACTCAGGGCCTGGCGTGCTGTCCCTGAGCTTCTTTTTGCTCAAGGCTAGCACTCTACCACTTGAACCACAGCACCACTTCCAGCTTTTTCTGTACATGTGGTACTGAGGAATTGACCCCAGGGCTTCATGTGTGCTAGGCGAGTGCTGTACCACTGAGCCACCTTCCCAGCCCTACCCAGTATATTTTTAATATTTTTTTTTTTAGTTTTAAAGCTAAAATCATTTTGGTGCCATGGAGACATGGACAGCCCCAGGGACCGCTCCATGATGAGACGCTTCAGTCTCGTGTGACAGAGAGGAAGGCATTGTTGCCTTTAGGAACCATGCCCATCAGAGGCTTCACACCCAAGGAAATGTGAGAGCATCTTTTCCAGTGGGAGGGCAGAGCCGGGCTTGGAGAGGTCCTCACGGACGGGAGGGAAGTCCTTAGGCCTTTCCTAACAGGGCTGTGGGTTGTCGGAGAGCACCGGCCATCAGGAGGGACAGGAAGTTTCCACACATATCCCTCCACACCCAAGTATCTCAGAGGTGATGCTTGAGAGAAAGCCAGCCTCCCACAGCCCACAGGTCAGACTCGTCTCCCACCCAGGTGAAGCAGCATCTGTCCACCTGCCGCCCCGGAGCAGTGGGTCTGGAGAGCACCATGTTGACCGTGGAGCATGGGTCTGGTGGCCTATGATGGCCTTCCTGCCTGCGTAGCTCCAGGTTCGGCCCCACCATGAGCAGAAAAGCGTTCTTCCCTTCTAGCAGTTTCTAAAACTCCAGGGATGGGAGAGGATTGGGTTTCCCTTCCCCTGCAGACACCCCACAGCTTAATGATTACCCGGAAGTTTCTCAGAGGGGCACTTCATTCCTACAAGAAGGAGTGGTCCGTTCCAGCCAGAGAGCAGGGCGCTGGATTTGGCGTGAAAGTTCCAAGACCAGACCCAGAGAACTCTGCCTCGGTTTACCCTTTCAGCCCCAGAAATAGCCCTGCAATCAAAGTCTCGCCTAATAAGACCACAGCAGTTCGTGTCCCTGAGCTGTCAGGAAGGAATAATTTCACCAGCCAGGTCCCTTCTGTTTAGTCCTCTGAAGTTTGGTTTAAATTAGGCCATTGCCAGAAGAAAAATAAATCCCCACCATCTCTAAGGAAGGTCTCACTTTCCTTAAAATAATTGTTGGAAAGACCTGTGAATCTCACAGAACACGTGAGAGCCCAGAAGATAAATCCCCTTCCCTTAAGGAGAACACTCTACTCTGGAATTCCACTTGTAGAGTGGAATTCTTTCTCCCAAAAGAATTTTTTTAAGTTGATTCCTGTTCTCCATCCACCTCCCTCCCCTGATATTAAATAACCCTGGTCTACATTTTCCTAATAATTGATCACACGTTCCTGGGCTAATTGCTTTCCACACATAATAGTCTGACACCAAATATTTGACTTTTTCTAGCATCTGCTGTCAAACTCATTTCTTTTCCCCCTTCACAGCCACCCCCCCCCCCCCCAGTTAAACTCAGAATCATACAGAAAGAAAATGCAAAAAAAAAAAGAAAAAAGTTCCTCACTAAGATAATTATCATTTTAAAAAAAAATCTTTTATCCTAGCCCGGGCTAAATGCAGCGGGCCCATATCGCTGCAGGAATTTGAAGTAGGCTCTTGAACGCTTTTGAGGCTCGAGTTGTAGATTAGCATGTGGATGGTGCATAATTGTGAACCCCTCGGTCTCAAAGCCATTAGGCACTGATTTATTTTTCTGCCTGGCCGTAGAAGTTGCTCATAGAACTTAAGCTAGATGGGTGAGGTGCGGGTTTTGACAGGCCACACAGAGGCTGCCGCTGCGCTGGTACGTGGCGGTTTGGGTGGGGGGCAGACCTCTACCCCAGTCTACAGCCCTCTCCTCATTTAGATGAAGACTTTTATTTCCAGCTGCTCTTTTTGAAGGTGTGTACGTTTATGGAGGGTAAGGGGTTTGGCTGGGGACCCTGTGCAGATGTGCAGGTGGCAAGTGGTGAGGGGCGTGGCCACGGGGAGGTGGGGGAGGGTGTGACACTGCCCCTGGGCAGGCTCTGGGGCTTTAGGCCTGCACTGGAGCTGAGCTCTGTGAGGAAATGCCAGCCCAATGCCCACACAGGTAGCCAGCCACGCTCAGATTCCTCAGGTGACTAGGGAATTGCTTTCTTTTAACTCTTGTGTTGGGGATGGGGGAGAAGTCGCTTTCATGAGAATTTATTGCTTTTGGGAGAAAATAAGAAGTCATTTGCATTCAAATATGCTTTTCTGAAAAGCTCATAATAATTTACTTCCCCTTCTAAAGAAGTCAAGATGACACAATGTATTGTATAGTGTTTATGAGAGAGAGAGAGAGAGAACATGAAGGGGTATGATAGAAAAAAATATCAGGGTATAACTTACCCTTTTAGAAATTCTTTAAAATTCCTTTGTTTTCTTAAGCTAGTACTGAGACTTAAATTTGGGGCCTTGCACTTTTGCTTGGCTTTTTTTTGTTCAGGGTTGGCACTTTACCACTTGAGCCACGCTTCCCCTTCCAGCTTTTCTCTGTATTATTGCAGATAAGAGTCTTATATTTGTCTACCCCAGGATGCCTTTGAACCCTAGTCCTCAGGTCTCAGTCTCCTGAGTGGCTAGGATTACAGGTCTGAGACACCAGCACCTGGCAATTCTTTAAACTTCTTTAAAATGAACTTTGCATGATGGGATAAAAACAAATGGCCTGCAGTGGCCCAGGTGTGGACTCGGGCCAGGAGTCCATCCATGAGACTCCCACGGGCCTGGAAGTCTGAGGCCTGTCCTGCCCCTAGCTCTGCCCCTCGCAGGGGCAGATGAGGCTAGGAGGGAAGGGTGCAGGGGAGGAGGGCAGCACTTGTCACCAGGGTGGGTCCCATTGCCCAGGGACCCTCAGAGGGCTGGATTTTCATCGTAAGCCCCCCAATTTTAATTTTAGATCCAAAGTCCACCTTACTTGGTCAGTGGTACAGATGAGCAGGGTTGAGATTTCTTCTTATAGACAGTATTTGTTGTCAGATCTCAGCTTCTAGGATTGTTCTTTGATGAGCCAGACTAGCACCATGGAAGTGGTGTTCTAAGGCCCTCAGCCCCGTCCAGCACACAGGGGAAGCTCTCTGGGGCCAGGGTGGGGCCGTGCTGGCATGTGCTTGGCATTCAGACCCACAGCTCCGTCCCTGATGAAAATCTGTAGATGGGGAAGGTTGAGAGAGGGGGCGGTGGGTGCCCCCAAACTCTCACAGGGCCCTGTGGAAGCGGGGTTCCCCACACAGCGGGAGGGCTCCAGCCCCAGGGCTCCTCCCCTCCCTCAGGCCAGCGACCGGGGTTCCCCAGCCCCAGCTGGCCAGTGAAAACGCAGAGGCAGAGCCCCCGCAGCACCCCCAGTAACCACACGCTGTCCGGCTGCAGAGCGGCTCTCTCCCGGGGACTCTGAAGTGGCACGTGGTCATTCAATCTCCCCACGTGGAAGGCAGAAAGTGGCCCCTTCTTCCCCCCACCGCCCTCACACCCTCCTGCCTCTTAGGCTCAGCCAGTGGTCAGGCCTAGTTTATTAAAGCTCTGCTCAGTGCAGATGGAGCCCTGTGCATGCATGAGCATACACACATGCACACACACACATCCATGTATGTTCACATGCACACACATTCACAGCTGGCACATTAGCAAGCAAATATAACTCCTTAACACATACAAACATGGGCATACATATCCACTCATGTGCAAGTGCACATGCAATGTCACAGATGCCTACATGGACACACACAGCACAAATCTGTGTGCCCACATTCATGCATGCAACACTCAAAACACATCAGCATTGCCTATGCACATAAACACTCGTAAAGAGCATATACAGATGCCTGCATAGCACACGGAAGTACATGAAAACTACAGGCATGAACACACAAAGATGTACAGGAATGAATACATATACCTTCACACAGGCCAACACACTTACACAATGCACACACAAACAACATATCTGTGCAAGTGTACAAATATCACATGTAATCATGTATATAACACACGTGCCCGTTTGTACGTGTGCACACGTGAGTAGATCTGTACGCACAAACCTGGGTGCAAATGCACAGGCATGCACACACATCCACACAAGGGTTTGCAGACATGGGTGCGGGTTGCTGGAATATGCACGCTCACACAAACCCAACTGCATTGCACACACAACCATGCGTGGCTAGACACTTGTGCACTAGATGCACACATACACTCACATCTATACGCATGTGCAAGTGTTTTTTCTCTGTGGGGGGGTGGGGGGCGATGGGTCATCCTGGGGTGGAGGGCGCCCCCTGCAGGCGGAGGCTGCTTTTGAGGCAGCTGCAGCAAGGGAGGTAGGAATGAGCCAAACCCCACACATACCCACATACACCCCCATACTCCCACACCCCTCACACCCCCCTGCTGAGAGCTACAGCTCCCGGCTGATTGTTTGGCTTGGCACTGTGGTCAGGATGCTGCCTCATAAACTTAATAATAGCTTGCCCCCCTTTTAATTTGTTTGACCTTGACGACAATAATTTATTATATGGTTGGAGCTCTGTCCTGGTTTTTTTTTTCTTCCTAATTCATAAACAAAGCAGTTGGCCTGGTTTTCTTCTGCACTGGAGAGGCAGGCCTTCCTTCAGCTCCCCACCCCCCCTGGCCACCTAAGATGCAAGGCGGCCCTGGCGCTGCCAGTGTTTCCTCGGGTACAGCGATCAGAGTCCCCGGCACTGCCTGCAGTCCCTGCCTGTGCCCTTGTGGCTCTGGGCAGGCATCCCTAGGTTCAGGATGGAGGCTGGAGGGAGGCAGGTGGGCCCGGGGCGGGGCCGATGGGCAGTGCTCCCAGGGCCTCCGTGGGAACACAGGCAGTACCCTGTTCATGTGCCTCTCTCTTCCTGTCCCGCAGAGGAGCCCACGTTCCGCTGCGAGGAGTGTGATGAGCTCTTCCAGTGCAAGCTAGACCTGCGGCGCCACAAGAAGTACGCATGCGGGGCAGCGGGGGCCGCGCTCTACGAGGGCTTGGGGGAGGAGCTCAAGCCGGATGGCCTCGGCGCGGGCGGCGGCGGCGGCGACGGACAAGTGCATGAATGCAAGGACTGCGAGCGGATGTTCCCCAACAAGTACAGGTGCCGCCCCTGCCCCTGCTCCGGCCCACCACCCATCAGGCCTGGACTGTGAGCGGGCCCGTGCGGAAACACACCCCAGTCCACTCGCTCAACCCTGGAGGCCCAGCAGCTGCGTGGCCAGTGCCAGAGGGTCAGAGGCCTTCAATGGCCTATCCCCAGGAAGGCAGGCCCATGCCTGGTCAGACCACCAGCTCCACTCGCCCTTAAACCCTGAGAGCCTGCGTCTCTGCTACCAGGCCAAGAGGTCAAGGGCCGCAGCGCCCACCACAGGGGGACTTGCAGGTGGCTTCCCCTTCAGGAGGCATGTGCAGCTCCTCTGGGCATCCCATGAAGCCCCCCCCCCCGCCCCCACCATGTGCACAGAGGCCACCAGGCTGGCAGAGTGACAACTAGGCACTGTAACAACTCAAGTAGGCCCAGCTGGCTCTCCCTTTCCCTGAAGGCCAGACAGGAACCAGGACCCAGAGACCGGGGCCCCAGGGGTGGGTGGGTGTCTTGAGGACCCACAGCAACCCCTGGACAAGCTAGGCAAGCTGGGATGTGTGAGGAAAGCCAGGACCTCCAGCCCCAGTGCTCTGGGAGCCAGGAAACCTTCTAGCTTGGGCGGCCCTCCCTGCGCTGGTGCGCTTCCCCTGGATTGCCTTGCGTAGCCGGAGAAGAGACCCCATCCGGCCACTTGCTAACTATGTGATTACTCGGGATTTACTGCAATCCAGACCAGGCTCCCTGGGGACTGCAGGCCCGCCACTCTAAACAGATGACTGGGGGAGTAAGTGGCCCAATCCCGACTGGGCCCATTGAACTGAGTGTGGCTAAAGAGCGCCCGTGTTTTCTTTACATAAACACATAAATCACAATTAACAACAGGGAAAAGATACAATCTCTCCACGCTGGAAAAGCAGGCGTTTCTGATCTAAATGGATGGCTGGGCCCCGTAATTAACGGGCTGTGATATATTACTGCTTCGCTCATGAAGATTAACGGTCATCCTGGGGACCGGAGGAGAGGCAGGGGTCCCCAAGGGGAAGGGATTAGAGGATGCCTGGCCAGCCAGGAGGAGCGGCCCCTCCAAGCAGCTGCTCTGCCCACCATCTGGACACCCTGGCCTCTACTCTTGGCCACCACCCTGGGTGTGCCAGGCTGCCTGGAGGGCACCCAAAGACCACCCAGAGAATGGGCTCCTGGGGCTCCTAGCCTCACCCCAACTCCTGGATCTATGGCAATGTGGATCCTGCTAGACTCCTTCTTTCTGGGCCCAGGCTTAGCCTCAAAATTGGGATGGTATAAGGCGGCAGCCAGGACACGGGCCTGCCCTGCCTTTGGCTGGTCTTGGGTGAAAGACTGAGCGTGGTCCGGCACCAGCCCCTGCATCTGACACAGAGAGTCTGTCCCTGCGCCTTATCTCTGTGGCCCACCCGGAAAGGAGATGTCCAGATGCCACCTGAGCAGGCTCTGAGCCGCAGACCATGTGCTGGAGGAAGGGGGGCCTCCTAGGGCCCAAAAAGAGAAGAGTCGTGTGGGGTGGGACAGCGTCCCCGTTGGACAGGCCCTGAGTGACCCCTGTCCCCTGCGTACAGCTTGGAGCAGCACATGATTGTCCACACAGAAGAGCGAGAGTACAAGTGTGACCAGTGTCCCAAGGCCTTCAACTGGAAGTCCAACCTCATCCGCCACCAGATGTCCCACGACAGCGGCAAGCGCTTTGAATGTGAAAACTGCGTGAAGGTACTGTGCACGGGCCGCAGAGCAAAGACCCATCCCTGCCTGCAGACCGCTCCGTCCCTCCACCCCACTGAGCAAATGCAGGTGGGTGTGGCCACGGTCCATCCGAGTGACCGGGAGGACAGGAAGTCTCAGAAAGAACCTGGGCCCGCCCCAGGGCAGTCGCTGCCCTCTGGCACGGATGGCAGAGGCGGGCAGGGGCAAGACCCCGGAGCCGAACCCTTTGAGAAACAGTGTCGCAGCCCCGGGGCTCGGCCGCCATGGTTGGTGCTCCACTGTCCCGGCTCAGGGAGGGCGGTGAGGGAGAGGGGCCAGGCCGGGCCACGGTGTCCCGGGGGCCGGTGGGGAGTCCAGGCAGGGCGTGCGCCCACGGTGCCCGTCTCCCCAGGTGTTCACGGACCCCAGCAACCTGCAGCGGCACATCCGCTCCCAGCACGTGGGCGCCCGGGCGCACGCCTGCCCCGACTGCGGCAAGACCTTCGCCACGTCCTCGGGCCTCAAGCAGCACAAGCACATCCACAGCACGGTGAAGCCTTTCATATGTGAGTTCCCTGCCCGCCCGTCCGCACCCGTCACCGCGCCAGGGGGCCGCGGGGCAGCCCCGGATGTCCAGATGGCCAGGCCCGCATGCAGGGGACCGCTGTCCGTCCAGAAGCCCTCACCGCCGTTCCTAGGAAGGCACAGCCATGTGACCCTGGGTCCTCCGGCACTCCAGACCCCCGTGTCGCTTCGCCGCCCATGGCGTCCTCTGGGCCCGTGGCGCTGTCCCTTGCCCGCTCTGCCCTCGGTCCTGTTCTGGCCCACTTCCCATGTCCTCGCAGGGGCTGGAGGACGGCGGTGGGCAAAGGCCAGCACAGTGCCCCCCTCCTTCCGTCCCCTTCGTATCCCCTGGGCTCATGCCCACCCGGATGAGCTCTAGCAGGAACTCTGTGGCAATCCCAGCTGGCCTGGCCACAGGGCCCCCTAGGGAGCCCAGTCTGTGGTCAGTGCTCTCCTGGATGAAGCGGTCCCCTCCTGGTGATGTGCACACAGGAACGGGCGGGAAGCAGCTTCTTAGGGTGGAGGGGAGGGCGGACCTCCGCCCAGGGCCAGCAGTGCAGGTGGGTAGCGCTCCTGATCCGGTGATGAGCATCTGGGCTGCACCCACAGAGCCTACAGAGGAGGCCCAGGATGGGGACCAAAGGAAAGTGGACAGGTCACCTGGCACGGGTCGCAGGGCTTGTGGGCCACCTGGGTCTTGGTGAGTTCCGAGGACCCTGCGGGCTCCCGGGTGCTGAGCGTGTGCTGCAGGATGGCTTCACGCACACCCTGTGCGGAGTCTGGCACAGGCCTCCTGCGGAGCAGCCTGGTCCACTCTCCATCCTGTCACCACCTGCCTGGGATAAACGCCCGCAAGAGGCAAGGTTCGTTTCTGCGCAGTTTCAGTCAGTGGTCGCGTGGTCCTGCGATGAGGCAGGGCCTTGTGCAGAAGAGGCTGCTCAGGGAGCAGAGGGGTGGGGGAAAGAGCCCTGAGCCCCCAGATCACCTTCAAGAGTAGATCCGATGGCCTAGCTTCCTCCTAAGGCCTGAGGGCAGGAAGGAACATCACTGGTGTGGCTTGAGTGACCCCAGGGGCGGGCCAGCCCACTTACCCTACAGGCTGGCTGGGTGAGGGCGTATTTATAGAGGATCTGTGGGGTGAGGCCTCTCCTCTCTCTGAGGAGTCTCCCCAAAGGGAAGAGTTGATTACATGAGACAAAGTTCATCTCCTTCAGCCAGAAAAACACCCTGCCAGGCCACACCACCAGACAGGCAGCACAGTCAATCTAACTAGATACCACGATCAAAGAATGTAGCCGTCTCAGAGAAAAAGAGGTGCACAGAAGCAGGCAGCCAAGGATCTGTGGAGAGCAAGACGCTCGCGTGCATTTATTTGTCGTTTCTACCAGGGTTGTATGTAGGGGCAATTCGTCCTGCAGAGAGACACACTCTGGGTGTGCTTGAACACATTTCTTGGTGAAAAAAAAAGCAAGAGAAAAGAGGGCAAACTCTCCAGTCCTCCCGCCTCAGGAAAATGGCCAGCTGGGGTCCCTGAGCATGTGGAGCCAGGCTGGGCTCTGTCTGCATCTGACCCGCTTGGGGTCATCAGCCAGTGTGGTGGTGTTGACCAGCCAGAGCAGCCACTGCCCTCCCGCCCCGCCCATACTGTCTCAGACTCGCCTCCCGAGCCAAGCCTCTGCCACCCCAAACGGCCACACGCTGCCAGGAGCCATGCTCCCCAACCTAGACCCGGCTCTGGAGCTCCTAAAACCCCAGGAGCAGGCCGAACCACCTCCAAGCCCCGAAGCCGGGCCCGATTCCACAGCCGGCGTCTTCCTTCCACGGCAGTGCTGAGGGAGGCTGGGCGGAGGTATTGAGCCCAGTGCTTCTGAGCAGCGGATGGCAGAGACACAGTGCATCCTCGCTCAGCCCTGGTCCGGCCCGGAGAGCAGGCTCGCATTCCCAGTGGTTTCTGAAGAGTGGGGGTCTGGCATTGCTCCCCTCAATTCACACTTCAGAGTGCTGAGGTGCAGATGGACGATTCTCCTGCCCTGGGGAGCCTGGGAAAGGGCCTGGCGGAGGCTTTGCCACTTCAGGCCGTTCACTGGTGGGGTACCTGTACACACACAAGCACACATTTGTGTATGCACGCATCCTCATGTGCATACATGTGTGTGCCTCCAATCTACTCTGCAGAGTGCACAGACATACACGGACACAGGGGTGGCTGGGTGCTGTGTACACACGCGTGTGCAGCGCACCCCCCCACGCAGGCGCCCACCTGGACCCCAGGCCCCTCAAGGCCCAGGCTTTCCCGGTAATTTCATACCGTGTTTGTCTTTGCTTTCTGCTGATGCTTTAGGTGAGGTCTGCCACAAGTCCTACACGCAGTTCTCCAACCTGTGCCGGCACAAGCGGATGCACGCCGACTGCCGCACGCAGATCAAGTGCAAGGACTGCGGGCAGATGTTCAGCACTACCTCCTCCCTCAACAAGCACCGGCGCTTCTGCGAGGGTAAAAACCATTACACGCCGGGGGGCATCTTCGCCCCGGGCCTGCCCCTGACACCCAGCCCGGTGATGGACAAGGCAAAGCCCTCCCCCAATCTCAACCACGGGGGCCTGGGCTTCACCGAGTTCTTCCCGTCCAGGCCGCACCCGGGGAGCCTGCCCTTCTCGGCGGCCCCTCCGGCCTTCCCCACGCTCACCCCCGGCTTCCCGGGCATCTTCCCGCCGTCCTTGTACCCCCGGCCGCCTCTGCTACCTCCCACGCCGCTGCTCAAGAGCCCCCTGAGCCACACCCAGGACGCCAAGCTCCCCAGCCCCCTGGGGAACCCGGTGCTGCCCCTCGTCTCGGCCGTCAACAACGGCAGCCAGGGCCTGGCGGCCACCGCGGGCTCAGAGGAGAAGTTTGAGGGCCGCCTGGAGGACGGGTACGTGGAGAAGGCGAAGGCCAGGAGCCCGGACATGTCCGACGGCAGCGACTTCGAGGACATCAACACCACGACGGGAACCGACCTAGACACCACCACCGGCACCGGCTCCGACCTGGACAGCGACGCCGACAGTGACCGCGACAAGGTCAAAGACAAGGGCAAGCCGGCCCAGGGCAAGGCTGAGTTTGGGGGCGGCTCGGCGCCCCCGGGGGCCGTGAACAGCGTGGCAGAGGTGCCCGTCTTCTACTCCCAGCACTCTTTCTTCCCCCCGCCCGAGGAGCAGCTGCTGACCGCCTCGGGCGCCGCGGGCGACTCCATCAAAGCCATCGCATCCATCGCCGAGAAGTACTTCGGGCCCGGCTTCATGGGCATGCAGGAGAAGAAGATGGGCTCGCTGCCCTACCACTCTGTGTTCCCCTTCCAGTTCCTGCCCAACTTCCCCCACTCCCTGTACCCCTTCACGGACCGAGCCCTCACCCACAGCCTGCTGGTCAAGGCCGAGCCAAAGTCGCCCCGGGACGCCCTCAAGTTGGGCGGCCCCAGCACCGAGTGCCCTTTCGACCTCACCACCAAACCAAAAGAGGCGAAGCCCGTCCTGCCAGGGCCCAAGGCGCCCTCCGTGCCCACGTCCGGGGAGGAGCAGCCGCTGGACCTGAGCATCGGCAGCCGGGCGCGGGCCAGCCTGAACGGAGGCAGCCGGGAGCCCCGGAAGAACCACATCTACGGCGAGCGGAAGCTGGGGCCCGGCGAGGGGCTCCCCAAGGTGTGCCCGGCACAGCTGCCCCAGCAGCCCTCCCTGCACTACGCCAAGCCCTCGCCCTTCTTCATGGACCCCATCTACAGGTATTCTCATGTCCCGCCCTCACCGGCTCCCGCCCGGCCGCTGGGCCCACCGTGCTGTGAGCTGGGCGGGGGCGGTGCGGGCCTGGTGGAAAGGAGGACCTATCTGTCTGTCCATCCATCTGTCCATCTGTCTGTCTGTCTCTCTGTTAACGTCAAGGCCCTTCCCTCCATCCTTGCTAGATTCCCGAAGGTGGGGGACATCTGGCATGGTGGTTTCAGCGGAGGGAAGGAGGGGGTCTTCTGGACAGCTGAGCTGCCGAGACCGCAGCTTAGACCCTCCACCCTGCCTCGGCTCCTCCTGAGATCCTCCCTTCACACCCCTCCTGGTGTCTAGCTGTTTTCTGGACCAAATCTCCACCTCCCACAAACGCCAGGGTCCTCATCTGCCTCTGAGCCCTTCTTCCACCTTTCTTTTTTTTTCTTTTTAAGTCGGTCGTGGGGCCTGAACTCTGGGCCTGGGCGCTGTCCCTCAGCTCCTCAGCTCAAGGCGAGCCCTCTACCACGTGAGCACAGCGCTACTTCTCATTTTCTGTAATACTTTTATTGGAGCTAAGAGTATTACAGACCTTTTTCCCCAGTCTGGCCTTGAACTGCGATCCTCAGACCTCAGCCTCCTGAATAGCTAGGATTACAGAAGTGAGCCACCGGGGCCTAGCTTTCTCCCATCTTTCTGTGGCCCCACCCCTACCCCAGGAGCTACATTGGCATGGGTGGACTAGGAGAAATCAGAGAGGGGTTGTGGGTCCCTGGAGAGGAGGATAGAGGAAGAAGAGAAGGAGGAGGAGGAGGAGGAGTGAGAGGTAGGGAGGATGTGTGAAACATCAGGACCTTGGTGGATGGACTGAATCCCGCTCCAGATTTATAGCAAGGCATTGAGCCCCCCGAGAGGCAGGGGGCTGAGCGCGCAGGGCCGTGTCCGTGGGAGGCAGCCTCTCCGGGGAGGACAGAGGGCTGTGTTCAGCATCCACCCTTCTCGGGGTGTGAGGGCCTGCGTGCACCCAGCTATGTGTACCTGCCTCACTATGCCTGGAGCAGGCTCTGGAAAGCCCCCAGGGGCCGGGCCCCATCTCTGAGGGGCAAAGAGGACTCACTCAGCTGCTGTGCCTTAGGATGGCAGAAGATAAAGAGGAGAGGAAATGCTGGTGGAGCAGGGCAGGCCGCTAGCTGCCGCCCAATGCCAAGACACCCTGGATGGCGTGGACCCCGCGCCCCCCCCCTTTCCCGCGGGTCCTTCTGCACCCGTCAGGATGCAGGCCTCTGGTGACCAAGTAGGAACCAGGGTACAAAGCGCACGTCCACTGCAGTCAGTGGGGGGCACTGGCCTTGGTCGGAGGGGGGGCACAAGGTTAGGGAGAGGCAGGCAGCGAAGCCGAGCTGGAGCTGGGGTGGGATGTCATCCTGTGGGGGTTGCTGGGTCTCCCTGCTGCCCCCTCCCTGGCCTGGCCTGCTCTGCCCTGGAGGCCTGGGAAAAGCGGCGTCCGAGCTGGGGTGGGTGAGCGGACACACGTAGGACTCCAGTGAGCACTCGAGATGCGGCTTGTTCTGAGTATCTGCAGGGAGGTGGCAGGACGGGGGCTCAGGGATTCAGCCCCGCCCCCTGCATCCGCCCACCCCAGGGCCTGAGGCGGAGGCAGAGGGTGAAGCAGAGGAGGGTCGGTGGGCAATGCCTCTCCTCTACCTCCACTCACCGGCAAAGTTCATCTCATGAAGTTGTCCCTGGTCCTCCGGGAAGATTCTTGAAGTGCAATTTCTGGTGGCATGGAGGAAGAGACCCCCTGACTGCTACAGGGGGTCCCTCGTGAAGCACACCAATCATTCACATTTATCAACAAAGACGAGCCAGGCACCCGTGGCTCACACCTGTCATCCTAGCTACTCAGGAGGCTGAGATCTGAGGATCGAGGTTCAAAGCCAGTGCAGGCAGGACTCTTATCGCCAAGGAACCACCAGAAAACCGGAAGTGGTGCAGTGGCTTCAGCCTTGAGCTGAAGTGCCAAGAGACAGCGCCCAGGCCCAGAGTTCAAGCCCCAGGACTGACGGGAAAACACACACACACACACACACACACACACACACACACACACACACACACACACACACACACAGAGGCAGGCAGAGATCCCCAAGACCAGGACAAGGTGAGACAGGAAAGTCGGGATATAGTCATTAAGCATCCAGAATGTTCCACACAGAGCCTGTGGATAAGCCAGGGACCCCACAGGCTCTCCCCCCACCTCATCCCGCCCCCCCAAGGCTGACCAGCCCACGAAGTTGCTGCCCATGGGATCTTCAGAGAATGTTCTAGATTCTAGCCCTGAGCATTTTGTGACAGGCATGGGGGCTGACAACTGTTGCAGGGGCACGGGGGGGGGGGGGGGCCTTGAATGTGTGCAGTGAGGGAGTGGAGCGGGGGTGGGGCTGGCAGCCCAGGCCAGCCCCACGGCCCGCGAGGACTCGGGCGGCAGGAGGCAGGGCAGCCGTGGGCGCCCCTGAGCTGGCCAGGGGCCTGCCCTGGACGGACGGGTGGCCGGGAGGTTCGGCAGGTACGTAACCCTCTGTGTTGCCGTCCAGCAGGGTAGAAAAGCGGAAGGTGGCGGACCCCATGGGAGTGCTCAAGGAGAAGTACCTGCGGCCCTCGCCGCTTCTTTTCCACCCGCAGGTAAGAACCAGGCGTGCGCCGGGCAGCCTGTGTCTGGGGGCCCCACCGGGCCGTCTCCCGGCCTCGGCGTCTGTCACCCTTCCCGGTGGGACTCCACACCTCGCTACAAGGCCAGAGAGGCCGGGGAAGGAGGAATCCCCGCGGGATTCCCCTCCAGGGGCCTCCTGGGCTGGGCACCATGCCCAAGGGGGTATATGCGCTCTAGGGCCCAAGAGGGAATGGCCTCCACTCAGCCACGGGCAGGCAGAGCTGGGGTGGAGCCCAGAATCTTGAACACTGGGAACAGACCCCACCCAACCAAGACAACACCAGTTCGCAACTGGTCTTCCTGGGTGTGTAGCCCTTGAGAATGTTTAAATCAAGAGAAAGAAGATGCTGAGCGCTGGTGGCTCACACCTGTCATCCTAGCTACTCAGGAGGCTGAGATCTGAGGATCACGGTTCAAAGCCAGCCCAGGCGGCAAAGTCCATGAGATTCTTATCACCAATGAACCACCAGAAAACCAGAAGTGGCGCTGTGGCTCAAGTGGTAGAGCACTCGCCTTGAGCTGAAGAGCTAAGGGACAGCACCCAGGTCCAGAATTCAAGCCCCATGACCAACCAAAGCGAGTGAGCGAGAGCGAGAGAGAGAGAGAGAGAGAGAGAGGATGAGCCAACATGGAGAAGGCAGGGGTAGGGGCAGGATAGGCAGGGGTAAAAAGGAAGGCTAGGCCACTCAAAGGGAGCTTGGTGGAACGGGAAAGGTCCCCTCCTAGGTGTGGGTTCCAGACCTGGCCAGCTGACAGCGACCCCAGCCTATTGCCCGGGCTGCGTGCTCTGGGGGCTGGGCACAGGGCAGGGCAGTCTGACAGGTGTCCTGTGTGCTATGCCCAGCTCTCCACAGAGCCGCCAGCTTCTGGCCCTGCGTCCCCCTCACCCACCCACCAGCCCACACCACCCATTGTTCTCCTGGACGCTTCCCGGCTCCACGAACCCTGGTCCGTGAAACCTGGGCCCTGGCTGAGTTCACAGCTAAACTTAGTGCCTCCCATTGTCCCGCTGGGCCTCAAGTTTGGTTAATAACTTCCCCTGATTTTCCTTGGATGGGCTGGAAAAAGCCGCCAGGCCCGCCAGGCGCATCCTGTGTTTGTGTTTGTGTGGGGAGGCCGCAGGAATATCTGATCGGGCAGAGCAGGCCAGCCAGGCCGGACCCACCCAGGCCGAGGAAGAGAGGCTTGGCCGGTGGGGGGCCGGCTGCCCATTGTCTCTCCTGCCTACTCCTCCCATGGTCCTGCCACCCCTATGGCTGCCCCTGTGGCTGAGGGCCAGGAGGAAGGGGCAGGGGAGCCATGACTAATAGGTCACCAAATTCAACGGTCCAGGGTTGGGCTTGTACTCGGGCAGAATGCTCCTGATGACTACGGGGCTCTCGAAAGCCCAGAGGTCACTACTGTACTGTGAAGAGGCCTGGGCCTGGGCCAGCGGGTGCCCATCCTCTGACCCTTCGGCCCTTGAGCCTCACATGCAGGCGTGCGGTCCTCTGGGTGCAGGATGGGGCAGGCCAGAGGTCTGCCAGGGCCCAGACCTCATTAATCCCGGGGGCCAGGGGAATCTCGTGTTCTAGGCTAGTGCACAGGCCCACAGGCAGGTGAGCCGCAGTCAGTCTCTGAGCCTGGAGCCCCAGTTCCACACTGGGAGCCCATCTGGGCTGGACAGTGGCCAAGAGAGCAAGTGGCTTCCGTTGGTCTGCCAGCGGGGATGGTTAGCGCCTGTGTGCCATGGGGCCGCACTGGTGGGGTGGAACCCAGATCCCACCAGCCTGAGCTGGGCAGGGGAGGGGCAGCAGCCAGGGTTTGGGGCGGGCCGGGGGAGGGGCTTTGCCATGGTGCCTAAGTACAACTTGGGCTCAGCAAATGCTTTCAGGTGTTTTCATTGCACCCCGTTGTCTCCAAATAACAAATATATTTGCCATTAGAGCAAAGCCCCATCCCCTGCCAGCAGCGTCCCTTAGACAGCCATGTCCTAAGTCAGTCCCAGATGGACGTACTGTGCACTCTGAGAAAGGCCGAGGCCTCCGTGGCTAGGGCTGGCTAGCTGGGACCCTGTGGCTTTTTCCACCTGTGGGCAGCCGGAGCCCATGTTCCACCATGAATTAACAAGCTCCTGGTGTGAGGGCTGGTACTAATCACTCCCAGAGCCCTGGGCTCCAAGGGCCACCAGAGGGCCACAGGTGGACACTCTCCGCCGTAAAGAATGGAGATGGCCCCGAGGGTAGCTGTCCACGCCCTGAAGACAGAATCGCCCTCTGACCTTTGACCCCCGCCCTCTCTCGTGCTAGATGTCAGCCATCGAAACCATGACGGAAAAGCTCGAGAGCTTCGCCGCCATGAAAGCCGACTCGGGCAGCTCCCTGCAGCCCCTGCCCCACCACGCCTTCAACTTCCGGTCCCCACCCCCGACGCTCTCAGACCCCATCCTCAGGAAGGGCAAGGAGCGGTACACGTGCAGGTGAGGACCTGCACGCCCCTGGGGTGTTGGCCGGGAGGGCCCGCAGCGCTTCGGAGTTAGGCTTCCGAAAGCTTCCTGGCCGTGACCTCAGCACCGGTCTGAGGTCCCCCGGGCTATGCCCCTGAACCCCCCACCTAGCTGGGTTCAAATGAGCCCTAGACGCAGCCTCAGCCCAGCCCGGAATCCAGCTGGGCTTTGGGTCAGTGCTTACCGTATTTCTTCAGGAGACTATGAACCCAACCCCATAGCTTCTGCCATTGGCCATGGTGCTAAGAGGACACTTCCTGTCCTGTCTGAGCTGGTCCCAGCCTGCCCCGGGACTGCAGCTCTGATGCCCCTAGCGCAGGCCTGGACCATCTACAAGGTTCCTTCCCCTCCCCCCACCCCCCCACCCCCCGCTGAGCCTCTCTCGAAGTCTGGGGCTGGGATCAGGGCCAAGAGACACTGACACACTGACAACCCACACGCTGGGGTGAGTCCTTCCCCAGGACGAGTCTCTGCGTGGGGTGCTGGCCGGGGAGCACACTGGGAGAGGACTGTGGGTCACCTAAACCCTAAAAACTCCCTCCTTGCTAGGTACTGTGGCAAGATCTTCCCCCGATCAGCAAATCTCACAAGGCACCTGCGGACGCACACCGGGGAGCAGCCATACAGGTACGGCCAGCCTGGCTGGGGGCGGGGTTGCCAGGCTTCAGCCGGGGCTGGGATTCAGCTTCACACTCTGATTCTGACACCCCACGGACTGTGGCCCCCAGAGGGTCAGTGAAAGGAGTCAGTGCTCTCCTGGAGGGACTCGGGACCTCTCCCTCCTGATCCCACCACTGCCTACCTTCTGGAATGTTGTAGAAGCACTGTCTTGGAAGCTTCTAGAAGGCTCCTAAAATGCTCACAGAAGAGGAGGGGAGCAACTTTCCCCCTGCCACCAGGTGTCATCAGAGGCAGGTTCTACCTGAAGGCAGGCCCCAAAGGGAGCTGGAGCGCTCTGGAGAGCCTCCACCTCTCCAGCCCCCGCCTGACGTGGCTCTCCTCACAGGGACCGTGGATGGGCGCAGGAATGATCAGCAGCTGTGGGTTTCCATCCCTGCCTTAGCAAGTCATGGGGAGTTTGCTCAGGGCGCCAGGGGGAGCCAAGCATCTGTTACCACCATACTCCTTTCTCAGAGGAGCTGCATAGCATCTCAGCATGTGTGTGCCATTGAACTTGGGGTTCCCAGTAGCCTTCCAGTGAGTCTGGACATCTCCACCCCAAAGATGAGGCTCCTGAGCTCAGAGATTCCCGTGCGTCACTGCCCCCTTCCCCTGCAGCCCAGCCCGGGTCCCTGTCCGATTTGTGTCCGGGTTCTCTACGGGACAGGAGAGGGCCACCGGTGAGGGCCTGACTTCCCGAGGCTGCCAGGCACCCACCCAGGGAGTGAGCTTTTCAAATAGCTCAGGCGATTGTCGCCCCAATGCAGCAGGGAGCGACCGTGTCTCTGCCAGGACCAGTTTAGTAACACCTTCTGGGGTGTGCCTGATCTTCCGAGGCTTTGGAGACAGGGTTTGGCTTGATTTCACGTTGAAATTAGATTTCTGTACTGTGTCCGTGCAGAGCTGGCATCGCTAGGGAATGACCGCATGAGGATACAGGCCCTGGAAATTCCATCTGTGACCGTCCCCGGGGAGGGAGGCGGTCCCCAAACCCCATTCAGGTAAACAGCACATACACCACCGCAAAGGGCCGCGACAGTGACAGATCCTCCGGCTCCCAGCCTTCCCGTTCCACACACAGCCCCCACCCCCTTGCCCGCCTTCCAAAAATAGTGACTTACAACTTAACAAAGGCTAGCAACACAAAGATTTATTTGGTCTGGTCCCCTCCCAGAAAACAAGCCGTGTGTTTTTTCTGTAATGAGAGCCGACTTCCGGACAGTGTGGCATGCGAAGAGCCCCCAGAGGGGCCAGCCGTGTTTATAGAAGAATTTAATTATCATTGATTTCTTTTGCTCTCTCCAATCTGTGAGTTTCGACTTTGGTAACAATAATTGCTTTGCAAGTTTGTGTTGCAAATCCTGACTTTATCTGGCTCAAGGCGGAGGGGTGGGAGCATGCTGTTTCTCGCTGGTACTGCTGGTGGTTTCTGGGCTTGCTTTGATCATAGAAGATTTCAAGTTGGAAGAAGAAAATACCAAGTCCATCCTGGAACCCCCCGCACAAGACAGGCCCACCAAGACACACTTGGCCCCACCCTGCCCAGTGTGAGCACTGCCTGGTGCCAGCGTCCACACGGACGCCCACTCTGTGTGTGCACATGTGCACCTCCGTGTAGGTGTGCACCCTGTAGAGTCCAGGCCCCCAGGAAAAAAACGATCCTTGAACCATCAGCTCATCAAACCTGAGGGCGCTGGAAGGTTCTTCCCTTTAAACCCTTGCCTTCTTATCTAAATCATTCAGAATGTGTTTCAGTACCCTAACAGTGCCAGCATGGGGATGGGGGCGTCATTCCCAGAGGAAAGGCCACCTTCCCGTCTGTTCCAGCCAGGAAGCAGTCTTATAGCTCCCAGCTTTCCCCCAACCCGGAGTCTGAGCAAAGGTGTCGATGGTGTCATCGTCTTATTTCCTGAAACTCCAGCAAGTAGGCTTGCTGGGCTTTGGCTCAGAGAGCTGTCAAGATGGCGTTGGGCGCACAGGGGCTGTGTCCCAACGTTCTTCCTCCCGGCCATGCTGAGATCACCCTGACTGCGGCCAAGGGGCACCTGTGTCTTGCCTGGATGGGAGCCCTTATGGCCGGCCTGGGCACCTCGTGGGCACCCACGTCTGAGGGGCCCACCTCAGCGTGTCCTCCATCTCCTCCCAGACTCTTGTCCTGCAATCTGCCAGGAAAGACAATTTCCCTTATCCCCTTAGTAGGGTTACAAGGCATCCCTACGTGTCTTCTGTCTTTATTTTCAATGCTAAGTTTTAAAAGTCTCTCTCTCCCCACCCTCTCTCCTCTCTCTCCTTCCAGCTGCTTCTTCTTCTTTTTTTTTCTGGTTAATTGGGGATAAGAGTCTCACAGACTTACTTTCCTTTTCTGGGGTGGCTTTACACCATGATCCTCAGATCTCAGTCTCTTGAATAGCTAGGAACAAAGGCATGAGCCATGGATGTCCCTCTCCCTCTCCTTCCCTCCCTCTCTCTCTCTCTCTCCCTCTCTCTCCCTCTCCCTCTCCCTCTCTCTCCCTCTCTCTCCCTCTCTCTCTCTCTCTCCCTCTCTCTCCCTCTCTCTCCCTCTCTCTTCCTCTCTCTCCCTCCCTCTCTCTCTCTCTCTCTCTCTCTCTCTCTCTCTCTCTCTCTCTCTCTCTCCCTCTCTCTCTCTCTCTCTCTCTCCCTTCCCCCTCTGCCCCTAGTACCAAGATTTGAACTCTGGGCCTTGTGCTTTACTGGGGGTGGAGCAGGACTTGCTCCACTGGCATGCTACGACTTGAACCATGCCTCTAACCTTGCTTTTTAATCATTGTGCAGATGGAATCTTGCAGGCTTCTCTGCCTGGGCTGGCTTTGGAACTGTGACCTTCCGGGTCTCCGCCTCCTGTGTAGCTTAGCATTACAGGCGTGAGCCGCAGCGCCTGGCCTCCTTGCTCTGTTTCCTCCTTCACTTTCAGTTCTTCCCTGATGGTGGCCGTGCCGCTCTGGGCCCCAGCAGGTGCCCGGCTCCTCCTCCCCGGTCCCGTACGTCCTGGCTCCCAGTGTGCCCGGCCTTTCCTTCCCACTCCTGTGAGCTCTGTGGCGTGTTACTCTATGCTGTGTGGCTATAAATTTCCCCAGCTGCCTGTCCACCTCTCCACGGCGCAGAGCCCAGCTGCTGGGCCAACTCTGGCCCCTCACAGCCCTAAGCTCGCTGCTCCCCTATATTTCAAGTGGACGTCTGCCTGGGCCGTTATTTGGATTAGAACCAGGAGAGGCCACAGTCCGGACTCTGCAGCCAGGCAGGACTCACAGCCCCTCCCGCCCAGGGCTGCGCACAGACACACAGCCCACACCAGCACCCCACCCCAGGGCTGCGCACAGGCCCATGGCCCACACCAGCATCCACACCGTCCCGGGCTCCTCCTTCCTGTCTCCCAAGCCCGCCGCAGGCAGTCCCAAGAGGCTCTCCCGTGCCCAGGGTCAGCCCCGAGCTGGTCCAGTGAGCGTCCAGACCTGGCTTTCTCTGCGGGTGCAAATCAACTTTTCCTTCCTGAGTGATCACCCCCAAAGAGCAGGATGCAGGGAGCCTGGCACTGCTGGGGTGTCTGTATCTGTGAGGACACTGAGGGCAGAGGGCCCTGTGGGGTGTGGCCTTCCTCCTCTGGGGCTGGTGTGTAGAAACCCTGGGAGCCAAGCATCTCAGGCCAGCGCTGAGCAGCGCAAGCCACCACCTGCATGTGTCTAACTGCGATGGCTCAGGTTGAGAGAACCAGCATGCACATGCGCACACGCGCGCGCACACACACACACACACACTCACACACACACACCTGCCTCCAGGGAGGGCCTCCCAATGGTACCTGGGGACAGGAAGATCCCGGGGCTGCCGGTGGAAAGGCTGTAACAGAGCCTGATGCTCTGGGGACACTCTTGAGCCTAGAACTGCCTGGGACTTGAGGGGAAGCTCCCTCCCTAGGGGCCTTTGTCTGGAGGCTGCAGGACTTCCGGAACGAGCCTGGAAAGTGCCGCAGGAGCTGCGAGGCAGCGCAGCTTGCAGACAGGGGACTTGCGGGCGCTGAGAGCCCAAGGCTTAGCCTGGGAACCCCACGGTCCTGGCAGGGGAGGGGTGGCATGTCCCGCAGCGGCCCGGGCGGTGACTGCGCCGGCCTCTGGCCTCCACTGTCAGTTTCTGGGACACACAGAGCTGTGAAAGCCACTCCTCACCGCCCTCTACTCTGTGCCCCGAGTGTCCTCGGGCCGTCCCCACCATGTGACAAACACTCGTGACCAGTCTCCTTGCTGGCATCTCCAGCTCCAATTCAGGGTTGGGGGAGGCCTTGCCCTGTGGGATGTGAGGCTGCTGTATTTAGAGCAGCAGCGCCCACTCGGGGTAGGCATGAGCCATCACACACACACACACACACACACACACACACACACGCACGCACACACACGCACGCGCACACACACACACACGCACGCACACACACACACACGCACACACGCACGCACACACACGCACGCACACACACGCACACGCACACACACACACACGCACACACACACGCACACACACGCGCACACACGCGTGCACACACACACGCACACACGCGCACACACGCATACACGCACACGCACACACGTGCACACACACGCACGCACACACGCGCACACACACACACACGCACACACGCACACATGCACACACACGCACACACACACACACGCGCACACACACACACGCACACACACACACTCACACACACACACTTCCTTGCCCCACGGGGGCTCTCAGCATAGACCCTAGTTCTCAAAAGACGTGACCTGAACCTTGGGTCTCCTAAGTGTTGAGCTATGGGTGTAGCAGAGATCATGTTCCAAACACAAACACACAGGCAGTCCAGCCGGGCACCAGTGGCTCACGCCTGAAATCCTCGCTGCTCAGGAGGCTGAGATCTGAGGATCACAGTTCAAAGGCAGCCCAGGCAGGAAAGTCTGTGAGACTCTTATCTCCATGAACTAGCAAAAAGCCGGAAGTGGCGCAAGGGTCTGTGCATGGATGGGGCAGACCATTCACGCGGCTGGGCCCTCTGCAGTTCCAGCAGTGAAGCGCCTTCTGCTGACGAGTTTGGGAGGCGCAGGACTGGCATCCTGTCCTGGCCGGTGAGGTCCTGTCTACACAGAGGCGACAGGACTGGAACCCTGGCTCCCTGGAGCTGACCGTGCCTGAAAGAGGCAGTGAGGCTCAGGAGCCTCCACCTCACCCGCAGGGCCGTGGAGAATGTTACAGGATTGTCATGTTGGGCTCCCAAGTGAGACAGGGCCTTCCTGTAGCCCCACTATGCTGTGGGCTGGGGACGGGCCAGGGCTTCCCGGTACCGGCCTATCGCAGTAAAGGACCTGTCATCTCAGCATCTCTCTATGGTGCGATGGCGCCCTCTTGAGGCCGCCAGGAGCATGGCACCTTGGACGGTGCACCTACCAGCCAGGCCCAGGCCCAGACAAAAGTGAGAATCCAGGGGGTGGGGGTCTCTCCGCCAGATCCGGGGCGCAGGTGGCCAGGCCCTGCTTCTTCAGGTTGATTATCTCCAGGGGGCGGCTTCCCCAGCACGCTTCTAGGCCCTCGGGTCATGGTTCCGAGGCCGCTGGGGATGGAGGCTGGGCCTTCCTCCCACCCTGGGCTTCTCTGAGGTGAGGCATGCCTGTGTTCCAGGTGCAAGTACTGCGACCGCTCCTTCAGCATCTCCTCCAACCTGCAGCGGCACGTGCGCAACATTCACAACAAGGAGAAGCCCTTCAAGTGCCACCTGTGCAACCGCTGCTTCGGCCAGCAGACCAACCTGGACAGACACCTGAAGAAGCATGAGCACGAGGGCACGCCAGGTGGGTGGGGTGGGGAGGGGCGGGGAGCAGGGGGAGGGATGGAGGGAGCCTGCAGGGCTGGGAGGAGGAGAGGGAGTTAGGCGGCCAGAGGACTGTGGGCAGATTCGCCCCTCAAACCACTCTTGGTTCTCCCTAAGAAGTGGCTCTCGGAGAGCAGGCCAAGTGCAGGCCGGGCCTGGGGTCGGGGCTCCCCTGAGTTCTCCTGACCCCCACCCTGCCCACAGTGAGCCAGCACGCGGGCGTCCTCACGAACCACCTGGGCACCAGCGCCTCGTCCCCCACCTCTGAGTCCGACAACCACGCACTTTTAGACGAGAAGGAAGACTCTTATTTCTCTGAGATCAGGAACTTTATCGCCAACAGTGAGATGAGCCAGGCCTCGACGCGTACGGACAAAAGGTGAGAGCAGACCACGGTGCAGGCTGGGCGGGCAGCGCTCGACTGGGCCGCCCGCGGGGCCAGACGGGCACACAGGCACCCTGACGGACACCAGGCCCCATGGCAGACCAGGCCCCCTGCTCCCCCTGCCCGCCTCAGTTTCTCCAGCTAGAGAGGGTGGTTCTTGCCAGCCCTCTGCAGCCAGGGGACGCACGGAGCCTTGGGTGTCCTACTTCGGTGACACATAGACTGAGGCCTAGGCTGGACAGGCCCACACCTCCAGACGTGCACACAGACACAGACAACTGTGGGCTCCTGCACCAGCCCAGCCTGGCCCTGAACCCCAACATGGAGCAGGTCCCAACAAACTCATCAGCAGGGGAAAATGCTGCCCAAACCTGCGTTCTTCACACCTAACACAGCCACCTCCATCACCGCAGAGGCTGCCCTGGACATGTTCAGAGCACCTAGCCCTGGACATGCTCAGAGCACGCCTCACCCAAGCCAGACACAGCATCTCCACAAAGCCTGCTTTATAGCACGGTGATGACTATCTCCTGTAATTCTCCAGGAATCTGACAACACCCTCTGTGGAGGGTGGCTGTCTCCTCTTTGGAATTGGGGGTACGGGGTAAGGGTGGCAAAGAGCTTTGACTCCCTGCTTCTGCCTGTACCTGGGAAAGAGGAAAATCTAAAAGCCAAGTGCAGCTCCTCCCAAAGGTGTGTTGCTTTCACATCGCCATCAAGTCGAGAAAATCCTGAATAGAATTACTGTGTCAGAGACCGCCTTTGCACACATACATGTGTACCTAGCCACGTGCATCCGTGTACACATGTGCATACATGTGTGTAACTTCATGTGTTTTCATGTGTGCATTGTATAGCATGTGTGTGGACTCAGGTGCCTATGTGTGTGTAATGTGTGCCTACATGCGTGCATAAGCACATCCATGTATACAACATGTGTACAACGTGGCTCTTAGTGTGCAGATGTGTGGGGGTGCTTGTGTGTGCATAAACGTCATATGTTCAGTGTGCATCTAGGAAGATCTATGCAAGCAATCATGACAAAGCATTTCGCTGTCTCTGCCTCCTAGTCCTCAATCTGTGGCCCTGACTAAGTGCTCTCTCCTGCGGCCCCTCGCTACTCTACTCAGGGCCTGGGCTCTGTCCCTGAGCCTCTCTGTGCTCAAGGCTAGCGCTCTACCACTTGAGCCCCAGCACCACTTCTGGCTTTTTCTGTGTATGTGGTACTGAGGACTACAACCCAAGGCTTCATGCATGCTAGGCGAGCACTCTACCACTAAGCCACCTTCCCGGCCCTGGCCCACACTGGGAATGGCCCCAGAGGGCCCCAGGCACTGTCGTAAGCGAGAACATGGATGACCCTGGCAGCCCATGGGTGGCAGTGCCAACATCATCTGATCTTCAGTCCTGGGTCCTTTCCTTGGCAGTGAGGTCTGCCAGGACTCCTGGCCCCACACCCACAAGTCCCCGGATGAAGTGTACCCTAAAGCCCCCTGGTAAGCCCTCCCCCCAGGCCTCAGATTGCAACCGTTAGAGAACAGGGTCTCCAAAGGGGCCACCAGGTTGTGACAAGGTTCTAGCATGATCAGGGGCCATCCAAAAAAATGGGAGAGATGGAGATGGACAGAAGCCTGTGCACACGTGTGCACACAGGTGAAGCGGAGGTGGCACGTGTGCATGTAGCAAGGAGCCCGGAGGGCTTTGGGGGACACCGGGAGCTGGAGACGCTTCCTCTATGCCACCCAGAGCCAGGCCTGCCAGCCTCTGACCTCAGGCTGCCTTCGCTGGCTTGAGCACCAGTTCCTACCACTGCAAGCCGTGCAGGAGGCTGGCATGTTCCCGCCAGGGCAGTTGTCCTGTGAGAAGCTGGACACTGGCGTGTTCCCTCTGGCGTGGCTGTCCTATGCAAAGTGGACTCCAGCCCACAGGGACTATTCCTGCCACACACCCTGGGCACCACGTCTGTGCAGAGGGACCAGACAGCAAAGCCCAGAATGTGGCCTGCTCCCAACTAGACTCTATCTATATCTGCTCAGGACTGCCCAGCAGGCATGACTTGTCCACACCTGGCAGCTGGTGGGCGTGATCAAGCCCCGGGCCGGGCTGTCTACCCGCCCGGTCCCAACCTGCCTTCGGAGCAGACTGTGAGGGCTGAGTTCCTACGCCCTCAAGCCCCCCACCCCCGCTCAGGGAGGGAGAGACCCATCGCAGCCAGCTCCAAGCCCCCCGCCCAGCCCAGGGAGATGGGCATGCACACCAGAGGCTCCTGCTGTGAGCCCACCACCTCCACAGGTGACCGAGGACCAGGGCATGCCCCGACCCGAGGCCTACCAAGTCAGCCGCCTGCATCTCCAGTGCTCCCACGTGGAAAGACAAGCAAGTGGCACCCGGGTATCCACAAGCCGTGCCGCAGTGGCTTCTGCCCAGCTCAGCCCTTTGGGCACAGGCAACCTCCAAATGCACGGCCCACCAGCAGAGTCTCTTCACTGCCATGAGCCAGGCTTCATGTCGCCCCGCTCCCCCGAGACCACAGTGCCTCAGTGCCACCAGGGTCAGCCCGGAGGAAGGCTGAGGCGCAGGGGCTGGCTCCGTGAGCGTGGAGCCCTTCTCCATGTCCTGTGCTTGAGCAGACGCCCGCCGGGGGGCTGCAGGGGTGCAGGGCCCAGTTCCAAGCCCCCTCCCCAACCCTCTCCTCCAATGACTGAGGGAAATGAGAGCCACACCCCTCACCCAGCTGCTCCTTACTGACAAAGTGGAACCCAAACCAGGCAGAAAAGCTGAATCCAGGCTGCTGAATCCTGGCCCCTGAGGTAGGCAGGCCTGGGCTTGGGAAGCCCGCCCCTTCCTGGTGGTGCAGGCCTGATGATAGGCAGCTCAAGCCCCGCCCTTGCTGTCAGGAGCCCTGTGTCCATGACTCTCCTGGGGTCCTCATGATAGGCCTTGGGCAGGCCTGGACCTGTGGCCTCTCTACTGTAGCCTGTCCTGACCACGTCCCTCCTCCCCTGTCATTTCAGGCCCGAGGCCCAGGATCTAGATGACAACCCGCAGTGTCCAGGCTTGGCCAGCGAGAAGCCAGAGGATGTGGAAGAGGAGGAAGAGGAGGAGCTGGAGGAAGAGGATGATGACAGTCTGGCCGGGAAGTCGCAGGACGACATGGTGTCCCCCACCCCCGAGCCCCAGGGAGTCTACGAGGATGAGGAGGATGAAGAGCCGCCCGCCTCCCTGGCCCTGGGCTTCCAGCACACCCGAAGGTGGGCGTGGGAACTGGGATGTGACCAGGGTGTCCTGCCTCCTCCAGCCTGGCCTCACCCTGGCCCCGCAGCCACTGCTGCCCGGAGGCCGGAGCCAGGTGACAGAGTCAGCGTCCTTGGGCATCTAGAGGTTGGAAGCAGAGGGAAGAAGGGAAGACACGTTTTCTCCGCTGAGCAGGACACAGCCATGCCCTGCCCTCTCCACCCGGGGCAGTGGGGTTCAGCCTCTGGCAGGGCTGTGGGTGCAGGGCAGGGGACCCAGGGTGGCAGAGGTGGTACAGGACAGAGGCACTTCCCCTGCCGGCCTGAGATGCTCCCAGGAGAGGTCATCCCGAGACACATGACCTCACGTATGACCTCCCCGGCCTCTGTGTCCTGGGAGGGGAGACAGCCCCTCCCAAACTGCCTGAAGTCTCAGAATCCAGGCCTGCTCCCAACCCTGGGTCCCTAAGACTGAATCACCTGCCTGCTGCCTGGGAGCCTGGTGCATGCCCTCCTCGCCCCTGCCCTCGGTCCCCTCCCCGCCCCCTGCATCTGCCTCCGCCTCCGTGTGGCTTCACGTCTAGACGTCTGTCTGCGTGTCCCTGTGTCTGTCTCCTTGTCTGCGCATGCGGCTGGTAGAGACCTGCGGCGTGCGTGCGGGCCAAGGGCTGGCCGCGCGGCACTAGAGAGGCGGCCAGTGGCCAGTCAGCTGACCCCAGGCCCTTCTCCCGGTCCTTGGTGCAGGTGTGTTGAGGAGCGAGGAGGCAGTCTGTTAGCTTTGGAGCCGACGGCGACCTTTGGGAAGGGGCTGGACCTCCGCAGAGCAGCTGAGGAAGCATTTGAAGTTAAAGATGTGCTTAATTCCACCTTAGATTCTGAGACTTTAAAACAGACCCTGTACAGGCAGGCTAAGAACCAGGTAGGTACCCACAGAGCCCTGCGCCCTGTGTATCTCCACGTGGCTCCGAGGGCAGGCGGCCACCATGGTGCTCACCCAGGGACAGCCCGAGCACTGGCCTCCTGCTGCGGCTGGCTCAGGCCTGGGAGAAGCTCAGGGTGCCCCTCCTCCCACGCCCCTGCTCCGGCTAGAGAGATGTCCCAGTGGTGCTGCCCTGCCACAGGCAGACAGGTGTGACTGGGGGTCTCCCTCCGCTCCCCCCACCCCCAGCGGGGAGCATCCATGAGCAGAGTCCAGCCCACCCAGCCTCTGGGTCTTCCCTATTCTGATCTGAGCCAGGCAAATGGCAGCCGGGACTCTTCCTGGAAGAGGCTCCTCATCCAGGGCTCATTGTTCCCCACAGGTACCTGTCAGCCAGGATTGTGTTCTTGCCTTCCAGGCGGGGACCACAGAACCCGGCCTCTGCTCCTCTAAGAGGCCTGGGTCTCCCCCTGCCCCCACCCTCCCGCAGCCTCCCAGAGGGCACAACCCCACCCCTTGAGTCTCAGCAAAAGCCGTCTGCATGTCTGTCTTTGTCTATTACTAATTCTGTCCACAGTGTTTGCTAGGGTAAGGGCGGGGGGCCGGGGGGGGGGGGGAGAGACTGGAACTGGGCTTCCCCAGTACTCAACCTTCAAGATCTTCCTCACAGCCCCCAGACCTCACTTCCTACCCGGTGGCCCCAGCAGGAGCATGCCCTGTGACAGGCCAAGGCCAGCAGACACCTCCAATCCCATTATAACTCCGCCAGCTCCCGAATGTGGCGCATCTGACCTTGGGGTTGGCTCTGTGGTGTCGCCGCAGTCTCAAGCACAGGCATGCACCCTCGGGTCCAATGCCCACAAGGCAGGGCAGGAATCTACTTAGTATGGGTCTTAGCAATAACCTCTACTGAGTCCAAAGATCCCGCCCGGACCAGACATCTGCCAGTGGGTGTTTTGCTGATCACCAGGGAGAGAAAACAGGGAGAATGGAGAGACCACTGGAGGATGGCAGAGACCAAAGGAGGTCCCAGACAGGGCGGGGCAGGGAGGTCTTGAACTCACTTTGGTGAGGAGGTGTGGCCCTCTCCTGACCCTGCGCCCGCCAGGCTCATCTCCCTCTCCCAGGCCAGGAGGCAGCAGGGCCTCTCTGGCACCTGTGTTTTCCCAGGCCATCTGGATGGGGTGAGGCTGAGTGGGCTGGGGCAGCGGGTGAGGCACAGCCCTGCCCACAGGGACAGGGCTCACTTGTGCATGTGCTGTCCTCTCCCGCCAGGCATATGCAATGATGCTGTCCCTCTCTGAAGACGCGCCTCCCCACGTCCCCGCCCAGAGCTCGCTGGACACTTGGTTGAACATCCCAGGAGCCACGTCGGAGTCCGGGGCCTTCAGCTCCATCAATCACCTCTGAGAGGCCTGGAGGCCCCGGGGCCAGAGTTGGAAGCCAGGGCAGCAGCTTTTGGGGGAATGGAGGCGACGCCAGGGAGAGCCTCTGACACCTGTGTTCGGTCACTCAGCACCCAGCCCCTCTGTAGTTCAAGTCTCACTTTCCGATGAAAAACTCACACCTGAAAGTCCCAGGAGCGGTCATCGGTCTTGGCCAACTGTCAGACCTGGTCTTGAGGACACTGTTCTGCACCGGTCCAGCACACGCTGTCCGCCTGCCACCGTAGGAGCTGCCCGAGGCCACCACGGGCTCTCCAGCCTGGTGGACCCTGCCCACCGCTCGCGGGCACCTGCGTGGCATCAAGGAGGGAAATGCAAAGACACAGGTATGCGCCAAGGAGAGAGATCGCGCCGACAATTTTTATAATGAAAATTACGAGAGTAACCCTTTTGGTTAACCCTTAATGACTTACAGAGTCTATTTAAGCATGTGGGTTTTAAAAATAGTATTTTTTAAAAATCAAAAAAGAGAGAGAGAGAGAGACTTGCAAAAATTGTTTTTTAAAAGTAATTTTGCATTGCTTTGAGATTTCAGCTTCTTTGCGAACCCACGCCTGCCTGGCACCTGGCCCCGTGCTTGGGTGCGTCCTTTATACTGTAGAAACTGGAGAGTTTTCTCTCTCTGACCCTATTTGTACCAGCCAAGGTGACCGCAGAGCTCCCAAGACAGGCTGAGGGGCACAGACCACTCTTTTGAGTGCCACGCGGACTCTGTGGGGGTTGGGGGTGGAGTTCTGAGTGGGCCTGGCTTCAGGCTGGCTCAAGGCTGGACTGTCAGGCTTCTGTCCACTCGTGTGGCCTACAGAGGATTCCACAGCCTCCCGCTCCCGCCCTGAACCCCGCCCAAGCACCCCCAATTGTATGAGAAGTCAGGAGCCTGTGGCTCGGGTCCTCCAAGCACCTGGTGGTCCCCCTCCGCTCGGTCCACGTCTCTGCTGTTCCCACGCTGGCTCCAGCTGCTGTTCTTCTGAAGACAGGGCCTCTGGGCCTCGAGACTCACACCACCCCGAACCCCCCCCTTCCCCCCGGATGCTCAGTGTCCTTCCCGTGACCTCTGCATACCGGCCACACTTCAGGACGCCAAGCGCTACCTGTGCCTAAGACTCCGGATCCACCACCCAGCTGCCGCTTGGGCTCTTCGTTCCTGGAGAGATGAACCCAGGAAACCCACTTCAAGGAGCGCAGGCCGCAGCCTGGGCCCGCCCAGGGCCCAGATGCCTCACTCTCTCGGGTGGTATCCGCTTTTCCATTTGAATGGGCTTTAAATTATTCCCATAGGGGCCAATTTCAGATAATATTTTTCCCTAATGGAATTTACCTTAATCTGTATATAACTTGTAATTTTTTTTCTAATTCGTTTCTTTTCTTATTTTATTTCTTCCTTAACAGTATTTTTGGCATTAGACATCTTATTGTGAAGAAATAATGTTAATATAAGTATCTGGTGAAGGACCAAAACCATGTGATAAGGTTGTGTGTTGTTTGACCGGTAACCAAGGAGTGGGGAGGCTTTGAAATGTGCCAAAAACCCTTGCATCCCCCCAACAAACCCTGCTACAGTGCTGCCCTCTTACCAGACAATCATTTGTTTTTGTTAAATCTGAGTTTCATTTGCATTTAAGACAAGTGTTCTATTTATTTCTTTTATTGTTTGGAAGAAAAAAACAACTAGCAAGTGTCCCAAGGAGAAAAGAAATTGCCTGAGTTGCCCTTAAAAACAAACAAACGAAAGCCGCGCTGGGTTGTTGTCCCCACAGACATCTCCTCCCCCATTTTCCCCAGAAGCAACAGGAAGTGTCCGAGTAGGCGTGTCCCACACACGGCCTGGCCACTTCCGGCGAGAGCCAGCGGTCTCTGGCAGTGTCCGGCAGTCCTGGCTTGCACTGGGGACTGGCCAGGAGGGAAGTCCCTGCACACACCACAAACCCACAGATCACAGAGAAATCCCAAAGCTGGGGCAAGACAAAGGTTCCCCCCCGCACCCCCCACCCTCCCTGCTGGTGCTGAAGCCGTGCCCCCCAGGAGCACAGACCGGAAGGATGCTCACGGCAGAGCAGAGGAAGCACTGTGCAGAAGAGCTGGTGCTGGCCCCCTTGTCAGATTTTGCAAACCCAACCATTCACCTTGCTCTGCCAAGCCCGGGCAGCCCCTCAGCCGCACAGGCAGGCCAGATCCACGCACAGAATTTTTCCTTCCTCCTGATCTACGCGGGATCCTTGTACAACGTCAACCTCAGATGCAAATGCCCGTTTCTGTAAACCCCAATTATACACTTTCTGCTGCGAACAAGTAAGGTGTGTGCTTCTTTTTGCGGTGACTCTCTTTCTCCAAGGTGGACATGTTTGGCTGGCTGGCGAATCTTTCTGGCATCGGTAGAGCAGACGGGGAGTGGGGGGAGCCAGGAGGGGGGGGGCGTCCCGCTTGGCTGTAGAGGCCTCTCGGGCCCATTCTGCCATTCGGGGCCAAACTTCCTGAATAGTCTTTCTTCTTTTATTCTTTTCCTCTCCTTCTGCCAAGAGCCTGGGCTGCATATTTTAAGCTGAATATTTTTGCCCCCTAGTAAGGATGATAATGAACCCAGATTATCCGGAACATTCAGCCCCTCGGGCCCCGGCACTTGATATTTGGGGACTCCGTCCTTGGACTCCCTGACCAAAAAAGAAAGAAAGAAAAGAAAAGAGCACTTATTCCCTGTGCTGGCGCATCCTTATACACTGAATCAACTCAGCCCTAGACCAGGGAGCCCGATCCTCCCTGCCTCCCTCTTCCTCGGCAGCACCAGACCCCTCCATGCTCTGCTCACTCAGGCCCAGTGCCCTTGGTGCCCAGAGATCCGCTGGGGACCAGGGAACTGGGTCTGGGCCTAGGAATGCTGAGATCCAGGCTTCTGCAGCACCAAGCGCTAGCAGGACCCTGAGGCTTGCAATGTAGCGTGAACAGAGATGGAACAAGGTGGCTGGCTGGATGGCCACCATCAGGCCTTGCAGCCAGAGGTCCTATGGGGCCAGATTTGTGCAGGGCCAGGAGCCTTCTGTCTGGCCAGGACTACTGTCCTTTGAATTTCGTGGAGATTCGAAAGGACGGCTCCTTGAGCCCCCTCCCTCTGGTGGCCCCAGACTCTGGCGCCTGGCCATTTTCTGCCAGCACCACGGCTGCTGTAACCTCAGGACCATCAGGTGGAAAGCAGGGAGCTCCCCCATCCTGGCAGATCCCGCAAGAGTGTCCCTATGCAAACCAGGGGACAGGGTGGGCACTGCATGGTCTGAAAGACACCCCCCCCCCAGCCCCAGAGGCCCTTCTTCAAAGGCCAGGCGTGCAGCTGGTCCAGCCAGCCCTGGCTGGCCCAGCGCCTCGGCTCCCCAGCGCTGGGCCCTGGGGCCTCCTCACCTCAACTGCTTCCCCAGTGAGCATTCGCAAAGAAAGCACTTGCTACATACATATCACGTGTCTAGACGTGAAGCCTCGAAGCACTGGATTGTGGTCTCATCCCCCCATCCCCTGCCCCGATGGCTGAAGCCTGCTGAGCGTGTTCACCGCGCTGTCTCCGGGATTGAGGGCCGGGGGAGGGCCTGGCACTGGCACTGGCGCTGGGGCGGGGGACAGGGAGCCGGGACAAGATGGCACTACTTCCCGGCTGCGGGTGATGGGACACAGCTGCTCTTGGTCAGCGGCGGTCAGCCGGGTATCAAAAGCCATGAAACTGTGTCTCTGCAGCTTTGAATACTGTGACAAAGACATTCTTGCGTGATTCTCAGAAGAGTTCCTTTCTCCTTCCATTCCGTGTGTGTGTGTGTGTGTGTGTGTGTGTGTGTGTGTGTGTGTGATTCCTTTCTCTCACTGATTTCTTATTACCACTTTTGGAAAAGAAAAGAAAAAAAAAAGATACAATGAATAAAGGCAGCTTGCGTTTCCAAACGTGCAATTCACTTGTGAACCAAGGCGACCTTGGAGTTTCCTTCCGGGCCTCTTATGCCCCTTGGCTCTCTTCACCTAAGGGGAGTGTCCCAATGTGTAATTTAAAGTCCGCATATAAATGCATAGATACTTGGTAAGTGAAAGTACATATGCCCTTGCTTCTTCAGGCAAGACCCAAGCCTGTGTGTCCGCTGTCATTGTTACATTCAGATTCGGTTCCATTTCTGTTTCTGTTTCTGTTTCTGTTTGTTTTCTTTTTTGGAGCTGTATAGTGTTGAAGAGGAAATTAAATGTAAATGTCCAGTTTTCATAGAACGTTGAAAACACAAGAGGAAAACCACGGAGAAGGAGGCTGGTGCTCGATCTCACCCAGCTTCCCTGTAAATTGCTTCTGTTGTGTTTCTGTAAGTGAGTTATGCATGACAAGTGTGTAGCGGTCATTACCGTGTCTGTTTGTGAGTTTTTATTACAAGGACGGTTCCATAGATGCACTTCCTGAATACAGACATGTGAGTAGGGTCTAGGCGGAGACCGGGAATCCTGAGCTGACCCCCTCCTCTTACAAACGGGGGGCACAGCTCCTATTGGATATGGAAATCGCTGTGCGAGAATAAAGAGACAAGGAGACGGGACGTGTAGGAACTTAATCAAAAGAGCGATTTTGCAAATTTCATTTTGATGCTTGTGATCAAGACAGATGTACTTGTGTAGAGAAATTTCTTCCGGATAAAGCCTAGGAGGTGCTGATTTTGAGGTAATATTGTAGAATAGGACCGTACACCAAATGTAATCTTTCTGATGTTACAATGAATTTATACATGAAATTGATATGCAATAAATCTGTGTGCTTTTCTAAGCTGCTGTCCCTCAAGC
The DNA here is from genome assembly GCF_019054845.1 of Dipodomys spectabilis. Classification (NCBI taxonomy): domain Eukaryota; kingdom Metazoa; phylum Chordata; class Mammalia; order Rodentia; family Heteromyidae; genus Dipodomys; species Dipodomys spectabilis. Next base: position 1,434,143 of record NW_024870976.1, on the reverse strand, counting down.
GTCATTGGGAGGAGGATGGCAGGGAGGGCTGGGGGAGGGGGCTTGGTCAAGGTCGAACTCACTAACCTTGGCAGTGGTGCCCAGGGAGGCTTCAGGGCACACATCCCCTCCACCCCCCATATCTCCACTGATACAGGCACCTGGATGTTCCATTTTCTTACTTTTTAAAAATATTTATTTATTTATTACTTGTGCGTGTGTCGGTCATGGACTTGAACTCTGGGCCTGGGCACTGTCCCTCAGCTCTTCAGCTCAAGGCTAATGCTCTACCACTTGAGCCGCAGCGCCACTTCTAGTTTTCTGGTGCTTAATTAGAGATAAGAGTCTCATGGACTTTCCTGCCCGGGCTGGCTTTGAACTGTGATCCTCAGATTTCAGCCTCCCGCGTAGCTAGGATGACGGGTGTGAGCCACCGGCGCCCGGCAGCTGTTCCATTTGCTGGGGAAGCAGCGCTCACACAGGCCACCACCTGCCCTGAACCTCTCCACGTGGGTGCAACAGACACCAGCGTGTGCACTCCTACGTGTGTCAGGCAGTGCTCCCGCTGGGCTACCTCCAGGGTTCCGGCCTCGCTCCAGGAGTGCTGACCCCAGCAGTCCACCCGTGAGCCCCGTGGCATCGGGCTCAGCATTCCGGGAGCTGTCCTCTGGGAGAGTGGGCCTCTGCCAGCCTCCCAATGGAGGCAGCACTTCCCACACCTGCCACTCTCCCAGCTAGGCCTGGATCCTCCCTGACAGTGGATTAGGGATGAGCCAAAGCCCCGGGGGCTGCTGGGGAGCAGACAGAGTTTCCCCTGGGGGGGGGGGTCTCTCTCCTGGAGACCTGCCGGGGACTCCTTCCTGGGGTCTGACAGAGAGGCCCACAGCGAGCAAACCTCAGACAGTGAGTGCCAGCCCAGCTGTCCTGAGCTGGGCCTCCTGTGGGTGCCCACAGAGATGTCCCCACATCCCCACAGAGATGGCGCCTCTCCTCCTCCCCTTCCTCTGGGTAGAACTCCAGGCTCCCATCCTCAGCCCAGCTGAAGTGAAGGAATGAACCAAAGACTATGGCCTGACTCCCAGAGTCTCCAAGTCCTGTTGGAAATGGCTGAGGCCAATACACTGGACTCTGGGGGTTCCTGCTCACTCCAGCCACATGGGCCCTACCTGCCCACACCCTTCGGAACGCCTCACCTGCTCTTTGCCCCCTGCCCCTTGCCCCTGCCCCCACCCTCAGCCAGGACAGCCACCAACGGGACTCACAGCAGCAGGGGCTCAGCCAGCTGCCCGAGCCTCACCGACCCCATAGGGCCCCCGGTCCTTCTGGGTATTAGGATGATACAGTTATCGCATTTACATGCAGCAAAATAGCCCAACTTCTTCCTGAGTTTAGAAGGGTTTGGGGTGGCAAGGCCCCGGGATAGGGAGGGACACTGCACCCCACTCCATCTCTGCTCACCAACTACAACAGTGTCATGGGCTTGGATGCTGCTCTCTGAGCCCGGGCCAGGCTGAGCCCCTGGACGGAGGCATGTGTGAATGCACAGGTGCTGGTGAATGGTTTTCCCTGAGAGTCACTCAACACGAATTCTGGAATGACCAGAGCCTCTGGGATTCACCAAGGGGCCAAACAGGCTCTGACGGAGGTCACCGTGAGCTCCTGGCAGCTACACCAAGGGGGAAGAGTAGACCTTACTCTTGGTTCAAGGCTCCAGACCCAACATGGGGTGCTGAACCCTGTTATTTTCTCTGCCGTGCAGGGCTGGTGTGTGTGGGAGGGGGGCTGGTGATGACTATATCAGGTGAGAATTTCAGCAGAGCTCAAGGCCCGGGACCTCTTGAAAGGCCTCTCTTTGGGAATAAGTTTCTGTTCTTGGAGGACAGATGGCGTGAGTGACAATACTGGTGGACGCCCGTGCTCCCCAAAGTCCCAGCGGACGGTGTCCAACACACCCCATAACAGCCCTTCCCGGAGTTTGCCACGTTGGGGCTCCAGCAAGTGGAAATTGTCCCCATTTCCTCTGGCCTGGCAGCCTGACTGCCCATGAGCCCCACAAGGGAGAGGGAAATGCGTGGGCTCGCAGAGTACCGATAATGGGTCTATTGTTGGGGGACCCTGGAGGAAAGGACAGCAGCGGCTGGCAGAGCCCGGCTGACAAGTGGACTTTGTCTCTGTGGTTATGGCCCCACATAAAAGATGGAGGAGAAAGGCCCCATTTTGGACACAGGATGAAAAAAAATCAATGGGGGGGGGGGGGAAATGTGTCAAAGAAGAATCTGTTTCCTGAGTAAAGACGTATTCTTCATTTCCCTTCAGCTTTGCTCTGGGCCAAGCGAGTTAGTGGTTATTTTTTAAATCGTATTTGGGTCTCTTTAGAGACCCTTCAAGCTTATTTCTCACAGCAGCAAGTTTTCTGAAAACCAAGATGGGTCCTTACGTGGCCAGGGAGGCTTGTGTATCTAGTCAGAGAGACCCAGAGCGAGGGGATTTGCAATGGAGTTTATTTACAGGGTCCCCAGCCCCCAAGCACCAGCCTGGCTGGGAGAAAGGCCAGAGAGCATCCTTCCCACCCCATCATCTAATTCAGGCAGGAAAAGCTGGACTGAGCTCCGTCCTGCGGTCCAGGGTGTCACAGAATAGGACTCTGTGGTTACAAGATGGGACCAGCCCACACAGCTTTTGAGGGGTGACAGTGGCCCCACAGACAGGCTAGGACCCAACCAAGACCCCAGAGGAGGAACTGGCCCATCTTCTACCCCAGGTAGAATCCTTGACCAACCAGGAAGCCTAGAAGCCAGAAAGGCCAGGCAGAGCAGCCTTTAAAATTTAGTGTGAGTCAGACTCCTGGGACTCACACCTAACTACTCAGAAGAATGAGATCTGAGAATTGTGGTTTGAATCCAGCCCAGGCACAAAAGTCCATGAGATTCTTATCTCCAACTAACCACCAAGAGGCCAGAAATGAAGCTGTGGTTTAAGTGGTAGAGAACCAACTTTCAGTCAAAAAGCTTAAGGGACAGTACGCAGGCCTTAAAGTTCAAGCCCTAGTACCAGTATAAATAGACACACACACACACACACACACACACACACACACACACACACACACACACACACACACTTCAGTGATCACCTCTCAAACCCCATGGGAGCCCCTTGGTACAAAAATTTGCAGCAAGCTGCAAATCTGCCTCCACCAAAGTCAGATGCGGTAATGTGCATATAGCTATAATCACCATGGCCCAACTGGTAAGAACTGGGAGCCCAGCCCCAGCTTGGAGCACACAGTGTGGAAAAGAATGAATACCCAGGGCCGAGCTCACAGCACGTGCGGTGTAGGAATGCACACTCAGAGGCCGAGCTCAGAGGGGCGTGGTAGATAGAGATGCAGAGGTGGGGAAGGGCGGCTGTAGGAGCTGTAGGGCGGGCTGCTGTCAGCTGGGGGCACTGGAGGCAGCTAGCAGGAGGCCCATCAGTGGAGGCAGGCATCCTGTGGATGGGTTGTGTATCTGGCTTAAGCATGAGTTGGAAGCAGGGCAGGAATCAGGACGTTCTCACTATTGAGTTGGGTTCTGGGCATTTGGGGTCCTTGTTTGGGCCACAGGGGCTCTTGTTCAGTTCCCTGGCTGGCTGTTGTAGGTCGCCAGTGCTTGAGAGTTTTTGTCCCTGCTTTTCTACAGCTAATTTAGGTCCACAGGAAAACCGCTCCTAAGTTGAAGGGCTCCGCCATATGCTTCCCGGGTTCTCCTGCCAGTGACGTGTTGGTTATGGCTGAACTGGCAGCGGTATGTCATCGCCAGCTCTGTTCCCACGTACAGGCCGTGGATTCTGACACACGTAAGCCTTGTATACACAGCCAAGTGTCTTCGGACTAGTCCTTCTGCCCTAAGATTCCTCAGTGTGCTGCCTTCCCTCCCTCCCTCCCATAGCCTTGGGCAACCCCTGGCCTTTTCCTCATCCCCACAGGTTTACCTTTTCCAGACAGTTATAGCTAGAATCCTATAGCACACAATCAACTTAGCTGACTTCTTTCGCTTAGTGAAAGAATCCCGCTTTCCCCCAGTATGCTGTCTCTTTGTCTTCCTGTGGCTCAGGAGCTCATTGCTTTCTAGCACTAGGTAAATTTCCAGCGCTGGGCATATCACTGTCCACCTGCTCACTCATCTGACAGAGGACAGCTCTGTTGCTTCTAAGTTGTTTCTTCCTTTTACCTTGTGCCAATCCTGGGGCTTCAACTCAGGGCCTCTCACTGTCCCTTAGCTCTGTCTCTCAAGGCTGGTGTGGGACCAGTTAAGCCCCAGCTCCATGTCTGGCATTTTGCTAGTTAATTGGCCACAAGTATCTCACGGACTTTCCTGCCCAGGCTGGCTTTGAACCACGATCCTGAGATCTCAGCTACTCAACCCCCCAGGTAAGCTTCTAAGTGTTGGCAATTATAAACAAAGCTTCTGTGAACGTCTGTGTGCAGGTTTCTGTGTGGACAACTCCTTTGGATAAATGCCAAGCGTTGGAATCACTGGATCCGCTGAGAGAGTATTTAGTTTCATACAAGGAAAACAAAACCACCCAACTGCCTTCAGTGAAAACGGGAGTTCAAGCCTGAGTTCAAGCCCCAGAAACAGCACAAAGTTGAGTAAACAAACAGATATAAACAAGTAAATAAATTTAAAAATTTTTTTAAAAAAGAATCAGATAATGCACGTGAAGTTCCTACTGTGAAGCCTGGCACTGGCAGGCATGTGAGAGGAGGAAATGACCATTTGGTGTTGTTTCTGGCTTCTCTGTTCTGTGACTATCTGTGTTTATAGCGCAAGGAGGGACACTGGCTCTCTGAGGCCCAGCTCCCGCTCAGCAAGGTCACTGTGCTGGGCCACAGCAGCCTAGTTCCACACAGCCCCACCTCCACTAACACACGGGAGCCTGGCCCAGGCCTCTCCCGGCCGCTGAGTCATCCCAGGCCAGCAGGAGCCTTTGCCCACTGCCCTCTGGCTGGGCAGGGCCACCTGTGGGAGCCCTGCCATGCATGAGCAGGCCCAAGGCTGAGGTCCTGAAAAGGAAAGTCGCCCACTGTGCGCCTCCCGCTGGCCACACATCCTTTGCACCACCGACGGAGGTAGCAAGGCAGGCAGGGCCCCTGCCCACTCCTTCTGGCTGTGGTCCTCAGCTCCTGGCCCAGGACACTGCTACTCAAGGCCCCAAAGCCTGAGAAGAAGTCGGAAAGATGCCAAGCAAGCTCCATGGATGGTTGCACAGGGCTCAGGTGACAGACAGGGGCAGCTGCTGCCAGTGACGGGCACTCACCTCCACTTCCGTGCCAAGGGGCCCTAGGAGAAAGTTCCCCAGCGCAGACTACAGGCAGCTTAGCTTCGGAAGGCAACAGTGACTCGTGCGCTCCAGCCCAATGCCTGGCACCAGGGCCCAGGCCACCAGGATGAGTGGCCCGAAGCCTCCATGCCTGGTGCGGGCTTCTGAGACAAGTCCCCCGAGCACGCAGTGTGGAGGCAGAGCAGTACCTGCAGGCCTGAGTGACCAGGTCAGGTTCTACTCGAGGGCTGGACAGGAGAGCAGGAAGTGTAGGTCTGGAGCCCTAACTCCAGACCCCAGTTTCTCCACCGGTGGTGGTGCAGTGCCCGCAATGGCCTCAGAGAGGCAGCAGTGAGCCACTTTTTCTCGGGAGCTGCTGGAAGCAAAAGAGCCACCCTAGGTGACTGAGGGTGCCCGGTGAACTATCAGTAAGATGGTGGCTAGCCTGTGGCATGAGGTAGTGTCCACCTGCACCCCGGGGTGGGCACCACACACCTCCAGACAACTGGGCTTCAGGTAACACGTGGAGGGCTTAGGAGAAGAGTGTCCGACAGCCCCTCCTCATGCTCTCTCTCCCGCACACACACACACCAGCCCCCAAGAAAATGCAAAGATCCCCAAACATCCTCTGGGCCCAGAGAGCCAGTGCTGGTAAGGGGAGGCTCTGCTTCCTAGTTGGACAGCGCCCTGACCACCGTGCCGAGGTCAGGGTCGGCCAGGGACCCAGGTACTAGCTCACTGTGGGTGTTGTTCTCACCTGGCCACAGCCCCTTCCTGAAAGGTCAGAAAGCGGACTGGCACGCACAACAGCTCCCGGCAGAGTTCTGGGACCCCGGGCCACAGCCATGAGTCCCCAGGCACCAGGCTCCTGCTGTGAGCTGGACACGCAGGAGGAGCTGTGGTGACAGAGGAGAGGGTGCGCGCTGGGTCCGCTCTGACGCTCTTGGGAGCGTCATTGTGCAGTCCATGAACCACCTGTGTTCAGAGTCCTATCAAGAATGGCCAAGGATGACACAGCAGGGCCGAGGAACAGGTACACCGCGACTTGTAACAGGAAACCGCCGACCCGGGAGGTGAGTAGCCCCAGCTCAAAGCCGTCCAGGCAGGATGGCGTCAGCTTCCTGGAGCGGGCACCTGCCCCGCGCTGGCTGCACCCTCCCCTCTCCTAGGGGCAGGGGGCACCCATCAGAGCACACTGGCCACATCCGAGCAGCCACGGCCTTGAGAGGCTCCTTCAGCCCTGCTCCTGCCCCTGCTCCTGGCGGCACAGCCCGGGGGCTTCCAGCTCTCCACAGCCCCAGCCAGGCTCGCTCACACCCCCGTGCGAGCCGCGACCATGCATGGCAGCAGCGTCTCTGTCCCTCTGCCCCAGGTAACTGCTGTGCGCGTGTGGCCCAGGCCTGCGCAGCACCCAGTCCCTTCCCCAGCACCGGGAGCGGTGGACCGAGAGCCAGGCCAGGCCAGGCACAAGCGCCCGCAGGGCTCCGGGGAGGCTGTGCCGCTGGCTAGCGTCTTGCTTTCCCGGCCTCAGGCCCTCCTCGGTGAAGCGGGGTGTGGGGGCGTCGGCCTGGCCCCTCGGGGCGGTGGTGAGCCCGCAGCCCCGCTTCACAGAATGCGGAAGGCCGGGCTTCCTGGAGGAGGAGGCCGGCGGGGGAGCCCAGGGCAGGGAGCGGGGCAGGGTGGCCGGCGCGGCGCAGGGCAGCCGGGGGCAGCCGAGGCCGTCCGGCCCCCAACCCCGCGGCGCGCGGCCCCGTGGGCGCGGGCCCGCTCGGGAGGGGCGACGCGGGAGGCGTGGCCAGCAGGCGAGGCCCCGCAGGTGCCCGGGCGACGCCCCGCCCCGCGGGAGTCCACCTGCCGGGCTGGGCCCGCCCCGCCCCGGGCCGCCCCGCCCCGCCCCGCCCCGGGCCGCACAGGAAGTGGGGAGGGCGGGGAGGGCGGGCACGAGCCGCCGGCCGGACCGCGCGCCTGGCTGCCCGGCGCGTTGCTGCTGCTCCGCCCCGCGGCGCCGGCGGACCTGGAGGACAGGTGAGCCGGGGACGGGGGGGCGGCCGCCTCGGGGGCCGGCGGGGACCCCGGCGCCGCCCGGGGCCCAGGACCACCCTGCGCGGCCCGGGGTCCGCCGCAGGCGTCCAGCCGCCGCCCCTGCGCCCAGAGCGCCGCCCTCGCCGGCCCTGGGAACTGCGGCGGCGCGCGGGGCCCTCGGCGGGCGCAGGAACCTCGGCGCGGGGCCCTCGGCGGGCGCGGGAACCTCGGAGCGCACGGGGATCTCCCCGGCGCGAGGCCCTTGGCGGGCGCGGGAACCTCGGCGCGGGGCCCTCGGCGGGCGCGGGAATCTCGGAGCGCACGGGGATCTCCCCCGGCGCGGGGCCCTTGGCGGGCGCGGGAACCTCGGAGCGCACGGGGATCTCCCCCGGCGCGGGGCCCTTGGCGGGAGCCTCACAGCGCAGGGAGATCTCCCCCGGCGCGGGGTGCGAGGCCCTCGGCGGGCGCTAGGACGCTTGGAAATCCCCAGGTCAGGCGGGAGCGACCCCCGCGTTTTGCGGGGTATTTGCTTCGCCTGAGCGCTGAAGAGGGGAAGGGGGCACGCGAGGCTCCCCGCGCCCTCCCTTCCCCGGACCCTGGCGCAGGGGGAGGGGCGCGGCTTCCTCGGGCGCCCGGAGGGGCAGGGTTTGCTTCCACAGCCGTGGGTGGGTCCCTTACTTACCAGCCTGGACACCGGCCCCGCCTCTGAACCTTAGTTTCCACCCGTGTGAAATGGGAGGGGGTAGGGACGGCCCCAGCCAGCCTCCCTAGTAAGGGGCACAAGGGTCCCTTTCCTTGCTTTGCTCCGCCTGTTTGCCGACTAAATGGGGGTGTGGAGGTCCTCATGGAGCCATCGGGGCCAGGTCCTGCCTAGCATTTGCTGGACTGGTGGGAGGGTCTCAGAGGCTGCTGGTGGCTCTCTTCCCTGAGGCCACCCTGGCCAAGGGCCTCCGTATGTGACCTGGGGTTCGGATGGTGCTCAGTAGGAGTCACTTAAGCCTCCCGCCTTGGTGTGCTCATCCGTAAATAGAGGTAATGCGAGCGCCTCTTGAAGGGGCCGGGTCAGCTACTGAGCACCTTCCATTCGGGGGACACAAGCCAGACCATCCCTGCCCCTGCTCGGGGTCCAAGGAGAGAACTGGAGGTTTTACTCGGGAGCACTGCCCAGAGCCGGGGACCCAGCCGTGGTGGGAGGGGAGAGGTCCTGGGTGGCTTCAGCGCCTAAGTCACAGGAGCTGGGCGTGGGGTGGCCTGAGCCACTCCCAGCGCTCCACACCTCCCCCTCATGTCTGTAGGGCGGGACCCTTGCTGAGAGGGGTGCTCAGGCGTTAGCTCCACAGGAGCACCCCACGGGGCAGCTGCCAACGGCACAGTGGTGAACGGCCAGGGTCCCCACAGCTTGTGCCTGCGGAAGGGAGTTGGCTTTGGCATTTGGGTGGGGCAGGGCTGCCCGTTTGGGGGGGGGGGGGGAGAGCGGCAGTGTTGGTTTCGGTTTCTGGATCTGGTCAGTGGATCTGGTCAGTGTCCGGCTCCGTGCGGCCGGGGGCACTTCAGTGCTCAGGTGACTGTGTGTCCCCATCGTGGTGGACAGGTCTGGAATCTGCTTGCCGGGGGTACCTGGCTTGGGGACAGTCATCTAGGTCAGAGCGGGACCTGGCACCTTACCTGGTTCTCATTGGCCAGCGTTCTGACCCAGCAGGTCACTTTCCTCACCTGTCAGAGAAGGAAGCGTTTCCAGAAGCTTGGAGAGGGTCAAAGACAGTGGGTGGGACAGCACTGAAGGACACTGGTTTACCACGGACAGACACGGCTGTGCAGAGCCTGCCTCCTGTCCAGGTGTGGGCACGGCCATGCCAGCCCGGCCTGCAATGGGGCCCAGGTCCGTGGGATGGACCTGGAATGGACTGGGAGCCGTGAGTGGTGCCACAGGCTGGGTGTGTGTGTCCAGGGCTGGGTAGGCCCGCTGAGTTCCCCCACCACCACTGGAAGAGACTCAGGTTAGTGGCCACAGACCTTTGTTCTGGCTGCCTTTTTTGCTGTAGGGCTATCCTGTGCACTGTGGATGTCTAAGATGGCCACGTCACAGGATGCCAGGACTGGTGACCACCGCCAGTGTCACCCTGTCCCCTGCCCAGCAAAGCCGATCCAGGGTGAGAGTCACTGAGGCTGAGCCCCTGGCCATCTTGCCAGTGGTGCTGGTTGGTGTGTGTTGTGCTTTACAAAGCCAAATCCTGCCCCCAGTTGATGTGGTTCGCCCAGGCAGAATTACCCGAGTACAAGGGCGCCATTGTAGGTTGGGGCTGGAGAGGCTGAACTCCCCCAGATAGGGTAGCTAGGGCAGAAATGCCCAGGGCGGGGCTGCCCTGACCTGGAGAGGGAGGCTCCCGGAGGGGCCCATGTACCCCACTCAGGGTAATTTGGGTTGAGATGAGCAGCTTTAAGGAGTGATAGCTCAGGCAGGGAAATCAGGCTCCTAGGGGAGCGGAAGGGCTGGTGTGAGTACCCGCCGGGGCTTGGGAAGCTGATCTGCTGGGAAGAATCACTAGAGAGCTGGGCTCAGAGCAGCCTGCCTACCTCAGGCCGGATCCAACATATAGCCAGACATACAAGGCACAGGCCGCTCAACACTGGCAGGCTCACGGGGGGGGGGGGGGGGGGGGGGGGGGGCCTTGAGGCATCCAGAGGCAGACCCCGCCCGACCCCACCTTCTGTTCCCTGCCCCACGGGACAATAGCGTGGGTTCCAAGGCACCCATCCTGGGGAAGGGGACTTTCCAGCCCACCCCCTGAACTGAAGCAGCAGGAAGACAGCCCCCAGATGCCCCCGCACGGGCCTGTAAGCCTCTGTGGAGCCACCCTGGCCTGCGTCTGCTTATGTTACGCCAAGACTTCACGCGGGTCAGTTCTCACAGAGTGCCGGGCTTCTTCCTCGAGACACAGAGCCAGGGTGCAGAGACCAGGGCAGAGCCAGCGCCAGTGTCACACATCAGCCCCTCAGCTCAGGAGTTGCCCCCCTGTTAGTGGGGACATGAACAGGAAATCGCCCTGCCCCCCAGGGCTCCCAGACTTGTGGGGAGAGAGGGATGCGTGCCGAGCCCTCACGACTGTGTGTCTCTTTGGAGGAGCTTCCACCTGGGAGAACCCGGGCCGCCCCCTCTGAGAGTATCCTCTGCTTCTGTGGCCTGGGGACTTCGTGGGGCGCCGGCTGCACTGTAGTAGGTCCTGTTGCAGGGGACAATGGAGGGAGACACCGCTCTTGGCCTGGCTCTGCCGGTGTCCCAGTGAGAACGGACGGAATGCTCTTCAGACGCCAGTCAGCTTGGAGGAAAGATGCCAGACACGCACGATGGAATGGGAGACCGGAGGGCCTGAAGGACGGATACTCTGCAGGACAGATCTCCTACAGGACAGAAGCTGTGCTCCCAGTGTGTGGCTGAGCACACATCCTCCCTCTTGCAGAAAACAGAAGCAGACTGCTAACTGTCCCCAGCAGGTGTTTGAGGAGAGCCTTGAGCCTGAGACAGAGGCTGACAGGAGAGTGAGTGTGTGTGTACACGTGTGTGCATGCACACGCATGCATGCAAAGAGCCAAGCCCCCGTGGCCAGCCAACAGAGGAAACATGCACAAGAAAGAGCAATTCTTTTCCCCTCGGTTAATAGAAGCTGTGCATCCATAAGGCAAGAACAGGATGCAGTGACCGAAAAACAACGGGAGGGCGTGAGAGGCCTCTGTAGAGCATGAAGACCACAAGGTAAGAAACTGGGAGAAAATTCAGAGGTTGGAAGGAGAAAACAGAGTTGAGAGAAATTACCCAAGAAATGATACGAAGCCTCACACAGCACAGCCCAGACCATCGGAGCCAGCAGATCAAGAATCCCACCAGACACCTCGCTGAGCCAGTGAACACAGAGGGGCCCGAATCTCCCCAGAGCCGGTGTGTGTGTGTGTGTGTGTGTGTGTGTGTGTGTGTGTGTGTGTGTGTGTGTGTGTGTGTGTGTGTGTGTGTGTGTGTGTGTGTGTGTGTGTGTGTGTGTGTGTGTGAGTGTGACACCTCGCTGAGCCAGTGAAGAACACGGAGGGGCCCGAATCTCCCCAGAGCCTGGAAGGACTCGGGAGGCCTGTTTAGTACCACTGAAGACATGGAAAATGCTTCCTGATTCTAGAAGAAAGTAATCTTCAGCAGGAACTTTAGACTCGCCATAGTTACCAGGCGGTGCGAAGAAGGAAGACATTCTCAGACACTCAGATCTGTCCTCCTCCTTCCTGAGGTCAGTGCCCAGGAGTGCTTCTCATGGAGAGGGATGAGGCCCGAGGCCCAGGCTCCAGCGTAGAAAGACACAAAGGGGGAGACCTGGATGGCCCGAGGACCAGGCCTGTGCCCAGGGCATTGCCCGGAAGCAGAAAGTGCTTCCTAAGCGCATGGAATGTGTGCATGAGAAACCGGAACACTGGGGGAAGTTAACAGAGGAGAATGGGCTGTGGAACTGAGGGAAATCATTAACAGGCAGGCCAGGCCTCAGGCTCCCGTCACCAAGGGCTGTGTGGCCCAGGCCGTGTTCAGAGACAGCCAGGAAGAGCTGGAGTGCCAGCCGGCAGTGATGGCGTCTGCAGACAGGGCAGCCCTGGGAGGGGGCAGGGAGGTCAGCCGACCACCCAACCCGTAAAATGACCTTCTGTGCTCTGTGAGCAATCTGTGCACGCAGTTCGTTAATGTCGTTGAAAGCTTCACAGCTGAGCACCCAGTGGGCTCCTGGCTCCTGGGGGAGGGGCAGGTGCCCACATCCCAGGGGGGACATGGGCAGGTGGAGCCCCAGGCCCGTGGGTGTGGTGCCTTGCGGGGACTGGAGGTCACGCCTCGTCCCTGGCTCACCTGACAGGTTCCCGTCTGGGCACCTTTGGGCCCCGGAGCAGACTTTGCCCTCTGCTGGGTGGGGCTGCCTCCCACTGGGCCTTGGGCACCGGCTCAGAGAAAGCCGATAGATGTTTATTTGGTAGGAGATGAGGTACCTGAGCAGCTGGGCCCCTGTGCTTTCTGACGACCTGGTGTGCCCCCGCTAAACGGCTGCCCTCTGAGCCCGGCAGTTCGGCGTCTTCAGATGGTAGAAGTCGGAACTCAACTGGTTTGTCGCGCTTGCCCTGTGAGGGTGCAGCCCAGCCCCCGCGGCTGGCAGCACCTCATCCCAGACTGGAGTTCCCAGGGGAGGAAGGCCTGGTGTGGCTTCTGTTGTCCTCAGCCTGTGACTTGGAATGTCCTCAGGAATGCGCCCTCAGAGACAGCCAGGGCTCCAGCCCCTCCCCCGCCCGGCCTCAGCCAGCGTGTGTGCCTTCCTGGGACCGGATTTTTTTAGCTTTAGCAGGGCACCATGTCCTGTGCAGTGGGAGAGCTTGGTGGCTTTAGGAGCTGGGCAGGGACCGCCAGCCAGCTTCCTGGGTGGCCCACAGCTGCCTCAGCTGTAGGGCCAGCCCCACCCTGCAGGGAGAGATTCCTAGGCTGGGGAGGGGGGCGGGGGAGAAGGTAGGCTAGGGCTGGGAGCTGCTGAGCCCTCAATTCCAGACACTGCAGGTCGAAAGCCGCGGTCACCCCTGGGCTCGAAGAGGTGCCAGTAGCCCTGGGGAACCTTCCTTTCTAGGTCCACCAGGAAATAGCAAGGCTGTGGTGGCTTGGCACTCAGCCCACAGCCTCCCCACTGATGTGGACCCCCGACTCTGCCCGTCACCCCATCTGAGACCGGACACCAGCATCAGACCTGGTGAGACTCACATCTTAACATCTACACTCCCCGTTGCTATTTTTAAAAAGGAGCGCGGGGTGGGGTGGGGTAACCTCAGTGAGTTTGGGGGGTTTGGATCCTGCCGAGGTCCCCAGTGCCCAGGTATCTCTGCCGTCAATGCAGCCTGAGGACCAGAAGTTGGTCTGACGAGGAAGGCAGTTTGGATTCAGCCTGGCCCTGATACTTGCTGGTGTGGCCCCTTTTGGACGCCTTCAGGAGGTAGCTGTGTCCTCAGTGTGTCCGTGTTACACACTAGGGCCTGGGTGGAGCGGTGGTGTTCCTTGATCGTTGAGGACGTTGGGTTTCTGTTCCTGAGCCAGAAGGGAGGGGTGCTGCGGAGAGCGGATGCGGGAGGATGGAGGGGTTGGCATGGTGGTGAGTCTCACACCCAGCTTTAAGGTTCTGCCTCCGGCCCGGTGCCAGCGCATCCTGCCTGTCATCCTAGCTACTCAGGAGGCTGAGATCTGAGAATCTCGGTTCAAAGCCAGCCAGGACAGGAAAGTCCATGAGACTCTTATCTCCAGTGAACCACCAGAAAACCAGAAGTGGCGCTGTGACTCAAGTGGTAGAGCGCTCGCCTTGAGCTGAAGGGCTGAGGGACAGCGCCCAGGCCCAGAGTTCAAGCCCCACGACCGACCAAAATAAACAGGACACATGTTCCTTTTAACCACCTTCTCCTCGTTGACAAAACCCAGTCCTGTGCCTGCTCTGCTCCCACCTTGCTCTGTGTCAAAGGGGGCTGGGGGAGGGCTGGGGCCAAGCACCCTGCAGGCCAGGAGCACAGCGACCCGTCAGTGGCAGTGGAGAAGACAAAGGGGTGGGCTTGGGCTTCGGGGACACAGCTGCCCGGTGGGACTGGCCGGCGTGTCCATGGGTGAGAATTGGTGGCCCACAGGGGCACTGCATGCTGCAGGGGCGGCTGTAAGGCTCCTGCCCAGCCGCGCTGGCTGTGGCTCCGGTCCCAGAACCCTGTAAACACCTCAGTCCCCGGCTGGCTCCACACCCACCCCGGTCCCCGCCACCGGGCCCACCATGGCTCCTGAGACGGCTTGTCAGTCCCACCCCGAGCTCACGGGTTCCAGTGCGGGCATGTGGCCACCATGGAGAGGCAGGGGGTTGATCGCCAGTCGTGGTGGTGTGGATGGTGTGCCCCAGCCATGGAAGGGAGAAGCAGCCAGGCTTAGGTTGCTGTGTCCCGGGGCTGCCAGCCAGCCAGCTTTCCTCGGGGACCACCAGGAAGGCAGGGCTGGGGTCACCGTCGGTCATCTGATCAGGGAAATAGGATCGTCTTCACCTGGGCTCTGATAAAGTGGTTTTAGAAGACCTGTGCCCACCAGGTGGCATCGGGAACTGGCCAGAATTCTTTCTAGTCCTGGTCTGCAGGACTCAACTGTCTCTTCCTGTCCTTGCCCAGGACTTGATGTGTGCTACGGGCATGGAATGAGGTTGAGCTCCACCACAGTCTTACCCCCTCCCCCCCGCCCCTCAGCACAGAGCCAGTGGCTACCACAACCCCAGGAGGGGCTCGGCCTCCGTCCTCTGATGAGCTGTGGGCAGGAGCTGGGGTGAGCCGTCCCTGGCTCCCTGTGCAGCTCCGGTGGGCTGTGGCGTCTCCCAGGGACGCGCCCAGGGACAGGCTGATCTGACGGCCAGCTCCACGCTTGCTTATATCCCCAGCCTGCTGTGTCCTGGGGGCTGTGCACAGGGCAGGTGCTAAGGATGGGCGTCCCAGAGAACCATGGGGGGAGGCCCCCCTCACCCCCTCACCTCTGTCCCCCAGGCCCCGCAGCCGCCCAGCATGTCACAGCGGCACTCGGACAGCTCTTTGGAGGACAAGCTCCTGGAATACCGTTTCCACTCCGAGCTGCAGCTCGATGCCAATGGGAACCCCGCATCTGGTCTCCCCATGGTCCGGGGCTCCCTTAGGGCAAGGACCAATGCTGCCTTCGAGCCCGAGGCCTCAGTGCCACCGGCATCGTCCACAGAGGACAAGGAGTCGCGGCCTATTATCTTGAGCACGCAGAGCCCCGCGGCCCTCAAGATGGGCACCCAGCAGCTCATCCCCAGGAGCCTGGCCGTGGCCAGCAAAGCCAAGACCCCAGCACGACACCAGAGCTTTGGGGCAGCCATGCTCAGCAAGGAGGCGGCCCGGAGGGACCCGCAGCTCCTCCCGGCACCCAGCTTCTCCCTGGATGACATGGACATGGACGCAGGCCCCAGGGGAATGCTGAAGCGCAACCTGAGGAATCAGTCCTACCGGGCGGCAATGAAGGGCCTGGGGCCACCAGGCGGTAAGGGGGACGCCGTCCAGCTCAGCTCCAAGCTCCAGGCTCTAGCCGAGGAGTCCAGCCAGCCGTCAGCCCGCTGTCCAGCCAAAAACAAGGTAAGGGTAGCCCGGGGGCTTGAGGGGCAGGGTGGTGCCCAGGGCTTGAGGGGCAGGGTGGTGCCCAGCTGGCTCAGCCCGGGGGCTTGAGTGGCAGGGTGGTGCCCAGCTGGCTCAGCCCGGGGGCTTGAGGGGCAGGGTGGTGCCCAGCTGGCTCTCCTCCTCCCTCATCTTGGTGGCTGTTGTGAATGAGCCCTACTGAGTTCAGGCTGCTGACCAGATTGTTCTGGCTGAGCCCAGAGGCCAGCAGTGAGGGCCAGCACCCTGTCCTACGGGTTTGCAGAGGCTCAGCGGGGTCAAGAATCTGGCTGCCTGCAGATCACATCCCCACCCACATCCAGAGTGGACAGCAGGGCCCTGGCGACTCTCTGAGTCTGAGCTGGACCCACCCTGTCCAATGCCAGGACCAGTCCCGGCCTGCCCTGCCCAGGGGGCTCCTGACCGACTGAGAAGGGAGGTGGGCAGAGCCCTAATCTCTAGCCTTGGAGGAGTCTACCCCTATACCATTCTGTCCATTTCCCAGACTTCCCTATCAGGCCCTGAAGCTGGGAAGGCTCTGCCTTCATCCCCCCTGGAGTAGTTACTGCAGCCCGGGTGTGTGTGGGGGGGGGGGGAAGGAGGGGACTTTCGGGGCTCTACCCCATGCCTCAAGAACCCTTTGAGTTACCTGCTTTCTGTAGCTGAGGGCCAGGCCCTAGCAGGAAGGCCGTGTTGAGAGAGAGTTGTCTGGCCCCTGGGCACAGTGTCTTATCTCCAGAATAGGGCTGTAGGGTTTTAGGGCCCCGCCTATCCTGCATGGTCCTATTGGGCGGGGTGCAGCAGGGCCTGGGTGGCTCAGGCTCCCATGGAGCACAGGACAGGAGAGCCTGCCTGGGCACCTCCACAGTGCCTCCCTCAGCCCGCCCGGGTGCCCCCCCGGTTCCCGTGGGTGAGGGGGTTGTCTGACAACTGTCCTGCGGTGCACTCCAGGAGCAGGGGGCACAGAGTTTGGGCCCAGGGTCCACTTCTCCTGGCCCTGGGCCCTGGCTGGACCCTGGAAGGAGCCGAGACTGTGTGTGAAGGTGGCAGCTGCCAGGCAGGGCCACCTGGACAGGCCCTGGGCTTTCGCCGGAGGCCAAGGTGGGGCCTGTGACCCCAGCGCCCTTCTCTGCCCACCTGAGATGACCAGACCCCAACACTAGTGGAATGTCCACAGTGGGCCCCTACGTCCCAGCTGCAAGGGTAGCACCGTCTGCCTCCCGGGGCCAGGCCTGCAACCTCTCCATCATTCGCTCCCTGATGACCCCACCTTCGCTCATTTCTTGAGCTGCAGGGCATGCCCTGCTCTGGGGTACAGGCCCCATCATTGGGGAGCCCCAGGACGGAGGGGACGCAGTGGGGGTGCCGAGGTCCAGCAGGGAGCGCAGAAGAAGCGGCTCCTCACTGCTCAGGCCCAGGCTGGGCAGGAGGCTGAAGCAGGGAGGCCGGGGGACCAGGAGAGGGCTGGGAGGAGGTGGCCAGGCGGCCCCAGGTGCTGAGGGAGCCGGGCCAGGTGTGGCTGGGAGCGCCTCCCTTCCCCAACCAGCAAGGGGAGTTTTCAGGCCCCAACTGGTTCTGAGAAACCAGAAACCGGCCTCTGCCTTCCTGGAACCGGACCTTCCGAAGCCTGGTGTCCTGGCCAAGTAGTGGGCTCTGAGTGGGCAGCTCAGGGTGAGACCCCTGGGGCTCAGCCTCCTTGTCCCCTCTGCTGGCCTGCAATTTCGGTGGGCAGCTTGGGGTGAGGCCCCCGAGGCTGGGCCCCCTGGTCCCTTCTGCTGGGCTCCTTTAGTTTGTGCACTACCTGACCAGTGCCAGAGATCAGG
The DNA here is from genome assembly GCF_019054845.1 of Dipodomys spectabilis. Classification (NCBI taxonomy): domain Eukaryota; kingdom Metazoa; phylum Chordata; class Mammalia; order Rodentia; family Heteromyidae; genus Dipodomys; species Dipodomys spectabilis. The sequence goes on along the minus strand of NW_024870976.1, from coordinate 1,416,843 downwards.
CAGTAACCAGCTGGCCTGTTCTTACTACCACCCCAGGTTCTACCCCACGGCCCCACCTTGGCCCTCTGCCTGTCCCGGCTTCCATCCAAGCCTTCCTGTAATCTCATGGGTCCCCCCTCCACCAGGAGGCCTGCCTGGATCTGCCCGGCCTCGGTCCCCATTTCTGCCTGCTCCAGCCCTTTCCACCCTTCCCACTGGTCCTGGCCTCTGCCTGGCAGTCCAGAGGCCCCGGTGAAGCTGGACCCCCTCTGTGTGCTCAGCCAAGCTCTTTCCCATCGTGGGATCCCCGTGTCCCCCACCCCGACTGATGGTCTGTGTCTCTGTGTCTGCAGAAGACCCTGGGGCGGAAGCGTGCACAAAAGGGCTCCTTCAAGGACGGTAGGTAGCTCCTGCGGCCGCCGAGGCCTTGCCCTTTGTCAGGGGAAGCTGGTCTGGATGATGCCGGGGAGCTTGAGAGTCCTTCCGGGGGCAACGTGACTATCACTACCAGATCTCCTCCTTCCCGTGCAACCCACGCGGGAGGAGGGTCGCCCGTGAGCACCCAGTGGAACCGAGGCCAGATCGTGGGGTGCACTCTGCGCGCATCTTCCAGGCCCACTCTGGGGGCTGGGGGGCGGGGGAGCAGGGATGGCCACTGTGCACCTGCTAAAGACTGCAGTCGCTTGGCTAGGTGGAGGCCGTGAGGCCTGGGAAGGATTGGGGGCTCGGGTGCCCCCACCCAACCTCAGAGGTGTGCCATGATGCCGTGGTCCTGGCAGGATGCCCACAGCCAGGAGCGAGGACCAAGTCTTCCTCGACCATCTCAGCAAGGCCCGAGCAGTTCTCCAGGGCTCACGGCCAGCTTCCCGGCTGCTGCAGGGACGGAGCCACCAGGTGGCACCCAGCACCCCCCAAGCCCGGCCTTCAGAGGCCCCTTGGCCCCTCCCCTCCCAGGCCAGGCATAACCTGTCCCTGCATGGCTCCCATTGGTCAGCTCAGCCTATTCATCACTGGGCTACCAGCTGACTTCCTGGTGACCCCACAGGGCCACAGGAGCCAGCGGGGAGCTACCCTGGGGCCCCTGCAGTGTCCCGTGCTGTCAGGGAGTGGGGAGCATAGAAAGCCTTCTGCTCTGTCCCCTACGGTGACTCTGCTCTTCCCTCAGACCCCCGGTTCTACCAGGAGATCCGGGAGCGGGGCCTGAACACCAGCCACGAGTCCGACGATGATGTGCTGGATGAGCCCCCGAGCCCTGAGGGGGCCCGGAGAGTGGACACCACCATCGTCGTCAAGAGCTACCGGCCCGCTCAGGTCACCTGGAGCCAGCTCCCGGAGGTAGGGCCCATGGCAGAGGCCAGCCAGGTGGAGGCCACAACAAGCCCCCTGCAGTCACTGGAAGGGAGGGCAGTCAGGGACCTGCTTGGTCCTCTGTCATCACCCCTGCTCAGACAGACGTGCAGGGTACGTGGTGCGGGCCCCTTGGGCCCTCAGCTGAGGACAGGTTCAGAGGATCTGGAGGAGGAGGGGTATTTAGCCGAGCAGGGGGACTCGGGGCTTGGAGCCAGTGCCACGCTTTGGCTTCCACAGTGAGCCACATGCCAGGGCAAGCCGCTTTCCTTCTCATGTCTGGAAAGGGAGCCTGTCCGGCTGTGGGAGCCCAGGGCACTGCTGTGGATGGAAAGCAGAAGGGCCGTGGCTGTGCAGGGAGGCTGACTGGCTTGCCCTCTGTCTCAGGACTGTGGCGCCCCTCCCTGGCTGTCTCCATGCTCTGGGCCGCTGCTATGGCACACGCAGCAGGGCAGAGCCCGGTGGAGAGGGGAGTATGGGCACACGAGTGTTATGTCTGCGGGGTGTGGATCCGTGTGCATTCCCGCCCCTCAGCCTGGGCGGGGCCCAGAACACTGCGCTCCCAAAACGGTGCTCGATATCAGACCCTGGCTGGGTAAGAAGCCTGGGCACCGTGGCCAAACTGTCTAGTCGAGAGGGGAAGAGCAGTCATGATGGTCCCGGATCCAGCATGGCCAGGCCCGCTCTGCAGGGACAAGGCATGCCACAGCTTGTAGGAACTATGCTCTAACCAAGGCTGCCTGTGGGCCACAGGCCCCAAGGGCGGAGAGCGCTGGCAGTGCCACCAGGCTGGCTCCATGTCACTGTCCTGCCCCCGAACCCTGATGCACACACCTGCTGGGTGCTGTTTGCCTGTGTCCCTGCCCGGCACTCTTCTCCCTGGGTGGGCTTCCGGCCTTCCCACTAGGGCAGATTTTTGGGAACAAGATCCTCCCACCTGGAGTGTTGCCTTAGACACCTGTCACTCCTCCTGGGCTGGCCCGGCTCTCCCTGGGGGTTCGAGAGAGAGGACCAGCCAGCTCTGAGCCAATCACGGGCAGCTGCAGGGGTTCTGGGCAGGGCTGGCTTTGCCTGGCCTCCTCCGGGCTGCTCCGGCCTCACGTCAGCTCTGGTCCCCAGGGGGGCTTGGGCTCGATTCCAGGATGTGCAATCTGTAACTCCCAGCCCTCTGCCCTCCTCAGGTGGTGGAGTCAGGCATCTTAGACACGCTGTCCCCGGAGGAGCGCAAGAGGCAGGAGGTAAGGGTGCCGGCGGGGGCGTCCTGACCATGGAAGCCACACAGCACCTGCTTAGGGGGCAGAGTGATGTCCTCGTCCAGTTGGAGTCCATCATGCTGGCTGAGTGTTGTGGCCTTTGCTTCAGCCCAGCCATTCTCTGAGTCTTTTCACAAAGCCTCAGCCAGCCAGGATGGGGGCTCGGCTGAGCCAGAGTGCGGAGCTAGGGAGGGTCCGCTCAGCTGGAGAGCTAGGCGGGCTGTCCCAGGATCCCTGGTCCTCCCCCACCCCACCACCTGCCGCCCAGAGCACCTCCTCCCCCTCAGCTCCTCTGCCCTGAGCATACGTTCACGGGGGCAGAGCTGCTCACCATTCTGCTCTTGCCACAGGCCATGTTTGAGATTCTCACGTCTGAGTACTCCTACCTGCACAGCCTGAGCATCCTGGTGGCCGAGTTCCTGCAGTCCCAAGAACTGCGGGCAGCCATGACGCAGATGGAGTACCACCACCTCTTCTCCAACATCCTGGACGTGCTGGCCGCCAGCCAGAAGTGAGTCTCTCTCTCCCAGCCCCCATGTAGACCCCCTCTCAAAGGCAGGACGTCTGGGAAGCACCCCCCCCCATCAGTCAGCATGGAGGCATCAGCCGGCTCTGGGGAGAGGGGCTGCATCTGGGGACAGGACTGTTAGGAGCAGCCTCCAGGAGCCAGCCTGGGTGACAGGCTGAGTACTCGGGAGAGGTGGGTGATTTCCACAGGGCAGCCTGCTCCGCAGTGCTGGCTGCGGATGGCCGCCTGGCCAGGCGTTGCCATGGGCGCGCCTAACAAGGAGGCTGTGCCTACAGGGCGCTCCCCAGGCCAAGGAGCACCCTCAAGTTTCAGCCCAGGTCATGTTCTGCGCAGTAGTGTCTGGTGGCTGAGCTGTGCTCTGGTTGCAGGACCCAGAGGTGGAGGATGGGCCAAATATGCAGCCGTAGGCCTGCAGAGGGGTGTGTGTGCACGTGTGCATATGCATGCGTACCCACGTATGTGCCTTGCACGCATGTGCATTTCTGCAGTTTGTATACATTGTGTCCCATGCGTCCATGTATTATACACGTGTGTGGGCTTGTATGAGCATTATGCTGATGGGCATGTGTATTCATTACACGAGAGCATTATATACATGCCTTACGTGCGTGTATGTGTGTGTGTGTGGCTGTCTCGTGTGTGTGCTCATGCCAGTGCATGGTGTGCGTACACACGTGTCTGTGTGAACATGTCTGATCGCGTGTGCACGTGTGTGTGTGTGTGTGTGTGTGTGTGTGTGTGCTTGTGTCCATCTAATTCCTTGAGGACGCAGCCCAGGTGGGCCTGAGGTGGGTGGGTCATGGCGCTCAGGCTTCGAGGCTGAGCTCTGGGAACATGGCTGGAATCAGCCTCGCCTCTCCCAAGTCCACCACATCTGCTGCCTGTGGGCGCGTCCACCCTCAACGCCGGGAGCTGCGGGGCCGGGACTGTCCTCCCTCGGGGGGGGGTGGGGGGGCTTCCTCTAGAGCTGTGGTGTCAGAAGCTCCCCACCTCTGACTCGGAGCTGCCCCCATCTGGCCTCCCTGGTGGGGTCCCCTTTGTGGAGCAGGCTGTTTGCCTCCGGACTCCACAGGCTTCGGGCCAGTCATCCCTGTGTCCGGTGGGACTTTGGCTGCCTCCTCTGGCCTTCTACAATGGCCTCCCCTGGGGACCAGTGCTATTTTGGGCCAGTGGCTGGTGGTCCACTCTTGGAAATCCCAGAGTCATGTGTGTCAGCTGACTGGCCCGGCCTGAAGGCAGCTGGGCCTCTGCTTTCTCTGACCTCGTCCACAGGATGTCCTGATCTAGCATCTCGTAGTCTAGGGCTTCCCAAGGGCAGAGGCCTTCAGAGTGTCCCTGGTTGCAGGGAGGGCACGGCAGGGCCCCTAGGGACTCGGTCATGTCCCAGCCAGTGAAGAGGCTTCTCAGACAGACAGAAGTCCAGCAGTGGGCAGGGCAGGCCCACCCAGGCCTCGAGGGGTAGTCGGGTCTCAGAGTCTGGCCCTTCTAGTGACTGCAGGATAGACAGAAGGCTCCACCCCCCGGGCAGCCATTGTTGGTCCAGCCAAGACTAGCAGAGCCCCGAGCCAAGCTCTGCTGGGATCAGCTCACTGTCCTCGCCACCCCGGTCCAAGGCCTGGCTCAGAGAGGAGCGGAGGGCTTCCTTCCCTTTAGGTCTGCCAGCCGGGCCCTCACGGCCTGCGTGGGCCGCCCCTCAGAACGCCCTGGAGCATGGCCTGAGCTCGCCTGGCAGAGCATGCAAGGCCTGTGTCCCTGGAGAAGGCCCCCTCCCTCGTCCTTCGGAGCCCCGCAAGGCCCCTTGGGGCCTAGGAGGCTGGGAACTTCCCTCTGCTCTTGAGCTCGTGTCCAGGCCACGCGTGCGTCTGATGCTGCACGGGTGGTGGCTGTCTTGGAGGGGCCCTGGCTCCCAGCACACGGTGGGACTGCGGCGCGCCGGCCCCCCGCGCTCTCGTTCAGCTTGAGATCTGGCCCGCCGCACGCCTGCTTTATGCTGCCTCCAGGAGCGTGGATCCTCTCATGTGAATGTGTGTGTGTACACTCACGTGCCTGTGTGGGCGCACATTTGTGCGTGCCTGTCTGCGTCACACACATGTGCACGGGCCTCCAGGACAGGCCCTCACCCCCCCCCCCCCTGCACGCCGCAGGTTCTTCGAGGCCCTGGAGCAGCGGCACAAGCAGCAGGTGTGCGTGGAGGACATCAGCGACATCCTGGAGGAGCACGCCGAGCGGCACTTCCACCCCTACGTGGCCTACTGCGCCAACGAGGTCTACCAGCAGCGCACTCTGCAGAAGCTCTCGTGAGTGCGGCCCTCGTGTGGGGCCCTCCCCGCCCCCCCACCTCTGCGTGGGCCGCCCCCAGGGCTCCCGCCCCCAGCTGAAGGGACGGCCCTGCCTTCCGTTGCAGGACCAGCAACGCCACCTTCCGCGAGGTCCTGAGGGAGATCGAGAAGCGGCCTGCGTGCGGAGGCCTCCCCATGATCTCCTTCCTCATTCTCCCCATGCAGAGAGTCACCCGGCTGCCCCTCCTCACCGACGTGAGTCCCCCGATGGACCCCCGTCTACGCCCCGCGGTGGGGGCCCACCCTGGAGGCCCCCCTCCCCCAGCCAGGCACTGCCCCTCCCACTGCCCCCTCCACCCTGGCTCTGTCGGAGTGATTGGAAATGATTGCTGTGGCCTGCCGAGTGCACACATGCACGAGTGCGCCCGTGTCCACACGCGTGTACCTGCACACCCAGGCGTCCACACGCGTGTACCTGTACACCCAGGCGTACATGTGGTACAAGCCCAGCTGGCTGCCCACAGTCTGGCGAGGAACCTCAGCCCCTAGAGCCCTGGCGGTGGGGCCGCCACCTCCACCCTCGCTTCCCTCCAGCGGGAGAAGACGGCCCAGATGGGCAGCAGGGGTGTGGGGTGCCACGCCTGCTCCCCTCGATCTGGCTTGATATGGTGAAGCCTGACGTGCGGGCCTCTGGTGACACCCAGCAGGAGTCTTCTGGGGGCCACTGCTTGTCCAACAGGGTCTGGGATTGGTGGGGAGCCCCTTCTCACTGCTGCGTCTTTCCCAGACACTCTGCATCAAGACTCAGGGTCATCCTGAAAGGTACAAGGCCGCCAGCCGGGCACTGAAGGCCATCAGCAAGGTGAGGAGTCAGGTGGTGGGGCGCCCCGCCCTGCCTGAACTACCCCCCCGTTTCCACGCCACCTCTGCTCCCCCAGTCCTCCTCCCCCCCACCAGCCTGGTAGCACCGTGCGAGGCTGGGGAGGCTCGGGGATCACGCTGCAGGCGGAGAAGCCGAGGCCAGGGCCGGCCCGGCCCGGCTCACTCATGTCTACGCCTGCAGCTGGTGAAGGAGTGCAATGAGGGAGCCCACAGGATGGAGCGCACGGAGCAGATGTACACGCTGCACACGCAGCTGGACTTCGGCAAGGTCAAGGTGGGTGTCCTCGGGGCCAGGCCCCTGCCAGCCCCCCCCCCCCCCCCCGCTCCCTGCAGTCCTCCCTCTGCGGTCAGGGGCCACTGAGGGCAAAGAGGGGCCTCTGGGGAGTGCCTGGCCTGAGCGTCTCCCCGCAGCCCCCTGCCCAGGCCCCTGGCGTTGCCCACCCAGGATTGCATTCTGGCCGTCCCCAAGGACGCTGATCTGAGGACCAGCCCAGGCTTAGTGAGGCTCAGGTCCTGTGGAAGAGCCAAGGTACTTAGCCTGGCCTGGGCAGCCCGCGGCCCCTCCCGTCAGAAGGGCTCAGGCCTCATTTGCCACAGAGCCCTCAACGAGCCACCAGTGTGGTCCTGCCCGGGCCTCCTGTCTGGGGCCTTGGCCACTCTGTCAACCCAGAGATGTCCTGCATTGTGCGTTGAGTCCCAGCGCCCAGGGCGGCCTTGCGGTGGAGCCTGTGAGAGCTGGAGAGGGCAGGCAGCCTCCAGGGGGGCTTGGTGGACGGGGTGTGAGGGTGTCGAGCATTTGCCCCTCCCCCCTCTCCCCCCCCTCCCCCCCCCGCACATGTGCACCTGTGCTCGGCTCCTCTCCTGTTTGAAGGGGGCAGCTGGTTTCAGGACAGGCCTCTGAACCTGGCCTTCACCCCAGCCCCGCGGGGATGTTGAGCAGCTGCCCAGCAAACCTGTGGCCTGGCTGGAGGCTGGACAGAGCTGTCCAGGCCGCTGGGCATCCAGGGCATGTCAGCCAGTTGCACGAGCTTTGTGTAAAGCCCCTGCACACTTCGTGGGCCCTCTGTCTGGCAGCCAGCCGGGCACCCCATTTAGGGGTCCAGGGGTTGTGGTGCTGGCCAGCTGCCCACCTGACTTGTCTGTTCCCAGTCCCTTCCTCTGATCTCCGCCTCCCGCTGGCTGCTGAAGCGGGGGGAGCTGGTCCTGGTGGAGGAAACTGGGCTTTTTAGGAAAATCGCCAGCCGGCCGACGTGTTACCTATTCCTGTTCAGTGACGTATTGATCATCACCAAGAAGAAAAGGTGGGCGCCGGCCCGTGGGCCCAGGGACGGGGGGAGGGGAACATACCAGGCCAGGGGCCCAGCGACGGGGCAGACAGAGGCCAGGGGGCAGAGAAGTGTCCCGAGGCCCGCTGACCTTGGCACTCAGCCCTGTGCCATACAGGCCGGCCAGGTTGCTCCTGCAGCATAGGGCTTCTGTGGGCCCCGGGCCTCTGCCCCCGGGCCTGGGGCCTGTCTGGGCAGTCCCTGTGAAGGGGGCTCCACCGACACCCCCTCCCCACGTCCCCACAGCGAGGAGAGCTACCTGGTCCAGGACTACGCCCAGCTGGAGCACGTGCAGGTGCGGAAGCTGGAGCCGGCGGAGCCCTCTCTGCCGGCGGGCGGCAGCCGCAGCTCCTCTGTGCCCCACCCCTTCCAGGTGACCCTGCTGCGGAACAGTGAGGGTCGCCAGGAGCAGATCCTGCTGTCCTCGGACTCCGCGTAAGACGGGTGGCAGCTCCCGGTGGGGGGGCGGGCGCTGCTCCAAGCACCTCGCCCACAGCCTGCCTCCGGGCACGTGTGTGCTGGGGCCCGGGCATGCAGGGCAGGAACCACGGAGCTGTTCAGACCCCGGGAGGGCGAGGCAAGGATGGAGTGTGGGAAGGAAACCTCGTCATTATCGGGTGACGTGGAAGCTCAGAGGAGGGGAGAGCCAGGCAGCAGACATAGGCAGTGCTCTCCAGGGCACAGCCATGCAAAGGCCCCGAGGTAGGACACCTCGCCCAGGAGCCACAATGCAAGGTGGAGCAGGGGTCAGAACGCAGGCAGGTTAGAATGGCAGCCCCAGCATGGAGGGGGAGAGGGAGGGCCTGGCTCACGTTCCCGTCCGCCCCCAGGAGCGATCGCGCCCGTTGGATCACAGCGCTCACTCACAAGGAGAGGCAGTGGCAGGGCCTGGACAGCAAAGGAGGTGGGTGTGGGGCGGGGCCTGGCCAGAGAGGGGGCAGCTTCCAGCCCCGGGCCTCACCCCTGCCGGCCCCAGGCACTGGGCCTCCCTCAGAGAGCTCTCCTAGGTCCAGACTCTACCTTTTTGTTGGGCTCTAAGGGCAGATTCACCGGACCTACAGCTGGGGAAGCGGAGGCCACAGAGTAGAGGAGGCTCAGGGCGGCCATACTCTGCCACTGCTGGGGCCTTTGGCCTCCAGAGCAGGGTCTTGGGGGGGGGGGGGGGGTTGCTGGGCTGCAATGGGCAGGGGAGGGGCAGGTATTGCAGGGGGCGGGGCTGCAGGACTCCCCCCCCCAAACAGTTCCAAGCTTGTCACGATGCCTTCCCGCGCCCCCCCCCCCCCCCCCCCCCAGAGCTGCCCCAGGTGGAGATCACCAAGGCCTACTTCGCCAAGCAGGCGGATGAGATCACGCTGCAGCAGGCGGACGTGGTCCTGGTCCTGCAGGAGGAGGACGGTGAGCGGGGGGTTGGGGGGAGGGGGATAATGGTGGGGGAGGGGAGGCTGAGCGCTGTGGCCGAGCAGGGGGGACCTGCGTGTTCCTCCGTCCCCCACCCCGCGAGAACTTTGAAAATGACCAGAATGAGCGAGAACAAGTTCCTCGGGGCCTTGCCTGAGCGGGAGGGTTCCCCCCACGGGACTGGGGTGACGCTGGGAGGGGCGGGCAGCTCCACACGCAAACCTCACGTCCGAGAGCCCCGTGGGCCTGCCGTCCCCCGCTGCCCCTCACTGCCCCGGCTCTGCAGGGTGGCTGTACGGAGAGAGGCTGCGGGACGGAGAAACGGGTTGGTTCCCCGACGGCTTCGCCCAGACCATCACCAGCCGCGTGGCCGTGGAGGACAATGTCCGCCGGATGGAGCGCTTGCGGGTGGAGACGGACGTGTAGCTGGCCCAAGACCCAGCCTTGACCGAGACGCTGCTCCGCCCGGCCCCGCGCACGCGGCGGCCTTGTGCCCAGGGCGCTGCCCTGGCCCCGTGCGCCCAGACATGGGGCCAAGCGCAGGCTGTGTGCGCTCTGCGGAAGGAAGATGGCCGCGGGCACCCAGGACAGTTCTCAGGGCACGGCTCCTGCAGCGCCGGCCCCAGCCGGCTCCAGATGGGCCCAGCTTTCTGGTCCCCGTGCGCCCTCCTCGCTGGACACCGAGGGGCGGCTGTGCCCTAGCTGGCCATGACAGAGGACCACAGTCTCGGGTGGGCACCACGGCCTCTTGCCCGATTGGCGCCCAGAGCGTGCCGGGCGCCCTGTGCTGACGGACGGCGGGAGGAGGCGCCCGCAGGCAAGCTGGGGCTTCAGAGGTTTAAACGACAGATGGCATTAAAATTGAGATGTGCACAGCAACCCTGAACGCGGCCGCAGTCTAGCCACGAGTCGCAGCGAGAGCTCAGGGTCTGTGTGGGGGGGGGGGGGGACTGGCCCTGGCAACGCCCCATCTGCCCCAGCCAGGGACAGCTGTGGCGTCTGGGGGTGCTCCGGCCGTTGCCTGCCCATGAGGTCTGGCCGGGGACCGAGGAGGCCTGCAGGCCCCTCTCTGGGGCGGCCCTGGGGCTGGAGGCCACCCTGCCCCCAGCAGCTCGCCTCCCTCCGTTCAGCAGGCGGTGGGGTGGGAGGCGCCTGCCTGTGGGTGAGCTGCTGCTGGAGTGGGGTGGGCACCCGGCACGTGCCGGGGAGTCTGTCATCCCACCGCACCCCAGATTCTGTGAGAGTTGGGGTGCACTCCCCCCCAGGCAGTGCAGACTAGAAACAGACTCCCAGAGACGCCCCCCCCCCCCGCCCGCCCTGGGGCTGCCACAGAGGTCAGCGGCTCCTTGGCAGTGGCTGGTAGGGCCAGGGCAGGCCCAGCCTGGACAGAAGTTAACTTCTCGGCTGCCTTGTGGGACAGGGCAGGGCCAGCATTCGGGAAAGCCACAGCCTGGGGTTGACCTGGGAGCTGGGGCCCTGGGCAGCCCAAGCCTCCATTTCTCCAGCTCCATGCTGAGCAAGTCCTGGTTTTTCAGGAGCTGCTGGGCAGTAAGGAGGAGGTGTGAGTGTGCATGGGTGGGTGTAAGTGGCATGTGTGCACACGGGTCTGAGGGCCCATGCAGAGGTGCGAGTACACATGCATGGGTGTGCACATGCACAGCTGTGCATGCATAGGCTTGTGTGCATGGGTGTGCACGTGCACTGGTGTGTGCACACATGCATAGGGTCATGCAAGTGCATGCACAAGATGTGTGTGTGTGTGCATGTATAACACCCCCCCCCCCCCAGTTGGCAGAAGAGCTAGCAGGTAGCTTTCTGTTCCTGACCCCCAGGGTCCGTGAGGAGCAGCTGGCCCACCCATGGACCCCTGCCAGTGCATGGTAACTGGAACCGCGTGTTTGAGATGATGCCACCAGGCCGGGACTGGCGGAAGCCTGTCCTTGCTTGTGTCACCCGGGGCAGGTGGCTCTGCTTGCTTTGGTTTAGTCTGTAAGTGGTGACCGACAGCCCGGGTTGAGCCCCGGGGGCTTTCTGTCCACACAGCAGGGGCCTGAGGGGACCAGTCACCTGCCAGGCACCAGGGGCAGACCTATCTAGCTCCGGCCCTCTTCCTGGTCAGCTGGTGGCCTCAGCGGGGCCATGGATGGAACCTCCTACAGATAGGGACACCGAGGCCCACGCCCTCTCCCCACTGCTGGCGTCGAAGCCGGCAGCGGCCATGGATGTTCCCAGTGATTCCAGAGACTCTCCGGAGGCCTGTGCTGTGCCCGGAGTGTCCCTGGTGTCCAGACCCCACACACAAGCCTGGCTGGCCATGGGGCAGCTCAGTAGCCAGTGGTCTGCAGGGCAGGGGGGAATGAGGGCCGCTCTGAGCGCTTTCCCAAGGCAGCCCGGGACTGCTGTGGACAAAGGCCTTCATCCTGACAGACCTCAGTGCCCAGCCTCCACATGGGCACTGGGGGGGCTGGGGGGAGGGGAAGGGCCTGACTTTTCCCAGGGAGGCAGAAGCAGGAGGGGTGCGGCAGCGCAGGGGACCAGCGCCAGACAAGGGCCACCTGCGTGCAGCTTCACTGGAACTTTCCACCGCATCCACTGTCCCACAGGTCCCCAGGCTCCCTCTGCTGCCAGCCATGTGCAGGCATGCCTCGCCAGTGCCCCCGGTGGCCAACAGAAGCACTTCCGGCCAGGACCTTGGCCCCTCAAGCAGGGCTGAGATCAGCACTTGGCACCTTCCTGGCCCCCAAAAGACACTGACCAGCGGTTCCACATGGCTTGGCAGCAAGACTGCCTCTCCCAGCGTCCTTGGCATGTCCAGCCGCGTTCGGTCTCCACGCTTCCCTCTCTACCCAGTCCGCGTTGGACACTGCGGATTGCGGGACCATCCTTCCCGTCTAACCTAGCATCTCAGTCTAATCTATCACCTGTCTCTGGCCTTCCATTGGGCACGCTGGAATCTTGACAAATGTGAGGACTGGGAGGTGCTTTCTCTCCTCCCATTTATGTTTTCCTCGGGCTTCTTTTGTTTAGGTCTTTACCATTTTAAGCAGTCGTAAAGAGAGGAAATCCTGCCCGGCGCATTCCCAGCACTTCTCCCACCGGGAATGGTTAGATTGTTTTCCGCTGGCTTTTGGCTGGTGGTGGTCATTTTTAGATTTTGTATGTTCTACGTGATTTTGTGTGTTTTTATTCCTTTCCCAACCTCGCTGAATCCGTGTCTGCTGGAACCACGCAGACCTTCCTCCTGTCCGTAAGCCTCATACTGCAGACTTGTCCGGGCCTCGGAGCTCTGCCAGGGTGGGGAGCTGAGATGAGGGACAGTGCAGGCATCTCGACCCAGGTCCACTTCCAGGGTGTCCAGTCTGGGAACTGAGTCTCTGCCGCGGGACCGTGAGCTCCCGTGGGGGACGCCATGCAGAGAGGCGCAAGGCCCTGAGAACAAATGCTGCCGCTGGAAGAAGGAAGGCGCTGAGACTGCCCTCTAGTGGCCATCACCGGGTGGTGCAGAAGGCCTCAGGTGGAGGTATGGGATTTTTGCATGCTTATGAGATGTCTCCAGTTAGCTCTCGTAGCCTGACCTAGACCAGGTTTTAGAACAAAGTTAATACTGGCCCCATAGCTGGGTGCCGGTGGCTCACGCCTGTCATCCTAGCTACTCAGGAGGCTGATATCTGAGGATCACAGTTCAAAGCCAGCCTGGGCAGGAAAGTCCATGAGACTCTTATCTCCAATAAATCACTAGATAACCAGAAGTGGCATTGTAGCTCAAGCGGTAGAGCGCTTGCCTTGAGCTGAAGAGCACAGGGACAGCGCCCAAGCTGAGTTCAAGCCCCACGACTGACAAAAAAATACTGGCCCCATGAAGTGTGGCAAGTTCACGGACGCTCGAAGTCAGGCGGCCCCAAAGCCCACGCCTGCACCCTGTGTCTCTAGGCTGGGCAGAGGGAGGGTGCGTGCCTTGGCGTTTACTTTATTGCTCCGTCCCTTTCTCCATCTCTGCTTACACCAACTGTGGCGTTTTGGAAGAATTTATCCGTTTTTTTCCCTTGTCAGCTATCAGTATAAAGTTCCTTATAATACTCCTTTAAAAATACCTTACTCTGTATTGTCTATTTGATTCTCCCTTTTTTCCCCTTTTCAGATCCCTTCCCTCCACCCCTCTCCCCCCCCCCCCCCCCGCCCCCACTGATGTTTAATCTCAGGGCTTACCCTGAATGTTCAGCTAGTTTATTCGAGGCTTGAGCCACGCCCCCAGGTTGGCTGTTTGCTGGTTAAAGGAATCTCACCTGGCCTAGCTTCAAACCACAATCCTCCAGGACTCAACTTTCTAAGTAGCTGGGATTATATGTGTAAGCCACCAGCACCCAGCTGCACTTCAGGTCTTAAAAAGTGTAAATCACCTATGTTTATTGGATTTCAGTGTTCCAGGAATGGTGTTGTAGCCCGGTGGTAGAGCATTTGCCTAGTGTGTGCCAGGGCCCAGAGTTGATCCACACACACACACACACACACACACACACACACACACACAGTTCTCCATTTGCTGTGTAAAGTTTAAATATAAATGTGTATATACAGAACATGCAAATATTATAAATGAATATGTAGCTGTGTGCTAAAGTTTATCCAGATTTTATCATTGCTGTTTTGTTTGCTTAACTTGGATTTTGTAAAGCACATTGTAGTCACCAATTAACCCATTTCTCTATCTGTCCTTACTCTAAGAAGTGTTGAGCCTCATTGTGTGTGTATTCAGACATCGGTAATGCTTTTCACCCTGCAGTATAAAACGCCTTCCCAGCTTTTCATTGTGTGGTTATCTTTTCTACCCTTTAGTTGGGTCTCTTACAGTCAAGGTTCAGTTGGGTGTAATTGGCTCTTTTGTTTTTGTAGTGATAGCAGGGTTTGGAGCTCAGGCCCTTGGCTTGCACACTCAGCTGGAGCTCTACCACTTGAGCCATGCTTCCAACCCTGCTTTGTGCTGGTTATTTTGGACACAGAATCTAGTGGACTTTTCTGCACAGGCTGGCCCCGAACAGTGATCTTCCAGATCTCAGCGTCCTGAGATGTAGGATCACAGGTGTGAGTCCCACACGGCTCATTCAGTGTTCTAGTGCAGTTGGGAGCTCTGCTGGGCGTGTCCCGTGCAGCCGTTTGCCTGGGGACTTGTTAGGCTGCTCCCTCCTGGCTGTCCCCCACGCGGGAAAGGCCCTGCCACCCTCGTGGGCTCCCCACCCTCCTAGGGCCGCGGGCAGCAGGCTTTCATGCTGCCCCGCCTCAGCCAGCGCCTCACCAGCTCAGCCGAATAGCCAACACAGGTCTCGTATTCTCTCTTCAGCCTCTGAAGGCACAGATCACCATTTTCTGGCTTTCAGCGTTTCCTCTCCTCTGCCTGACTTCCCCTGCCCCTTCCCCTGGGCATCAAGAATTTCTCTTCACCCTGATGTCCTCTTCTCGTCTATCTGCAAGTCTATGGAAGGTTGCTGTGTGTCCTGGGCTGGCCTGAACTCTCAGTCCTCTGGCCCTGGCCTCCCGAGTGCTGGGATTACAGTCCCCGTGGTCTTTAGTTCCGTGGATGATGGTGCTCTTGTCTTGCTCTGTCCTTGGAGACGGTCCGCCTTTGCGCTGGGAACTTCCTGTCCACTGCTGCTTCACTTCCGGGACCTCGGCAGAGGATGCAGTTCGAGCTTCCCCCGACCTCTTCCAGGACGCTTTCCGTGCAGTGTTCTCTCCTTGCTCTTCCCTGCTGCCCCGGAGGCCACGCCCAGTCAGTGGCGCTTGGTTTCCAAGTGTGCTGGAGGCCCTGGCTCCGCTCTCTGCGGTGGTGGCGCCTCCCCCACCCCTCCCGTGTCACCTGAGATCACACAGCAGCCCACCGGTGAGCTCCCGCGCTGCAGGCCGACCCCGTGTCCCCTACTGAAGTGTCCTGGAGCCCTCGTCCTTGCCCGGGGCCTTCTCTGCCACAGGGCTGCCAGCTGCCTTTGCTGGCATGAACGGGGTGGGGGGAGGGAATCCCAGATGTGGGGGCCTTGGCCATGCGGGACAGGGAGCGGGACCTCAGGCAGTGTCCTGCTACCCTGTGCTTCCACGCTGTCCACCCCAGCCTGCTGCCCAGAAGCTACCTCGCCGGCCCCACCCGGCCCCACCCCATGCCCCTGGGCACCGGCTGCTTGCTTTTTTTTTTTCAGTAGTGGGGCTTGAACTCCAGGCCTGGGCGCTGTACCTATGCTCTTCAGCTCAAGGCGAGCTCTCTAGCACTTGAGCCACAGCACTACTTCCAGTTCTTTGGTGGTTTATTGGAGATAAGAGTCTCACGGACTTTCCTGCCTAGGCTGGCTTTGAACCACGATTCTCAGATCTCAGCCCCCTGAGTAGCTAGGATTATAGCCGTAAGTCACCGATGCCCGCTCACCACCGCCTTTCTGAGTAGTCCCCCCCCCCTCCACTCCATGCCCCTGGGCACCGCTTGCTCTCTGGCCAGCACCAGCCTTGTACAATGGAGGGTGGGGGGCTGGCCTGTCTCACCCAGGGAGCCTCTGGCTCTGGCCCTGTTGTCTACTGGCACTGCTGCATAGGCTGGAATAAGCCTGGAGAGGTGTGCAGAGCCTCCACCCCGGAGCCTCCACCCTGGCTGCCTCCATTCTGCCTCACCCTCCTCTCCTGGGGCACCACCTCTGCTGCACCAGCCACACCTGAGGTCTCCGGGCACCAGGTGTTTTGCAGGCCTACCGGCTTCTGCCTGGACCGGCCTGAGCAGCTTCATGCTTGGGGTGGGGTGGGGGGGCTTTGGTGAGATTCTTATCCAGGCGGATCTGGGAAAGACTAGACACAAAGACTCGGGCCAAGAGGACACCTTTAACTGGCCAGGCTTTACAGGAGTCGAGCCCGCCTCCCGGAGGCCCTCCCGGCTCCACCACCTGAGTGCAGGCCTCGGGCTGTGTGGCCAGTGGGGCTGCCCGTAAATCATCATCTACATAAATACAGGCTGGAGATGGCCAGCTGCCGCAGTCCAGGGTCTAGCACCAAAAGGATCTGCTCGGCTCGGAGGGAGCCCCCCCCCCCCCCGCCCCAAATGGTCTCTCGTCCCAAGCCAGGGCCAGGGCAGGCCAGGCCTTCCTCAAAACAGCCTGCGGGGCTCCCGGTGAAGATGAGGTGGCCCGAGCACCAATCCACTCCTCTGAGTCCCTCGTGGCCACATGAAGGGGTCTCTCGTGGCTTCCTTCCTCAAGGCCACAGGGCTGGGGCAGATCCACAACTGTAGAAATCCACAGCCATCGAGGAGCCGGGCCAGGAATGCGGGGTCCATGAGTCTCCTCGGTGGACACCAGAGGCCTGGCTCAGGCTGCAGCGGGGCGGTGTGGCTCTGGGGCAGATGGACCACTGGGCTGGTGCTTCACAGTCCTGTTGGAGGCTGACCATGTGGCCACTGGGGACGGGAGGAGAGGAGAGGGTCAGGCTTGGGGGGGGTGTTCCTCTGTAATGGCCAACCTTCAGGCTGGTATCTCTTCTTCCTTTCCCGGCTGCCCAGCCTGCCTGATCCGCTCAGCCCTGCCCGGCTCCACCTCCAAGGCCCGGCTCTGAAGGGCTCGGGCATCGAGAAAGCCCTCTGCCGCGGGGCTCCTCCAGCCTCTGCCCGCCAATGCGCTCTGCCACCCCTTACCTGAGCCTCGGGCTGGGGCTGGGCTCTCGGGGAGCCGGGAGGGCCCGCCTGCAAGGGGAGGGCACAGCTCAGGCCCCGGCCACAGAGAAGCCAGGGCCCACACAGTCCATCTCCTCCACCTTACTCCATGCAAGCGGAAGGGGCCTGGGGGCTCCCCAGAGTGACAGTTCCCGGGGTGAAAGCAGATCTCTGAGCTGACTATGGAGGGCTCATCCTCAAAGCCAAGCCAAGCCCACCGCAGGGTAGGAGGTGGGCCCCAGACCCCCAACCAGCAAGTCCCCACCCAGGCACACCGGAGACCCACTAAATAACCCTGGCTTTGCTCAGGGGGTGCCCCGTGGTGCACTACCACCCCAGACCACTGGGTGGCGCTGTGGGCAGCATTATGCCCTTCCGCAGGAAGGGGCCCTCCGCGTTTGGACTTTGCATCTAGGACAGCCTGAGACTCAGAAAGACACACACAGCACCCGGCCTCCAAGCCGGGGACCCAGATCTGGAATCCCAGCTGTGTCCTCATCTGTCCTCACGTCCCACCTCACACGGTCCACACGGAGCCACCCACCTCCTCCCTCTGCAGACCCCAACGCCGCAGCACACTGCTGGGGAGCTGGCACGGGTCAGCTCCCCGGCTCCGCCTGCAGCTGAGCACACATCCCCACTGGTACCCTCAGTTACACGGGTGTACCCCTGCAAAGGTGCGCGCGCGCGCACACACACACACACACACACACACACACACACACACACAGGCCTGCAGGTGCCTCCGGCCTCTGGCCACGCACTGGGGGCCATCTGTGATCTGTGAGCCCCCTCAGCACTGAGGGCAGTTCAGGCCGGCCGCGTAGCCCACCCGGCCCTGCGCTAGGGTGGTTGAGGGACTCTGGGCACCGCGGGTGGCCGGCAGGAAGGCTGAGGCTCTTTTCCTGGCCTGGCTTGGGTCATGTGGTAACGTCGGGATGGCGGCGGCGGCAGGCGCATGCCACCCCGGCCCGGCTCACCTTCCTGGCACGTGGGCCCCGTGTAGCCATCCACACAGCTGCACTGCCCGTGGATGGGGTCGCAGTCCGCGCCTCCTCCGCAGTCACAGCGCAGGGCACAGCCCGGCCCGAAGCGGCCCGCTCTGCACTCTGCGGGGCACAGATGAGAGGGACGGGGCTGGACGGGCCACGGCGGAGAGCGGAGGAGGGCCGGGGGCCTCCGCTCCCTGCGGCCTGCCGCCATCTCTGCCCTGCCTCCCTCAAAGACATCTGTGTCCTTGCGTTCAGGCACGGGAGGGCACAGGCAACGGCGCATGCCCAGAATCGTCCCCTGCGTCCCTGCCAGTGGTTCGATGGGCAAACGGAAGCCTGGTGGCAATGGCCGCTCTGGCTCCCAGGGCTGGAGAGGCCAGGTGGTCACAAGGCCGAGGGCAAAGCTCAGCAGGATACCCCGCCCCTTCCAGTGGTCCCGCCCCTCCAGTGGCCCCTCCCCTCAGGTTGGCCCACCCCTCCGGTGGCTCCACCCCTTAGGTTGGCCTGCCCCTCCCGTGGGCCTCCCGGTCTGGAAGGACCACGGTCTCCTCCATGTGGAATCCCACCAGTGGCTGACGGTTCCAGGACATCTTTCCATCTCACCCAGGTCTCCTCCACGGCCGAGGTACCACTGTGGCAGCAGACACTGGTGGGACCGTGGGCGGCTGGCGGGCAGAGCCTGGTCCGGCCAGGGCTGAAGCCCAGCGGGTTCTCCATGGAACACCTGGGTCCAGCATGGGAACCACAGGCCACAGGGGCACGTACCCCACAGGATGGATGTGCGCTGACAGAGGACCCATGCCCACACCCCATCCCAGGCAAGATCCCCCCGTCAGACGGCTCCCGACCCCACGGCCCCGCCCCAGGACGGAGCCCCCACTCACCCAGCTCACAGGCGGCTCCCGTGCGCCCTGGCAGGCACAGGCAGAGGCCGGTGGAGGGGTGGCAGGGCCCCCCTCCGTCGCAGCCACAGCGCTGCCCGCAGCCCTCTCCGAAGAAGCCTGGCTCACACCCTGCGGGGACAGCAGGCTCAGCGTCCCCGGCCCCTGCCTGGCTGCTGAGAGCCGGGGTGCGAGGGCAGCTGGGGGCCCGCGGGGGAACCAGAGACTCACCCCGCTCACAGAACCGGCCCTGGAAGCCCGCAGGACAGAGGCACCGGCCGCTGACCGGGTCACACGGGGCCCCCTGCCGGCACTCACACACCCCTTGGCAGCCATCTCCGTGGAAGCCAGCGGGACAGGCTGAGGGCACAGTGGGTCAGGGAGTGGGCGCCAAGAGCAGGAAGCAGCGGGAAGCCCCCAATTTCCCAGGGGGAGCGGGACCAGGCCGGGGGGGGGCTGTGTGTCTGCGTCCCCCCCCCCCCGCCCTCCCCGGCCAGCTCCCTCACATCCCAGCCTCAAACGTGTGACAGACGTAGCTGTTGAGAGGCCGAGGCCAGACGGAGGCTGGGCCGGCGCAGGGGCGGCGTGGACTCACGGTGCTCGCAGGCCTGTCCGTAGAAGCCGGGGCTGCAGTGACACGTGCCCGTGGTGGGCTCGCAGGTGGCCCCGTTCCGGCAGGAGCACTCCAGGCCGCAGGCCGCACCGTAGCGCCCCACGGGGCAGGCTGGACACAGACAGTCCCTCAGGCACTGGCAGGACTCGGGCCTCCTGCCCTTCCGCCCCCCCCCCCACTCACCCTGCTCGCAGTGAGGCCCTGTCCAGCCCAGGGGGCAGGAGCAGTGGCCACTGCCCGCGTGACACCAGCCGCCGTTCTTGCAGTCACACTCGTGTGCACAGCCCTGGCCAAACCGGCCCCGGGGACACCCTGGGGAGCGGGACGGTGCTGCTCAGAGCTCTGGCCGGGCTGGACACGCACCGGGGGCATGGCCGAGGCACGGGCTGACGCTCCTTCAGCAAACACTGAAGTGTCCGGTGCTGACCTCGCCCGCCCGGCCCGCGGGCCAGGGGGCACTGTGCGGGTCTCACGGCTCACCCGGCGCTTCCAGCCGCCTATGGTCGGGGCCGAGGGTCACTCAGAGACAAAGGGGACGATGGCCCTCTGGGGGCTGCCAGCACCTGCCACTCCGGCAGAACCACCCGTGGGAGCCAGCAGGACAGGCTGGGGAGCTGTCTGGGCATGGACGCCTGGGAATGGGCGTGAGGGGCACAGGCACCAGCTGCCCGGGCACTCCCCTGGCCCCTCAGTGACCCTCACTTATAACCTGATCCACAGTGAAGCCCAGCCTGGAAGCGAGGCAGGGCTGGGCCTTATCCTGGCTGGACCTGGGCTTCTGCCCCCTGGCCGCGCGGGTTCCAGGAAGCCCCAGGCTGAGCACCTGGGGCGGTAATTCAGCCCCTCAATGAGGAACCAGGGAGAGGCTGGGCTGCCGGACTAGGGTGTGGCCAGGGGCGGCGTCCTGGCTGGGAGCTGCCGTCCCTGTCCCAGCCTGCCCTTCCGCCTGTGCTCCTGTGTCCCCTCTGCCTGGGACCGGCACAGAGGGCCGGGGGAGGAGATGATCCGGCTCCAGCCACCCCACCCCCTTGCCGGGAGGGGCCCTGGTCAGAACCCATGCTCAGCCTGTGCGTGAGGGGCCGGGTTGGGAGAGGCAGGGCTGGGGGAGGGGAGAAGAATGGTTTACTCAGACTGCACAGTGACAGTGCCACCTCTGAGACCCCTACCCGCCACCCAACCCCGTCTCCTAGGAACAAACCCACCCCAGGGACCTCTGCGGTGGCTCAGAGGTGCCTACTCCCTCCCAGGAGACACTCACCAGATTCACAGTGGGCTCCTGCAGTCCCTGGGGGGCACTGGCAGGTGCCCGTCACGGGGTCACAGGCTGCCCCCTGCCCACACGCACACACCTGGGCACAGTTGAGGCCGAAGTAGCCCTGAGGACAGGCTGTGGGGAGGGGACGGGTGAGTGGGTCCTGACAGACACCTGGGAGACGGGACAGGATGGGCCCGGGGCGGGAAGGCTCCACATCTGCACAAACCACCCCCCTCCCCAGCATCTCAATCCAACCGCAGGCTGGGGGGGGGTGCGCTCAGGGCCAGCGCTGTCCTGACTCACAGTCACCCCAGCTGTCTGGGCC
Organism: Dipodomys spectabilis; assembly: GCF_019054845.1. Classification (NCBI taxonomy): domain Eukaryota; kingdom Metazoa; phylum Chordata; class Mammalia; order Rodentia; family Heteromyidae; genus Dipodomys; species Dipodomys spectabilis. The sequence goes on along the minus strand of NW_024870976.1, from coordinate 1,396,110 downwards.
CCAGACAGGGAAGTCCCCCATGACTCAGGAGAAAGGCTCTCTGGCAGGAAGCTAGCACACTCCGCTGCAGCTAGCCGCGCCACCGCTAGCAGCCAGCCTGGCCTCTGCCCAGCCCTGCTCTAGCCCCTGGCAGACATGGCTGGGGCAAATGGGCGGAGGGCAGCCCACACCGGTCAGGCTGGCCGGAGAGCGGGGAGAGCAGGCCACGGTGGCGTGGATGCCCTCTTTCCACCACCCCAGCTCAACTCAGGCTGGGAGTGCCGCACGCCCGGTCGGAGGGGCGGCATCAGCACCGCCTCCCATCCGTGCCCGGACCCTGCTCTGGGGAGACGCATGACGAGACACCCAGCCCTGCAGACCGCGCTCACCCTGGCTGCAGTCGGCTCCCAGGAAGCCGGCGGGGCAGGCGCAGGCCCCGGTGGCCGCATCGCAGAGGCCTCCGTGGAGACAGCCACATGCATGTGCACAGCCTGGCCCAAAGCGCCCAGGAGGGCATCCTGGAAGGGGAGAGGTCCGACTGCCAGGGCTGGGCTGCCAGAGGCCGGCCGCAGCTCCCCATCGCATAGCACACAGCTCCTGCGCCCCACCTCCCGCCTCCCCCTCTCCACGGAGCCCCTCGGGATGGGGCCCAGAAGAACCCCGGCCCCAGAGCACAGGCAGCACTCACGCTGCTGACAGCCAGGGCCGTGGTAGCCGGGAGCACAGGTGCAGGTCCCCGTGGTGGGGTGGCAGGCCCAGGTCTCGCCGGGACACTGGCACGGGCGGCCGCAGCCTTCTCCGAAGGTGCCAGGCTGGCAGGCTGGATGTAGGCAAAGAGGGGTCAGGCCCGGCCCAGCCTCCCAAGTGGGCAGCTTTCCAGGAGGCCCTCCGGCTGACGCCGTGGGTGGAGCAGAAGCCAGGGGTCACCTACCCTGCTCACAGCCCGGCCCCGTGAGGCCAGGCGGGCAGTGGCACTCTCCGGTGATGTGGTGGCAGGAGGCCCCGGGTGGGCAGTGACAATGCTGGGCACAGGCGTCTCCAAACCAGCCGTGCGGGCAGCCTGCAGGAAGGCCGTGACTGGGGCAGGAAGGCCAGGGAGGCGGCAGGGCCCAGGGCCCTGCCTGTGTAGGACCCAGCCCAGGTGCCGCACGGTGGGGGGGGGGGGAGCTCACCATGCTCACACTGTGAGCCCTGCCATCCAGGGGGACAGAGGCAGGCCCCCGTGACATGGTGACAAGTAGCCCCCCGCCGGCAGGCGCAGCGCTCCTCACAGCGAGCCCCGAAGGTGCCCTGCGCACACGCTGCAGGAGGAAGGAGGCAGGGGCTGGGCCGCGGCGCAGGACCCCGGGGACTCGGAGGAGGCAGGGCCCAGCCACGGGAGTAAAGCGTGAAGAGCACTGGACCAGCCTGCCTGGGGCCGCCCCAGCGCCCACCACCACATACTCAGGGTAGACTTGGGTCTACCTCCATGCCCACCCGTCCAGGCTCTGAAGGGGCTCCGGGCCTGGATGGATAACCAGGCTCCCTGAGCAGAGGGCCTGGATGGATAACCAGGCTCCCTGAGCAGAGGGCTTCAGCCGAGACGGTGCCCTACACACCGCAGGCTTCAGTCCGCACAGTTCGGATAGTCTCTCTCCCCACCAATCCCCCTCAGAGCACAGTAGAGGCAAGCACTCCCCAGCCCCCTGAGGCTGGCATTCTAGGCCCACAGGCTGGGCAGCTCCGACACCAGACCCTGCCCTGCCCTGCCCTGCGCCCCCTCCTGCCCCCCCTGCCCCGCCCCTCCGCTGGTGGCTCTGTGAGGACCAGCCCTGGGCCTCCCGCCCCCCCTCACCCCACTCACGGCTCTGGCACTTGTCCCCGGTCCAGCCAGCCGGGCAGAGGCACTGGCCGGTGAGCCAGTCGCACAGACCCCCGTGGAGACAGGCGCAGCTGGGCTGACAGCCGGCTCCGGAGTGTCCAGGGAGGCACTCTGCAGGGAGAGGGGGAGGACAGGCTCCGTGTGTGGAGCCCAGGAGGCCCCGGCCCCAGCCACACCCAGAACCCTGTCTTCTGGCCCAGAAGCCTGTCTCGGCCCACCAGCCCTCTGTCCGCGGCCTGACCCAGCCCACCATGCTCGCAAGCCAGGCCGGTCCAGCCCTCGGGGCAGGTGCAGTGGCCCAGGACGGGGTGGCAGCTCCCTCCGTTCTGGCAAAAGCAGGAGTGTTGGCAGTTCTTCCCGTAGAGGCCAGCCGGGCAGGCTGGAAGAGAAAGCAAGCTACAGCCTCTGACCAGCATGGTCCCTCGGGGAACACAGGCTCCCAGCACCCCTCCACAGCCCAGGGCGTGGGGTGGGGAGCTCACCCACGGCTGATGACCCACCCCAGCCCCATGCTGGAGCCCACCAACCTGGCTTTGCAGCACCGAAGGGTGCCCCACTCCCCAGGGTCAGGGACCCAGGGAGTCCACGCCCAGCCCTGCCCTGGCTACTGCTGAGTCGTGTCCACCCCAGCACCCACTGCCCAGTGTCCCATGCAGACCCAGCAAGAGCCCACAATCGAGGCCTGGAGCCCGGACCCCTGGCAGGGCTTACCCTGCAGGCAGGAGGGCCCCGTCCAGCCAGGCGCACAGTGGCACTGCCCGTGGACTGGGTCACAGGAGGCCCCGTTGGAGCAGCTGCAGGCCTGGCTACAGTTCAGCCCGTAGGTGAGGGCTGGGCAGGCTGCAGGGGGAGAAGGGGTATCAGGGACCTGCGGGGCATCTGTTCAGCTTCCCCCAAGCCCAGCCTGGGCCGCCCCTCCACAGAGTGGCCACATCTGGGACGGGCCCTGGGGTTCTCAGGGGCAAAGCCCTGGACACCCAGGATGCCCCCTCCCCCAGAGCCCGGGAGCCTCTCCCCGCGGTACCCGGGCCGAGCCGGGCCTCACGCACCCTGGGAGCAGCGGGGGCCCCAGCGGCCGGCGGGGCAGATGCAGGAGCCATTCACGGGGTCACAGTCGGCCCCCGCGGAGCAGTTGCAGGCGCTGAGGCAGTCCAACCCAAAGAAGCCGGCGGGGCAGGCTGCGGGCGGGCGGAGGTAACGGTGACCGGGGACCCCTGCTATGCTCAGCAGCCCCCCGGGCCCTCCCTGGCCTGCGCCCACTTACTGCGCTCACAGAAGCTGCCCCGCCAGCCGGGGGGGCAGGTGCACGCCCCACTGACATGGTCACAGGCCGCCTCATTCTCACACTGGCACCGCTGCTCACAGCCAGGCCCAAAGAAGCCCTGGGGGCACCCTGAGACAGCCCGGCCCCATCAGCCAGGGGCCAGAGCCAGCAACAGGGCCCCTCCCCTACCAGAGGGGGCACCTGGTCGTTAGAGTCCCAGGCAGGCTCTGGAAGGTCTCGGATCTTACCGACTTCTAAGACAAGTTGGCCTGAGCCCACCCTCTCCCTACCCGCTGGGGTAACTCCAGATGGGGACAGGAAGACAGGTGCACACGTGCCTCTGTGCACAAGCGTGCAAGTGCACGTGCCCAGGTGTGCAAGCAGTGTGATTTGTGTTTGCACGCGCATGCCCGGTGCACCGGGCAGCGGGGGTGGGCGGGGTGTGGCTGGGGGCCGGCTAGGACTCACGCTGCTCACACCGGGGACCCACGTAGCCAGCCTCACACAGGCACAGGCCGCTGGCGGCGTCACAGTGGCCATGGGCCGCGCTGCAGTTACAGGGGTGGACGCAGTCCGGGCCCCAGTGCTCGCTGTCACAGGCTGCAAGAGAGTACAGCGTCATCCTGCGCAGACCCCACCAGGTCTCTCAGCCACCGCAGCCGGATCAAGGCCCTGAGCAGCCCGGGACGGGGCAGGGAGAGGCGGCGGCATGAGGGGCAGGCCGGGGGGAGGGGCAGGTACCTCTCTGGCAGCTGAGTCCAGTCCACCCGGGGGCACAGCTGCAGCGCCCTGTGACTGGATGGCAGTGCCCATCATTGGCACAAGAACACCTCCTCTGGCAGCTGGGCCCGAACCAGCCTGCAGGGCAAGCTGTGGGCGGCAGAGAGGGCAAACGTGGCACCCAGCGCAGCCTCGCTGGGGCGGCAGGCTGAGGCTGAGGTCAGTGTGGGCCACACTCACCATCCTGGCAGCGGCTGCCGACGAAGCCCGGGAGGCACAGGCAGGCTCCCGTCCTGGGGTCGCAGCTGGCGCCGTGCTCACACGCAGGGCATATCTCCTGGCAGCCGAGCCCCCAGCGGCCCTCGGGACAATCTGGTGTCCCCAGGACTAGTCAGTCTCCCCTTCTGCCCCGACTGAAGGCCTCTGTGCCGTGGCCCAGGAGGAAACCACTGCTCCCCTCTAGGGGCAGGCTGGAGTATTAGAGTCCTAGGTAGTCCCAGGACTGCAGGATGCTCACCCACACCCCCCCAGACCCACACCCAGACAGCTCATCAAGCAACATGGACAACTGCGCGAGGGACTAGGAGACCCCGTGCAGGGAACCGGCCACCCAGGCCAGGAGGGCCACAGCACCCTCCCATGCCCAGGCTCGGTCCAGGGTGAGTGCTTGAAGCTGCTGCACAGGGGCTTTGGGTCTTCAGGGCTGCATCCTCTGGCCCAGCCCTGACCAGGCACCCAAAGTCAGTACCCCAGAGAGGAGGGGCCACTCACCTGCCCCACAGTCCTCCCCCGTCCTCCCCAGTGGACACAGGCACTGCCCGGTGACCCGGTAACAGGGTGCTGCGACACAGGAGCAGGATCCGGAGCAGTTCACGCCGAATGTCCCTTCTGGGCACTCTGTAGGAGGGGGGCAGGAGAGGACTAAGCCCTGGGCATGGGAGGCCCACTTCACACTGTCCCTGCCTGCCCTGCCCTTGTGGGGCCCAGCCCGGGAGCCTGCCCTGCCCAGTGCTGCCCCCCACTGCCCGCGCTGCCCTGCCCTGCCCTGCCCCGCACTGCCCGCGCTGCCCTGCCCTGCCCTGCCCTGTGCTGCCCCGCACTGCCCCGCGCTGCCCCGCACTGCCCCGCGCTGCCCCGCACTGCCCCGCACTGCCCACACTGCACTGCCCTGCCCTGCGCTGCCCTGCACTGCCCCGCGCTGCCCCGCGCTGCCCCGCGCTGCCCCGCACTGCCCACACTGCACTGCCCTGCCCTGCGCTGCCCCGCGCTGCCCCGCACTGCCCCGCACTGCCCTGCCCCGCGCTGCCCCGCGCTGCCCCGCGCTGCCCCACACTGCCCCGCACTGCCCTGCCCCGCGCTGCCCCGCGCTGCCCCGCGCTGCCCCGCGCTGCCCCGCGCTGCCCACACTGCACTGCCCTGCCCTGCGCTGCCCTGCACTGCCCCGCGCTGCCCTGCACTGCCCTGCACTGCCCTGCCCCGCGCTGCCCTGCACTGCCCCGCGCTGCCCCGCACTGCCCCGCGCTGCCCCGCACTGCACTGCCCTGCCCTGCGCTGCCCTGCACTGCCCCGCGCTGCCCTGCACTGCCCCGCGCTGCCCCGCACTGCACTGCGCCGCACTGCCCTGCCCTGCCCTGCGCTGCCCTGCACTGCCCCACGCTGCCCCGCACTGCCCGCACTGTGCTGCCCCGCGCTGCCCTGCACTGCCCGCACTGTGCTGCCCTGCCCCGTGCTGTCCCGCACTGCCCCGTGCTGCCCTGCCCTGCCCCGTGCTGCCCTACCCTGCCCTGCCCTTGTGGGGCTGCCCAGCCTGGGAGCCTGCCCTGCCCCGTGCTGCCCCACACTGCCCGCGCTGCCCTGCCCTGCCCCGTGCTGCCCCGCACTGCCCTGCCCTGCCTTTGTGGGGCTGCCCAGCCCGGGAGCCTGCCCTGCCTGGTGCTGCCCCGCACTGCCCGCGCTGCCCTGCACTGCCCTGCCCCGTGCTGCCCCGCACTGCCCGCACTGTGCTGCCCCGCGCTGCCCTGCCCTGCCCCGTGCTGCCCCGCGCTGCCCTGCCCTGCCCTTGTGGGGCTGCCCAGCCCGGGAGCCTGCCCTGCCCGGTGCTGCCCCGCACTGCCCGCGCTGCCCCGCACTGCCCTGCCCCGTGCTGCCCCGCACTGCCCGCACTGCGCTGCCCCGCGCTGCCCTGCCCTGCCCCGTGCTGCCCCGCACTGCCCTGCCCCATGCTGCCCCACACTGCCCACACTGCACTGCCCTGCGCTGCCCTGCCCTGCCCCGCGCTGCCCCACGCTGCCCTGCCCATGCTGCCCCACACTGCCCTGCCCATGCCCCGCACTGCCCTGCCCTGCCCCGCGCTGCCCCGTGCTGCCCTGCCCCGTGCTGCCCCACGCTGCCCTGCCCCATGCTGCCCCACACTGCCCTGCCCATGCCCCGCACTGCCCTGCCCTGCCCCGCGCTGCCCCGTGCTGCCCCGCATTGCACTGCCCTTCACTGCCCTGTCCTGCCCCATACTGCCCTGCCGTGCCCCGCGCTGCCCTGCCCCGCGCTGCCCTGTGCTGCCCCATGCTGCCCTGTCCTGCGCTGCCCTGCACTGCCCCGTGCTGGCACCAACTCCAGCCCCAGCAGGAGCAGCGGAGCACTACCAGGGTGGGTCACAGAGAAGGCCAGGGACAGAGAAAGGTTAGCCTCGGGGCACCATCGGAGATGGGCAGGGGCAGACAGAGGGCATAGCGGCCTGTCAGGCAGGAGCCACGGCCACCAGGACCCTGGAGAGCTCCCAGGAGCAGGCAGCAACCTTGTCCCCCTTCCAGCCCCACTGGGGTCCCCAAGAGAACCCCTACCACTCCAGCCCACCAGGGTGCACCCATCCAGCCCCTCTCCTCCCCACCCAGATGGTACCCCACCGTACCGCACCTCCAACTCAGCCCCAGGGACTGTGGGAGAATCTGCCTCCACCCCGTGGTCCTCACAGGAATGGGGTGGTAAGGAGTGGTGGCCAGAATGTTCTAAACAGGGGCCCAACAGCCCGGGATTCAGAGCACCTTGGCGGTGGTGGCCTGGCACTGGGTTCCACAGCAGGGCCGCAGAAGGTTCACGGTGCCAAGCGCCGGGCTCTAGGACCCTGTGACCTGCAGTGACCACTCCCTGGGCCTGGCAGAGCGCAGCGTGGGGAGGCTGCCCTGCCGCTAGCCCGGATGTCAGGGAAACGCTGCAGGCCCCACAGGTGTGCAGCAGGTGAGAGCCACCGTCCCGGGACGCAGGGGCAGGCCGGGGCACATGCAGCCCCCACGCACGCTCAGGAGTCCGCAGGGCGGGGCGGGGCAGGGAGACCGGCCACGGTCTGGGCCGCAGCGGCCTCCCCACTAACTAGCTGCAGACCCATGCGCAGGGCAGTAATAGTTCCCAGAAATGTCTATAAAAGTGTGTGTGTCATTTCCTGTGGCTCATTCTTGAGGCACGGGAGGCTTAGCCTAGCAGGCAAGGAAAAACAAAAAGAGGAGGGGGCTTCTACCTCCTGACGCCTGGGCTGGCTCCAGGGCTGCTGGGCAAAGCCTCCTCCTGAGCTCCACATGAGGCCTGGAAGGCAGGTCCCAGGCCCGGGGGTGGCTGCGCTGCAAGTATGCGCGTGTGCACCTGTGTGCCCATGCACACACGTGCAGACTGTGCACACTGCATGTCTGCATGGGTGCATACGTGTGTGTGTGTGTGTGTGTGTGTGTGTGTGTGTGTGTGTGTGTGTGTATCAGGTGGGAGCTGTCAGAAGGCCGGGCACTGTCTACATCTCTATAAGCCCCGCAATGCTTGCCCAAGTGGGAAAGCAAACACTCGGAACCACTGAGCTCAACCTGAGGCCAGATACCGTGTGTCCAGGGTGGGATTCCACCCATACCATGTCACTCCTGCACCAACAGAACGTGAGAACGCGAGTTGGCATTATCCCAGAGCGGGCCCAGCCGAAGCACCCACACAGACACCGGGTGCAGATAGACACAGGGTGGAGACACTGGATACAGACACTAGGTGCAGATAGAGATACTAAGTGCAGCCAGAGACACTGGGTTCAGACACTGCGTGCAGACAGACACTGGGTTCAGACACTGGGTTCAGACACTGGGTTCAGACACTGCGTGCAGACAGACACTGAGTTCAGACACTGGGTTCAGACACTGCGTGCAGACAGACACTGAGTTCAGACACTGGGTTCAGACACTGCGTGCAGACAGACACTGAGTTCAGACACTGGATTCAGACACTGCGTGCAGACAGACACTGAGTTCAGACACTGGGTTCAGACACTGCGTGCAGACAGACACTGAGTTCAGACACTGGGTTCAGACACTGCGTGCAGACAGACACTGAGTTCAGACACTGGGTTCAGACACTGCGTGCAGACAGACACTGAGTTCAGACACTGGGTTCAGACACTGCGTGCAGACAGACACTGGGTTCAGACACTGGGTTCAGACACTGCGTGCAGACAGACACTGGGTTCAGACACTGGGTTCAGACACTGCGTGCAGACAGACACTGCGTGCAGACAGACACTGGGTTCAGACACTGGGTTCAGACACTGCGTGCAGACAGACACTGCGTGCAGACAGACACTGAGTTCAGACACTGGGTTCAGACACTGCGTGCAGACAGACACTGAGTTCAGACACTGGGTTCAGACACTGGGTTCAGACACTGGGTTCAGACACTGCGTGCAGACAGACACTGGGTTCAGACACTGGGTTCAGACACTGCGTGCAGACAGACACTGCGTGCAGACAGACACTGGGTTCAGACACTGGGTTCAGACACTGCGTGCAGACAGACACTGAGTTCAGACACTGGGTTCAGACACTGGGTTCAGACACTGGGTTCAGACACTGGGTTCAGACACTGGGTTCAGACACTGCGTGCAGACACTGGGTTCAGACACTGCGTGCAGACACTGCGTGCAGACAGACACTGGGTTCAGACACTGCGTGCAGACAGACACTGGGTTCAGACACTGGGTTCAGACACTGGGTTCAGACACTGCGTGCAGACAGACACTGGGTTCAGACACTGGGTTCAGACACTGCGTGCAGACAGACACTGGGTTCAGACACTGCGTGCAGACAGACACTGAGTTCAGACACTGGGTGCAGACACTGGGAGCAGGCTGGGGCCTGGCCAGGTGCTCACAGCTCTGGTCGCCGTGGCCAGTGTGGGCTGAGATGCTGGCCGGAGCGTGCTGACTTCCTAACGCTGCTCCTCCGTGGCCTCTGGGCAGGCTAGGTGGGGCAGGGCCTCTCTGTGCTTTACCCCCAGCTGGGGGCAGGGAAGAGAAGCGGCCACGGCTCTGCCACCCCTCCCTGGCCCGGCCACCTCGAGGCAGTACTGTGTATGGGTCCCATCAGCTCCCACCAGCTCTTCAGGCCAACAGGAGTGGACAGCAGGACCTTGCCAAGGGAGGCCGAAACCTTCCCGGGCCCGACAGCAGCCACCGCCGCAGCCCCAGGGCACACACCCAGGCCTTCCCTCCCTCATGGGCCCACGGCCGCTCAGGGCTCCTGGTCGTGATGCCTGTCATCCCTGCCCAGCCCAAATGGGCTGAGGGGCACAGGGGGCTTGGCTGCAGGCTGCTGGAAGCCCCAGTGCCCCACCCTCCCGTCCAGCTCCCTTTGCCTCCCACTGCCAACACGTCAGGGTGTGGGTTCCCAGCATGCCTTGCTCCAGGCCGGTCGTAGGGCAGCTGGGACTGAACTCACTGGTCCACCTGGGCTCTGTGTCCTGAGATCTGCCTGGGGGCCCCCATCTCTGCCTGTGCAGCTGCAGCCCATACCTTACCCCCACCCCTGGACTCCAGGCACAGTGCTCTCAGAACAACCAGTGGGGTGAAGGAGTGAGAGTGGTTTTGGAGAGGCACTGACCCCTTCTCTGGGTCAGGCCCGGGCAGAGGCAGCTCCTGCCCTGGACAGTTTCTAAAGCACACCACAAGCGGCTGCCACGCACAGCAGGTAAAGGCTCCACGGGGGCCCGGGTACTGCGGTCAGCAGCCTCGAGCCGAGCGGCCGTCTGAGCCACACACATACACACGACCCACGTGACCCACACACCGGATCGCCAGAGGTGGCCACTCACCTTGGCCACAGTCCTCCCCCAGGTAGCCAGGCGGACACTGCCTCCGACACTCGCCACCCACAGGGTCACAGGCCACTCCCGGTGGGCAGGTGCACCTTTGCCGGCAGCCTGGCCCAAAGAAGCCTGGCTCACACTCTGCAGGGTGAGAAGGCGAGGGTGAGAGGAGCCCAGGACTGCCCGCCCCGCCCCACTCCACCCCTCCGCGACCCCTTCCCGGCCCTGGCTCACCCTCCTGGCACCGCCGGCCCCGGAAACCGGCCTTGCAGGAGCATCCGCCGTCCCTGGGGTCACAGGACTGGGTGTGGGCCCGCTCGCAGCTGCAGTCCTCCGAGCAGCCCGGCCCGAAGGCCCAGGGCGGACAGGCTGCACCACAGAGCCGTGAGGGGCCTGCCGGCCCGCAGCACCCGCCCCTCCCAGCCCTGGTTACTACGGCAACAGTGACGGACCCCTGAGGCTGTGCCCCCTTCCAGAACTTTCTGAGGGTCTCAGCATCACACTTGTGCCCATTTTATAACTGAGAACCAGGGTCTGCGAAGTTAAGGTTTCGCCCTGGACCACACCATTCCCACTCAGTCCTGACATTCCCCTCTCCAAACACTTCTCTGACAAATGCCCAAAGGAGGTCTGCCCTCCGCCGCCCCACCAGCCTCTTCCTTCCCTGTGCACCCCAGGGCTCACCCTTTGGGGGGGGCTGAGGACCAGACCGCGTTGCCAGGCCTCACTCCAAACCCCAAGCTGTGCCTAGGCCCCTGCCAGGCTCCCTGGGGAGGCTCGTCCAGCCGGTGTCTACGGCCCAGCCCCTCCAGGGACCAGGGCCAGGAGGCTCCCTGGCGGGGGGTGGGAAGGATGCCCCCGGAGCAGCACAGATCCCAAACTCCAACCCAGAACACTGCACGGGGCTCCCAGCACCGGAGAGTCTCAGACCCTCTGGCCCCGGGCCAGCTCACACACTTCAGGCAGCAGGACTTACCAAGGTGGCAGAAGCGGCCGTACAGCCCTGGGTCGCAGAGGCAGGCCCCGTAGAGGCGGTGGCACCGGCCCCGGTTGGCACAGTGGCACTTCTTGCGACAATGTTTCCCGTAGAAGCCCTTGGGGCAGCCTGAGGAGATGGGGGTGGCCTCAGGGAGAGTCCCCCGGCACAGGGGACGGGAGAAGCCCCACCCTGCGCGGAGCGATGCACCTCCCGACCGTCTGGCCAGCCTCTCCACGGTCCGCGGCAAGGGTGGGGGCCGGAGCACGCCGCTCAGCGTGCGCCTAAGGGCCAGCGGTCCCTCCCCCCCAGCCTGCGGCCTCCTGGACTCTGCTCCTCGGTGGGACTGAGCCTGACTCCCCCGCCTCACGGACGCATGAGCCCACTGGCCAGGTCCCAGCCCCAGGCTCGAGAGGCTCCAAGGCTAGCTTTGTGCTTTCCAGAATGTCTTCCCCTGCCCCATGTCCTTCTTCCTACCAAAGGGGTTGCAGTGGATGGGAGGTGGACCCAGCCCACCCCAGGATGACATCATCCCCTAGGATGACATCATCATAATAGGATACACTATCACCCCAGAATGATACCATCCCCAGGATGACATCATCACACCCAGATGACATCATCATAACTGTATGACATCATCATAACAGGATGACATTACCACCTCAGGATGACACCATCCCCCCCAGGATGACACATCATAACAAGATGACAGCATGTTCAGGGTGGCATCATCAGTCCAGGATGATGCCATTTTGCATTGTCCACGTGGGCCCAAATGTCCTCGAAGGACAGGCTGAGGGATCTGAGAGGAGGGGAAGTCACCGGGCACTGACCAGAACGAAGCAGTCATGAGCTGAGGTGCCCAGAGACTGAGAAACCCACACAGGGTCCCGCCAGGGCCCAGACCCTCCTGGACTCGCCTGGCCAGGTCTGTTGGGCCTTTGGGGAGTCTGGGAACCCTCCCACAGGACACCCCAGACCAGTCTCCAGGGAGCCACACGGATGTGGCAAAGCAGTGGCGGGCCGGTGTCTGCCAGGTGCCCTCGGTCCTCCCCAGAGCCTGTGGCGCTCCAGCCCTGCCAGGCAGGGGCTCTGGGCCTCCACAGACTCGCCAGGCTGACTGACAGAGGACAGCAGGCCATGTGAACAGCGGACCACCGAGAGGAGACAGAAAGTCCCGCACGGCTGCCCTTGGCACAGACCTCAAAATGCAGCAATGCCCCCTGGGAAAACGCCACTGGCTCTAGCTCCCACAGAAGGTTGTAACTACAGTGAGACAGGACATCCGCGTCACCCCGCACAGTCACCAACACCAGGGCTCGCTTCTGTGAGTCCCGCAGTGGTACATGAATGTTTCTGGGAACAGGAAGGGGGCTCCCCTCCTCCCCAGGAAGCCCAGTCCAAGCACACTGACCCCCAAGTCTCCACCTGCCGCAGCTGAGCCCCAGGGAATTAGCAACAAGGAACACTCGACATCTGTCCCTCTAAAGGCCTCCTCCGTCCCGGGCCCCGCAGAAGCCCTGGAAGCCGGTGGGCAGGAGCCCATGCAAAGCCCCCATTACTGGCCCTCCTCCCCACAAGGAGGCCGGGCAGGAGACCGGCCCCCCCCCCCCAGGGGCAGCCGCAGAGGCTCCCGAGGGGTCCCACGCACCATCCTCACAGCGGGCTCCGCCGACTCCCGGGGGGCAGCGGCAGGCCCCTGTCACAGGGCCACACGTCCCGCCGTTCTCACAGCCGCAGGCCGAGCTGCAGTTCTTCCCGAAGGTGCCGGGGGGGCAAGCTACGGGGGTGAGGAGAAGCACCAGGGTCACTGGTCAGTAGGGCTCTGAGCAGGGTCCCCGCCACACACGTTCCAAGGCCCACACGGGTTCAGACGCCACCGCCTGGAGCACACAACTGTGACTCCCAGACCCAGCCACACTCAGGGCGGACGAGACGTCACCATCCAACCCCGCACCCTCTCCCTCTGATCGCACGCACGCACCCCGGACCTCACAGCCATCACAGCCCGGCAATGCCCACAGCTGCCCAGTGCCGTCCCGGTGATGCCCACGGTGCCCACCGCTGTCCCTGGTGATGCCCACAGGTGCCCACCACTGTCCCCTGGTGATGCCCACGGTGCCCACCGCTGTCCCCAGTGGTGCCCACAGGCACCTATTGCTGTCCCCCCAGTGATGCCCACAGACACCTATTGCTGTCCCCCCAGTGATGCCCACGATGCCCACCACTGTCACCCCGGTGATGCCCACAGACACCCACCGCTGTCACCCCGGTGATGCCCACAGACACCCACCGCTGTCACCCCGGTGATGCCCACAGACACCCACCGCTGTCACCCCGGTGATGCCCACAGACACCCACCGCTGTCACCCCAGTGATGCCCACAGACACCCACCGCTGTCACCCCAGTGATGCCCACAGACACCCACCGCTGTCACCCCGGTGATGCCCACAGACACCCACCGCTGTCACCCCGGTGATGCCCACAGACACCCACCGCTGTCACCCCGGTGATGCCCACAGACACCCACCGCTGTCACCCCGGTGATGCCCACAGACACCCACCGCTGTCACCCCGGTGATGCCCACAGACACCCACCGCTGTCACCCCGGTGATGCCCACAGACACCCACCGCTGTCACCCCGGTGATGCCCACAGACACCCACCGCTGTCACCCCGGTGATGCCCACAGACACCCACCGCTGTCACCCCGGTGATGCCCACAGACACCCACCGCTGTCCCCTGGTGATGCCCACAGGCACCCACTGCTGTCCCCCCAGTGATGCCCACAATGCCCACCGCTGTCCCCTGGTGATGCCCGCGGTGCCCACCACTGTCCCCTGGAGATGCCCACAGGTGCCCACCACTGTCCCCTGGTGATGCCCACAGTGCTCACCGCTGTCCCCCCAGTGGTGCCCGTGGTGCCACTGGCCCTGTCTGGGGCTCACCCCCCCCCCCCCTCGCCCAGCACTGTCCTGCAGGGACTCACTCTCATTGCAGATGAGCCCGGTCCAGCCGTCCGGGCAGTCGCAGCCATCCAGGCCCGGGAGGCAGGTCCCTCCATTCCTGCAGTCAGCGCAGGTCAGGCTGCAGTCATGGCCGAAGGAGTCACCCAGGCAGACTGGAGACAGACAGGGAGAGGCGTCTCAGAGCCGGACACCAGCCTCAGACCAAGAAAGAGGACTAGAGGGCCAGCCCAGCCCAGAGGCCCCCGAAGGAGCCAGAGGTGGAGGCCAGGGAGAGCCTCCCTGGGAGCTGCGGGCCTCCTGAACCCCACGTGGACCTGCGCCCTCTGCAGGTCACTGCAGGACACCGTGGTCAGCGGCCTGCTGACCCTGAGGGCAGGAGGGCAGCACGGGCCCAAGCCCTCACCAAACTTCTCCAGGAGCCTGTGCTCTCCCCGGAGCTCCGCCTCCTCCTCCTCCGGCCCGTAGTCATCCTGGAAGAGCTGAGGTAGTTCATCTCGCAGCACCGCGATGTGGGGCAGAGGCCGCACGAAGGGCAGCTGGCCGTCCAGGTCCACCGTGGGCTCCTCCAGGGCTGGGGAGGACCACACAGGCGCCTTATGCCTGCCACCCACCGCTCTCCCAAGGAGAGTGGGTCATCTCTCATCTGATCAGGGGAGCTGGGCCACCCAGAACCCCCGGCCGGCATTTGTCTGGGAAGGGCTGTCTCATCGGCCCTGCTGCCCTACCACCTTAGCAAGAGCTGGCCTGGAGCGGGGGCGGCGCATGGCCGGACAGCACGCAGGACTGGGGGCAGGGAGGGGTGGCCGGGATGCTCACGGGTGCAGCCTCGGCGGTCCTCGTCCAGCCGGTAGCCGGCTTCGCAGAAGCACTGGAAGGAGCCGGCCAGGTTGGAGCAGTGATGCTCACAGCCTCCACGGCTGGAGGCGCATTCGTCCACATCTGCAGGCAAACAGGGCTCCTGGCGTCGGGAACGGGGGCCCTACCCGCCCTGGCCCTGCCCCCTGGACAGAGCTGAGGCACTCTGGCAATGCCAACCCACAGAACGGCGGTGTCTCAGGCGGCGCCAGCCCCCGCCGAAGGAGGCCGGACCGGAGATCCGCTCAAGAGCAGCCAGGAGGGCGGACCCCACCCCGTGAGAGCGGCCGGTGACCACAGGCCAGAGAGAGGGAGGAAGGCTGGCACTGCCCTTCTGTAGCAAGCAATGGGGCTTGGGGACAGGGACTGGCAGGCTGGGGGGCCAGCCTGGACCCGACGTCCTTCCCCGGCACTAGGTGCCACCGAGGGCAGGGACTCACCCTCACAGCTGCAGCCGTCGGTGCTGAGCCGGTAGCCGGCGTAGCAGCCGCACTCATACCCACCAGGGGTGTTGGCACACGCCTGCTGGCAGCACGGGGAATCCATACAGTCGTCGACATCTACGGGCACACACAGAGCCCACCTGTGCACCCCATCCACAATCTCCTGGGCACAGCCTGCACACACACTCACACACAACCACACCAGGATTATACAGAACAGGCCCAGGCAGCCAGGGTGGGATTGGCTTCCAAATGTGGCATCAGACCAGTCCCTGACCTGAGGTGAGCCCTGGGCTGGCGTGGGGCGGGCAGCCGGGAAGGAGCTGGTTCATACCGACCCGGGGTGAGCCCTGGGCTGGCGTGGGGCGGGCAGCTGGGAAGGAACTGGTTCATACCGATGCAGGTCTTCTGGTCCTCGTCCAACTCGTATCCGCGGGGGCAGGTGCAGAGTGGCCCCGTGCTGGTGTGGCTGCAGCCGTGCGAGCAGCCACCATTGCCAGCCTCACAGCTGTTCACGATCTCCATCTCAATCCCTGCAACAAAGCCAGACGGCGGGGACAGGGGACAGGGCACAGGGTTAGCTGGGGCCCCATCACCAGGGAAGGAAGGTGAAGATGGCACTCCGGGGCATTCTGGGAGCCCTCTGCCCATGGTCTGCTCACGGTAGCACTGCCGTCCATCGGCGCCCAGCTCGTAGCCCGCATGGCACACACACTTAAAGGATCCCTCAGTGTTGAGGCAGCCGTGGGCACACTGGGCCAGCCCCGTGGCACATTCGTCCACATCTGAAGGAAGAGAACAGGGGATAGGCTCAGGGGGCCCAGAGGAGCGCGGTGGCACCGGCACCTGCTGCTGACACCAGCTCGTGAGCATCAGCCTCCTGGCTGTGGCCGTGCGGCGCACACTCTCAGGACCGGATCCTGCCTGCCACCACTGCCCCGTGGGTTCCCCAGGGGAAAACTGGTCCCTGGGCGTCTGGGCGTGCTGGATCTTCCTGTGTGTGTGATGTTGAGCCAGCTGCAACCAGCTGTGCCCAGAGTGACAGGCTCGCCTGTCACACCCAGACGAGGTCTGGTGGTACAGTGTGTGGGGCCATCCCTGCCCTGTGGACAGCTGGCCATCCCGCAGGGTGCCTTGGGAGCTGACCACTGCTGCACAGGCTGCCAGTTAACATGTCAGACTCCCTCGGAAGTCACTGGACCCAAGGTCAGGTGCCCCCAAGTCTGCCCATCCTGGGGTCCACAGATACAAGGAAGAGCCGGGACACCCAGACACCCAGGCATAAAGCGAAGCACATTAAGTCACCGACTCTGATGATGACAGCCAGCGGGACATGGAAAGGCATCTGGAAACTGTGCCCAAGGAACTGGAGTCATGGATCAAGTGGTAGAGCACCAGACATGGGCAAAAAAAGACTGAGCAAGAGCACAAGTCCCGGGGCTGGGAAGGTGGGTCAGTGGTAGAGCGCTTGCCTTGCATGCATGAGGCCTGGGTTCGATTCCTTAGCACCACATAAACAGAAAAGGCTGGAAGTGGCGCTGTGGCTCGAGTGGTAGGGCGCTAGCCTTGAGCTGAAGAGCTGAGGGACAGTGCCCAGGCCCCACGACCAACCAAAAGAAAAAGAAAAAAAAGAAAGAAAAGAAAACATGTGGACTGGAGATATGGCTTAGTGGTAGAGTGTTTGCCTAGCATTCATGAGGCCTTGGGTTCGATTCCTCAGTGCTACATAAACAGAAAATGCTGGAAGTGGCACTGTGGCTCGAGTGGTAGAGCACTAGCCTTGAGCTGAAGAGCTGAGGGACAGTGCCCAGGCCCAGAGTTCAAGCCCTACAACTGACAAAAAAAAAAAAAAAAAAAACAAGTCCCTGAGTTCAAATCCAGCAAATAAACCAAAACAAAGATTAAATAGGCTGGGTACCAGTGCCTATAACTCCCAGTTTCTCGGGAGGTAGAGGGGTGGGGATCGTGGTTCAAGGCCAATCCAAGCCAAACATTCTCCAGACGCCCATCTCAACTGGCAGCCGGGCATTGCGCACCTATCATCCTACAAGTACCCAGGGAGTAGACATGGGGGAAAGTGAGTTCCTACCTCAAAAAAAAAAAAAAAAAACTGCAGCAAAAAGGGCTAGAGGCATGATCAAGTAGTGCAGCCCCTGCCTAGCAAGCCTGAAGCTCTGAGTTCAAACCCCAGTACTGCCAAAAACTAAAATAAAATGCTACACTGAGCAGTGTCCCTTATTCCTGGTGAAGCACGATTGGGGAGGTGGCTCACAGAGTGATCCCTACTACCCCCGAGGAAGGGGAAGACTGAGGACCATCCCAGCTCGCGCAGGCATGCTGGGTAGGTGCCTCTGTCCCCACACCCACAGAGCGGCGGGGGGAGACCCGGGGGCTGGGAGGAATGGAAGGATATCCTACCCTCGCAGGCCTTGCGGTCTGAGGCGAGCTGGTAGCCCGCATGGCACCCGCAGTGGGCAAGGCCCCGGCGTGCCTGGCACGTGTGCATGCAGCCGCCGTTCCCGTCTGCACACGGGCTTCTCCCTGCAGCAGACACAGAGGGATGGGAAGAGATCAGGGCAGGGTGGAAGGGGACCGAGTAACTTGAGACTCCTGTCCCCAGAGCCCGCCTAACCCCCAGTCTCCCATGCATCTCCCCATGTGGGGTGAGCAGCGGGGAGCATGCCCACAGCTCTGAGCTCCCCTGTTCCAGCCTGGGCAGGGGCTGGTCTCCCCATAGGTGGGAAGCTTCTGATACCCTCTGGATGGAAGACCCCACAGCAGGGCTCTGCTGAGGAGCTGCCAGCTGCTGAGCTACCCCTGCTCCCAGCTCAGGGCTGTCAGGGGCTCAGAGGACCCCACAGGACCAGCTGCTGAGGGCTTCCAGAGGGACACGGCCAGGCCGGGCCTGCCGCCCCAGAGTCCTCTCCTGGGGGCCAGGATACCAGAACCAACAGCAGTGTTGTGACCCCACACCTCTGTGAGCACCTACTTCTAGCCCTATGAGCCCCAATTCTGTGACATCTCCCTGTCCCCCCTTCCTCCCCCAGCCCACGGTCCCAGCCCTGTGAGTCTGCAGCATCCACTCACGGACACAGCGCCTGCCATCCTCCTGCAGCTGGAACTCCGGCCGGCACTGACAGCGGTGCCGCGTGGCTGTGAGCTGGACACACTGGTGCTGGCAGCCCCCATTGCCCAGGGTACAGGAGCTGATGGCTGGGGACACAGAGAGCCGGGTCAGCCCAGGAGGGAGGGCCGGCGGGGACAGGCAGGGCCCAGCCCGCAGGGGCCTTCAGAGACGCCCATCCACCCCTGGCCCCCGAGCGGGGCTTCAGGGGGAGGCACTGCTCTGTGGCCCGTCGGGCCCACAGCCTGACTTTGCTCTCTCTGCCACCGATGGGTCTGCAGGATGGCGGCCATCTTCTGTATCCTCCTGTCCCAGCCCGCCTGACATCTGGACACAGAGCCAAGGCGGCACACACCGCAGCACATCAAGGGCCACTGGGTAGGCAAGGTGAAGCCTCGGCCCCCCAGGAACAAGCCCCCGCCCCCTGGAAGGACGGCAGAGGGTGGCAGGGACCTCCCTCCAGGTTGGTCCTCAAGGCAGACGGCGTGGAGATGCTGTGGATGGCGTCTGTGGCCTGGCCGGCGCCACGCTTCACACCTGACCCCAGGATGCCCACTCTTCCCAATGGCCAAAGGACAGCACTCCGTGAGACCGCAGGCCAGGAACCAGCGCCCCAGCCCAAGTGTTTGGCGCCCTGCAGGCAGGGCACGACTCTACGGGAGCAAGGGAATGGGTGAGGGCCTGGATATCCTGTGGGTGGACTTGTGCCCATGCCCTGCGCTGGCCAGGGAGGCTGGGCTGGAAGTGGGACTGGGCAAGGCGCTGGTGGCAGGCTCCAGGCCAGCCACAGCCAGCTCCTCCTCCAGCCAGCCTGGATTTGGTTGCAATCAGGTATCTGGCAACCCTTCTGTGGTTAGAGGAAGCTGGCTCCAAGCTCAGGAGGGAAGCCGCAAGAATGTATTGCTGCCGGGCAGGGCAGAGCACCGCCGCGGGCCCGCGGGCCTGAGCCATTGTGGGCTGGAGCAGACCTGAGTCGTGGCACCGGAGCAGGCTGCGGGCTCTCCCCACAATGCCACCTTCCCGAGCACTGGCTTGGTGTGGGACTTGGGCTGCACATGGGTTGGGCTTGGGGCTGGCACCACAGACAGGCAGGCGCTCCGGGGCCACGGCGCCGGCGGCTGCACAAGGCACATGAGCTGCCTTGGAGCTCTGAGGAGGCCAGGCACACTGTCAGCCAAAGGCAAGGCTTCCTTCAAAGCAAGCTGGTTTAAAAACCACAGCCCTCACAAAACGGCCCTCTCCCCATGGGGAGGGGGGTCCCGGTGGGGGCCACGGCCGAGGGTCCACCCCACATCCTCAGAACAAAGCCAGAAGTTGGGGGTGGCAGTGGGGCTTCAGCACACTGAAGTGGGGGGAAGAACGGCAGCACCCTGAGCCACGCCCTGGGTCCAATTCTCTCCCAGATCAGAGAGCAGGAGCTGTGCTACCCACAGGCCCGGCTGGCTTCACCTGAGCTGGTTCGGCCCCGGTCTTTCTTCCATAGAAGAAAGGGGTGCGCGCAGCCTGCGCCGGCCTCGCGTTCCTAGGGGCTCTGTTTATTTGTGTTCACCACACCAACAGCATCCCTGCTCAGGACGCGTAATAGGAACCAGAAGCCCTTTCTGGCAGAGCCAGGCAGACAGCGCGGGGGACAGAGTCCGGGCAGGGAAGCAGGCTGGACAGGCACCTCATGAGGACGAGGGCCCGGGAGACCGTGGCAGGGCAGGAAGGAGTCAGGCGCCCCTCGTCCACAGCAGCGCCCAGGATCCCTCTCTGCCTGGCACCCGCAGAGCCCATCCTCCTGTCCTCCAGGCCACAGAGTTGTGATCTCCAGATGTTCCCAAGCTGTGCACCACCGGGAGCCGGGCCAGCACCACTCCATACATCCTGCGTGGATTCCCGGAAAGCTGAGCGAGGCAGATTTTCCACGGTGCTGGGATGTGCGGCTCTGGGAAGGGCCAGGCTCTGTGTGACAGGGCCCCAGGGATGATGATCGCTTCCTCTCGTCACTGAGATTCAGTCCACAGACCCCTGCCCAGGCCACAAGCCAAAGCCTCACACCTGGTTCTAGTTCTGCAAATCAGAACTCGGAGTTAAGCTCGGGCGCCTGACAGAAAGTGAGGGTCAGACTCCGAGCGGGAGAAGACCCCTCGGCCCCCCTCGGCAATCGGCACATACCCACACAGCTGGCTCCACAGTTGGGTGTGGTGGTTCACGCCTGTAATCCCGGCACTGGGGAGGCTGAGGACTGAGAGTTTCAGGCCAGCTTGGGCTACATGACTAGACGGGATCTCAAAAATAAATACATAAATCGGCTCCACGAGCCCGGCTCCGCTTTTACTGCTATTACACTGAAATGGAATTCGCGTAAAGGAAAAACCCTGCCCGAGGTCGGGGCAGGAAACCTCAGCACAATCCTGCTGGAGCCTCTAGCTTCCATCCAAGACCAGGGGCCTTCTCTGCCAGGGGCCTGCTCCAGTCCCTGCCCACGACCAGACACTCTGTGTAAAGGCTTATATCGCCAAAACGTGTGTGTGGAAGCCCTAGCCCCCAACGAGATGGGGTTCAAGTGGAATGGCCGAGGTGACAGGTAGACAAGGAGGGGGTGGTGAAGAGGGACCCAGTGAGTCTCCAAGGGGTCACAGGTGCCTGGAGAGCAGCGGCCCTGCCCCCAGTCACCGTGAGGGGGCCGCACAGATGAGGCCAACCTCCAACACCCTTACTGCCTGGACACCGCTCCTCACCCAGCCACAGCTCCAACCTGTCCTGCCTCACACGCCCCTGCCCGTGGAGGCCACGCGAGCATCACTAGCTTTTGTTTCTCTAGAGAACGTATGTGTTCCTGGTTTGCCATTTAGATGGTTCATCCGTCAGGCCCGTCAGATGCCGAGTTCCAGAGGTTAGGCAGCATCTGGGTGGTAGGCCCCCACTGAGGGAGAGACGGTGGAACTGTTAGGGGACAGACCTAACAGGTAGCAGTTAATATGCAGCCCATGATGGTGCTTTCTATTCCCATAGTGCTCCGGGGTCCTGACCAAATGCTCTTCTTCCCATAATGCTCCGGGTGCCCGCCAACCAATGGAAAGAGCTGGGACAGCCCTTGTACACGCCATCAAGCAATCAGCACAAAGCCGGGAGCTTCCCACGGTGAAAGGCCCTGGGAGCGGACGCCTCTGGACTCTTTGGGCCCCTCGCGGGGGAGTTTTGCTGCTTTCTTTCATGGCTTTCCTTTCCTTTCAAATAAACTTACTCTTTTACCTTAAACACGTCTCCCGCCTTTAACTTCTTTAATGGGTGGAGAAAACAATCCATCCCCCTAGACCGCACGACCACTACCTAAGCAGTGCCGTCCATCATCCGTGAGAGACGCTATTTCAGCCCCAAGGTGAGGCAACCTCCTGCAGCTCCGCACACCCTTCCCCAGCTCACCTCAACTAACTCCCGTGGCGCACCATCTCCCTGCACTCCTGGCAGAGCCACTGTCAGTCCCATGAGCTCCCTTCCCAAAGCTTAACACGCTCCTTCCCTCTCTATAACTTAGCAGGCCTCTTGCCTAGGCAACACTAGGCCCATGTAGTAAGGGCAGTAAATAATCAACTTCCAACCCCTCTACCTTGGGATGGCACTCCTCTGGGGCAGCTACCACCATCTAAGGCAGCAAGAGCCCCTTAGAGTGACCTTCAGGTCTGGGCAGCTGCAGGGCCCCTTATCTACTACTTGGACAGCAGCCATCAATCCTAGTCCGCCATGATGAGGCCCCTGACCCGCACATCCACACCAGGGTCTCGGCCTCCTAGCCCCTTCCAGCCCCTCCTAGACCTCCTAGGCTATATAGGTCACCCCAGACAATAGCCGGGGCTTCCTCTCACTTCTCCCTTGTGAGAAGGGGTCTTGCCCTTCCCTTTACTGGCAATAAACCTTTTCTTTGTTCTTTGTACCTGGATGTCTGCATGGTTTTCTGGCAAAGTCTAACAGACTCTAACAGCCACCCTGGTCTTCCTGGCTGGGCTTCGTTACCAGCCCAGGGTATGTGGTTTGTGCCCTTGGCCTCCCTGGGTTGGGGTGAGAGCCTCCCCGCTCTGCCTTGGCCTGCTCACGGCCATGGGGCCGGCCGCTCCTCTTCCCACCTCTCCCCGCCGCGCTCAGCTCAGACAGGGCCTTGCGGGCTGCGCGCAAACCCTGTGTGCAATTTCACGGGGGTTCGGAGGCTGGGAGGCTTGGGGAAGCCACATCTGTGGCTGCTCAGGGATGAGACTGGCAGTCTGCACATTTCAGCTGCCTGTGGCTTTGGCCCGGGCCTCAAGTCACTGCCAGCAGCGGCCTGCAGGGCCCAAGCAGCCTCCTCTCTGACAAGAACCGAGGGGGTAAGCCGGGGGCCTGGGCAGCCCCCCACTGCCCCGATGAGTCGATTCAGGCCCGAGTCTGCCCAAGGCCACACGCTGCCACAGGCACACCCCTGCAGAGCCAGGTGGAGAGCAGGGCACAGGTGTGGACAGCAGAGCTCACCCTGAGCACAGCCCTCCCAAGGCCAGTAGAAATGAGACCAGGAGACTAGAAAGCCACCTCTGTTCTAGAGCCTGCTCGGCGCTCTGCACCTGGAGGGGCTCTGCAGGGCGAGCCAGGGACGGCCTCGGCCCTTCAGGTTGGCCCCACGTGTGCTACTCAGGGACCTGGGGAAAGAGCCGCGTCCGCGTGCGGCGTCCGCAGGTCAGACTGAGGACCACCAGGCAGGCAGGTGCCCACATGCAGACGGAGGGCTCCATGCACCAAGCAGTAAGGGGCCCAGGGACTGTTTTGTTCTCTGCTGCTCTGCAAGATGTCACAGAAAAGTAGGACTGACATGCCTAGCCGCTCATCCAAACCGCGGCTCGGAGCAGGCCCACTTTCCATAGTTGGAAAAGGAACTGGCTCCGGCCCCTGCCCCTGTGGGCAGGAAGGTAGACCAGCCGTCAGGCCTCCCTGCCCCCCTTCCCAGCCCAGAAAGAGGAGGGGCACCCTCCCCCCAGGGATCCCCAGCAATGCCTCCTCCGAGAACCCCACATGGGGAGCTACTTCCCTTAGGGCAGCGGCCAGGGAGGGGCCAGACGGCAAAGTCCTTCTTAGGAATTTGCATTTTTAAGAATGGAAACAGAAACCGCTCTGGGTTTTATTTCCACAAGACCGTGGGGAAGGGAGGCCGCGTGGTGCGCGCCCATTTCCTGTTCTCCCTCTCTATCCCCCCATTTGGAAGTGAAGTCAAGTGTGTTTGCAGGCTGTCTTCCGGCACTGCCGCCGCCTCTGGGGTCTTCCCAGGACCCTCAGGGGGGCAGCACCCAGAGACCGAGAGCTGCCAGCCAGTGCTGCCATGTATGGGTAATCCCCCCAGTAATTCTCACTCTGAGCTGCTGAGGCCCACAGGAAAGCAGCACCCAGTGGAGACAGGTGACACACCACACCCAGACATGGCTAGGAATTCCAGACACACAGAATCCACCGCCGACAGCCAGATGCCTACACAGCCAAGAGGTGTCTGCAGGGGTCAAACCTCTGGGGAGGTGTGGGAAGGGGGCTGGGAAGGTGCCCAGGCCGGGCCAGCCCACCGGAGAACAGAGCTCCCAGGAAAGGAAGGTGTTTCCCAGCTAGACTCAGCCAGAGGCCATGGGGGAAGGGGAGGCAGGCAGGGAGGAGGTGGGGGGTCATGTGTTCTAGAAGGTTCCATATAATAACTCCTTGCTGGGAGTTGCAGTCAAGAGAAACAGTCCAAGGTCTCAGTGTCCAGCCAAAGTCCAGTGAGTCCCAGCCGGGCCCTCGGACAGGAGAGGCGGGAAGTCGGCACAAGCATGAGGGAAGCTCTGATGCCCTCCCAAACGGGTCCCTGGTGTGAAGGGCCTGCTGGGGGAGCTGGGCACCCCTGCAGGCCCCGCCACGCTGTGCCGGTCACATCTGGGGCCTGATGCCTGACCTGCAAATGCCCTTTACAATGAACTCCTGCCACAGATACAGACGTCTGAGCCCTGAGCACAGAATCCTAGCATCTCCGGCTCCGGCAGGGGCAGAGAACAGAGGCCCAGCGGAGGGGCACCCACCTGGGTATCCTGAGGCCAGCCGCCACTAGTCCCTCCAGCCCTAACACATGGGCTGCACAGAGAAAGACCGCCTGGCCATCCAGGCAGGGACCAAACGTCCCAGGACCACTGGCTGGGACGGCCCGGCCACGGGGGTACTGCTGGCCCTAAAGAACATCCTAGCCATCCACGCCTGAATCTTCGTCTTTGATCCTTTGGCCGGCATCTCATTGAAGGCCCTCATTAGCAGAGGTGGTGGAGACAAAAATGGAGTGAGTGTCCCAGCCCTGGGGACAGCAGAAAACCAGCCGGCAGCAATGGGACTTCTGCCTACCAGCCCCAAGTCACCCTCCTCCACAAAGCACCCTCCCTGAGAGCGGTGGGGGGGGGGGGGGGAATGTGCCTCTGTCCACTTCTCCCGGGGCACTGGCCACAGGCTCCCAAAAGCCCCAGCAGCCAGCCAGCTGGGGTCCGCCTGGCCTTAGCTCTCCTGAGACGCAGCACATTCCTGCATCTGCTTTGACTTTCCCACCCAGGGCAGCTGCCTGGCTCCTGGGAACAGCGGCCTGGACATGTGTGTGCAGAGTGCTCCCCCCCTTCCCTCCCCCGACCCCCAGCCCAGGCCGGCAGGCTGCCACCCACATGGCAGCCAAGGAGGAAGGCCGCTCAGAGCCAGCTCGGGCTCTCTCTGGATCTCCACAGTGGAAAGAAGGGGTGCCGACATCCTCGCAGTATCCAAGAGAACCACACGGAGGCCAGAGGCAAGGGTCAGTCTGTCTTGGTCCAGAGCTGGCAGAAGCCAGCTGCTCACCCCTCGTTGGCTGCAGCCTTTCTCTCTGGACCTCCTGTTAACCCTCCCAAGCAGGCCGTGTCCTCATGTCTCCACTGAGGTCATCCCCCGCAGCAGAGACCCAGCAGGGGATCTGAGGGCTAGGGTCCACCTGCCCCGGCCTGCATCCTCAGACTCCCGAGGCCCAGCTCTGCAGGGGCCATGAATGGCCTTCTGCTGCCTGGCCCCCCTGTCATCCAAGGGTGGCCGGAGTCCCCCTTGAGCCTTGGAGGCAGCACAGCCACCAGGGATTCACACCGATGATCCCTGCAGATGGCCAGGCCCAGCCAGACTCCATGTGGCTGCAACCTAGACCACGGGGACCCGGCTAACTCAGCACCTGGAGACCTGCTTACTCATCTGCCCGAGCCTCAGCCTCCACCTGTGGGCTGTGGGATGCCCAGAGGCAGGGTGTAGCCGGGACTCAGCAGCCCCTCCCCCTCCTTCCCCTCCCCCTCCTCCCACGCCCAGGCTAGAGCCCTGATGATGAACACTGAGGCCCCTGAGTCAGCCCCAATGCCAGCCTGGTCAGGACTCACCCGTGAGGGCCAAGACTGGGCACAGCGCCCTAGAGTGTGGGGCACGGCAGAGGCCCACAGACCCGGACTGGGGCCCAGGAGACTCACCCAGACAGGTCCTGCCATCGGTGTGGAGCCGGAAGCCAGGCTTGCACTCACAGAGGTAGGAGCCGGGGGTGTTCACACACCTGTGCTGGCAACCGCCGTTGTGCGAGCGACACTCGTCCACATCTGGTGGGAGGGGGCGGGGTTACCAGTGGAACAGCCATCGGACACAGACCCTGTCTCACTGAGCTGAAGGAGCTCAGGCCCAAGACCTCCTTCTTCTCGGGCCTGTAACTCTTGCCACCCCCAGCCCACACTCCCAGAGCCAGGGTAGACTGAGGCAGCCAGGCCCAGCCTTCCCTAAGAGGGCATGGGGGGCAGGGGAGATCTGCCACCCAGGTGTCAGTCAGAGTGTGGGAGCAGGCTCACGAGGAGGCCCCCCCCCACAGGACCTCAAGGCCAAGCATGGAACAGAGCCACCTATGGAAGCCATTGTGGGGCAGGACTGGCCGCCCTGTCCAGGGGTTCTGAGCCCAGAAGGAAAACATGGGGACTCTTGAAATGACACACGCCCAGGCAATGGAGAGAACGAGATGGGGGGAGGTGGGGGGGGGGTTGCTGGCCTGAACAGTGTTCCCTCAGACTCATGTCTACTGGAACCTCAGAACGTGACTTTGTCTGCAAACGGCCTTTGTGGGTAAACCAGGATGGAGATGAGATCATTCTGTGAGCAGTGAGCCCCAAATCCCAGGACTAGGGTCCTATGCGGAGAAGGCTGCGTGCCAATGAAACAAAAGTGGAGTGCGGTGTCCCCAAGCTACGAATGGAGGGGGCCAGCTGAGGGGAGGCTGTCAGCCTTCCCTCCAGGAGAGGCGCTGGACAGGCCTTCCCCGGCAGGCTCCAGGAGAGGCGCTGTCAGCCTTCCCCTGCAGGCTCCAGGAGAGGCGCTGTCAGCCTTCCCTCCAGGAGAGACGCTGGACAGGCCTTCCCCGGCAGGCTCCAGGAGAGGCGCTGTCAGGCCTTCCCCGGCAGGCTCCAGGAGAGGCGCTGTCAGCCTTCCCTCCAGGAGAGACGCTGGACAGGCCTTCCCCGGCAGGCTCCAGGAGAGGCGCTGGTCAGGCCTTCCTCTGCAGGCTCCAGGAGAGGCGCTGGACAGGCCTTCCCCTGCAGGCTCCAGGAGAGACACTGGTCAGGCCTTCCCTCCAGGAGAGGCGCTGGACAGGCCTTCCCCGGCAGGCTCCAGGAGAGACGCTGGACAGGCCTTCCCCGGCAGGCTCCAGGAGAGGCGCTGTCAGGCCTTCCCCTGCAGGCTCCAGGAGAGGCGCTGTCAGGCCTTCCCCGGCAGGCTCCAGGAGAGGCGCTGGACAGGCCTTCCCTCCAGGAGAGACGCTGGACAGGCCTTCCCCTGCAGGCTCCAGGAGAGCGCTGGTCAGGCCTTCCTCTGCAGGCTCCAGGAGAGGCGCTGGACAGGCCTTCCCCTGCAGGCTCCAGGAGAGACACTGGTCAGGCCTTCCCTCCAGGAGAGGCGCTGGACAGGCCTTCCCCTGCAGGCTCCAGGAGAGCGCTGGTCAGGCCTTCCTCTGCAGGCTCCAGGAGAGGCGCTGGACAGGCCTTCCCCTGCAGGCTCCAGGAGAGACACTGGTCAGGCCTTCCCCGGCAGGCTCCAGGAGAGGCGCTGGTCAGGCCTTCCCCTGCAGGCTCCAGGAGAGACGCTGGACAGGCCTTCCCCTGCAGGCTCCAGGAGAGACGCTGGTCAGGCCTTCCCCGGCAGGCTCCAGGAGAGACGCTGGACAGGCCTTCCCCGGCAGGCTCCAGGAGAGGCGCTGGACAGGCCTTCCTCTGCAGGCTCCAGGAGAGACACTGTCAGGCCTTCCTCTGCAGGCTCCAGGAGAGACACTGTCAGGCCTTCCCCTGCAGGCTCCAGGAGAGGCGCTGGACAGGCCTTCCCCGGCAGGCTCCAGGAGAGACGCTGGACAGGCCTTCCCCTGCAAGCTCCAGAGAAGAGGCCTGCACACCTTGAGCTCAGAATCCTGGTCTCCAAGAGGAAGGGAGAAACTTCCCTGTTCAGAAGTGGAGGTGTGGCTCAAGTCGTAGGTTGCCAGCCTTGAGTGAAAAAACGAAGCAAGAGTGTGAGGTCCTGAATTCAAGCCCCAGTATGGGCACAAGAGAGGAAGTGCAGGAGGGAAGGAGAAAGGGGAAGAAAGGAAGGAAGAAAGGAAGGGAGGAAGGGAGGAAGGGAGGGAGGGAGAGAGGGAGAGAGGGAAGGAGGGAGGGGAAGGGAAGGGAGGACACTTCCCTGCTGGTTTAAGCCATCTGCTGTGGTTTGCTCAGGGCAGCTCCAGGACAAGTGAGACCCTCCCTTCCCAGGGCTCCGGGTGCCAAACAGGAAGGGTGGCACTGCCACCTCTCTGGGACAGGAGCTCTGGACCTCGCACCCCTTGGCCTTCCCACCCTGCCTCTGGCCAAGTGCCTGAGGGGAAGCAGGTCTGAAACACGGCTTGTAGACCCAGGGAAGCGCAGGAAAGGAGGGGCAGGAGGAAGGGTTGACCCTGACCTCCTGGCCTGGGGGGGGGGGGGGGGCAGACTCTCTGCCCACAGCTGGGTAGGCAGTCAGAGGCCAGGGGGAGCCCCAGGCCATGACTCTTGCAGGAGTTTCCCTCAGCACCAGGGCCCAGGCCCCAGGGGAAGCGGCAGGGTGTAAACCCGAGGCCCGGGAAGAGCCTTGCCCGGGGCCCTGCGCCCAGATCCCACCCTGGAATGTCAGACGTGCAGGGGCTCGGGGTGCCTTGGCCTCTCCCTGCTCTCTAGGCCCACGTCTGCCACGCTGCGGGGCAGGGATGGACACCTGTGTGTGGCTCCAGGCGAAGCCTCTATCAGCACCAGACACCCACCGCAGGGCGGTGAGACACCGCAGGGAACCCCGTCCCCCAGGAGAGCTCCGCCCCCTCTGTGGCCTGGGGCTCAGGCACGGCAAAGGCACTGAAGTACCAGGGGGCCCCTGAGCACGTGGAGCAACTCCAGTGACTGGCCAGGAGCCACTGACAGGCAGGGAGGAGGACACCACTTGGGCATAGGCAGAGGTGAGGGCCACGTCGGGGCACCGGAGTCCACACCCAGCACGCAGGCCCACCTTTATCAGCCAGGCCTACTGTCCCAGGCCAGAGGATTGGGGCAGGCAGCCGAGGGTTGCACCCAGCAGAAGGCAGATGCGCAATGCTCTGCCAAGGTGCCTTGAGCAAAGGGGCCACAGCAGCTCTGACTCCTGGCAGACCGCCTCCCAGCAAGCCAGGGCCTGGTCGCCCCTCAGGGGGGACTGACACGCGGACCCCAACTTCTTACACCCAACACTGCTGTATAGAGGTTGGGTGCCTGCTCAGCATGGTAGCATCTGCGATGGGATGCACACAGGGGTAACAGAAGCACTGGCATGGTTTTCAGTACCCACCCCCATTTGCTGTGTGCCAGAGGAAGTGTCTAGACCTACTGGGTGGGTTCAAGGCTGAACCCTTCACCCCAAGAACCCAGTCCTGTCTATTGGCCAGGTGCCCTCCCGCTGGGGTCCCTCCAGCCCCGAGAGCCTTTGTAGACGTGTTTGAAAGCACCTGAGCAGCCCTGGCTGCCCCGTCCCACAGGGAGCCCCGGCAGCGCCAAGGACCCTGGAAGGGCTGGGCACGCAACCAGGGCTTTGACAGCGACCCGAGGAGACGTGGGACAGCGCGGCTGACAAAAAGCACCCCAAGGATGTCTGTGTGCGTCTTCCCAGAGCGTTGCTTAGCAGAGGAGACCTTACAAAAAAGATTGAGTTGGGGGACTGTCCTGGATTATCCAGCTGTGCCTTGCAAGGGGAGACAGAAGATCCTCCTCAGGGTCAGAGTCAGGGACGTGAGCATGAAGCAGAGGTTGGAGCCGCAAGATGCGGAGAGGCCGGCTTGGACGGAAGAGGAGGCAGACAGCCCAGGAATGCAGGCGGCCTCCCATGCTGGAGTGGCACAGGAAGCTTCTCCCCGGAGCCTCCCGAGGGCAGACCCTGACCTCCAGGGCTGTCCAGGGTAATAAGTCTGCCTTTAGGGCAGTGTGCAACAGCAGCCAGACACAAATGCAGCCCACAGGGCTGTTTGTCTTGGAGTCTTCTCCGGACTCAGCAAATTACAAGTCCTGAAGGCCCAGGCCATAGGACAGCAGACCCCCACTTCCCAGCCGGGCTCCTGGCCCAGCTTAGAGTCCCCTGTGCCCACCAGGAGGCCCACAGCCGCTGCCCGCCCCTCCCAACACGTCTGGAAGCTGGGTTCCCAGGTCCACCTGCCCTGGGTTCGTTCCCAGGACCACTGTCCCCAAACCTGCAGTGAGCCCTCCCCACACACAGAGCTGACCCGGCTAAGCATGGGCAACTCCAGCGGCAATGCCCTCCCGCCGCCACAAGGGGGCCTGAGCCCCAGGCCGAGCGGGCACCCCAGGGCGGGCTGAGTGAGGGATAAGGGCCACCCCTTCTTTGCTTTCCAAGAGCTGGTCTTCATTTCCGGGTAAACACCTGGTAGGGGGCAAACCCACTCCAGCCCTAGCCCCTCAGGTACAGCCTGGGGCACCCGGGAGAGGCTGTGTGGCTGGGAGCAAAGTGCTGGCAGGGCCGTCTTAAGGAACAGCCAGGCCAGGGATTTGCAGGGATGCCCCAGGCTCCCGATCTCCCCTCAGCTGCGCCTGGAGACCACCGGCAGGCGGAGGACGGGAGCAGCAGCGGCACACGCTGGCCCTGTCAGCCCTGTGCCAACCCTGGCCGGGTCTTCCGGGAGCCCTGCATCTCCCAAGTGGGTGCCACTCAGGAGGCTGGGGCCGCCTCCACCCTCACCCACTGCCAGCACGTACAGCCAGACGGACAGGGGGCCCGGCCCACAGCCAACGCTGCCGCTGCGGAAACCACCCCAAAGGCCCCTTGAAGAATGCCCAGGTTCTGGAAATCCGGAGACCCCTGGACACTGGCCAGCAAGCTCCGCTCTGCTGGCACCTAGTGGGCTCCGCCCTGCCCCCCCCACCCCAGGAAGCCCCCACACCACGCCAGGGCCCTTCCCTCCCAGGGCCCGCCCCTCCCGGTCCTTCTGAAGGCCTTGGGCGGGCAGGACAAGGCGGCCCAGCCCACTGACCTCCATGCGCACAGCCTTCAGTGTCCCCCCTGATGCGGTGCCATACCAGCCTGGTGTCAGCAGAAGGCTGTTCCGGGTTGGAGGGGATCTGGGTCCAGGTGGTGCAGTGACCACACCAGGAGAGGCAGCTATCCTCCAGGCATGAGGGATATTATCCCCTGGGGACAGCTCAGGGGACCCCCCCCCCGGGGTTCAGGGGTGACTCAATGGGAACCAAAGACACCACCCCCTCCTCACATTCCTGAGGGTCCCCAGCTCCAGGCAGCCTCGTGGAGGGGGGCTAGCCCAGTGCTGGCACCAGATGCCAGCAGCAGAGGGACAGGGTGGACCCAGGACACAATGGAGGCCCCTGCACCCCGAAGCTACAGGAGCCCCGAGTCCAGGGCCTCTCAGGAACCCAGTGGCCAGGTCCATGGAGGCTGGTGGTGAGCAGGCAGGAAGGACAGCCACACCCCCACACGTGATCCCAAAGGGCCAAGCCTCTTGGGACCCAGGAGAGGGGCTCCAGCTTCAGAAACCCCTGGGCCAACTCCAGCCTGACCCGTGACCTGACCCCAAGCTGCTGGCACAGAAGACAGGGGACATCCCTGAGACTGGAGCAGAAAGATACAGGCACATGCACACACATATACATACATGCATGTATGCACATGCACGCACACAGGCGTACACAACCTTCCTAAGATCAACACATTGCAGCCAGCCCCGGAGGGACGATGTCTGCTCTGTCCCAGAGCTGGGGGCTGCGTGCCTGGCGCTGTGCAGAGTCTGCTCCCTCCAGTCCCTGGCTGTCAAGCGGCCTGGCACAAACTTTGCAAAAAGGAAACAAAGGGAAATCTGTTGGGGAGGGAGCGCCCTGGGGCCCGCCCGCCCCTGCTCACCCAGAGCCCACCTGGCCTCTGGTCACCGGTGCTCACGGAGTAGCCAGCCTGGCCCAGGTGGCACGGGTAGCAGTTTCTCCACAGGTAGCGGTAGTGTGTGCCCGCGACGCTCACCAGGTTCCCCAGGAACCCCAGCCACCAGAGGGCAGCCAGCCAGCCGCGGCCCCAGGACACCTCCATGCCTGGTCTGCAGATCCGTGGGGCAGCTGCAGCAGACGGAGCTCAGACACCAGTGCTCAGCTTGGTATTCCCAGCCCAGCCCAGCCACAAGATCAGCTCAGCTCCCTCGGAGCCGCTGGGCCCCTTTTATGTTCTCAGCTTTCCCTCCGCCCCCTGCAGGTAAAGGCCAAATCCTCAGACGCCCCGCCTCTGGCCCCGCCCCGCTGCCCCCAGGGGGCTGAGCTGGTCCGCCAAAGCCCCGCCCCGCGCATTCCAGCGCACAGGCTCACCACCGACCCAGATCCATCCAGACAGACTGAGATCCACTCAAAAGCCCAGGCAACCCTCCCGCGTACACACACACACACACGTGTGCACAAACAGACCCACGGGTGCAACCACCCACTCAGGGCGCAGACAGATGCACAGCCTCCCACAGCCAGAGGCGCGCACAGACACACTGGCGCGTGCAACATCTGCACTGACACACATGCACAAACACGAGCTCCCCCGCCAACACAGAAGAGAAACCAAAGCAGAGACGCTATCCTGGCCAGGCGGGGAGGCCCTGCAGGGGAGGCTTGGGGGAAGACGTGGGCAGCTTGGCATGTGAGAGGCCACAGCACGGAGTGGGAAGCCCGAAGGCCCTGGGTCCCCCCCACCCCTGCCGGCACTACCCACCCTGTGCTGTACCTGGCCTCTGCAAGAGGCCGCCTGAGAGCATGCCGGACAGGGCTGGAGAGCAGGGAGGACTTGTCAGCCAAGGCAGGATCGGGGCTGCAGGGGTTTGGCAAGGGCACAGCCTACCGTGCATACGGTCACACACACATCTCCATGCACACCTAAAGTATGGTGTGTGCGGAGGAGGTTTGTGAAGTCCCAATTCCTTTGAACAACAACTAATCTGTGTTTACCAAGGGGAATATCAGGAAGGTGAAATGTGTTTTGGAGAGGGAGGGAGGGAGGGAGGGAGGGAGGGAGGGAGGGAGGGAGGGAGGGAGGGAGGGAGGGAGTTCCAAGAGGGGCAGAGGAATGGAGAGTTCAGGAAGGGTAGGTGATTGGAGTCGTGATATTCACTGCAGAAGTGTAAAGATGGAACCAGGGAACTGGAAGGGAGGGTTGGTGTTGGGAGAGATGGGGGAGAGCAATGGATCAAGAGATAGGAGCACACAAATCCATACAATCTCACGGCAGGCAACAGGGAAAGCAGCCTTTGGGGGGGCAGGGGCTGTGCCCCTGGGAAAGCCCACACTTAGCCATCGCAGCTTGGCTTGCAGGATTCCAGCTTGGGAAGGAGACCCCTGAGACCTCCACCCCCTCTCAACTCCCTCCTCCACTTCCACTGGGGGGCGCCACCTTCCCTCCCTCTTCCCAAGGCCGTACAAGGTACGAGAGCGGTGCCCAGAAAGCTGGGGTGCCGGGCGGAGGGCAGGGTAACCCACAGCAACGATCTGTCTCAGGGACCAACCTGGTGTTGGCTGAAGGCACCCTGGGCACTAGGCTGACCACTGGGAGGGAGGGGACATGGAGGGGACAAATGCCTGCCCACAACTGTTCTGGGAAGTTTCCACCATGTGTCCCCAAAAGCAGCAACAACAATGTCCCAGAAGCACACACTGTCCCCTGAAAAGTGGAGGCTGTCTCCCCTCGTAAGACTCTAGAAGGGCAGTGGGCAGAGGGCACGTGACAGGGGGCCACTTCGGCCACACAGGCCAGGAGGATGGACCTGTGCTGCCAGGTCACATACCACCTAGTGTGGGACGGTACCCAACGGGCACCGGTGAATGGTGGAGAATGAGACCCACAGCCAGAGCTGACCAGTGCCCAGTGAATGCTGATGCCAGGCTCTAAGACACACCGGCCTCTTGCCATGACCCCATCTCGGAGGTATGAATGCAGAGTCTGAGACATCTTCAGGTACTATCTTTAAGACAACGGCTCAAGAGAACTCCTAGCTCCAGCAACTCCAGAGAGACCCTGCCCCCAGATGCCCGCTCACCAGGAGATGTGGCAGAGGGCCGCCTCTGATGGCCAGTGTAGTCTTGACACTTGGGCAGAGAGAGGCAGCCTCACCCAGGCCCTGATCATCCACCTGCCCACCTGCTCTCCAGAGCCCGGCCAGGCCCAGCAGCACCCTGTAGTGCACACATGCCTTCCTGGGGCCTGCGTGCCGGGCCAGCCCTTTGTCCTGTCTTTCCCTAGTGGTGCACTCCTATTGGACATCAGGCCCATGGCTGTGGGGTCTGGACGCCGTTGGGGAAATGCCTTCCTGATGCTGAGACACAGCTGGGCGCCTCTGCCCGCCGGAATGTCTGTGTCAGCAGAAGGGGCCGTCCCCCCACCCGGCCCGGGCGGCCAGCGGGCTAGTACAGGGGCTCAGAGCTAGCCTCGCCCCTGCGGAGCCCCTGGCTCGGGACTGCGGAGCGGAACTGCCCTTTTCTGGAGTCAGTGGGCGCTGGGAGAGCGGAACAAGGCCTAGCTGACCGCTGCTCTGCAGGACTGCCCCTCAGTGTCCCCCTCAAACATCTCCACGCAGCCCTCTCTGAAGCCCTACTCCTAGCCCAGCCCACAGGCACCGGGACACGGGCTGCTGACTCTTCAAAGGGCCAGCAGTGCCAGGCTGCCCAGGCTGAACACACAATAGCACTGGGCATGGGGTGGCTACAGAGGAGCGCATGAGACCCGTGTGCATTTCTGTCTCACACCTCCCCTCTCAGGCGCCTAGGGGCCTGGTGGGGAATCCGCCGGAGGACCCAGGAGGCTCCTGTCCACACCACTCATGCGGCCC
The DNA here is from genome assembly GCF_019054845.1 of Dipodomys spectabilis. Lineage (NCBI taxonomy): Eukaryota > Metazoa > Chordata > Mammalia > Rodentia > Heteromyidae > Dipodomys > Dipodomys spectabilis. Next base: position 1,361,434 of record NW_024870976.1, on the reverse strand, counting down.
ACCTGACGGTGCCCCCACAGGGCCAGGCCCTGACCAGAACCTCTCATCTGGCACCTGGTGAGAACAAAGTCCACTGAAGACTGTCGGGTGGAGGTATGCGAGCAACAGCCAAGATCCCTGAGGGGCTAACGTGCCCCTGGTGCATGCCCCGGGCACACAGGGAGGTGTGCCCAGGTGCCTGCCATGTGGGGCCAGGCTGGGCCTAAGTGACCTTAGACCAAGTTGAGGTTGGCTGGGAGCTGGTGGCCCACGCCTGTAACCCTAGCTACTCAGGAGGCTGAGATCTGACCATCATGGTCCAAAGCCAGCCTGGGCAGGAAAGCCCATGAGATTCTTATTTTCAGTTAACCAGAAAAAGTGGAAATGTGGGCCAGGCGACAGTGGCTCACGCCTATAATCCTAGCTACTCAGGAGGCTGAGATCTGAGGATTGCTGTTCAAAGCCAGCCTGGAGGAAGGAACGTCCAGGAGACTCATCTCCAGTGAACCATCAGAAAACCAGAAGTGGCGCTGTGGCTCAAGATAGTAGAGTGCTAGCCTTGAGCAAAAAAAAGCTCAGGCACAGCACCCAGGTCCTAAGTTCAAGCCCCACAATCAACAACAACAAAAAGTAAACAACGAGATGTACAAGTCGTTATGTGGAAAACAAACTTTACAACTTTGGTGGGAGTGGGGAGGATTGGGTGGGGGTGGGGGGAGGATGGGAAGCGATGGGAAGGGGAAACAAAGGAGGAGGTTACAATGCTTGATAAGAAATGTACTCATTATCTTGCCCATGTAACTGTAACCCCTCTGTACAGTATTTTCACAATTAAAAAAAAGTAAAGATGTGGCTCAAGTGGTAGAGCACCATCCTTGAGAGAAAAAAAAAAACCCAAGCAAGTGTGCAAGGTCCTGAGTTTAAGCCCTAGTTCCAGTACCAGAAAATGAAGTTGGGTATACCAGCAGGACTTTGCCTGGACCGTGGGTCTCAGGCATAATCATGTGGGCAGATGAGGGCTGACAGGTCGGGCTGCAGGTAGAAAAGCAGTGTGGGTCTGAAGGGGGGAGGGGCTGCCCGGGCCCCAGCTGCAGGAAAGGAGGCCAGGAAGATGCTGGAACCTGCCCGAATAGGAGGAGCTAAGACCTCTATGCCAAAGAGCCCTGCTGCCCATGAACCGCTTGCCATGAACCTGCCTGGCTCCTCTGACCCTTGACCTCCAGAGCGGGACATGAGTTTGCAGGGTGAAGTCAAACACAGCCCAGCTCACTTCCCCACAGAGCCCAGCCTCCCGAACTTTCCTCCCAACCACCTCTGCTGAATGGAGGCCTGCGGTTTATTTGGGGAGAGGAGAGCACTGGCCCGGGCCTGGCCTCACAGTGCACGGGGCCGGCTCAGCTCCCAGAGCGGCTCCGAGCCCGCCTCCTGGTAAACCCATTACCGTCTCTGCTCCTCACCCAAGCCGAGGAAGGAAAATGGAAACCAGGGCTGTCCCCACCGGTCCAGCTGCCATTCCAGCAGCTGCAGCTGCTCCTGGCAGGGGCCGGCGGAAAGAAGGGAGCCCCCACCCCTCACAGCCTCAGCCGCAGCCACGAGACAAGCCTGGACGTCCAGCACTGACCCACAGCCTCCTCCAGAAACCAGGCCGCTAGGGGCGCTGAACCCCAGCACGGCCTCCGGGCTGTGTCCAGGAGGCGGCACCGTGGGCTAGTCCTGGAACTGCATGGGGGCCACGGAACACGTGTGCACACGTGTGTGCATGCGATCCGCCTTGCGGGGCAGCTGCTGCCTGCTTTCTCTCCCTTGTGGCGGTTCATGCTCAGGACCAGGAGCCTCAAATGCAGATGCATTTTCCCCCCCAACAAGGGAAGTAGCCCTCCCACCCCACGGGAGGCCAGCCACCTCCTGGGCACACAAGAGCTGCCAAGGAGGAGGCGGAGAGCACCAGCCACGCCTGGCGGCCCAGCTCTCACCCGGAGGACAGGCCGGGCAGAGGCCGGGGCGGCTTTCTGGCGGAGCCACCTTTGGAGGTGACGTCTTCAGGGCCATGAGGAGACAGGCTTGGGGAGGGCCCAGGGCAGGTGCAGGTTGCTGGGTAGAGGTGCCAGGGGCCTCACCGGTCCCTCGTTCCACTGCCCTCTCCCTGCCATGAGCTGGCAGCTCCAGCCCACGTTCGCTCTGCCTCCAAGGGAACCCTTCATGTTGCCGAGGGGCCTGAGGGGACCCCTGCACCCCACCCCTGCCTTGGGTGCCCACGCCCTGCCCTCAGACCTTCCTTGCTGGATGATGCTCAGGTCCCCTGTGTCCTCCCCCTCCCCCTCCCTGCTTCCGGTCACACTCTTTCATCTGCCCCCTCCCAGGAGGAAGCTCGGCCTTCCCACTCACCCCTCCTCCAGACTCCGGCAAAGCCTGGCGGGGTGGCCGGGGTCTGGGCCCACTTCTCACCAGCTTCGGGAAGAGGCAGAGCACAGCAGGAGGGGGCCACGGGGCTGGTGGGCAGCAAGTGCGGCCATCACCTCTCTCAGCACAGCAGAGATGAGTCCCAGCCAAGATGGGTCCCAGACATGAGGACCCGGCTAGGAGGCCAGAGCTCAGGACAGAGGCTAGACTGGACAAGCAGAAATGCATGGGGACAGAGGACAGAAACAGAGAAGAACGAGTGGGGGAGAAAGGTGGGAGGGGCAGGCTGAGCAGAGGCCTCCCCGCCCTGCCTGGCCTCCCCGCCCTGCCTGGCCTCCCCGCCCTGCCTGGCCTCCCCGCCCTGCCTGGCCTCCCTGCCCTGCCCTGTCCAGGACCTGGCTGAGGGACAGGCCCTGTGCCTTGGCCCTGGCTAGAAGACCTGTTAGGGATAGATGTTGCTCCAGACACAAGTGCTGGACCAGTGTGCCCTCTTGAGGCACACTAGGGGTCCCCTAGGTGGTCAGCCATTGTCCCCCAGCTCCCCACCAACCACCCATCTCCTCAGGAGGAGCTCTGGACCACGCAGGGACCCGGAACCACCAAGGTCCCAGGAAGACAGGTGTCTGGGCTGCCCTCTCCCCCATCCAGGAGGCCCCAGTTCTGCCACAGAAACATCTAGAACCAGGGAAAGACCTTTCCTGTACAGTCCAGAGCTGTCCTCCTTGGGGCTGCTGGCCCCGTGGGGCCAGGGTGACCTGGGGCTCACTGTACAAGTGCTCACTCCCCTCCCTCCCGCTCCACATTCCTGAGGCTGACGCTGGAGGCCTCACCTGTCCGTGGGGGCACTCGGCCCCAGGCGGGCCCAGGGTCACTTCCAGGCCTTTTGAGCCTCTGCACGTTATTTCTCACTGAAGGACCTACACAGGCCCTTCTGCCGTCAGGAGGGTCCCAACTGCAGGCACAGAGGCAGCCTGTCCCGCACACCCTCCGGGAATCTCCCCATGTCCTCCCCTGCGGGGCACAGGGCAGGCTGGCGGGCAGGCCTTTTGTCCTGTCACTCGGCTGGCTCTGACAGCTGGCCTGACAGCTGTTGGTCTCTTGCCCTGGCCTCAAGCAAGGCTACACCTGCCAGAATTCACTCGCTAGAGGAAAGAACGCAAGCCAGCACCGGGAAACGAGAGCTTTCAACTCTCAGCACCTCTGACGGAGGAGGCCTCTGGCCACAGATGCCTGGACGTTCACAGCCAGGTTTCCCTGCCCACATCCAGAGGACACTGGCCCTGGACGGCCCAGGTTCTCAGCAGGGCAGGAATGCAGCAAACACGGTCCTTATCATCTCGTGCATAAGGACAAGTCAACTTCCCAAAAGGCCCTGTCTCTCAGTTTCACCAGGCTGGGGACTCGAACCTAGGACCTGAGAGGACCTCATCACCGGCCTTCGCACAGCTGGCCAGAGAAGGAAGAGAGCGAATGAGGAGCCCCGGGGAGACAGGACCAGGACCAGACAGAGCCCAGGACCAAACACCACAGCTGGGCACAACACCAGGTGGGGGCCCCGTGCAAGGGGGGCCCACAAGCCTCCAGACTTGGCCACGGGGCTCCCCCAGCCACCCCTGCTGGGCCTCTGCAGCCATCGCAGCCCCTCTCTGGGCCCCGAGCTCACTTTCTAGTGGGAGCCACAGCACCACCCCACACAAGATCCTTCAACACAAATCACAGTCAACCCACCGCTCCCTGGTCCGTGGAGGGCAGGCTACCCCAGGAAGGCCACCAGTCGCCTGAGAGCCCATGGGGACGGGTTCTCTGGGGAAGGTGAGAGAAAGCTCCACCAAGGCCCTCCTCAGGTGCAGACACACACGCACGCGCGCACACACACACACACACACACACACACACGCCCAGCCACCTCCGGTGCCAGGCACCTGCCCCGGGCACCAGGCCAGGGGTCTGATGAGTGCCACTTCCCCCTCCCCGTGCACCAGCACAGCTGGCTTGGGTCAGCCAGCTGTCAAGCCGGACTTCCTAACCAGGGCTGTAAGTCACTTCCCACGTTCCTCCCCTCCCTGGGGACAGACAGCAGGACCTGGCGGCTCCCCCAGCATGGAGGCCAATGAGGGAGTGTGACAAAGACGGGACTGGAGCCACAGTGGCAGCTGAGGGCGGGCGGGCCGGGCTCCTGGGAACGGTGGGGGACTGGTCTCCGGGGTGACCACACAGGCCTCTCACAGACACTCGGCCCTGTCTCGGAAGGCCACGTCTCCCCAGGGAACAGCTGTCCCCTCCCCTGGAGGAAGCCCTGCTGGTCCCCACGCTGTCCCCACCAGCCTCCCCCTTTCCCAGGCTCCTTCCTTATCTCCCGTCATAAGCATGGTCAGCTGGAGCAGGAACTGCAGGACGGTCTCGGGGCAGACTCGCACCCCCGCATGGGAAGCCGGCCTTCGGGAGCCCCAGCCCAGCCATTGAGACCCTCTGGGTCCTCATACTTCTCCCAAGGAGATCCCTGGCTCTTCTGCCTGGCAGCTGACTTCCCAGAATGGGGCAGAGCGACTCTCCTCAACACTACATCCTTCAGGCCCAGCCAGCACTTGCTTAGTGTGAACATTGAATCTGTGTGTGTGCGCGCACGCGCGTGTATACATGTGCATGTGCACGTGTGTGTATGCATGTGTGTATGCATGTGTGCATGTGTGTATGCATGTGTGTGCATGTGTGTATGTATGTGTGTATGCATGTGTGTATGCATGTGTGTGTATGCATGTGTGTATGTGCACGTGTGTGTGTGTGTGTATGCATGTGTGTGTAGTCAAACTTGAGGCCAATGAGAGAAGCTAACAGCCTTCAGTGACAGACACGAGGTAGACCGACCAGCCCCTCCCGCCTCCCACGACCCAGGACTCCAGGCATTTGGCTGGATGACACCCGGGCCCGGCAGCCGGCAGCCCTTGGATGCCCACACTTGGCACACTCCTGATGGCAGAAGGACCTGTGTAGGTTCAGGCTGACACTAGGACTTGAACTCAGGGCCTGGGTGCTGTGCTTTTTCTGGTTAAGGCTGGTGCTCTACCACTTGAGCCACAGCTACACTTCTGGCTTGCTGCTGGTTAAGTGGAGATGAGAGTCTCATGGTTTTTCCTGCCTGTGCTAGTTTTGAACCTCAACTCTCAGATCTCAGCATCCTGAGCAGCTAGGCTTACAGGCGTGAGCCACCGGTGTGTGGCTGTCTCTGAACTCTATGCTATAGATGGGAGTGTTTTCACTCGGGACTGAACTCTAAATCAAGGGTCAGTGGGGGAGAAAGCAACGTGAGGGAAGCTTGGAGCCTCACACAGATGTGCCTCAGGCCTGGAGGAGAGTTCTGCTCCCCAAACCCTGGGGGAAGGGAAGCCAGGGGGGGCAGGGACCCGGGCCAGGCCGCCCAGGTCCACATGAAGGAGGTGGCACTGCTTGTCTCCACCACCGTCCGCCTCTGATGCCAGCCTTGGCGCTGCCACCTGCAGCATTTCTGCCACAAGGCCCTGGATCCTCCAGGAGGCCTTGAAAGGCAAAAGCAGTATTTGTCCCACTTTCTAGATGAGGAGACTGGACTAGTCACTCAAAGCCACGCGGCCAGGACCTGAGGGGGTTCTAGCCTTGCTCCTCCAGCCGGCTCTCACGGACACAGAAGTCTGGCTCGAGAGGGACCTCTTTAGAGAGACTTACACGGAAAATAAGGCGAGTCTGAGGTCCTGGGGCATGGTACCCAGAAATAAGCCTGCATTTGTGTCCCAAACTGGGCTTCCCACACACAAGTTTCGGGCCCACCTGACCAGGGTCAGGAGAGCACGGGGATGAGGGGCTACAGCCGCCCAACCCAGCGGAGCCGACTAGGCTCTGGCTGTAAGACTCTCTCCCAGAGCATGACACACGCCGGCCTGGACAGGGTCCTGAGAGCAGGGCCAAGGCCAAGGTAGCTCAGGCCAGGCTCGCGTGCCAGCGCTGTTTTATAGCACCGATTCATCACCCGGAGCGGTTTCTGGGCTCACCCCACCGTCAACCCGGCGCGCAACACCCTACGTGTGAGCCAGCAAAGCCGTCCTTCCCCCCGGGATCTGTGCGTGCCTGCGCCCTCGGCCACGCCCCGAGAGCAACTGTCCTTCACTCCTTCACAGCCGCGATTCTGGGGCAGCCGGGCTGGCGGAGACAGAGCAAACACAGGCTCCTGGCTCTCAGCAGTGCCCCTCCCCTGACATGACTATTCAGAGCTCCAGTCATCCCCAACACGCAGGGCTGGGGCTGTGGATTTGCAGAGGCCGAGGCCAGGGTTGGGCCGGGAGCGGGGCCGGAGGCTGTGCTTCAGGGAGGGGACCTAGGCTGGTCCCTGGTGGGGACACTGTGTAGCCCCGTGCACAGGTCCCCAGTAATCTGGCCCACGCCCTGCCTCCAGCCACTCCGCCAGGTGTCAAAGGGACGCTCAGCAGAGACCCCAGCCATGCGTGAAGGGGCACCAACACAGGACCCCACTCCTTCCTCCCCAGCGTCCAGGAGCCAAACAAGACCCCCCTCTCCCCCCAGCACACACACCAGACAGAGACATGCAGGCAGGCTGGGAAGAGGGCAGCTCCCTCGGGAGCCCCGTTAGCCTGCAGCAGGGAGCCTGTCCCGGTCCTGAGTCCTGACACCACCTGCCCAGGACTGCCGCTATGGAGCCCACACCGCCCATCCCAGGCTGGCGGAAGAGCAGGGGAGGCCGAACCTGGGCTTGGCCCCGCCCACCTCCCCAGAGCAGCAGGCTCAGGGTCACAGGGAGCACTGTCTGCCCCCACCACCGCCCTTCCAGGGCACCAGTGACTTCGAGCGTGGCCTCAGTGCAGGGCCTCCCCCTCCCCCCCTCCGGGGCGGGGAGAGCTGCTTCCCCGCAGCACGAGATACAGGGTGGACCAGCAGGAGAAGGGCAGCTGGACAGGCAGACACCAGCAGAGGGCATACACTCCATCCAGGCGGCCCCAGGCCCCGGCAGGAGTGCCAGCAAGGAAGTGCAGTTTCAGATCAGGATCAGGTCCCCTGGGCCAGCCCCAGCCTGGAGGGGCATGGGGCCAGGAAGTCCAGCTACACACACACACACACACACACACACACACACACACACCAGTTAGGAGGGTGTGCTGCGGGCAGGTGGTACTTGGCTGGGTCAGGCTAACATGGAGGAGATGACCCAGCTCCTGAGGATTCTGCCCAGGGCCAGGCCTGAGCTCGGGCCCCGCAGTCATTCCATGCACCAGTTTACATCAATCTCTTCCTCATAGGAGGGAAGGTGAAGGAGCATGGCCGGGTCCCATGGCTGGTCATAATCCAGGCCAGTCTGGGCCCACTGGGGCTCTTGGGACCAAACACACCGTGGTGACACCAGGCTGGAAGGATCGGCCGCTCTCCCGTGAAGACGTGAAATCAATGAGCAGCCATCTCCATGGTGGAGGTCCAGCGGGGCATTCTGGCCAACCCAGGACCCAAATCTTGGCTGGCAAGAAGCCCTGGAGGGGGCTGACCTGCGCCAGCCACCAGCCACTAGCCCCCTGGGCACTGACCCTCCAGCCTGAGGCGTGAGGCTTCCTCGGACCTGACTGGCCATGGAGGGGCACTGGCCCGGGACTGCCCCACAACTGGCCACAATGGCCCGGTACGTTCTAGCAAAGGGCCGCTCAACTTGGACCCGAGGGCATAACCCCCTTCCCACTACCACCTGCACACCTGCGTTCTGCATTTACCATGTCCTGGCTCAGGCCTCGGGGGGCTCTGTCACTCCTGTGAAGCCCACTTCACAGGAGAAACCATGGCAAAGACCAGGCTGAACTGGGGGGTCCAGGACCTGACAGAGTCTACACAGGGGGTGCCAGCTCCTCACCGAGCCCAGAACCCTGAGTTTCCCCCTTACCCAAGGGGTCCCCAGAGCCTGGGGTGTAAGCAGCTCCTTCTCCTCTGCCCCGGCCTCCTAGGCCACAAGAACATGCCAGAAGGAAGCACACAGACATCCCTGTTTCCCACAGGACAGACCCTTGCTCCTCTGAACCCCCAGGCCATTAGTCCAGCCTCCCACCCTGTAGTACAGCTCCCAGCTGGACGCTGCACGGCTAGAGACAGTGCTGAGCTGTGCTAAAGATATCCTAGGCGGCCAGATGTCAGTGACCGTCTGAGGGGAAGCAGAGCAGAGGCCCCAGTCTGCTGGCAGAGGGGAGGGGGCAGGGCGGCCAGAGGAGGCGAAGGAGGGAGCGAGGGAGGTGTGGGCAGCACAGGCTCCGATGCCCTCCTGCCTCCTCCCGGCCCCCATCCCATCTGTTCCCGTCTGTCTCCAGGCATCCTCGGGCTGTGTGCCCTGTTGGGCAGAGTTGTGGGGGCCAGGCTGGTGAGCGTGTCTAGCCTCAGGCCCCTGAGAGGCAGGCTGGCTCCCTCTGCTAGCTTAGGCCTCCGCTGCTCACCCTCCCGCCTGCCTCCTCCCGGGACAAGCACCCCGGGACAGTCGTACCTCGGCAGGTCTTGCCGTCACCCCCCAGGTGGCCGCCGGGCGGACAGCGGCAGTGGAAACCCCCCACCGTGTTACAGCACACGCCCTCACAGCCCCCGTTGTCAAAGGCACACTCGTCTACGTCTGTGGAGAGAAGCGGGGGTGAGCACCCGGCTCCCCGGGCCACGGGGGACACTGCCAGCAGGACAGAGTCCCTCCTGAGCACCCTGAGGACATGCTGCAGGGGGCTGCCAGCCAGCGTCTGGGCAGCTCGGCCCCCTCCCCACCGGAAGGCCGGCCAGCCCCGTTCCCCGTCCACTGGATGGCACAGACCCAGGCCTCTCCACTGTGGGAGCAGGGTCACCCCACGCCATCACCACCACCATCACCCTCACAGCGGCCTGGGATCTGCCCGGCGCTCCACTCTGTAGCTCCTATTCACTGGTCTGCCGGGGTCAGCTGGCACTGACCCAGCCAGTCAGGACTGGAGGGATGAGGGCTCCAGCAGGGAGGGCCAGGCTGCCCTCAGACACCCCGGTCTGGCATCTCTACCTACCGCACCTGCCGAACTACCCCTCCCGAGGTCCAAGGGGTGCCAAGTAAGCGTCCCTGCCCTCAACTCTCAGGACCGCAGGCCATAGCTCTGGCTCTTTGTGGGTGGACAGGAAGTGTGAGCCACAGCTCTGGCTCTCCCTGTGAATGTGAGACCGAGCAGGCTCAGGGTGAGCGAGGGTGTTGACCTGCCACAGGCACACACGGCCAGGTGCCTGCCCACCTCCCACCGCCGGAAGGCGGGCCAGCCCCAACCCAAAGCCCCAGGACTTCTCCGCATCAGCTTGGCTAAGAGCCTTCGGTGTGGCCACTGTCCCGTAAGAAAAGCCACGGCCCAAACTACAGGCCAGCTGCTTCTAGACAGCTGGCCTGCAGCTGGCAGCCCAGCCCCAGGGGTTAACAGTGGGGATTTTCCAGGAACGCTGCGAGTTACGCAGGGTGAAGCAGGCACTGGCACACAGGGAGGTCAGACCTGGGGTCCCGTCTGCTGGCTTCGGGGGGACAGCACAAGGCCAGCTTGGTAGGCCAGCGTATGAGATGTGTGCACAGCTCCTGGGCCTGTTCTGGCGCTCAGACTACCGTGGGGGAGGCAGGCGGCCATGCAGGTGTGCCAGAGACCAAGACGTCTCTCATGCTGGCACCGGCAGCCCTGGGTCCCCCGGACCCCTGCCCGCCCCATGGGCGCTGGGCCTCCACCCCACAGAGCCTCATCTCGGGGGACACCAAGCAGGAGAGGCCGTTGCAGCCCAGAGCTCCAGGGTTTCTGTGTGCCCCTGAGCTGGCAGGGCACAGGAGGCTGGGGGCTGGGGCTGGTAGTCAGGTGGTCACTCAATATGGACAGTCCCCTACTCCTGGGCCTAGTTCCTACATGCTATGTCTGTCTCCCCACATCCCCCCTCCCAGGCTGGGTACCTCAGCCTTGTAACGTGTCTCAGAGCTGGGACTGCACCTCACTAAGACTGGGGGTCCAGGCCCATGTCCGGCCAAGGTCCACCATCCAGATAGCTAGACGGAAGCCGTCTGGAGACCACGGAAATCCTCAGTGCACAAGCACCTCTAGGACAGAAGCCAGGACTGCCGCCCAAGCCTCTCCCAGACACTGGCAGCCTTCGGCCGGACCAGGGAGCAGGGGAGAGCCAGCGGCCCCCTCTGGCCGGACAGGGGAGTGTGTGGCTGTCTGGTAAGAGGTTGGGACTTCAGGGCAAGGCAGTCAGAGCTCAGGCATCTGATGGGTGGGGCCCAAGGGCCTGTTTAAAGTGCCCCCCCCCCCACACGCCTGAGATCCATCTCCCCCCTACAGGGGCACGTCCTGCTCCTGGCCTGGCCCCCGTACAGCACTGGGCTGCAGAGGGCAGGCTTCTGTCTTCAACCCAGCTACTACAGCTCCCAGTGGAGCCCTAACCGGGAAATCAACAGAAGCCAGCGGTTTTGAAGGAGCGCGTCTCATGCACGCACATTTGCCTGGGAACAAGAACGGTCACGACCCATTCCTCCAAACCCCGTCCACCTCACACAGAAAACATGTGTGTGAGCAGGTCGGCCCAGAAGCTGCCCGTCCAGCCTCGGCTGGCATGGCCCGGGAGCCTGGGGGGGGGGGGGATACGGTGCTGGGACAACGTGAGGAGGGCAGCCCCAGTGCTCCCCTCCCCCCGGGGCCTCTACTTCCTCTCTGCTACCTAAACTCTCTGCAGCTGTGGGGAAAAGAAAAAAAGAAGACAACCTGAGCAGCCCTCCTCATTTTGCCTTTGTCCTGGCGCCCCCCTCCCCCCACCCGGTGACACACGGCTCCCGTCACCCCCCACCCGGTGACACGCGGTTCCAGATCAGCATTAGGCGGACAGTGAAGGCAGCCCTGGTGGTGCTCCAGGCACGTGATGCGTGCAGAAAGGGAGAAGGCGGGTGGTGAGCGTCCGTCGGTGCTGGGCGTGGATGCTACCGGGCAGAGCTGAGAACACTCCGGGACATGAGGGGTCCAGCAGGCGGGAAAGCACAACACTCAGCTGGGCAGCTCCAGCCAGCGGTGCCAGCCTCCTGGCACTCCTGACCCCAGCCTACCAGACTCTTCTACATTTACACAAGGCTGGGAGCCCACGCAGGTGACAGAGCAGGTTCCAAGAAGCACAGAGCCAGGGCTAAGCAGCCAGTGTGGGCCAGCACGGCACGGGCCCCGGGGCGGCTGCATGCTTTGCCTGCTCAGCATCGTGAATCACGTGGGCTGAAGTGAGGGTAGTGACAGGACCCCAAAGGGGCTGCTGGGGGGCGGACCTCCACCAGGAGCAGCTCCAGCCAAGTGTGGAGAGGGAGGGCGCACAGCCACCCGTGTACACCTGCATCTGTTCACGTCCCTCAGGAACAGAGTGGCAGTGTCACCCACGGGCCTCTCCGCCAGCCGTGGGGACCTTCCCTCACTGATGCTGTCCCCAAGGCTTGTTCCCGCTTGTCACTCCCCAAATGACCTGCAGCAGCAGCAGCAGTGGCGGCAGCACAGCCTGCCCAGGCCAGGAGACCTGGTCCCACTTCCTCATGAACCCCTGCCCTCCAGACCTACCATCCTGCAGGAGTCCGGAGCTGCTCAAGAGGGCTGGATGGGGGTGGAGAAACTGGGGGAGGGGACGTGGATCCCTAGCAGCAACAGCCTGCTGCACGGGAGATCTACCTGCTGCAGCCCCTGCCCACGGGGCTCATCCCCACCCCATGCCACGGGAGACCTACCTGCCACAGGCAGTGAACAGGCCTCACCCACCCCACACCGGAGGTGGGACCAGGAGAGCCAAGTGCTGTCTGCAGCCCCTCGAGTGGACAGCATCCCATGGTGGCCACAGTGCCCCCTGAGTGGACAGCATCCCATGGTGGCCACAGTGCCCCCTGAGTGGACAGCATCCCATGGTGGCCACAGTGCCCCTCTGCCCCCGAGTGGACAGCATCCCATGGTGGCCACAGTGCCCCTCAGTGGACAGCATCCCATGGTGGCCACAGTGCCCCTCTGTCCCCGAGTGGACAGCATCCCATGGTGGCCACAATGCCCCCCTGTCCCCGAGTGGACAGCATCCCATGGTGGCCACAGTGGCCCTGAGTGGACGCATCCCATGGTGGCCACAGTGCCCCCCTGCCCCCTGAGTGGACAGCATCCCATGGTGGCCACAGTGCCCCCCTGCCCCCTGAGTGGACAGCATCCCATGGTGGCCACAGTGCCCCCCTGCCCCCTGAGTGGACAGCATCCCATGGTGGCCACAGTGCCCCCCGTGTGGACAGCATCCCATGGTGGCCACAGTGCCCCCTGCCCCCTGAGTGGACAGCATCCCATGGTGGCCACAGTGCCCCCCTGCCCCCGCATGGACGCATCCCATGGTGGCCACAGTGCCCCTGAGTGGACAGCATCCCATGGTGGCCACAGTGCCCCCCTGCCCCCTGAGTGGACAGCATCCCATGGTGGCCACAGTGCCCCCCGTGTGGACAGCATCCCATGGTGGCCACAGTGCCCCCTGCCCCCTGAGTGGACAGCATCCCATGGTGGCCACAGTGCCCCCCTGCCCCCGCATGGACGCATCCCATGGTGGCCACAGTGCCCCTGAGTGGACATCATCCCATGGTGGCCACAGTGCCCCCTTGCCCCCAAGTGGACAGCATCCCATGGTGGCCACAGTGCCCCCTTGCCCCCAAGTGGACATCATCCCATGGTGGCCACAGTGCCCCCCTGCCCCCTGAGTGGACAGCATCCCATGGTGGCCACAGTGCCCCCTTGCCCCCAAGTGGACATCATCCCATGGTGGCCACAGTGCCCCCGAGTGGACAGCATCCCATGGTGGCCACAGTGCCCCCGCGTGGACGCATCCCATGGTGGCCACAGTGCCCCTGCGTGGACATCATCTCATGGTGGCCACAGTGCCCCCACGTGGACGCATCCCATGGTGGCCACAGTGCCCCCGCGTGGACACCACCCTGTGGTGGTCCTGGTGCTTCACCCACTCCGACGTCCCCCTGAGCGGACGTCGCCCCACAGTGGTCTCCGTGCACACCCCCTGCCCTGGACAGGACGATGGCACGGCCTCCCAGCCCCCCCCCAGCCGCAGCACAGAGCTGGCTGCAACACAGTCTCGTGCCTGTCCTGCCCCCGCACCACCCCCTCCCCGGCTCAGGCTCTAGGAACAAGCGGGACACAGACACGCAGTCACACGGAAAGCCCCGCAGTGCCTGGGGTTGGGCCATTCTGGAAGGGCAGTGGGGCTCAGGCCCAGGATGGAGCCCAGGAAGGGTGGAAGAACTGGAAAGGAAGCCCAGGCATTCAACTTGGACAGGGAGGTCTCAGCGTGGGGAGTGGTCCGCAGGACACAGGTGACCCCCTGCCCCACTGCTGGCTCCCCCGGCCCGGTCTGCATAGCTGCTTTGCACACCAGGCCCAGCAGGGTCCCCACGAAGGGGCTGAGGCCCAGTCAGTGGACAGAGCAGAGGCCTAAGTCCTCTCCACACCCCAGGCCCTGCCCGAGGGCCAGTGCCCGGCCGGGCCTCTGGGCCCACATGCAAGCCCCCCCCCCCCAAGACAGATCCAGGAGCCACGTGGCGGTGTCCAAGGACACGGGAGGTGACATGGTGACACTGAGACAGCCCAGCACCCTCAGTGTAGGAGACACTGCCTGAGAGTCTTCTGGAAGAGGCAGAATGGGGAACCCTCCACAGCCCGACCCTGAGAAAGAGCTGACTGGGAGGGGAGGCCGGTCCTCACCGCAGAGCCTGGGGCAGCCACAGGGGCCGCCGGGCCCTGGTCTCAGCCGAGGTCTGTGGGTGCCTTAACCATGCCCCCCCCCCCCCACCACCAGAGGCCTCAGGCTGCTGCCTGTCAGATGTACAGGCCTTGCCTGCCTGAGGGGCCAAGAGCCATCCCCCACCCCACCCCCCCCCCCTCTTTCTTGCTGCCAGGTGTCACCTGGACAGGCCAGGGCTGCTCCCTAAATCTCAGCCAGAGGGTTGATGAAAACCAGCTGGACCGGAGTCAGACACCTAGGGCTCCAGAGAGCAGAGGACAGGGGCTGAAGATACGGGAGCTTCCCGAGAGCCCTGAGCCGGGGGCAGGGGGCTAGCAAGGGCTTCTTCTAGGAGTGTGCAGTTCCTACCCTGTGGTGCCCAACTGCAGACAGTGTGACTGGGTGGGGGGACCCAGGAGCTCCCCTAGGACAGGGCTCCCACGAGGGTGGATGCATGGTGGGAAGGGGGGCCTCCTCCTCCTCCTCCCCCTCCTTTCCTGCTCCCTCCTACCTCCGCAGGAATGTTCCTCCGCAGGAATGTTCTGCCTCAGAGCGCGGGTGGGCCCCTCCTGCGCCGAGGGGCTGCGGGACGCGGGGCTCCCTGTGCGGGCTTGCTCTGCAGCTCACACCCTGGCTGGATGGGCTCAGGGGCTCCTGCAGGTGGTGCACTCACAACCATTTCCTCTTCCTGGGCACCCTACCAAATTCAGGGGGCAGGCACTGCTCCCCAGGGAACAGGCAAGGGCGGGAGGACTCTGCCCAGGCAGTGGGGACCCAGGAAGTGCTGGTGACGGTTGTTGTGCAGCTCTGGGCCCGGAGCCTCGCGGGTCAGCCAGTGCAGGGCTCTCGAGGCAGCCTGCAGGGAAGGTGGAGCGGCAGAGCCATGGGCCGCACCCAAAGGAGGGGCAGGGACCCAGCCCGGGCCAGGCAGGGGGGACCTGAGGGCCAACGGCGCCGGGCAGAGCTGGAAGCTGGTCTGGTGCCGCCACCCAGGCCTCACGGCCGCTAATTCCCCTGGAGTCAGGTTCCCACACACACCCAGGCTGGGCCAGAGGCAACGGGGTGATGGTAACTAGTTCCTGTGTTGTCACAAAGTGCTGCTAACTGGAACTTAGTCTCTCACGGCTCTGGGTACAGAGCCCCCAAGCCAAAGCCCTGGGCAGGAAGGGGTGAGGCTGGGGCTGCACAGAGACTCCGGGGCAGGTCCTCCAGGCCGCACTCACAAGCCACTGCCGTAGCTACTCCAACCTCAGCCCTGGCCACAGCACTTCTCCACGTCAGCTCTCCCTCCCCGACAACCTCTCCCCCATCAGATCCAAGCACGAGTCAAGCCAGGCACCCGCGGCTCACACCTGTCATCCTAGCTGCTCAGGAGGCTGAGAGCTGAGGATCGCCATCCGAAGCCAGCCCAGGTAGACAAATCCAAGAGACTCTTATCCGAAAATAACTAGCAAAAAGCTGGAAGTAGGGCTGGGAAGGTGGCTCAGTGGTAGAGCGCTTGCCTTGCATGCATGAGGCCCTGGGTTCGATTCCTCAGCACCACATAAGCAAAAAGAAAAAAGCCGGAAGTGGCGCTGTGGCTCAAGTAGAGCACTAGCCTTGAGCTGAAGAGCTGAGGGACAGTGCCCAGGCCCAGAGTTCAGGCCCCACGACCGGATCAAAAAAAAAAGCTGGAGGTGGAGGTGTGGCTCAAGTGGCAGAGCTCCAGCCTTGAGTGAAAAAACAAAGGGAGAGAATGAGGCCCTGAGTTCAGGCCCCAATACCAGTAAACACACACACACAGACACACAGACACACACATACACAACTTAGGCCCAAGGCACTGTGCATTGCTCCATGGGGCTCCTTTCCCAGGGCCCAGATCCACTAGGAAAGGGCCGGGTCCCCACAGGGCTCAGCGGGTCCCCGTCGGACACCTGCCTGGGCTCGTATGGGGAGCTCTTCCTGGGGTCTCAGGCCAAGGCTGAGCTTCCTGGCTGCCAGGTGAGATGGGGACCAGAGCCAAAGTCGGAACCCGCCCGTGCCCCCCTCCCTCCTCCCCCCTCCCCCCCTCCTCTCCCCCAGACGAGCACACAGCCACCAGGGAGGATCCGGGCAGCTCCTGCTCGAATCTGTCTGAGCACAACTTCCCAAAGCAAACCCAGCTCGTAAAATCCCGCTACCCGCTGGGTAAGGGTCCACGTGCTCCACGCACCTCTCGGGATGGGCCACGCCCACCCTCCCCAGGACTGGCCGGTCCCAGCTGCCCTGGGGCGGGCTGGCACAGCGCCCTGGCCAACGGAGGCCCTCCCGAGCCGGCTGACGGGAGGGCAACTGTGAGCTGGGCTGGCTGGACCGTCACGGGTTCGTGACCTGGGCACGGAGCCTTTGGGCCCAAGTGCGTGTGCACAAGGATGAGCCCTCCGCTCCGCTTCTTCTGCCCCGCCAGCTCTCTGGCCCGCGGGGTCACTGAGAACCCACGATCTCGGCCCAAGAACTGTCTGTCAACTCTCTGGGGCACAAAATGCCCCCTCCTTTCATGAAAGCCAACATGAGGGCCGGCCCCTCCAGAATTGTGTTGCAGGGTAGAACTAAGCGCAGTTGCCTCCTGGAGCTCCCGGAGTCTGAACACGCAGGGTGGGAGCAATTCCTGCACGCCACGCTGCCTCCTCCTCCTCCAGACGGCGCCGCTCCTCTGTCTGCCGGTCCAGCAGCCGGGGCCCTGCAGGGACGGCCCCTCCACCCTGGAACTGCCGGAGGCCAAGTGAGGGACAGAAACCTCAGAACAACGAACGCTGATCCTGCCGGCCCCACGCCAGTCTTCAGCCTGCACAGAGCACCTTACAGGGCAAGGAAAGGAGGAGACACTGCAGTGATCAGAAACTGGCCACCAGGCACACAGGAGGCCCCGTCAAAGCCGCACTGCGAACTCACACGCACCCAGACAGGAGGTGCAATTAGCCCTCTTTCTTGTTCTGCTGTCCAGTGTCTAGCTACAGCTGCAGGCAGAGCCCGGCCCCAGGCTCCCCGTTCCCCGATCCCCGAGCCCGTGAACGTGCTAACTCTGTGAGCAGCCAAGGGGGAGTTGCCTGAGTCCACCAGGGGGTCCTTGTGAGGGGCGAGGAGGGGAGGCAGGAGAGGAGGCAGACGCAGCCGGGAAGAGGCCAGGGGAGCCGGGGAAGCAGCACAGAGAGGCGCTGCGAGGGTGGCTTTGAGGAAGAGGCCAGGAGCCAAGGCATGTGAGAGACCTTTGAAGCTGGAAACAAAAAGGAGGTAAGGACACAGACTCTCCCGGGGCCTCGGCGGAAGTCGGCCAAGGATGGAGACCCAGAGAGGCTCCTTCCACCCCGCCAGTCATCCAGTGGGTGGTTTGTTATGGTAGCAGAAGAAACGCTGGAGTCATCAGGCGTGGAGCACCTCGAGAAAGGAAGAGCAAACAAACAAGGGCTCCCCTACCGCTCCTGGCTTGCCCCTGGCTGCCAGGAGGGCACGGTGCCCAGCAGGGCTGGGGGAGGCCGCCGTCCAGACAAGCCCGGCTTCGGCCACGTGCCCACCTTGCTGGGTGGTTATCTCTCTCCAAGAGCTCAGAAGACCTGCCAGCGGGGGCGGCCCGAACACGTCAGGCCCCGCCCCCACCCCAGCACAGACCAGAGCTGGGCGGGGGGAGGTGCCTCACCCTGCTGGTCCCCCAGACACATTGCGGGGGGCCAACTGGATGCCCAGCCCGGAGTGAGGGCAGTGTAGCGGTGAGTGCTCCAGTGGAGCACAGAAGGACAAATCAGGGAGGCTTCCTGGGAGAAGTGCGGGGGGGGGGGGGGGGGGGTGTCGGAAGCTGCTCCAACACTAAGGGGTGTAACGGCCACACCCACCCCAGAGGTGCCCGTTGGGAGCGGGACCTCAACAATGGCTTCCTTGTCTAAAGGTGCCATGCCTACCCTGGGGGGGCAGGGGGCTGTCTGTAGCACTGGCTCCCAGGGGCTATGTCAGCTCCTAGAGACCAGGTCCGCTGTCTGTGCTGCCAGGGCAGGCGCTTTCCTTTAGGCCCTAGGCCCTGTGGGAGGGACACACGTATCTAGGTCCAGTGGCAGGTCCAGTGCAGGCCGCCCCACCCTCCGGAGGGAGAGGCACCTCGTGTGCTAGGCCAGCGCTTGGGGAGGGTGGCTGAAAAAGGGCGGACCACAGGGGCCTGGGCCAGTGCCGGGCACAGGGCGGGAGGTGGGCAGGCCCGTCCCCAGGCGAAGCCCAGGGTCCTCCCGTGAAGCCACTGCCTCCCCCCGGGCGGGCTCTCCAGCTACAGGAATAACGGGCCCTGTCGCAGGAACAGCAGCCGAATGCCACGCACTCCGTAGCTGTGCGTGGATGACGTCCGGACCTCACCACGTGGCCACTCAGACAGCCACGACACACGCAGCACACGGCCACCCACACAACAGGACAGAGAGAATGTGTGTGTGTGTGTGTGTGTGTGTGTGTGTGTGGACACTCAGCCTTCAACTCAGGGCCTCTCACTGTCCCTGAGCTTTTGTGCTCAAGGCTAACACGCTACCACTTTAGCCACAGTGCCACTTTTGGGGTGGTTAACTGGAGAGAAAAGTCTTAGGGACTTTCCTGCTGAGGCCAGCTTTGACTTATGATCCTCACATCTCAGCCTCCCGAGTAGCAGCGGCGTGAGCCACTAGTGTCTGAAAAGAGATGGGGTTTAGAAGTTGGTGTGACCAAGTGCCGCTGGCTCCAGCTAGAAGATGGGGTTCAGGCCTTAAGCCAAGCTTTGGGGGTGGGAAGAGGGGCTGAAGCAGGACTGGGGCCCAGGAGGTGAGGCCCAAAATGCCACCACAGACAACTGTCCACGTGGGCAGCCTGGCGGCCGGAGGGAAAGGGAGGCGTCCATGCAGACGCAGAGGCCGAGAGCATCGCTGGGTCTGCCAAGACGTGAAGCCCCGAGCAGCACTGGAGGCTTGTCACCTCCTGCCACCAGCCCACACGCCAACACCCACACACCTGTCATGAGAGGTCACCATCACAGCCAGAGTCGCCCAGCACCAGTGGCAGGAGGTGACGGAAGCCTCCCAGACACAAGAGGCCGGGCTCTCGGCGGCTGCGGCTGCGTCTGGACTGCAAGCCGGGAGAACCAGACCGAATGCCTGTTGCTGTCCACACCTGCGTGTACCCAGGGCACAGCCCCGCTCCCCCCACTGTGGCCCCCAGCCTGGGGAGGAGCCACAGAGCCATGACACGAGCCACACTTCTCCACTATCAGGTCCAGACTGCCTCCAAAACTGTGGGAATGGGCTATGTGTGTATTTCCATTTGTTTCCCAGAAAACAAGACAAGATGTGAAGACCCACAGGGAGCCAAGAACATTCCTTAGCTCCCCACATATCCAGGTCTTCAACTCCCCCACCACGCCTGAGGCCCTGGGACCTCTCCGTTCTCTGGTGGAGCAGCCGGGCTGCAGAGGGAACCCAGCGCCAAGCAAGAGTTAACGGGGCTGGTGTGGGCCAAGCCAGGCTCTCTGGGGGCCTGCCCCCCTCCCCCAATCCCCCCCCCCCCCGCACTCCCTCCCTCTCCCGTCTCTCGGCCAAGCACACGGATTTCCAAGCCCACAGGAGTTCGCGCAGGCCTGGAGGGTCCCGGCCCAGGTGCCCGCCCTGCAGACTTTGACGGCAGGATGTGACACACTCTCTTTGTCTCTGTTTCTGGGCCAAGATTCAGAAGCGCCAGAGGCACCCAGCACTTCCCTACTGCTCACCGCAGAGTCCTGCCAGCACCGGGGCTGGGCCTTACCGGAAGCCCCCTGGGTGTAAGCCCTCAGCCAGGCTTGGCCCTCGGATCATTCACGTCTCTGGGTTTAAACCAAGGACTGCACACGCGTTGGAGCCTCTGGGCTCTAAGTGTGAGCTCAGCCCAAGAGCTGAGGATCCACGGGTCAGGGGGAGTCAGGAGGCCTGGGCAACAGGCCAGAGGAGCTCTCTGGGGAGAGACTGCTCCTGCCCACCTGAGGCAGCCCTCCCCGCCCGCTGACCTGCCCAGCCCGGGCCTGCTGGCTAGGCCTGCCCCAGATTGGCACGTGTCCCCCACCTGTCCCTCTGCTTCCTGGTGGCTGTAGGTCCAGAAGAATGGGCCAGGACCCAGGGCCTGCCCGCCCCCTGCCGGGGTTAGGAAAGGCTAATAAAGACTTGAGGGAAGAGGATATTGGGAATGCTTTACGTGAGATCTTGATTTAGATCTAAGCTCCCCCAGTGCCCCTCAGAGGGGGCCACTGATGCACTGTCTGAATTAAAGAGGCCTGGAGGGGCTGTGCGTCTGTTCTATTCTGCAGACAGGAGCCCTGGGACGGGGCAGGGCTAGAGAGCCGCTGGCCCTGTGCTGTCCACCTATGAAAACAGAGCATATAGCTTTGCGCTATGTACGTGCGTGTGTGCGTGCGTGTGTGCGTGCGTGCGTGCGTGTGTGCGTGTGCATGTGTGTGTGAGTGCCCGTCAGCATGCACTGTGAAGGCCCCTCCCTGTCACACCCACCAGCCTGCTCCCGCCCCCTCCTCCTGGGAAAGCTGCCCCTCCCGCCCCCCCAGGCCAGGACCGGGCAGCACTGGGAACCTGCATGCCCCCCCCCATGACTGGGACTCCCTCCATCTCCCTGCCCCAACCACCACGTTACCCTGCCACGGCCCCAGAACTAACCACTCACTCCCTGGGCAGCTGCAGAGACCCTGCCCAGACCTGACCCCAAATCCAAAGTTCCCAGTGACCCAGGACTACCCCACCCCTGGCACAGCCACCAGACTGGAAAGCGGCCCTCCCACCATGCTGGCCACCCTGCCCAGCCACGTCCCCTGGGACCTGCCTGAGTGTACCCCTCCTCTGCCTCGGCCCTGGGTGCCTTCTGCCATCCTGACTTATGTGCTGCCAGCACCCACGCCAGGGTCACAGCCTTCCTCCCCTGAGCTCCGCTTGGCGCAGGCCCCGCCCCAGAGCTCAGGGCCTGTGCCTGAATGCACAACCAGTCCCGGTGCAGGGCCAGCATGCAGTGAGGACACAGTAGATGATCAGACTGGCGGATACGATGTCAGGAGTTGACAAAATCAGGAACAGAGCTGGCAGGGAGCAGACCCTCAACCCACTCGGTTCGGGCAGTTCATCTGTTAAAACTCAAATGCCAAGCAGCCGGGGACCTGCAGAGGCCTTTTGTTGCCACCAGGGGGTGCCAGTGCCCCACTACTCCAGGAGCCAGGCCTGTGAGCCCCTAGACCTGCCCTGACCGGAGCCTGGCTGCAGGAGGTTCCTCTCGGATGTCCCGCTGCTCAGGGACATCTGAAGCCCGGATGGACGGCAGACAAGGAGCAGGCTCCCTGCTGGTGCGTCCCCTGCCTGCGCCTGCCTCTCCTCCAGACACACCCAGCCGTCACCAGATGTACAGCAGTCACCCTAACGTCCAAGTGGAACCCGATTCCTGGGGAAGGGGGAAGGGCTGACGGTGGCTCGGTCCGAACACTGGCCCAAACCAGGCCCTCTTACTTGGCCAGCGACAGTTCCTCCTGAAACCGTCGGCACAACCGGAAATAGCCTGTCTGCCCAAGGTGCACCTCTCAGCCACCACCAAGGGGCCCAGGGAAGCAGCCCAGGACCCCAAGATGTGGGACGCCCCTCCTCCTCGCCTGTGAGAATCCAGCGTGGATGGGACGTGTCCTTGAGCACTGAGCGGGAAGGGGACCGCTGTCACCTTCAGTTTGCTGCCAAACGCCGCCCTCCCATTTCCCCCAGCAGAAGTCTCACCACCAGCACTGCACACCACACCCCAGACAGCTTCACCGTGGGGCTCGGCTCCCCCACCCCGCATGTCCCAGAACCTTCTGCAGGGCCCAGTTACACTGAGTGGCCACCGGCCTATCCCCAGGCCTTGAGGGTCTGGCACAGTGGTTTCTGAGGAGGGCAGAGCCTCCTCCAAGTGGGGTGACCACCTCCACTGAGAGAACAGAACTGTGCCCGGGCACACAGGACACTGGGCCCCGTCCTGCTCCATGCAGGAAACGCCACCTAGTCCACTCTGACCCCAGCACGGTGGGGTGAGGCTGGCTGAGAGTCCAGCCTCCGCCCATGGAACCGACTGCTGGAGGACCGCGTGGATGGCCGCTCAGAGGTTCCTGGGCCCTGCGATTCCCTTTCCAGTGAGAGCCCCTACAGGCCTCAGGACTGGATGGGCACCCTCTACGAGACTACCCACACTCGCCGCCGCCTCCTCCCCCACGCCTGGCCTGTTATCGCTGCCTGGGTACCTGGTGGTGCCACACAGGCTCGGCGCAGCGGGCCGCAGCAGGGCGCAGCGGGCAGGCCGGCTCTGGAATGCCGAGATTCCAAGGGAGCGCACGCGCTGGGGATGCGGCTGGCAGCGGCCGCACCTGCGGGGTGCTCATCAATCATCCGTCAGGAAGGGGGTGCACAGGCCCACACCCCGGGAATCCTGAGGACCAGCCGTCGGGAGATTGCGGCAGTTGCCTCCGTGTGCAGCTACAGCTGTGGGAGGCCATCATGCGGGCAGAAGGGACACGAGACGCAGGCCAGCCCCTCAGCCTCGGCTGGCACTGAGCAGTTCCCAGGCCGCGCTGAAGTCCCAGCATTTTCTAGAAAACCGGCATCTTCTTGCTAGAAGGGTCAGCCAGACCCCCCTGTCTATGGACAGCATCATAAACAGCCCTCACAGGGCAGCCCTTGACCGGCTGACCCACCGAGGAACTGGGTCCTGTCCAGCCTCCACACTCCACTGCAACACCGGCTGAGTCCCTCGGGAGGCTCGGAAGCACCTGGCTGGCAGGGCCTGAGCTGCAGGAGGGGCCAAGGGGTGGAGCCTCAGAGCCAAGGGGCGGGGCCTCAGAGCCAAGGGTGTGACCTCAGAGCCAATGGGCGGGGCCTCAGAGCCAAGGGTGTGGCCACAGAGCCAAGGGGCAGGGCCTCAGAGTCAAGAGGCGGGGCCAGGGAGACAATTGCTCTCCTGCCCTGTCCAGATGCCCAAATGCTAAGGGCCTGGGGCACCACCCACCAGTTCTTCAGCTCCTCCTGACAGGATCCCCGACACCACGTGGGGCTGTGAACACACATGCCTCCCAGAGGCTACGGGGCCTGAGTGCCAGGGGCAGGGGAGGGCAGCCCGAGTGGGGGACATCTCAAATCATGTCTGGGCTGCCGCCCGCGGGCTCCATACCCATTTTCTCTGTCCCGCTTGGCCCAGGTGCTCCTCTGCCCAGAATAGAAAG
This sequence comes from Dipodomys spectabilis, assembly GCF_019054845.1. Lineage (NCBI taxonomy): Eukaryota > Metazoa > Chordata > Mammalia > Rodentia > Heteromyidae > Dipodomys > Dipodomys spectabilis. The sequence continues at coordinate 1,338,063 of NW_024870976.1, read as the reverse complement.
CGCTTGGCCCTCGGTCTGGCCAGGAGAGCCGTATACCAGGCACCACAGCTTCTTGGCAAATGGGCAGAGGCCTGGCTTCAGTTGCCAAGAGAAGGTCTGCCAGAGGTCCCGTGCGGCTCCTCAGCCCCAGACCCTCCCGGCGGGAGCTCCTGCAGCCTGCACGGCCAATGTCAGTGCCCCGACACAGCGCAGCTGGCCGCCCACGCCCCCCTCTGCTGTCCAGGCTCCCTGGCCTCCAGCCCCACTCTGGGGTAAACAACAGACACCACAGATTCCCAGCATCCCAAGCACTGGTGGAGGTTCAGGGTCCCCGCGTAGAATGGGCTCAGCACCCGTCCACACTGAGGTCAGCACGCAGCAGGACTGCCCTGTGGTCCACAGCGTCTGGACATCCTCTGGGCTCCATGCTGTCAGGAAGGGCAGGGGAGGACACAGCACCTTCTCACCAGCCAGCTTGGGGACAACTGTCTAGACAGACCACCCAGAGAACAGGGTGGGTGCAGGGCCCCCCGGGCCGGGAAGCCTCCTGCTGCTCTGAACAGAGCCGGCTACTCGGGACCCTGGAGCCCCGAGGAGGGCAGATCCCGTGCTGTAGACGCCAGGGCACGGGCACCCCGTCCCTCCACACTGGGAGCAGCTGCTTCTGCGTCTCTGCTGTGATTACGTCATTACAACGCCACCCCACGCTGAAGCTGGCCCTGAGAGAGGCCGCACCGCCTGCATGCGCACCGCAGAGCCCGCTGGGGGACCCCTCTCTCCAGAGTGAGACAGAGGCGCTTTTGTGGGTGGCGGGGGGCAAAGCCGGTAATTAAGCGATTCTAGGGGAGGACACGGCACCGTGCCGTTCCCACAGCCGGCTCGGTGAGGGGTTGCAACCCCGGCCGTCTCTCCAGCTGCCGGCCACAGTCGTGGCCCAGCCGAGCCAGGGTGCCACCTGACCGGCAGGTGTTGGCTGGCAGGCTCCCCAGGGGCTCTGCCACCATGTGAGGCCCCTGAACTTCGCAGGGGTCAAAGATGCCACAGGTGCCCTAGCTCTGCCCCCACAGCAGAGCGCGGGCCCTGGGGAAGGAAGGCAGGTGCCAGCCCACTGTCCTCTCCCCAGCAGCCAGCACAGACCCTGGGCTGCTCTCAGGGGCCTGAATCCTCAGCAGGCTGAATCCAGCCAGCCCTGAAGCAGTAAGGCCTCTGGGGACGCCACAGTCCTCCCCATGTATGCTGGCTCCTCCCAGGCGCGCTGGGACCTTTCCGCACACCCAGCTGCCCGGTGGGCCTCCCCTTGAGCCTGCTCTAGCCCTAAGCAGGACATCTGACTGCACGAGAGCCTGGAGATGATGAACCCCGAGAACCGTGTGAGGAACCAGAACCAACCAGGACCAGGCCAGTCAGCCCGAGCCCACGCCGTCAGCCCGAGCCCACGCCCACAGAACAGAACCAGCCAGGACCAGGCCGGTCAGCCCGAGCCCACGCCCACAGAACAGAACCAACCGGGACCAGGCCGGTCAGCCCGAGCCCACGCCCACAGAACAGAACCAGCCAGGACCAGGCCGGTCAGCCCGAGCCCACGCCCACAGAACAGAACCAGCCAGGACCTGGCCGGTCAGCCTGAGCCCACGCCCACAGAACAGAACCAGCCAGGACCTGGCCGGTCAGCCCGAGCCCACGCCCACAGAACGGAGCTGAGTTGCCACTAGAAACCAGTCCAGGCTGGGCCCCTGTGGCTGCAGCAGATCCAGGGGTGCTGGCGGTGGGCAGCCTCGGGTCCAGTAGGGCAGGGTCCCCTGGCCTGAGCCATGGAGGGGCAGTGAAAAGACACAGCCCTGCCCGGCCCGCCTCCCTGGGCCAGCCCTTGCTCCCTCCCCACTCCCACTGCGGGAGAGCCAGAGTCCCCAGGCCTGGCCGAGGCTGGCGGCCAACAGCGGCAGCCCTGAGCAGTGTCTGGACCTGGGGAGACGGCCAGACTCACCCTGCAGCACAGGGCAGCCCTGAGGCCAGCGGGCAGCACTGGCTCCCCTCCGCCCCCCCGGGGGCCCTCGAGCGGACACTGGGTGAATGTCTCTGGGGACAGCCTCACCCGCACTGACCTCCCCACCCCACATTCCCACAGTGGTCTGCCTGGTCCCCGGGCTGTTTCCTGGCACCATAGCCGGGCTCCACCAGCTGCCTGTTCAGGAAATGGGGTACCTAAAGTGCCGGGACCCAGCAAGGCCCAGCGCGGGCCTGGGCACAGGGCAGCAGACGCCCTGTTGGGTAGACTGGGGAGGGGGCAGAAGCACCCGCCAGGCCAGACAGCCCCCAAGGACCCCCCCCCAGCTCCTCGCGCCACACCCCTGCTCCTCCCACCTGGAAGGGAGGGTTTCCCTCTGCCCGCATACCCACATGCCTGCATGCCCACATGCCGCCTGCTGTGGGCAGTCCTCAGGACCACCGTCCCTGCCGCACAAGGAGCCAGGGTACCAGTGCTCTGGTGGGAAACAGCCCCAGGACCCGCCCAGGACCCTGAGCCATCTTCCCCCCGGCACGCGGGGGGTCGGGGCTGTCCTGCCATCTGCCCCTGGGGTGTGGGGACTCGGCCGCCAGCTGCACCCGGGACATGCCAGGCCCCACACTGCACACAGGCCTGCTTTGTACAGCCCCACACAGGCTTCTGGGCAGCGTGGGAGAGAAGGGCAGCTAAGCCTGACTGCGGATGTAGAGGCGGGGCCGGGAGGGAGGAGAGGAGGCGTGGACCCGGCAGGGCAGGCTCCTGGGGCCCCTCGCCACACATGACAGCCACAGAAGTCGGGGGCCCAAAACAAGGGCGTCTATTTTTTTTTTTGTCGGTCGTGGGGCTTGAACTCTGGGCCTGGGCGCTGTCCCTCAGCTCTTCAGCTCAAGGCGAGCGCTCTACCACTTGAGCTACAGCGCCACTTCCGGTTTTCTGGTGGTTTATTGGAGATAGGAGTCTCACGGTCTCTCCTGCCCGGGCTGGCTTTGAACCGCGATCTTCAGATCTCAGCCTCCTGAGTAGCTAGGATTACAGGCGTGAGCCACCAGCGCCCGGCTAAGGGCGTCTATTTTCAGAACAGGAATCCACTATCATGGGGTCCAGTAAAGGAGCCAGGGCTGCAGTACCAAGTCGGGCTCCGAGGGCGGGCAATGGTGAGCAGGACAGACAGAGCACCCGGCCGGGCAGAGCCAGGCTGTCCCTGCGGGCGGCCTGCAGCCTGGACTCATGCCACCGGCCCTGCACATTTCCACTAGGACAGCCCTAGCCTGAACCTGACCCTGCATGCACAGCCCTGCGCACACAGCCCTGCAGGCACAGCCCTGCACACCTACCCCTGCATGCACAGCCCTGCAGGCACAGCCCTGCACACCTACCCCTGCACACTCAGCCCAGCACACCTACCCCTGCACTCAGCCCTGCACACCCAGCCCAGCACACCTACCCCTGCACACCCAGCCCAGCACACCTACCCCTGCACATCCAGCCCAGCACACCTACCCCTGCACACCTACCCCTGCACACTCAGCCCTGCACACCCAGCCCAGCACACCTACCCCTGAACACTCAGCCCTGCACACCCAGCCCTACACACCTACCCCTGCACACTCAGCCCTGCACACCCAGCCCTGCACACCCAGCCCTACACATCTACCCCTGCACACCCAGCCCTACATACCCAGCCTTGCACACTCAGCCCTGCACACCTACCGCTGCACACTCAGCCCTGCACACCTACCCTTGCACACCCAGCCCTACACACCCAGCCCTGCACACCCAGCCTTGCACACCTACCCCTGCACACTCAGCCCTGCACACCCAGCCCTGCACACCTACCCCTGCACACCCAGCTCTGCACACCCAGCCCTGTACTCCCCACTCTGCACCTGGGAACCCTGCACACCCAGGCCTGCACACCCAGTGCTATACCAGGGAACCCTGCACACCCAGACCTGCACACCCAGTTCTATACCAGGGAAACCTGCACACCCAGACCTGCACACCCAGTTCTATACCATGAAATCCTACACACCCAGACCTGCACACCCAGCCCTGCACACCTAGCCACGCACACCGACATGCATGCACAGACCTGAACACCCAGCCCTACACACCCAGCTCTATTCACCTACTTGTGCACACTCAGCCCTACAAAGACATGCATGCACAGGCCTGCACACCCAGCCCTTACGCTCACAGCCCGGCACATCCAGCCCTATTCTCACAACCCTGTACACCCAGCCCTAGCCCAGCCCAACAGCCCAGCCCTGAATACCTCACTCTGCATCCTGTAGCCCTGTAACTTCAGTTTGCACATCCAGCCCTGCACAATTAGCACTGAATGCCCAGTCCTGCACAGCCCTGTGCACATCCCTGTCTGCTCAGCCAGTTCTGCACACCCAGCTCTTGCCGATCAGAAACCGGCCATGGTCAGGGGCCCCGCCCTGATTCAGGACCTCCACTTCCAGAGCAGATCTCAGCAGGACCCACCCTGAGCCAGGCGTGGCCCAGCTCCAAGAGGTGCCAAGGGTTTATTGGCGTCCAGCTGGCCCCACGCAGCCATGGCCAGCGGCCGTGGGGCCTTCCTCCTCCCAATGCAGACAAAGTGAAGAGTGGAGGAGGCACCAGCTCCTGGTCCTCTGCTCCTCTCCCTGTGGAGAATGGGCCTGCTGCTGTGGGGCTAAGCCTGTGGCACAGGTGTGGGGTTTGTGACCCACAAGTCAGGGCCAAGAGTCTGGGGCGCGGGAGCCGTGAGCACACCCCAGCCACAGCAGCAGCCTGAGCCCACCACGCCACTCAGCCCAGCCCAGACAGGCCCCCATGGGGGGCTGAACCCCCCCCGAAAGGCACAGAGTTTCCTGGTGAAGAGACTCGGGATACCCCCGACTAGATGCCGAGCCCCAGGGAACACCCCATTCTTCCAGGTGCCTAGCCCCAAGTGAACCCTTCCAGCTTGTTCCTGCCGTACTTACTGGCGGCCAAAGGCCCCCTGTCCCGGGTAGGGCAGCTGAGAAACGGCAGAGAAGGAGCTGCCAGGCAGCAGTGGGAGGGGGACCAGGGCCCCCAGCACTCCGCTGGGGCAGAGGGGCCACCTCTGAGTGGCCACAGGGGGTCTTGGAGGAGGCCCGGTTAGGCCTGGCATCCTTGAACCTGGAACTCGGGAACGGCACGCAGAGCTCTCCCACACCCAGGAAGCAGCCTGGGCGGGCTCCGTGGAGACAGGCCTGCCGTACAGCCACCTAAGGCCCCCCGACCATGGGACCCTGGCGTCTCCCCAATACCCACCGAGCTTAGCCAAGTGCTCAGAGAACCCAGAGTCCAGTCTCTTGACAGCAGGGGGCAGCGGAGGCCGGGGTAGGACAGGCCCCGCGCACCCACCCGCAGGAAGGGGGAGATACTGCATGTGGTGGACCAGGGCTCAGGACCCTGGGAGCACCTCATTTCCCATGCCTCAAAGCAATTAGGGTGACATCAGCTGTTTATGCTAGTACTAGAGCTTGAATCCGGGGCCTGGCGCTGTCGCTTAGCTTTTTCACTGGGTGCTGGCACTACCACTTGAGCCACAGCTCCACTTCCAGCCTTTTGCTGGCTAACTGCAGCTGAGAGTCTCACAAACTTTCCTGCCCGGGCTGGTTTCGAACCTGATCCCCTGACCTCAGTCTCCTGAATAGGCAGGATTACCGGTGTAAGCCAGGGCGCCCAGCTGGCAGGGGGAGTCTGTCAGAAGCTCTTTTTGAGTTTTCTCTCGGTCTGCAGGTGCCGTCCTCCCCAGGCACGCTCCACGCACCCTGCCTACATTTCCCCACTCACTCTGCAGCTCGACCTCCAGGTCTGTGCGGGGCGGGTCTGCGGCTGGCCTTCCTGGGAGGCCCTCGGACAGCCCCACCTCTCAACATTAGGGACAGTGAGCGCTCTGGCCAGGGGCGCGGTATGGCCTGGGGACCCCTGGAACCCCGCCACTCACTGCCCTGTCTCTGGGCGCCATGTCCCCATCCACAAATGTTGTGTTTGGACCATGTGGGCTCTGAGACCGTGGGGTGCAGAGCCACCCACCACAGAGGGCCTCTCGAGATCACCTTTTCCTCCCACCAAGCCCCGATGGGCCACACAGGGCTGGTAGAGGGGCTGGAGGATGGCCATCCAGAGGGAAGTATCATACAGCTGTGCACAGGAAAGCCTGCCTCCCCGGTGCCCAGCCTCCACCGGCAGGCTGCCTCCAGCCAGGGCCTCCACTCACCGTACTGACAGCGGGGCCCCTGGAAGCCTCTGGGACAGTGGCACAGCTGAGCCGAGCCTGGCGCACAGCGGCCACCATTGAAACAGAAGCCAGCAGTGCATTCGGCTGTGGAGAGAAGAAGAGACCATGAGGAGACATGGGCCAGTGCTAACCACCTCCAGGACGCAGCCCCTGGAGACCCCTCCCAGAGTCCGTGCAGACACAGTCCCTGGAGACCCCTCCACAGAGTCCCCAGTCCAGACACAGCCCCTGGAGACCCCTCCCAGAGTCCCAGTCCAGACACAGCCCTGGAGACCCCTCCCAGAGTCCTAGTCCAGACACAGCCCTGGAGACCCCTCCTATGAGTCCCCAGTCCAGACACAGCCCCTGGAGACCCCTCCCAGAGTCCCAGTCCAGACACAGCCCTGGAGACCCCTCCCAGAGTCCCAGTCCAGACACAGCCCTGGAGACCCCTCCCACAGAGTCCCCAGTCCAGACACAGCCCCTGGAGACCCCTCCCAGAGTCCCCAGTCCAGACACAGCCCTGGAGACCCCTCCCAGAGTCCCAGTCCAGACACAGCCCCTGGAGACCCCTTCCCAGAGTCCCTGTCCAGACACAGCCCTGGAGACCCCTCCCACAGAGTCCCCAGTCCAGACACAGCCCCTGGAGACCCCTCCCAGAGTCCCCAGTCCAGACACAGCCCCTGGAGACCCCTCCCACGAGTCCCCAGTCCAGACACAGCCCCTGGAGACCCCTCCCAGAGTCCTAGTCCAGACACAGCCCCTGGAGACCCCTCCCAGAGTCCCAGTCCAGACACAGCCCCTGGAGACCCCTCCCAGAGTCCTAGTCCAGACACAGCCCCTGGAGACCCCTCCCAGAGTCCCAGTCCAGACACAGCCCTGGAGACCCCTCCCACGAGTCCCCAGTCCAGACACAGCCCCTGGAGACCCCTCCCAGAGTCCCTGTCCAGATACAGGCTTGTCTCCTGGTTTGGGGGGCTCAGTTAGGCTGCTGGTCCCCAACACCAGTCTGAGAGACACCCCCCCCCCCCAGCCCTAGATGCAGCTACAGCCTCAGCCAGCAGGTTAAATGGAATCCCTGGATAAGAACCTGAATTCACTTCCACAAGGTGTGTAGCACCAGGAAGTTCCTGGGGGAGCAGAGCAGGGAGTGGGGGTGCAAGGAAGGAAAGAGGTCAGCCCATGGAGGAGGAGGAGGAGTGGGGGACAGCTAAGGCTCCCCCCAAGAGCCAGATGGCTGAACCAACCAGAGAGGTAGCTCCCCCCAGACCTGGACGGGAGGGGTGAAGTGAGGGAGGTGGAGGGAAGGGGCCGGGAGGGCTGCGCTCTTCCTCCCCCCTCCGTGGCTGACCCCTGCCTCAGCCCTCTCTCACGGCTCCGGCCTGGGGCTGTGTTTGCACCTGCTGCCTTGAGGCTCCCGAGAGCTGATGAGCGAGGCCACAGAGGTAGAGTGGAGACTGCAGTTCCTGGGGCCTGGCAGGCAGCCCCTGCCTCAGTGTCCCCTCAAGCCGGGGTGTCCAGACCAGGTGGCCGGGACGGGAGCACCCGTGACTGACCAGCATACACATGCGGAGGGCGGGGCGGGGCGGGGCGGGGTAGGGCAGGGCAGGGCAGGGCAGGGCAGGGCAGCCCATCCTGTGGGGCTCACTCACTGGGTGGGGTTCTCAACAGTGCCCCGCTGCCCCGGCCACCCTGGAGCCTGCGGGGCTTGTGGGCTCGGCCAGCCTGCAGCCCCTGTGGCACTCCCGCCAGGAGCAGGGAGGGATGCCTCCGTGGGAGGGGGGCCGTGGCAGTCAGCTAAGGAGCCCTGAGTTCCCAGGGGCCAGTGGCAGAGGCCAGGAGGACGTGGCCAGCTGTGTACACAACTCCCCCATGCCCAGGCCAGCCAGGGAGCTGCCCTCCAGCCCGAGCGCTGGGCCGGGTGTGCAGCGCTGGGTCACAGAGCAAGGGTGGCCAGCGCCCGGGCTGGTGCCCAACACTGTCCCACTTCGGTGTGAGGTCAGGAGGACACCCTGGGCGGGCACGGGACCCAGGTTCTTCGCAGATGCTTCTTCCTGACCTCCCAGAATCTTATCCACCGCCACGGGCCTCCCTCAGACCCCGCAGCCATCACCCCGGAGCAAACTCAGCCTCTACCTCCAGACCAATCCCTGCACGGGGGTGCTCCCAGTTGGGCCTCCTGGGGACGAGGGGCAAAGCAGAGCCCAGGGAGACCCACCATCACCCCGATCTGCAACAGAAAGTCCTCCAGGGTTGAGGGGTGACATGGAAAACAGCCATCTCCAAACACTGAGGGCCAGAGCCTGTGAGCATCGCCGTCCTATCATAAAAGAAGCCGGGCCAGGCTTGCAGTGGTGCACACCTATGTCCTAGGTACTTGGGAGGCCCAGATTGTGGGGATCGGGGTTCAAGACCAGCCTAGGCAGAAAATTCACAAGACCCCCCCCTCAAGGAGGAGGCTGGAGGAGGAGAGAGAGCGCGGGTCACTCTGGGTGTGAGCACACTGCGGCTGAGGCGAATGTGTGAGCGCACACGGGTGTGCAGGCATGCATCGTGTGAGCTTGTGCCCAGCAGATGTGTTGAGCGGGTGTGTACGGCCATGAGCATCCTAAGTGAGCTTGTATGCATGGGTGGGGATGGCTGCACGTGGGCGTGTGCACATCTGTGCAAGGCAGCATGTGTGTAAATTGTACCTGGGTCCGGGGCCCACCTGAGCCTGGCTCCGTGGATGGGAGGCCTGCGGGGGACAGTGACAGTGAGAGGGGGTCACAGAGGGACAACAGGCCCCTGCGTGCCCCGGGTCACCAGGAGGAAGGAGGCTCCGGGCCTGGGATGTGGGCTGGCCGATTCCCACGCTGGGGAGTGGGGCTGATATATGGCCAGACGGAAAGGAAACGCAGACAGCAGAGGCAGGAAAGGAGGAGGGCGCCCTGGTCCACGGCTTTCCTGCAGCCCTCCACCCCCAACGCCAAGCCTTAGGCAGCCTGCTCTGGGGGCAGAGGAGGTAGTGGCCACCAGGCCAGATGTCCTAGACCCCAGTAAGGTCCTCCCGAGACCTGGTGCCTCGGCTGCTGGGCACCAGGATCGGGCCTAGGGCAGAGTGGATCTGCAGGACCGCTGTGGTCATCACGGCGGCCTCCTCCCTTACCAGGCTCTGCCGCTGACCTCGCTGCACCCTCTGTCCCCTGCCAGGACCCCCTGCCCGGCAGGCACCTACCGACCCTCACCTCAGGCCCCCAAAGCCCTGAACCCACAGCCTTCCCCCGACCTCCATCTCAGCCAGCTCCTCTGGCCTCCCTCCGTGCCCAGGCCCAGGGCTGGGCCTCGCCCTGGGCCAGAGCGCCAAGCCCTGTGCTGTGGCATCCGTCCAGGAGGCATCGGTGCTTCTCCGCACCTGTGCTAGGGGCTGGCTTCTACTGCTTCAACTCTGCCGCTGCTTTGTCTTGGGGAAGGCGCTGCCTGGATTTTCAGTTTGGAATACACTGTGCTCGGTCGGCCTCCGGGCCCACAGGGCCTGTTGGCCTGTTAAAGGCTTTGCCATGTCCTACAGAAACAAAACCTGCTTCCCGCAGCTGTGAGAAGCGCTGGCTGGATCAAAGCCGACCAGAAGCCGTGTGCTCCTGACACCCCCTCAGCCTCCACCGCTCCACCCACGACCCCACACTGGAGCCCGCACATCAGAGCTGACCCCAGAGCCCGGGGGGCGGGAGAAACAAAGGGGGGCAGAGGCAGTCTCCCTGGTGCCTCATCCCTGCTTGTCCATCCCATCAGGCAGGACACAAGGGTCCAAGTGGGGACACTCGGGGTGACTATGACTGATACAGAGCTGTCTGACAGATCTGGGAGAGGATAGAATTCAGAAAACACCCCAGCCGGATGCTGGTGGCTCTCACCTGCAATCCTGAACTACTTAGGAGGCTGAGATCTGAAGGTCACCGATCAAAACCAACCAGGCAGGAAAGTCCATGAGACTTCTATTTCCAATTAACTACCAAAAATGAAGCTGGGAGTGGAGGGGAGGCTAGCAGTAAAGTGCTAGCCTGGAGAGACAAAGCTAAGGGGCAGTGTCCAGGGCCTGAGTTCCATCACCAGTACCGGCACACCAAAGAACACAGAGAGCACCCAGCCAGGCGCGGATGAACCCCAAATCTCCAGGTCACAGCCCTGCGAGCTCTCAGCTCTCAGGAAGCCCCGGCCCCCGCCCAGCACATTTTCTCTCTGTTCACCTCCCAGCCACAATGCCGTAACTGGACAGAAAGCAGGATGCGATTAGCGGCTTCCTGCCATTCTCTGAGCCTTTGCTTTCTGCTCTGTCATTCCTGCACAAACAGTGGGGCTCAGTGCCCGCCCTCACTGCCATGGTGCCCGACCCCCTCCCAAGGTGCCAGGTCACAGGAAGCTAGAAAGGTTTCCAACGGCTGGGGCGGGGCGGGCCTGTCTGAAGAGACAGGATGGAGGAGCCAGGAGCTGGAGGGGAAGAAGGTACTGCTCAACACCAGGCAATTCCCTCGTGCAGGCCCCTCATCCTGTCCCTCTGCTCCCAGGCCCAGGCCCCCTGCCTCAGCCAGGCACCAGCCCCAGCTGTGAGGGGGCGCGTGGTGGAGGCCCCAGGAGGTGGGACACGGCTGCCAGAGTCTCTGGGTCACCACCCACGGACGGGGTGATGCCCTCCCCTGGGTCGGAAGGAGTCCCTGGGGCAGTGGAGACCAGCGGGCACTTCTTGAGCGCCTCAGATACCAAAGCCTCTGCGAGGTCTCCTGGCTTCAACATGGGCACAGGGAGCCCAGGCTGAAACCCGGGGGGCTGACAAACCACAGGCCCCAGAGCCGGAAATGGAGTCAGGACGGCGCCATTGCTGCCTGCCTTGCCACCCGTGCCCTGGTCGGGCCTGGCCCCAAGATCTCACCCAGGATCCTGAGAGGCCATAGGGCCAAGAGCTCATCCTCTGCAGAGCGGTGGCATCACGGTGTCAGACAGGAGGCCCGTGACCGGGGAAGCCCAGGCCACAGGTAACAGCCACTCCTGCAATCCTCCTTCAGGACCTCCTCCTTGACTGTCCTCCCACAGAACTCCTCCTCCTCCTCAGCTGTCCTCCACAGGACGTCCTCCTCCTCCTCCTCAGCTGTGCTCCCACAGGACGTCCTCCTCCTCAGCTGTCCTCCCACAGGACGTCCTCCTCCTCCTCAGCTGTCCTCCACAGGACGTCCTCCTCCTCCTCAGCTGTCCTCCCACAGGACGTCCTCCTCGTCCTCAGCTGTCCTCCACAGGACGTCCTCCTCCTCGTCCTCAGCTGTCCTCCCACAGGACGTCCTCCTCCTCCTCAGCTGTCCTCCCACAAGACGTCCTCCTCCTCCTCAGCTGTCCTCCCACAGGACGTCCTCCTCCTCCTCAGCTGTCCTCCACAGGACGTCCTCCTCCTCCTCAGCTGTCCTCCCACAGGACGTCCTCCTCCTCCTCCTCAGCTGTGCTCCCACAGGACGTCCTCCTCCTCCTCAGCTGTGCTCCCACAGGACGTCCTCCTCCTCCTCAGCTGTCCTCCCACAGGACGTCCTCCTCCTCCTCCTCACCTGGCCTCCACAGGACGTCCTCCTCCTCAGCTGTGCTCCCAAGAACGTCCTCCTCCTCCTCCTCAGCTGTGCTCCACAGGATGTCCTCCTCCTCCTCCTCCTCAGCTGTCCTCCCACAGGACGTCCTCCTCCTCCTCCTCAGCTGTGCTCCACAGGACGTCCTCCTCCTCCTCAGCTGTCCTCCCACAGGACGTCCTCCTCGTCCTCAGGTGTCCTCCACAGGACGTCCTCCTCCTCCTCCTCAGCTGTCCTCCACAGGACGTCCTCCTCCTCAGCTGTCCTCCACAGGACGTCCTCCTCCTCAGCTGTCCTCCCACAGGACGTCCTCCTCCTCCTCCTCAGCTGTCCTCCACAGGACGTCCTCCTCCTCCTCAGCTGTCCTCCCACAGGACGTCCTCCTCCTCCTCAGCTGTCCTCCACAGGACGTCCTCCTCCTCCTCCTCAGCTGTCCTCCACAGGACGTCCTCCTCCTCCTCCTCAGCTGTCCTCCACAGGACGTCCTCCTCCTCCTCCTCAGCCGTCCTCCACAGGACGTCCTCCTCCTCAGCTGTGCTCCACAGGACGTCCTCCTCCTCCTCCTCAGCTGTCCTCCACAGGACGTCCTCCTCCTCCTCCTCAGCCGTCCTCCACAGGACGTCCTCCTCCTCAGCTGTCCTCCACAGGACGTCCTCCTCCTCAGCTGTCCTCCCACAGGACGTCCTCCTCCTCCTCCTCAGCTGTCCTCCCACAGGACGTCCTCCTCCTCCTCAGCTGTCCTCCACAGGACGTCCTCCTCCTCCTCAGCTGTGCTCCCACAGGACGTCCTCCTCCTCCTCAGCTGTGCTCCCACAGGACGTCCTCCTCCTCCTCCTCAGCTGTCCTCCACAGGACGTCCTCCTCCTCCTCCTCAGCTGTCCTCCACAGGACGTCCTCCTCCTCCTCAGCTGTCCTCCACAGGACGTCCTCCTCCTCCTCAGCTGTCCTCCACAGGACGTCCTCCTCCTCCTCAGCTGTCCTCCCACAGGACGTCCTCCTCCTCCTCCTCAGCTGTCCTCCACAGGACGTCCTCCTCCTCCTCAGCTGTGCTCCCACAGGACGTCCTCCTCCTCCTCCTCAGCTGTGCTCCACAGGACGTCCTCCTCCTCCTCCTCAGCTGTCCTCCACAGGACGTCCTCCTCCTCCTCAGCTGTGCTCCCACAGGACGTCCTCCTCCTCCTCCTCAGCTGTCCTCCACAGGACGTCCTCCTCCTCCTCAGCTGTCCTCCACAGGACGTCCTCCTCCTCCTCCTCAGCTGTCTTCCACAGGACGTCCTCCTCCTCCTCAGCTGTCCTCCACAGGACGTCCTCCTCCTCCTCCTCAGCTGTCCTCCACAGGACGTCCTCCTCCTCAGCTGTCCTCCACAGGACGTCCTCCTCCTCCTCAGCTGTCCTCCACAGGACGTCCTCCTCCTCCTCAGCTGTCCTCCACAGGACGTCCTCCTCCTCCTCAGCTGTCCTCCACAGGACGTCCTCCTCCTCCTCCTCAGCTATGCTCCACAGGATGTCCTCCTCCTCCTCCTCAGCTGTCCTCCCACAGGACGTCCTCCTCCTCCTCCTCAGCTGTCCTCCCACAGGACGTCCTCCTCCTCCTCAACTGTGCTCCCACAGGACGTCCTCCTCCTCCTCCTCAGCTGTCCTCCACAGGACGTCCTCCTCCTCCTCAGCTGTGCTCCCACAGGACGTCCTCCTCCTCCTCCTCAGCTGTGCTCCCACAGGACGTCCTCCTCCTCCTCAGCTGTCCTCCACAGGACGTCCTCCTCCTCCTCAGCTGTCCTCCACAGGACGTCCTCCTCCTCCTCAGCTGTCCTCCACAGGACGTCCTCCTCCTCCTCAGCTGTCCTCCACAGGACGTCCTCCTCCTCCTCAGCTGTGCCCCAAAGGACATCCTCCTCCTCCTCAGCTGTGCTCCACAGGACGTCCTCCTCCTCCTCAGCTGTGCTCCACAGGACGTCCTCCTCCTCCTCCTCAGCTGTCCTCCCACAGGACGTCCTCCTCCTCCTCCTCAGCTGTCCTCCCACAGGACGTCCTCCTCCTCCTCAGCTGTCCTCCACAGGACGTCCTCCTCCTCCTCCTCAGCTGTCCTCCCACAGGACGTCCTCCTCCTCCTCAGCTGTCCTCCACAGGACGTCCTCCTCCTCCTCAGCTGTCCTCCACAGGACGTCCTCCTCCTCCTCAGCTGTGCTCCACAGGACGTCCTCCTCCTCCTCCTCAGCTGTCCTCCCACAGGACGTCCTCCTCCTCCTCAGCTGTCCTCCACAGGACGTCCTCCTCCTCCTCCTCAGCTGTCCTCCACAGGACGTCCTCCTCCTCCTCCTCAGCTGTCCTCCACAGGACGTCCTCCTCCTCCTCAACTGTGCTCCCACAGGACGTCCTCCTCCTCCTCCTCAGCTGTGCTCCACAGGACGTCCTCCTCCTCCTCAGCTGTTCTCCACAGGACGTCCTCCTCCTCCTCCTCAGCTGTCCTCCCACAGGACGTCCTCCTCCTCCTCAGCTGTCCTCCACAGGACGTCCTCCTCCTCCTCCTCAGCTGTCCTCCACAGGACGTCCTCCTCCTCCTCAGCTGTCCTCCACAGGACGTCCTCCTCCTCCTCCTCAGCTGTGCTCCCACAGGACGTCCTCCTCCTCCTCCTCAGCTGTCCTCCCACAGGACGTCCTCCTCCTCCTCCTCAGCTGTCCTCCCACAGGACGTCCTCCTCCTCCTCAGCTGTCCTCCCACAGGACGTCCTCCTCCTCCTCCTCAGCTGTCCTCCCACAGGACGTCCTCCTCCTCCTCCTCAGCTGTCCTCCACAGGACGTCCTCCTCCTCCTCCTCAGCTGTCCTCCACAGGACGTCCTCCTCCTCCTCAGCTGTCCTCCACAGGACGTCCTCCTCCTCCTCAGCTGTCCTCCACAGGACGTCCTCCTCCTCCTCAGCTGTCCTCCACAGGACGTCCTCCTCCTCCTCAGCTGTCCTCCACAGGACGTCCTCCTCCTCCTCCTCAGCTGTCCTCCCACAGGACGTCCTCCTCCTCAGCTGTGCTCCACAGGACGTCCTCCTCCTCCTCAGCTGTCCTCCACAGGACGTCCTCCTCCTCCTCCTCAGCTGTGCTCCACAGGACGTCCTCCTCCTCCTCAGCTGTGCTCCACAGGACGTCCTCCTCCTCCTCCTCAGCTGTCCTCCCACAGGACGTCCTCCTCCTCCTCAGCTGTGCTCCCACAGGACGTCCTCCTCCTCCTCAGCTGTCCTCCCACAGGACGTCCTCCTCCTCCTCAGCTGTGCTCCCACAGGACGTCCTCCTCCTCCTCCTCAGCTGTCCTCCACAGGACGTCCTCCTCCTCCTCCTCCTCAGCTGTCCTCCACAGGACGTCCTCCTCCTCCTCAGCTGTCCTCCACAGGACGTCCTCCTCCTCCTCCTCAGCTGTGCTCCCACAGGACGTCCTCCTCCTCCTCAGCTGTGCTCCACAGGACGTCCTCCTCCTCCTCCTCAGCTGTCCTCCCACAGGACGTCCTCCTCCTCCTCAGCTGTGCTCCCACAGGACGTCCTCCTCCTCCTCCTCAGCTGTCCTCCACAGGACGTCCTCCTCCTCCTCAGCTGTCCTCCACAGGACGTCCTCCTCCTCCTCCTCAGCTGTCCTCCACAGGACATCCTCCTCCTCCTCAGCTGTCCTCCACAGGACGTCCTCCTCCTCCTCCTCCTCAGCTGTGCTCCACAGGACGTCCTCCTCCTCCTCAGCTGTGCTCCACAGGACGTCCTCCTCCTCCTCAGCTGTCCTCCACAGGACGTCCTCCTCCTCCTCAGCTGTCCTCCACAGGACGTCCTCCTCCTCCTCAGCTGTGCTCCCACAGGACGTCCTCCTCCTCCTCAGCTGTGCTCCACAGGACGTCCTCCTCCTCCTCCTCAGCTGTCCTCCCACAGGACGTCCTCCTCCTCCTCAGCTGTGCTCCCACAGGACGTCCTCCTCCTCCTCCTCAGCTGTCCTCCACAGGACGTCCCCCTCCTCCTCCTCAGCTGTCCTCCCACAGGACGTCCTCCTCCTCCTCCTCAGCTGTCCTCCCCACTCCTCCCCCGCTATGTGACCCCACAAAGTCTTATAGTCCACCTCCTGGCCAGACCACATTTTCCTGTGGGCAAGTGCTGCCCCTGCCGCGTCCCCACACATCCCATCCTTGGGGCTGCTGGGGTGGACAGGCAGGGGAAGGAGGCTGAGGCCACCAGGAAAGGCCGGGGCCCTGCCGCCACCCGCCCCAGCCGCTCACCTCTGAGTTAAACAGCAGGAACACTGAGAGGATCGAGCAGTGCGCTCTGCTGGGATTATTAAAACACACAAGAGCAAGGTACATCAATCAGAGAACCCGCCCTGAAGATGAAATCCCAGAGGCAAGCAACTAAGGGCACCCAGCTGCAGCTGGGGGCCCTGATGAGCCTCAGCCTGTGGGACATGACATCCCCAGGGCTGGCCCAGACCAAGACCCCACACCACCGCCATCTCATTACTACGTCGGTCAGGCCACCACTGGGTCACGGGCTTCTCCTAAGATCCACAGATCCCACACGCAGGTGACAGCCTAGAACTTGGTGCAGACAGGAAAGGCTTGGCGTGAGCCGAGGCCAGAAGAGAAACTGGCATTCCCACGCCTGCCACAGCCCCATCCCCACATCCCGCCTGCCACGGCCCCATCCCCACACCCCGTCTGCCACGGCCCCATCCCCACACCCCGTCTGCCACGGTCCCATCCCCACACCCCGCCTGCCATGGCTCCATCCCCACACCCCGCCTCCCACGGTCCCATCCTCACACCCCGTCTGCCACGGTCCCATCCCCACACCCCGCCTGCCACGGCCCCATCCCCACACCCCGTCTGCCACGGCCCCATCCCCACACGTCTGCCACGGTCCCATCCCCACACCCCGCCTCCCACGGTCCCATCCTCACACCCCGCCTGCCATGGCTCCATCCCCACACCCTGCCTCCCACGGTCCCATCCTCACACCCCGTCTGCCACGGTCCCATCCCCACACCCCGCCTGCCACAGCCCCATCCCCACACCCCGCCTGCCACGGCCCCATCCCCACACCCCGCCTTCCACGGCCCCATCCCCACACCCCGTCTGCCACGGTCCCATCCCCACACCCCGCCTGCCATGGCTCCATCCCCACACCCCGCCTGCCACGGCCCCATCCCCACACCCCGTCTGCCACGGTCCCATCCCCACACCCCGCCTGCCATGGCTCCATCCCCACACCCCGCCTCCCACGGCCCCATCCTCACACCCTGCCTCCCTTGGGGACGGGCCAGCCTGCTGCAGACTGTCCAGTCCCAGCCCTGCCCGCCTGCCCACCCTGGCCCTGGCATGGCTACGCCCAGACACAGATGAAGGAGAGGGCTGCCAGAGCCCAGCCCAGGCCCTAAATCCGCCCTGCACGTCTCTTTCCAGCCCCGCTCATCTCTCCGTTCTGCCTGGGACGGAGCCCAGGCCGCCCCCTCCCCTTGCAGTCTGCATATGACCCTGTCCTCCCCCTGCAGTCCTGGGGGACGGGCTGGCGGCCCCACTTCCTCTCCCAGCCCCAGGCCCCCTTTTTGTCTTGTCCCCTGTAAGAGCTAGCCCAAAGAGGAAGCCAGGGAACCTCGGCTTTGATGTCTCCCCCCATCCAGACAGACGCCTTTGTTCCTCTCAGACGCCAGCAGCTGAGACTCGGGACGCCTGGGTGCGTGGGGAGAGAGGCAGTATGATGGCAGGGGCGGAGGGGGCGGGCACAGCCCACCGGAGGGGCCCGGCCAGAACCTCGCCCGTGTTACCCCGACCTGGCCTCCTCCTCCCTCTTTCCTCTGCTCCCTTCCTGCCCAGATGACTCACTTCCCTCCTGGACAAACATTGCCACCAGGCCTGCGCGCTTCCCTTTCCCGCTGCAGGTCACCTCAGGACGACCGCCTGTCCCCAGAGGGAGGGACACCAAGGAACTGTGGACCCTCAGTGTGGGGACGCAGGACTGCTGGCCACCAGTGACCTCCGAGCTAAACACTTAGAGGAAGGGCACTGCCTACTTCACTCAGGCAACACCTGTCAGCTCCCCTGTCCTCACCTACACCTGTCAGCCCACCGGTCCCCACACCTGTCAGCCCACCTGTCCTCACACCTGTCAGCCCACCTGTCCTCACCTACACCTGTCAGCCCACCTGTCCTCACCTGTCAGCCCACCTGTCCTCACCTGTCAGCCCACCTGTCCTCACCTACACCTGTCAGCCCACCTGTCCTCACACCTGTCAGCCCACCTGTCCTCACCTGTCAGCCCACCTGTCCTCACCCACACCTGTCAGCCCACCTGTCCTCACCCACACCTGTCAGCCCACCTGTCCTCACCTACACCTGTCAGCCCACCTGTCCTCACACCTGTCAGCCCACCTGTCCTCACCTGTCAGCCCACCTGTCCTCACCTACACCTGTCAGCCCACCTGTCCTCACCCACACCTGTCAGCCCACCTGTCCTCACCCACACCTGTCAGCCCACCTGTCCTCACCTGTCAGCCCACCTGTCCCCACACCTGTCAGCCCACCTGTCCTCACCTACACCTGTCAGCCCACCTGTCCTCACACCTATCAGCCCACCTGTCCTCACCTACACCTGTCAGCCCACCTGTCCCCACACCTGTCAGCCCACCTGTCCTCACCTACACCTGTCAGCCCACCTGTCCTCACCTGTCAGCCCACCTGTCCTCACCTACACCTGTCAGCCCACCTGTCCTCACCTGTCAGCCCACCTGTCCTCACCTACACCTGTCAGCCCACCTGTCCTCACACCTGTCAGCCCACCTGTCCTCACCTACACCTGTCATCCCACCTGTCCTCACCTACACCTGTCAGCCCACCTGTCCCCACACCTGTCAGCCCACCTGTCCTCACCTGTCAGCCCACCTGTCCTCACCTACACCTGTCAGCCCACCTGTCCTCACCTGTCAGCCCACCTGTCCCCACACCTGTCAGCCCACCTGTCCTCACCTGTCAGCCCACCTGTCCTCACCTGTCAGCCCACCTGTCTTCACCTGTCAGCCCACCTGTCCTCACCTACACCTGTCAGCCCACCTGTCCTCACCTACACCTGTCAGCCCACCTGTCCTCACCTACACCTGTCAGCCTACCTGTCCTCACACCTGTCAGCCCACCTGTCCTCACCTACACCTGTCAGCCCACCTGTCCTCACCTGTCAGCCCACCTGTCGTCACCTACACCTGTCAGCCCACCTGTCCTCACCTACACCTGTCAGCCCACCTGTCCTCACCTACACCTGTCAGCCCACCTGTCCTCATCTACACCTGTCAGCCTACCTGTCCTCACCTACACCTGTCAGCCCACCTGTCCTCACCTGTCAGCCCACCTGTCCTCACCCACACCTGTCAGCCCACCTGTCCTCACCTACACCTGTCAGCCCACCTGTCCTCACACCTGTCAGCCCACCTGTCCTCACACCTGTCAGCCCACCCGTCCCCACACTTGTCAGCCCACTTGTCCTCACACCTGTCAGCCCACCTGTCCTCACCTGTCAGCCCACCTGTCCTCACACCTGTCAGCCCACCTGTCTTCACACCTGTCAGCCCACCCGTCCCCACACCTGTCAGCCCACCTGTCCTCACACCTGTCAGCCCACCCGTCCCCACACTTGTCAGCCCACCTCTTCCCCCACCCCCTGTCCACAGGCCCCTTCCTAAGCAGCCCGGGCAGCCAGGTTCCACACTTGTGAGCACACCTCTCTCTGAGCAGGGATCGTCTGTGATGTAGCACAGGCTTCCCACCCCTGCAGGCACAACCAGGCTCTGCCTCCCCGGGCTGCAGCAGGCCCTGCTGGAACTCCACAAGGCCCCATTTCTACCCATCCACTCCAACAGCTGCTGGTGGGCAGAGTGCCACCCCAGAGGCCTGAGACCAGGAGGTGTCCCACTGCATGGAAAGGAAGGTGGAAAAGGGAGGGAGAAAAGGAGGGAGGGGGACACTCACCTGAGAGACAGCCCTCCTGGCCGGGCTGCTGGCTCCACCCCGGGCAGCACCTGAACACAGTGCGGGTCTCTGTGGTGTACACCTGCCTGTAACCCATGTAGTAGATGGTTCTGGAACAAGAAGGGAGAGGAACATGCTGACCACACAGGGCCAGCCTTGGCTCTCGCGGCACCGCGGGGCTGTCACATTCCCCGAGAGGAGGCCGAGTGTGGCCCCTGACCTCCCTGTGGCAGGCTCAGCTCCACGCTGGGGTGGGAGACACCCTGGCTCTCAGCTGGCTCTCGGCACAGGCCAGTCCGGGAGGGTCAGGGGTCAGAGTGCACATGCCCAGTCCAGAATAGGGAAGGACTTTCACAAGAATCATGGCCTGAGGGGTCCAGCACTGGGCAGTGGGCCAGGGCGGTGCCCTCCAGACCTGGTGAAGGATCTCGGTTCCCAAGGAAATGAGAGTTCTGGACCATCCAGAAGGCAAGGCAGAGTCCCACACACGCACACGCATGCACACACATGCACCTGCGTGCGTGCATGCGCACACACACACGCCTCATCAGAGAGCAAATCTCAACTGCCCACAGCCTGGCCAAGGTGCCCTCCATCCTGGGGTGACTCCTGTCCCCAGCTGTGCCCTGCTCTCCAGCAAGTCCATGAGACACACGGCCATCCGCCCATCCACTCTGCTGCTCATCTCTCCCCCAAGGTCACCAGTCACCTGACTAATCTAAGGCCCGCTGAATCAGTGCTTAGCTGAGGCCACGCTTTGTCAGGGTGGGCCTAACCCTGAAGCTGGCATCCTCCCAAGAACACGAGGACAAGGCAGGAGGCAGGGGGTGGCGGGCAGAGATGGTGGCACATTGTAAGGCGGGAGAATGTGGGTGGCACTGGAGCTGGAGGAGCCAGCCCTGGCCGAGGCTGGACTGGGCACTCTGGCCTCAAGGTCCAGCAAACAAATGCAGAGCTCAGCGCTCCACACACCTGCATCCTCCGGCCCCAAGCTGTGAGGCCTTGATCTCCACAGAGACAAGACCGGAGGGAGAGACAGCTACACACAGAGAGGAGCAGACGGTAAGAGAGACAGAGACAGACTCAGAGACAGAGACAGAGGCTAGACAGAGAAAGCTGACGGGGTTGGGGGGGGTGATGACAGTGACCCCAGCCCCCTCCCTCCAGTCCCATTGCTGTGCTCAGGTGGCCAGGGGCCCAGCCAACAGCCACAGGGTCAAGGGCCCTAGAGCCCCGGGAGTGGCCGGTGGCACAGCTGTCTCCAGGTAACAACTGGCCTCTGCTTGTTGGGGCCAGTGCCCGGAAGCCTTGTGGCCTGCTGGACAAACAAACCAGGCTCAGCTTCCTGGACATGCGTGTTCCTGCATGCGCACCGCACGGAAACGCTGGGAGCACCTTATACAAAATACAAGACCCCCCCTTGGCAGGACATGAAACCGCTTGCCTGGACAGAAACTGACCAAGGCACAAACAATCTGCGGCCCGCAGCAGGTTTGGGCCTGTTCAGCATAAATATTTCTCCCCTTGCCTGGGCTGTGGCTAGGGCCGGCTACGCGCGGCTCCTCCTGGCTCCTCCCCCGGTGGCCTCTGAAGGAAGACCCTGGAGAGCGGAGGTGACCAGGAGGTCCCAGCCCTGCTGCCCACAGTGGACGCGCAGCACATCACGCAGGAGTCACAACTCCCTGCTTCGAGCCTCCCCTCCCTCCTTCCCTGCATCTCCCCAGAGCCCACCTCCCTGTGCCGCCCAGAACCTGTTCCTGGAAGAGTTCACACTGAGGTGAACATGGGCATCTGCTCACAAGTCAGGGAAACAGATGAGGCCCCAGGACACTGGGTGGGGCCTGGGGCCCATGATTCAGCTGGTGGGAGAGAGGCAATGTCCAGGAGGGCTGGCCACTGGACTGGGCAGAGGGGGAGGGCTCACAGGAAGAATGGGCGGAAGGTCCCAGCACCTGACCACTCCAGGTCCTGGGCAGCCGCTGGACAGATGTCTATCTCTACAGTGCTTGGGAGACACTTGCTCGGCCTGGCTCAGCCCTCAGCCACTCGGAAGAAACAAGAGGGAGAGGAACGCAAGAGCCAGAGCCGTCCAGGGAACTCTGATCACCAGGAGCCAGACTGAGCCTTGGGTGCCCACTGGGGGCCAGCTCCTGCAAGCCAGGCAGGAGGCTGCAGCCTGAGGGCCCCAGTGCAGTGAGAAGACCCAGCTGCACCCAGGAGTGCAGATGGGTGGGGGAGGAAGGGAGGGGACATGGGCAGGACGGAGGGGGGGGAAGGGGAGGGGGAAGGGGAGAGGGCATGGGCAGGTGCACAGCACAGGTGGGTCTTGGCCACCCTCCAGACTAGACGGCAGACAGCTGCCCGTTCGTGGATTGTCCTGAGCCTGGAACTCAACCAGTTCCCTCAGAACTGAGCTTGAACCACCACGGGCTGCGGAGGGAGGACTGGTAACAGAGCCCAGACATCTTGAGCCGGGCAGTGCACTGCACAGGCATGTATCCATGCATGCACACGCGCGCGCGCACGCACACACACACACACGCACGCACGCACGCACGCACTAGCCAGGAAATCCTGACACAGAACCAAAGGCACACCATGTCGGAAACCCTGTGGTGCTGGCTCACAGCCCAGGAAGTGGCGTCTTCTGGGTCAGCAGGTGTCTCCAGACACCCAGCCCGGAGGTGGAGGTCCTGCCACACCCAGTGCCGGACACAACCATCCCGGCCAGCCTCAAAGGCTTCCCCAGGCGGCCACCCACCACACCTCCAGCGATGGATCCCAGTGGCTTCTGGATGCTTCCAGAAACAGCAGCATTGCTCAAGCTATGGCAGGGACCGCGAGGCATACAGGACCACCGGTCGGCTTTGTAAATGCATGACAGCTACCCATGTGTGCAGGCTGGGAGACTGTGAAGCGCCTGTCTCTGGCCCTCCAAGCCTGAGGCCGGGAGCTCCTTGGGGATGGAGGAGGCTCTGCTGTGCGCTGCTGGCTTGAGCAGCATCAGCCAGACACACAGCTCGCCTCTGCGTGCACGTCTCCCGACATGGTCAGGACCCTGGGGGCAGGGACCACCGTCCCCAGGTGAACAGGGGTGACCTGTGCAGCAGACATCAGTGCAGACGCAGCCCTTCAGCCACCATCCCTGCAGCGCCCTGTGCGGGAGAGCTGACACGCCCCCCCCCCCCCCCCCAGAGCCTCACAGGCTGGAGTCCTGGCTAAAGAAGCAGAGCACCACACCCCTCTTGGGACACATTCCTGCCTTCCCTCCCCAGTCCCCCAGAGCAGACATCTCCCACCTAACTGGGGCCGAAGCCAGCCCCCGCCATAGCCAGACAGATTCTACAACCCCAAGTCTATAAACGGAGAAGAGGTATGCAAAGGCACTCCTCAAGACTGATGTTGAAATTCGATATTGAGCAATAAAAGGTTCCACGCAGGCTTGGGAACCAGGCCTAAGGGTCAGGCAGCAAGCCCCTCCTTCCCCGCACAACCCCTACCCCAGGCCCTCTCCCTGCCCACCCTACAAAAGCCTGATGATGAGCAGCAGAGCCTCGTGTGGGGTGGCCTCCCTGCCGGCTCACTCCTGGGGGTGGAAGAGGCTGGGTCCCCCCCAGAGCCCAGGACGGGGCCCCAACACCTGCGGCCTGGGCCCTGGGAAGGGGGCGGGCACCGCCGAGCACAGACCCCACCCCCTCTGGTCCTGGGTCCCTGCCACATACCTGCGCTCCTGGCCCAGGCACCACGCCTGCTGCCCACAGCCCCGCTTCCACACGGGCACCGTGCGGCTGAAGGCCCGCACACAGGGCTGGCGGTGGCCTGCCAGGGTCAGCTCCTGCTCAGCACACACGTGGGGCCTGCATGGAGGACAGGAACCATCAGCACCTCACCACCAACAGCCCCGGTCACCCCCACATCCCCCCCCCCCCCGGGGACCAGACCCATGCCATGCATGTGCCGCCCGGCATCCACCCTGCCTTCCAGAACAAGGGAACTGAGTTAGTGTGGGCGACACACCACCTGAGCTGTCACCCAACCACCCAGAACCTGGCGCTCTGCAGGCCTTCCATGCCCAGGGTGTGCCAAGTCCACCGGTTCAGGGCTCAGGCTCTCCCTCTCACCCCGGGGCCCACACGGGGGACTGAGAAACCGGAAAATGAAACTGCAGCCCACCCCGCTCCAAGCTCGGTGTGATTCTCCTTGAAGAAGCCCCCAGCTCAGGACACAGAACCCAGAGCACCGTAGGGGCTACAGTGACCTTCCAGAGCCCCCCCAGGCCCAGAGGGGAAAGGCTGCTGTCCCTGGGAGGATAGGCCAGCAGGAGGAACATTCCAGGCCTTCCAGAACTCAGGCTCGCCCAAGCTGCCCCGCTGAGGGGAAAGGACCCCAGATGTAAAGTTTGGGGAGAGAGAACAAGGCTTCACAGGAGGTGACCCACGGAGGGAAACCAGCCCGCGGGAGATGGGAACGAGGCTGGGCCTGCAGTGCCAGGCTCTGCGCTGTCTCCAGCAGCAGGGGACCAGTGTGCATCCAGTCCATGGGGCACCACAGGGAGCCTGGCAAATCCTGGTGCAGAGTCTCCTCCACTTCCCTGGGGCAGCAGAGCAGGGGGGCCCTCCCCCTCCTGCCTACCCCAGCTCCAGTCCCGCTCCCAGGGGCTCCCGGGGACAGGAGTGCATCCTTGGACTCAGTCCACATCCCCAGTGGACGAGCTGGGACCCCAGCCTCAGCCTCCGAGACCCTGGCCCCCGGCCAGCCACCCCCAGCCGGATGCTCTGGCAACCTGACACTTTATTTTTCTTCCTTTTCTTGCTCTGCTGGGTGGAAAGCCCACCCCTTGGGGGATGAAAGCATCCACAGATGGCAGGAGCACCCAGCTGTGTCTGCCTGGCCACGGCACCGTCACCCCGTCCAGCCGCCAATCACCAACGGACAACGCAGCCGAGTGCAGCCAGGCCCAGCCAGGCCCAAGGGGCTGCCAAAAACACACCCCAGCCCAGACCCCCACCGGGCCCTAGCCCCCACCATCTCCAAACTTCCCATCGCAGGGCCATGGCTGGCCAGTTCGCCCAGGGTGACCACAGGGTGAGGACCCTCGGGACACCGTAAACATCTGGGACCCACAGGCTACGGGGGTGACCAGCTGTGGGATTTCCTGGGCCAGGTGAGGCTTCTTGCAGACACCCCGCCCTGCCCCCGGGATGCAGGACCTGTCCAGGAGCACTTCCTCTGTGCTTAGGCCGGAAAGTTCATCAACAAATGTCCCTAAGGTGACATCGAGCCAGGGCAACAGGCTCCACAGTTACGGCCTTCCCCGGGAGCTGCTAGAACTCTGTCCCCTCAGATGGCTGAAGAGGGGGTTCTGGACACTCCCCTCCCCCAGCTTCCCAAAGGCGGTCAGAGGCTAAGAACCCCAGGCTGAGCCTAAGAGGACAGGCCAGGGGCCTGGGGCTAGACCAGGGCAAGCTTCCCCTCAGCCTTCCCTGGGCTGGGCCTGGCCCAGCTCCTGACCTCCCCAATGCTGGAGAGGCTCACCTCCCACCCGCAGGCCATTCTCTTCCTCCACTCTGCTATGAGCCCAAGAAGCCCACCTCTATAGATGATGTACCCCAGAACATCCGTGCAGAGGAACTTAGAGCCACAGCAGCCCGAGGGCTCCAGGACTCACTCGACGACCCACGGACACCTCCCAGGGAGCCTGGGCAGGTGCCCTGGGCAGCTGTACACAGAGTCAGAGGCACGGGGTAGGCAGACAGGCTGCCCCTCACCCACTCCCGAGGGCAGCTGGCTCTCCCAACAGCACCTCCTTCACCTCTGACAATGCCAGGCCGGCCTGGGAGCAGCTGGTATGCAGGGAAGTGTGAGGCTCTGGGATTGAGGAGTCCAGTTCCCCCCAGACCTGACAACGCTCAGTTCCTCCTCTAGGCAGGAGACAAGCCCCCGGCACGGTGCCCAGCCCCTTCTCCCCCTTCTCAGAGGTACAGCATCCCCCTGTGGGCACATCTGGCCACTCAAAGCAGATCCTGAAGTGGCGGGGTAGGGGCCTCCTCTGGGCAGGGCTTGAGCTTGGAGGGGCCAGCCTGCCCCAGGTGGGAGGGGTTAAGGTGAGCTGAGTCTAAGCACAGTTGCTGCTCAGTGAAAAACCCTTGCCCCTGGCTAGTCGGGCCAGGCCTGGCCCTTAGCTTCAGTGTGTAGGCAACTGTCTTGGCACACAGGATGTCGTGCCTGGAAGCCTGCAGGGATCTTCACCAGCCCCCGGCCCCCTCCCCGGGCCTGGCCAGTGGCTGTTCCCAGCCCCAGGGGAGAAGCAGTCACGGAGAGGCAAAAGCCAGCAGATCACTTTGCGCTGTCCTGGGATGCTGGAGAATCTGAGCATGTCGAGAACCGTCACATGGCTCAAACAGGTTCACTAGGGCCCACGGGGCGGGGCGTCCAGGGTGGGAGTTAGAATAGCACCGTCAGCAACTCTCAGAGCCCCAGGTACCTATGGTGTCCAGGCGTAGCTGTTGGGGGCCAGAGTCTGAAGCTAACTAACAGTTCAGGAAAAAACGGCCTGAGAGGTGTGGCTGCCCGCGCCAGCCCCTGCCTCCAAAAGGAAGGGGAGGCCGCAGTGAGCACAAAACACTCTCCACAGCCCTTTGTGCTCCCCAGCCCCTCCCCTACTCCTCTGGGATGAGGAAAGCAAAGGCTAACTGACACCTCTCAAAACCTGTAGTCTGTACTGGTGGCTCACGCCTGTAATCCTAGCTACTCAGGAGGCGGAGATCTGAGGCTGGAGATTTGAAGTCAGCCAGGGCAGGAAAAGTCCATGAGATACTTGAGCTCCAGTTAACCCCCAGAAAGCTGGAAGTGGAGCCACGGCTCAAATGGTAGAGTGCCAGCCTTGAGTGAAAAAAAGCTAAGCTAAGGAACCATGCCCTGAGTTTAAACTCCAGGACCAGAAGGAAGGAGGGAGGAAGGGAGGGAAGGAAGGAAGGAGAGAAGGAAGGAAGGAAGGAGGAAGGGAAGGAAGGAGGGAGGGAAGGACTCTCTCCCACAGATGACTCCCAGAGGCCGAGTCAGCTGGCGGGCACAGGACTCAAACCTGAGACCATGGCTGGAGGGGCCGGGGAGGGGGCCGGGGAAGGGGCCGGGGAGGGGGCCGGGGAGGGGGCGGGGGAGGGGGCCGGGAGGGGGCCCGGGAGGGGGCCGGGGAGGGGGCCGGGAGGGGGCCGGGAGGGGGCCGGGGAGGGGGCCGGGAGGGGCGGTGAGCCGCAGTTACCGGGAGCACAATGGGGCAGAGACACCCATCGGCTCCTGGCCCTGGCTTCCCCAGGAGGCTGCGCCCACAGCGGCCGCCAGCCCCCGCTAATCCGGCCCGGGTGCGCTCCCCGCTCCCCGCTCCCCGGGGGAATGTCCGCTCCAGTCACGGGGGCGGCACGGGGCCCAGGTCTCTGGGTGGAAAGCCCCCGGCCCTTTGCAAACCAAGACGCAGGGAGGCGACCCGGGGAGGGGACTCGGGGAGGGGCCCGGGGCGGAGCCGCCTGCTCCCGCTGCGTGCAGCCCCGTGCCGGCCCGGTGCCCCGCGGAGAGGGGCCTGGTGTGCCCGCGGGGCGGGCGCCTCCCCGCCGCCTGCAGGCCCCGGGCGCGGCCGGCTCCCCTCTCCCGCTGCCGCCGTCGAGGGCCCACCCCGATCCCGGACGCTCTGCTGTCGGGGAGGACCGCTGAGGGTCTATAGGGGAATCGTTTTTCAAAATTGAATCCATCGCGGGGGCTCCCCTCCCCGGCGGCTCCCCTCCCCTCTCCCTCACCGCCCCTGCTTGTTCCGCGCTTTCCTCTCCGGAGCACACGTGGGGAACACAAATCCGGCCCTGCGCCCCGCTCCTACGCGCCCCCAGACCGACGACATCCCGCCCCCGCGCCCCCACATCGAAGACACCCGCCCCCGCGCCCCCAGACCCACCGCACCCCACCCCCGCGCCCCCAGACCCACCGCACCCCGCTCCCGTGCCCCCATACCGACGACACCCCGCTCCCGCGGCCCAGGCCCACTGCACCCCGCCCCTGCGCGCCCCAGACCCACCGCACCCCACCCCAGCGTACCCCAGGACGCACCATCCCCGCGCCCTCAGATCCATGGCTCCCCGCCCCCCCAGCCACTGCGCGCCCCCAGACCCAGGCACCCCACCCCCGCGCCCCAGGACGCACCGTCCCCGCCCCCGCACCGCAAACCCACGCCCCCAGACCCACGGCACCCCGCCCCTGCGCACCCCCAGACCCAGGCACCCCTCCCCCGCGTACCCCAGGACGCACCGTCCCCGCGCCCTCAGATCCATGACTCCCCGCCCCCGCGCCCCCAGACCCACGACACCCCTCCCCCGCGTGCCCCTAGACCCACCGCACTCCACGCCCCTAGACCCCGACACTCCGCCCCCGCGCCCCCAGACACACCGCACCCCCCCTCCGCGCCCCCAGACCCGGACGCCGCTCGGAGAGGAAGTGGGAGCGGGCGGCTTCCTCTCCGACGGGGCGAGCCGGCCCACGGCTGACCCTGCGCCGCGGGGCCCGGAGCCCTCGTCCCGCAAGTTCAGCGGCGGCCCGACCCCACACCCCAGGGGCAGAGGACGCACCGGGGAACCCCACGCACGACAGACCCTGGGGTCGTGACCACCCGCCCCCGTTAAGGCCGAGACCATGGTCCTGGGACCCCAGGGACAAAGCCGCGAGCGCCGGCCCGAGTCCCGGGAGCGCGGCCGAGCCTCTGGCCCCCGAAACTCACATGCTGGGCTGCAGCAGGACCCGCGGCCGCGGCGGGACGGCCGCCGGCACCGCGGGGAGCAGCAGCAGCACCAGGGCCACCGCGCGCCCCGCCGACCTCGCGTGGCGCGGGACCGGCATGGCGCGCGCCGGGCCCTCCGCGCCTCACCGGCGGCCCCGAGCCGCTGTCTCCACCTGTGCCATGGCCCAGGAGGGCGCGCGGGGTGGAGCCCGGATGGCCCCCGCCCTGGGTGGCTGCAGGTGCGGGCGATCCAGCTTCCCGCTCGTGTCCGGAGGAGCCGCGCCGAGCCCCGCGCGCCTGGGCCTCCCCGCCCCACACTCCCCGGGCGCCGTGGGCAGGGAGCAGAGAGGGCGCTGGAGAGGCCGGGCCCGCCCCCGGCCCGCCCCGCCCCGCCCCGGCCCGCCCCAGGCCCCGCCCAGACCCCCCACCCCAGCCCGGGGTCCGATTCCAGACCTGCCCCTCCTCCATGCTCCAGGCCCCACCTCCGGCCGCGCGCGTGCACGTACCCCAAGCCCCGGATCCCGGCCCGATGAGTGACCCGGCCCGGGGAGGGGGCGACGGCTCTCCTCGCCGCTCCTCCAGACCCGGGACCCTCAACATAGACTTCAGCCTCTCTGCCTTCCCAGGTCGCAGGTGGGGAGACAATGGGACCACGTGGACACTCCGCCCACCCTGGCCTGGCACTCCCCCCCTCCCTGGCCCCAGCTTCCTCTCCCGGCCTTTCCATCCCCATTTCTGAGAGGGCGGCCTGGGTGTTGGGGTGGCTGTGGGGCCGGAGTCAAGCCCTCCTCCCCCCCTGAAACCTCACCTCGGGGTGAGAGCCAGGCAGACCCGGAGCTGGACACTGGGTCTTGTCACTGGGCCCCGGGGTCGCTTTTTGAAGGCGCTGGGAGGTACAGCCTGGATGCCGGCTTGAGCCAGCCCTCCCCCTTCCCTCCCCCCCCCCCAGGTGCTCTTTGATGGCAGGCCATCTCCCCTGTCCTTCCCTCATCTCGATTGAAGACTCCAGAACCCTTGATCTCCTCCATGGAGGACTGAGAGGCAGAGGGAGCCACAACCGTGCCCCCCTTCCCCCACTGTCCTGTTCATGGGGACCAGGCTCTGCCTGGAACATGGTGCTGTTACTTCTGCGATAGAGGCAGGGTACTCTGGGCCAGGAGAGGAAACAGCGCCAGTGGACTGCAGACCTAGGAGCTAAACACGGGGGTCCGGCCTTGGGCAGCCCCTGCCCTGCTCCATAAGTCAAAGAAACACAGTGAAGGGCACAGAACTATTCCAGAGAGTTCACTGCTCAGGACGACCCCAAACGCGGGGCAGCACTCCAAACGGACAGGACCCCAGTCTGTCCAGCACTGTCCTCAACCTCACCTTCTGCTTATTCCTCGCTGGCATCTTTACAGAAAGGCTGCCCCAAACCTGGCTTTGAGATTGGTTTTCCCCCATGTCTGTCTGAGGGTCTGAAGAAAATACCCGTAGTGCCCGGCTTCAGCCCTGGGCCCCGCCCAGAAGGTATAGATACAAGTTTGCATCTCCCCAACCTACTACCGCTCACCACTTCCTCCTGGAGTCAGCTGGGCACCATCCGCTGGTGTGTCAGCGTGTGTGTGTGTGGAAGTGTGTGGATGCTGTGGAAGTGTGTGGAAGGTGTGGAAGTACGTGAATGGTGTGGAAGTGCATTGTAGTGGAAGTGCGTGGATGGTGTGGAAGTACGTGGATGGTGTGGAAGTGTGTGGATGGTGTGGAAGTGTGTGGAAGGTGTGGAAGTGTGTACATGGTATGGAAGTGCGTGGAAGGTGTAGAAGTGTGTGGAAGGTGTGGAAGTGCGTGGATGGTGTGGAAGTGTGTACATGGTGTGGAAGTGCACTGTAGTGGAAGTGCGTGGAAGGTGTGGAAGTGTGTACATCGTGTGGAAGTGTGTGGATGGTGTGGAAGTGTGTACATGGTGTGGAAGTGCATACATGGTGTGGACGTGCGTGGATGGTGTGGAAGTGCGTGGAAGGTGTGGAAGTGTGTGGAAGGTGTGGAAGTGTGTGGAAGGTGTGGAAGTGCGTGCATGGTGTGGTAGTGCACTGTAGTGGAAGTGTGTACATGGTGTGGAAGTGCGTGGAAGGTGTGGAAGTGTGTACATGGTGTAGAAGTGTGTACATGCTGTGGAAGTGTGTGGATGGTGTGGAAGTGCACTGTAGTGGAAGTGTGTACATGGTGTGGAAGTGCGTGGATGGTGTGGAAGTGTGTACATGGTGTGGAAGTGGGTGGAAGGTGTGGAAGTGCGTGGAAGGTGTGGAAGTGTGTGGAAGGTGTGGAAGTGCGTGCATGGTGTGGAAGTGCGTGCATGGTGTGGAAGTGCACTGTAGAAGTGTGTACATGGTGTGGAAGTGTGTACATAGTGTGGAAGCGCATGGATGGTGTGGAAGTGCATTGTAGTGGAAGTGTGTACATGGTGTGGGAGTGGGTGGAAGGTGTGGAAGTGCGTGGATGGTGTGGAAGTGCACTGTAGAAGTGTGTACATGGTGTGGAAGTGTGTACATGGTGTGGAAGCGCGTGGATGGTGTGGAAGTGCATTGTAGTGGAAGTGTGTACATGGTGTGGAAGTGTGTACATGGTGTGGTAGTGCATTGTAGTGGAAGTGTTACATGGTGTGGAAGTGCACTGTAGTGGAAGTGCGTGGAAGGTGTGGAAGTGTGTACAGTAGTGGAAGTGCGTGGAAGGTGTGGAAGTGTGTACGTGGTGTGGAAGTGCATGGAAGGTGTGGAAGTGCGTGGATGGTGTGGAAGTGCGTGCATGGTGTGGAAGTGCACTGTAGTGGAAGTGCGTGGAAGGTGTGGAAGTGCGTGCATGGTGTGGAAGTGCACTGTAGTGGAAGTGCGTGCATGGTGTGGATGTGCATTGTAGTGGAAGTACGTGGAAGGTGTGGAAGTGTGTACATGGTGTGAAGTGTGTACGTGGAAGGTGTGGAAGTGTGTACATGGTGTGAAGTGTGTACGTGGAAGGTGTGGAAGTGTGTACATGGTGTGAAGTGTGTACGTGGTGTGGAAGTGTGTACATGATGTGAAGTGTGTACGTGGTGTGGAAGTGTGTACATGGTGTGAAGTGTGTACGTGGAAGGTGTGGAAGTGTATACATGGTGTGGAAGTGTGTACATGGTGTGGAAGTGTGTACGTGGTGTGGAAGTGTGTACGTGGTGTGGAAGTGTGTACGTGGTGTGGAAGTGCACTTTAGTGGAAGTGCGTGGAAGGTGCCCCTTGGCTGAGTTCCCTTCTGGGGCGAGGATGGGAGGGTGACTCAGTCTCAGAAACTCTTCCAGCTTATCTGAGGATGAAGGAAAGAATGCTGACAGATAAAATAGAATCTCTGGGCAAGGGAGGACCCGGGTTTGGTGTGCCCTGAAACGTAACGTTCAAGGGTCCTCTTGAAGAAAAGCAACACAAAAAGAAGCTACTTTGCTGAAAAATGAGCAAATCACGTATGCATTTCTGGGTGCCCTGGCCTCCCAGGACTCTGAGCAAAGCTTTGCTCTCTGGGCCTCCTTGTGGTTCTGCCTCTGACCAGGCACCAAGTTCCGCCGCCAGGCCCCAGGCAGGTGTCGGGGCACAGACCGGTGTGGTCCTGGGAAGTCCCTGTGGTGAGGACACCTGCCACACCGCCTTCCCGGGGCTCAGGCCACGTCTTTCCCCCACATTATTCAAGGTAGAAGAAATCCACCACCATGCTCAGACAGCGCTCTCAACCCCAGCGCAGGTAACGCGGGTGAGCCTCACACCCTGTCTGGCAGGGTGTCTGTCTGATAGGCGGTGATGGGCCTGAAGACCCCAGGGACTGCCCTTCCCTGTCTCCCCTCTCCCCAGAGTCCTGCCCAGCCTGGCACAGCAGGGATTGAGCCATAGCTGAGCATCAAACTGCCTCTTCCTGACAGGGCAACCGAATACAGAGGGTACCTAATTTACCCTGTCCATAGGTGTTTAATACACTGTCACACACACACACTTAATGCGCTATAAACAGGTTTTGTTTTCTAGCAATGAAGGTGAACAGGAAATGCTTTCTGTACTGGTCCATTTTCATAAGAAAACAACACTTTGTGGGGCGTAATCCTTACTGCCGTTTTCCCCAGTGGAATGATGGCTTTGAAGTTGCCAGTGGTGTCACCCAACTCTGCAAGTCCGAGTTTTGGCCTTGAAAATCAGCACAGGACCCAGATCATGTGCTTTGCATCTCTTTCTGGAGGAAGGGGGCGGCGTTGCTGAAGTGGGAACTCAGGGCCCAGCACTCGCTAGGCAGGGCTCCACCGAGCCGAGCCAGGCCCCCAGCTAGTACACGGCACGCAGTGACCACATGCAGACTTTGCCCTGAGTCTGCTGCAAGGGAGAAGATGACCGGCTCACCCGGGGTCCAGGTGCCGAGGCCGCCGAGGTCAGGAAACAGCTTCTCCAATGACAAGCTGCAGAAAGGCTTTGGGTGTTTCAACCCACTCTCACCCCCAGCCCCAAATCGCTGCCGTATTTGTCCTGTGTCCCGGGGTGGATTCTCCTGGGCAGCGTCTGGCTGTACAAGGCCCGCCAGTCCCTCGGAATTATTTTGGTGTTTCTCGTTCGTTGTTCTTTAGCTTGATTGTAATTTAGTTGGATCGCCTTAAATAGGTACATTCTTTCAGAACTATGGGAAGGCAGGTCTCAACTAGAAGGGGAGGCCTGTGCAGACCCTGTGAGGACACTGCCCCCCTGTGGCAGTTAGAGGTGCTGAAGCCCACTGGTTCTCAGCTGGCCTCCCGGATCAATGTGGGAGGGCCACCTCAAACCTGGACTCTGCCCTAAGTTCTTTTCACAAAGGCCTGCCTGCTGGCCGGCCTGCCTTCCTTTTGTCAGTTGGGTTTGAACTCTGTCTCAGCTCTTCAGCTCAAGGCGAGCGCTCTACCACTTGAGCTACAGTGCCACTTCTGGTTTTCAGGTGGTTTATT
Organism: Dipodomys spectabilis; assembly: GCF_019054845.1. NCBI lineage: Eukaryota > Metazoa > Chordata > Mammalia > Rodentia > Heteromyidae > Dipodomys > Dipodomys spectabilis. The sequence continues at coordinate 1,304,576 of NW_024870976.1, read as the reverse complement.
GGAGATAAGAGTCTCATGGACTTTCCTGCCTGGGCTGGCTTTGAACCGTGATCCTCAGATCTCAGCTTCCTGAGTAGCTAGGATTGCAGGCGTGAGGTACTGGCACCTGGCATTCAAAGGTCTTCCTTGAAACTGGAGACAGATGTCCAGACTCCTCCTTAGGATTTGTTTGTGCCATTCATTTACAAGATACAGACTTGTCTGTGGTACTCCTAAGTGCTTGTGGGGTGTCTGGTCCCTGAGCGTGTGGCATCCTGAAGAGGACTGTGGGCGCTGAGTACCGCAGCTCACGGACCGCATACCGCCTCCCGACCGGGGGCTCGGCCTTCCCTCTGCACCCCGGCCCACCGCCGCGCCTCAGGTCTGGTGGATGGCACCACTCTCCAGGCCTGGGACCCCAGTTTGGTTTGGAGACTCAGACAGACATGAGGTGTGGACAGCATCCTATATTTACAAGCGGCCAACAATCATTGTAGCCTTCCTGAAAAGCACTTTTGAAAGACACCACTTGGCAATGTTTGTGTCTCAGTCTCTGTTGGAAATAACAAAAATAATCTTTGGCCCGAAGAAAAACAGCACGCATGGAGAGGGGAGAGCAGGGGACCCAAACGCTGAGCTCATTTCCAAAGCAGATGGCTGCTGTCCTCTCCAGGGGCCACCGCGGGCCACCATCCTGCAGCCTGCCCAAAGCCTGCCCAAAACGGAGAGAGGCTCCCACGAGGAGGAAGGTGAAGCCTCCTTTCTAGCTGCCCAGGTCCCAGGGGTCTGCCGGCCCCAGCAGCGCACTGCACTGTCTGAGCAGTTCTAGGCACTCCTCCTGATGGCTGGGAGACAGTGTGATGGACGCCACTGGCATCTGCAGGCCCTCAGACACAGGTGTCCACAGCGCCTTCAAGGTCACTGGACTTTCCGCATGCCAGTGATGACCGGGACCCCAACATCATCCCAGCAAGAACTGGGGACAGCTGGGAGCCAGGGGGAGGCTGACATCTGAGGATCCAGGTTCAAACCCAACCTGGACAGGAGAGTACATGAGACTCTCACCTCCACCTAACCAGCAAAAAGCCAGAAGTGAAGCTACGGCTCCAGAGGTAGAGTGACAGTCCTGAGCAGGAAAAGCTTAGAGACAGCACCCAGACCCTGAGCTCAAGCTCCAGAATTGGCATGCACACACACAAATCTGGAATATTCTTTAGAGAGGCACGTGTCTGAAGCTCTGCCCTAGAAGCTTGCTGGTTGATTTCCGAGTTTCTTTCCTTCTTTTCCTCAGGATGTGGTGCTAAGATTTGAACTCAGGGCCTCTGCGCTTGCTGGGCAAGCACTCTGCTGTCAGCCATGCTTGTTGCCCTTTCAAGTTCATTTCTAGACCTCTGAACCACTACAGATGCAAAACCAAAATGGGCCAGTGGCTCACACCTGCAATCCTACTCGGGAGGCTGAGATCTGAAGACAGTGATTCGAAGCTAGTCCAAGTGGGAAAAGTCTGTGAGACTCTTTTTTTTGGGGGGGGGGGATGTCCAGTAGTGGGGCCTGAACTCTGGGCCTGGGCGCTGTCCCTCAGCTCTTCAGCTCAAGGCTAGTGCTCTACCACTTGAGCCACAGCGTCACTTCCGGCTTTTTTCTTTTTGCTTATGTGGTGCTGAGGAATTGAACCCAGGACCTCACGCATGCAAGGCAAGCGCTCTACCACTGAGCCACCTTCCCAGCCCCTGTGAGACTCTTATCTCCTATCAACCACCCCAAAGCCAGAACTGGAGCTGTGGCTCAAGTGGTAGAGCGCTAGCCTTGAGAAAAATAAAAAAAATGAAACTCAAGAACAGTGCCCAGGCCCCAAGTTCAAGCCCCAGGAGCACACACACACACATACACACACACACACACACACACACACGTGTTGACGTACACAGGCAAGCATGATGACAAGTCACAGGATTCTGGTGCGCAGCCTGGGACTCCTCGCCTGGACCCGTCACTCTATTCCTGGTCCTTCCTGTCCTCATTTGTGAAACAGAAGTAGTGTGGCCGCCTCGAAGCTGACCGCTGCTCAGTGCTTGAACAGCTGGCCTGCGGGGCTTCGTCTCCGAGCCCCACTACCGTCCAGTGGCCATGTGGTGTCTGAGCATATGGACGCGCTCTGCGCTCTGACACAGCCTCCCCGTCTCCCCGTTCTCCTCCTTTACCCTGGGAGCTGCGGGAGGGAGGAGGGGGGTCTGGGAGGGGCGAGTGTCTCCAGTGGGGGCAAAACGCCCACTCGGGGCACTGAGGAGACAGCCCTGTCCAGATTGAAGGGACAGCCCCAGGGCCTCACTTTCACAAACACAGAAGGGTCTCAGGGATGTGCGGACTTCAGGATGAAGCCATGCCAGGTCATCCCAGTGGGCCCTAAGTCCAATGACAAGGGAGAAGGCAGGCAGCTGTGGAGCCAGACTCTGAGGAAAAGCGGCTGAGAAGCCAGGGCCACTGCACCAGGAAGGACTGAGAGCCACAAGCTGGAGAGACTGGAGCCCACAGGCCTGGCAGCCTGAGGAAGAGCCAGCTCTGTGCGGGCCCTACGTGATGCATGCCTCTGGGCTCAGTCATCAGATGGAGGGCCTCTGTTACAGCAGTGGATGGAAGCTGATACCCCACAGAGGCGGCAGGCAGCACCTGTCCAGCCCAGAGAGGAGATGCCTCTGGGAGTGGGGAGCACTGGTCTGCCTGGCCCTCAGACCTTCCATCCCAGGTGGAGATTTGTTTTTCTGCTTCTCTCATGGATCCACATTGCATCATCGAGAGATCAGGAGCTCAGGGCTGCCACACAGCTGAACTCTGGTCCCACTGGGGGCAGAGGTCAAACAGCATCTCCACAGCAAGGTCCAAAGTGCAGCACCTCCTCCAGGAGCATGTCACAGAGCCCTGCACGGGCAGCGTGGTGCCTGGTTCCGAGAGGAGATGCTGGCAGCTCTGAAGTGCACCCTGGGTCCCTCTGTGTCCCTCAGACAGGCGTCAAAGCTAGAACTCGGGCGGGGAGCGTGGCTCAGTTGGGAGAGTACTGGCGTGGTATGGGTGAGGCCCATGGTTTCCATTGATCTTGTGAACTGCTTAGTCACAACATCAGGAAACTAAGAATCCACTCTTCCCAGCGGAGGTTTCCAGGCTTCTGGGGGAAGATAAATAACCACTCCATCCATCTAGGGTTTAACCCACTCTGTGGGCCCAGAGGGCATGCTGCCCCCTGCTGGCCAATGTGGGAACCGCCTCTAAACAGAGCCACGAGAGGCTCCGGAACCCCACTCATTCCCTGGGAGACGCAGTCCCCGAAACTTTTCAACGACCCATTTGTTCTGGCTGAGTTGCGTCCCCCTCCCAAGACGGTACATTCAAGCTCTGACTCCCCCAGTGCTGCAGTGACTTGATTTGGAAAAAGAGTCTTCAAGGCTGATCCCCTGAAGATGGGCCTTAAGGGAGACAGGAGAGGCAGCCACAGGCCAGCACCAGAAATCCCCAAGAGTTCCTGAGGTTGTGAGGCCCTGGCCACCCCTTGCTTCTGAACTTTGGGCCTTGGAAAGTGTGAGAAAGTTTCTGTTTTAAACAGAGAGCGTGGGGCGCTTTGCTGGGTGGCTGAGGACACGCACAGAATGCTGGGTTCATGTCTCACCCACTCAGTCACCTGTCCCCGCTTTGTTGCTGCTCTGATTTATGGGTGTTCAGGTCATTCCGTATGCCCAGAGGGCTCGGGCACCCGCGTGGAATCTGCCTCGCAGACGTTCAGGTCAGCGTCCTGGAATTGGCCCAGGCTCACACCTCCGTGTTTGCCACCCCCCGGAACGTCTCCACTCTTCCCCTCTACAGGATCTCCAGTTCCAGCCCTCCAGCAAATATTCTGCATGTGCCTTCATACGCACACACTCCCGCGCGCACACAGAACAGAACAGGACGACTGGGTAAAGCCGAGAACATAGCATCTAGTGAGCCCTGGTGAATGGCAAGATGTCTCCTGGGAGACTAAGTTTCTAGAAAGCCTGGAGAAGCATAAGAGGGGGCATGATGGGGTAGAGGGAGTCAGAAGCGACAGTAGACTGTCATCAATGCAGGCCCAGGAGGCAGTAGGGAGAGCTCAAAGGAGGGCAGCACTGGGACCAGCAGCTTTCGTGCTGTCTGTCTGTCTGTCTCTGTCTCTCCCGCTCCCTCCCCCCTCAGTAATGGGGTGTGAACTCAGTGCCTACGAGCTGTCCCCTTAGCTCGGTCACTGGACACGGCTCCGCTCCAGCCTTTTGTGGTTCTCTGGAGATGGGGGTCTCACGGCCTTGGCTGCGGGCTGGCTCCGAACCGCTGGCAGGCCTGCACCGCGGGCCCGCTCGCCTGCTTTCACCGAGATGGGCCGAGGGCCGGGCAGGAGCTGTGCCGGGACCCAGGCCGGGCCGCGCATGCGAGCGGCCGTTGCTCGCCCTCGGCCCGCATCCGTCCTGCGCCGGGGCTCCCTTCTCTTTGCCTCCAAAGGCGGCCGTGCGCCCCGATGGACGCCGGCGTCCGCACGGCCCCGGCCCCCAGCAGACATCCAAGCCTGCACGGCGGAGGGCCCAGGGGCGTCGCTGCCGGTGCCGGCCGGCCGCCCCCCCCCCCCCCCCCCCGGGAAACCGGGTCCGCGCGGGGCTCCGCCCCTTCCGCCCTGCCTCCCGCATCTCCCCGGCAACCGGCCTCGGTCCCACCCCCTCCAGATCCGTAAACAGGAAGTAGTTTGAGCGCCGTCGTTTCCGGCGATGCTAAGGTGGGGAGTGACTGAACCGCGGCGGGCCGGAGCCAATGGCGAAAGATGGCTGGGACAGAGCCAATCCTGGCACTCGGGGGAGCGCGGCCGTGGGCGGGGCCGCCAGGACGCAGCCAATCGCGGCGGGCCTCGAGCGAGGCGTGGCCGGGGGCGCGGCCGGGCTGACGGCGGCGGACGGCGGCCAGGACGGGGTCAGGCGGGGCCGGCGCGGCGATGCTGCAGCTGCGGGACTCGGTGGACTCGGCGGGCACCAGCCCGACGGCGCTGCTGGCGGCGGGCGAGGAGGTGGCGGCGGGCGGCGGGGCCCGGCCGGGATCGGGCGCGCCTCTGCGCCAGACGCTCTGGCCGCTCAGCGTCCACGACCCCACGCGCCGCGCCCGCGTCAAGGAGTACTTCGTGTTCCGGGTGAGCGCCGGGGCGAGGCCGGGCCGGGGCGGAGGCCGGGGCTCCCGGGGAGAAGCTGGGCCGGGCCGGCGCGGAGGCCGGGCCGGGGCGGAGGCCGGGCCGGGGCGGAGGCCGGGGCTCCCGGGGAGAAGCTGGGCCGGGCCGGGGCGGAGGCCGGGCCGGGGCGGAGGCCGGGGCTCCCGGGGAGAAGCTGGGCCGGGCCGGGGCGGAGGCCGGGGCTCGCGGGGAGAAGCTGGGCCGGGCCGGGGCGGAGGCCGGGCCGGGGCGAGGCCGGGCCGGGGCGGAGGCCGGGGCTCCGGGGAAGAAGCTGGGCCGGGCCGGGGCGGAGGCCGGGGCTCCCGGGGAGAAGCTGGGCCGGGCCGGGGCAGAGGCCGGGCCGGGGCGGAGGCCGGGCCGGGGCGGAGGCCGGGGCTCCCGGGGAAGGAAGGCCGGGGCGGGCCGCGTGGAGTAATTTCTGGCTCGGCCTTGCCCAGCCCGGCACCATCGAGCAGGCGGTGGAGGAGATCCGTGCGGTGGTCCGGCCGGTGGAGGACGGCGAGATCCAGGGGGTGTGGCTGCTGACCGAGTAAGCGGGATGGCGTGAGCTCGGGTGGAGGGGCGGGCCTGGCAGAGCGGCCGACCTGGCAGAGCGGCCGGCCTGGCAGCGCTGCCGGGGCACCTTCCTGGGTCCCCCAGGAAGGCCTCTACGTCCTGCCCTGAATCGTGGGCCCCGGTCGGCCTGACCATGGTCCTGAAGGGTGGGGGCCGTTGCGATAGCCCCCAACTGACTCGTCTTGGCCTCCAGGGTGGACCACTGGAATAACGAGAAGGAAAGGCTGGTGCTGGTCACCGACCAGTCGCTGCTCATCTGTAAATACGACTTCATCAGCCTTCAGTGCCAGCAGGTGGTCAGGGTGGCGCTGGGTGCCGTGGACACCATCTCCTACGGGGAATTCCAGTTTCCCCCGAAGTCGCTCAACAAGTAAGTACATGCAGAGGGCCCAGGTCCCCGGGTGTCAGGGCCTCCTCCATGCTCTTGTGTCTCTGCCCTCAGCTTCAAGGAGTAATGGAAAGGCCCTTAAAATAGAGGTTAGTGACTTGAGGGCAGCAGATGCCTCTGTGAAAGGGGTGCTGGCAGCAAACAGCCTCAGCTCTTAGGCCTGCAGTAAAATTGGTTTATGTGGTCTTTGATAGATGGAAGCAGAGCTGATATGTTAAAAGCAAACTTGGAACTTTCCCACATAAGCATATTCTATCTCCAGCCAGGAGAAAATTACATGGCCATGTTGTATTCCTTACTGGTAGATTTTTCAAAAGAAAAAAAAAAAGTAAGGTGATACTTTTTAATGTATAGATATTGCCAAAAGTTAGATACATCTGAAAATATCTCATGACTTATTTTTAGGAGCTGATCAATGCTTTAAGAGAGTTTTCTAAAATAAGAGAAATGTGTAGACATCAGCACATCGTCAAACTATAAAACTTAGAGATCTGGAATTCAGGGAATTCAGGAGACGGAGACTTTACCTTTAGAAAAGTTTTAGCCAACACTCATTAGGACATTACAGGGATGGCTGGGCACCAGTGGCTTACTCACACCTGTAATCCAGAGACTGAGAACTAAGGATCGTGGTTTGAAGCCAGCCGGGGAGGAAAGTGCAGATTCTTTTTTTGTTTGTTTGTTTGTTTGTTTTGGCCGGTCATGGGGCCTGAACTCTGGGCCTGGACACTGTCCCTCAGCTCTTCAGCTCAAGGCTAGTGCTCTAGCACTTGAGTCATAGCGCCATTTCTGGCTTTTTTTTTGCTTATGTGGTGCTGAGGAATCAAACCCAGGGCCTCATGCATGCAAGGCAAGCGCTCTACCACTGAGCCACCTTCCCAGCCCGGAAGTGCAGATTCTTATCTCCAGTTGCCCAACAGAAAACCAACAGTGGTGCTGTGGTTCAAAGTGGTAGAGTTGTTAGCCTTGAGAAAAAAAGCTCAGGGATTGTGCCCAAGCCCCATGACCACCACCACCACCAACAAAAACCAAAAACACTTGGGTAGATTAATATATTCCCGTTCATTTGGAGTTACGGGAGGAGGGAATACAAAGCCTTGCCGTGCTGTCCAGGCTGTCCTTGACCTCATGATCCTCCTTCCTGTCTCGGCCTCCCAAGTGGGATTACAGGTGTTTCCCATCATGCCTGGCTGTGAGTTTTTTTTAAAAAACTATGGAATGATTGACGAATTTGCATGTCATCCTTGCACAGAGGCCACGCCAATCTCCATATAGTTCCAATTTCATAGGCATATAAAAGTGAAGTTTGGTGTATCCAAGAGAACAAAATTAGTCACACCTAAGGAGTTCTTAGAGCAGTTGTTCCTGGAGATGTAGTGACCGCTGACATCAGCCGCTCTCTGTGGGGAGCCGCTCTGGCTGTCCCACGCTCAGCCCCAGTGCTGTGTGCACTGTTGACGGCCGTCTCTGCTCCCTCAGGCGAGAAGGCTTTGGGATCCGCATCCAGTGGGACAAGCAGAGCCGCCCTTCTTTCATGAGCAGGTGGAACCCCTGGTCCACCAGCGTGCCCTATGCCACTTTCATAGAGCACCCGATGGCAGGGGTGGATGAGAAGACGGCGTCTCTGTGCCAGGTAAGCAGAGGGCAGCGATGCCGCACAGCCCCCTCCCTCCGCAGTGACCCGCGCTGCCAGTCAGCACCATCCAGTGCGGTGCCACACGGCTGCTGAGCATGAAGTGCAGCTAACAGGGAGAACATGGCTTGCGTTTTGATGAGGGGCTGTGCTGTAAGAGGTCAGGCGGTATGCAGCCTGGGTGGTGCGGCTGCCCTCTGATCGTGGGGGATGAGGAGCTAGTATGGGCTCTGCAAGTTTGTGCTGCTCTCATCCTGCTGAGCACCGCGGTGAAGACTGCAGCAGCGGGGGGTCCCTGGGCTGCGGCCGAGGCTGCTCCCTCAGGAAGTGCAGTATGCCCATGGCCACTCCAGTCAGCACCAATGCGGTCAGAGCAGGGAGGCCACAGCGGACAGGGAGGGGCAGAGACCATGAGGCCCTCGCCTCGTGACGCCAGGCTTGTCTCAGGTCACATGGCCACACATTCCTTGATTGTTGGTGACAATGCTGGCCGAACAAACCTCACTGTAAATTTTGTACAGCACAATGTTAAGACTCCAGGTTCAAGCCCCAGCTCTGCACAAAAACAAAAGGTCCTCATAGCAGTGGTTACATACAGGAGGTATACTGGTAACACTATGATCATGCTGGTTTATGTGTTTATTATACACTCTAAGATTAGAGTATACTCCTTTTAACAGAAGCAGCTCAGTGCCTAGCTGAGGTACTAGGCAGGTGGCGCTGTCTGTCTCCCGGATTTCACACCCTGTGGTTACCCTGTGCCATCTTGCTTCTGCTGCCCATCCTTTGTGTGTGCTGGGGATGGGTTGTCTGTGATGCATTCCTTAGACCTCCCCCCCCCCCCCCCCCCCCCCCCCCCCCGTCATGATGTCACATGTGACTGTGGAGTTCAGAGGGGCTTAAATTCCCAAAATGCTACTTTTTCCATGTTATGGATGATTCTGGTTTTGCCTAAAAGTTAAAGCTATATTGTAATTTTTTTTCTGTCTCTCTTTAAAGCTGGAAAGCTTCAAGGCTTTGTTAATCCAGGCTGTCAAAAAAGCCCAGAAAGAAAGTCCTTTGCCAGGACAAGGTAACAGCGTGTTGGTCCTGGAGTGCCCACTCTTCATTGAGACCTATGTGGGGCTGATGTCCTTCATCAACAACGAGGCCAAACTGGGTTACTCCATGACCAGAGGCAAAATAGGCTTCTGAGTGTCAGCATGGTGGGCACACCCCGAGGCTGGCGGTGGGCTGGGGCGTGGGCCACAGGGGTGGGGTGTCGTGTAGGGGTCTGAGCACAGTTAGAATAGCCAAGTGGATTCTATGTATTTAGTCAGATGTCGGATGCCGGCTGATGTGAGCTTACAAAAGTATAAAGATGAGCTGCCGTGCCCCTGGTGTTCCTGAGTCCGACTCCACGTGCCCCAGGCTCTTGGTAGCCCCGCCCCTCCAGCATGCCCAGTGTGGCTTGTAGCCGTCCACCCCCGCCCCCACCCGTGCGGTGGCAGGGTCCTGGTCTCAGTGCCTGCACGACTGCACATGTTTACACTTGGCGTCAAGTTTTGTATCTGAGATCCAGTCCACTTTTTAAGCTCAATACGAAAGCAGTCAGCAGACTGGTCACGAGCAAGATGCAGCCTAGGCCTGCTTAGCTCCTAGTGAACAGCAGGTCTTGTAAATAAGTTCGGCTTAAAGTCATCCTCTTTCTAGAATCAATCCAGATTGTGTTAATAATTGTTACCTTGTCGAGGCATAAAAGGTTAGTCCTTAACACAACTTATAACTTGAGGGAGTCGCCATTGATCGTTATTTGCACACAATTTTGACAGCTAGATGTATCCTAAGTTTGTGTTCTATTCGTGTTTAAAGGGGGCTGGGAGGTTTGCTTATTAAAGATGCACTTTCATAAAAGGCCACATGAGATCCTCCTGGATGTCCCCCCCCACACAGCCTGTTCCTGCAGCCTCTGCATCGTTCCCTGTGGTGTCCAAGGCTGCATCCGCAGTGTCCCCCATCACCTGAGGCACTTAGTAAATTCAGTTGCTGCTGTCTGCGTCCTCATTCCCAGTGCTGTGGGCCTCAGGCTGCCAGGCTGGGGCGTGCAGACGGTGCACATGGGCTCAGCCCGTGCTTTGGTTGTGTAGTAAAGACATTTAGAACCACAGAGACGTTGCTCCTTTTTTGAAGTTGCTGTTGTTAAAATGGCACACCAGCATGTACGCAGCTCTGCAGGCCTGTCCGCTTGCTCTGGGGCGGGGATGCAGCCTGTCCTGCTCGCTCCTCTGTGGAAAGGCAGGCAAGTGGGGAGCACAGGTCCAGTCGTGAGTCCTGATTCACTGTGTGGAGCTCTGGCCTGGCTGCCTCGTGGGCACCTCATAGAGCTGCCCGGAGCTGGGCTGGACAGGCCAGGGGTGTCCCTCGCAGAGCAAGATCCAGGAACTCAGGACTCCTTGCATAACTGACCTGCAGACCAGGACAGCCTCAACCCGCTGCCCCTCGGGGGTGTGCCTCAGGGAGTTGGGCCCCTACTCCAGAGCAGACTGCACTGCAAGGAGCAGCCACCCTGTCCTGAGCACTCAGTGGCTGGAAGAGGACCTATAGCAGAGGGGCGCTGTCTCCAGCTCTGGGAGGAGCTCAGCAGGCGGGGTCTGCCTGAGTCTAAGCCACAGCGTGCCTGAGAAGGGAGCAAGGGTCAGTAGTTTTAGGAACTGACAAGTGTTTATTTTAAATAATGAAAATTACAGCGGTATACTATACATATTTACAGAAATCTTGCTACAGAAAAATAGAATCACATCAGCAGCCCGGAGTCTGGCTGGAGGGCTCCACAGCCTGCCCTCATGCGAGGTTGTGTGCAGGCTCTGCCTGGGGTCTGCCCAGGTCCTATGCGTGGCCATCCCTTTGTCCTAGGGCTGGGCTGACCCCCTCCTTGGTCTCCAGGAAACACAGGCAGAAGTGGTCCTTACTGAGGAGGGCCAAGGAGTCCCCACTTAAATGCCAGCACAGGGAGAGCACTGGAAAGTCACCTGGGGAGAGACACAGATTAGAAGAGCAAGAGGCCAGGATCTCGGTGAGGGCAGCTTGTGGGTGAGCTGTCCACAGCAGCAGGTTTCTGCAGCTGGGCTCCCTGCTGCCTGACTGCGCGGGAGGCTCGGTCCCCACCCCACCCCCAGACGCTCACCTTCCCCGGGCACCTGCACTGACAGGCAGCCCGCAGGGGACCACAGGTACACCTTGCTGCCCCCCGTGCAGATGGCCAGTCGTGGCTGCTGCGGGTCCCACCGGAAGGCGCGCACAGGGGACAGCTGCTCCAGCACCACGAACAGCCTCAGCTTCCGGATGTCCCACACCCAGACGGCGTTGGGGATGTTGTCTGCAAGAGAGCAAGCAACGGCATGGGGTCACGCGTGGGGGAGGCACTGGGGCATGGGGTGGAGCAGAGCAAACAAAGGCTGCCAGCCCCACAGGGTAAGCCCCACCCTGGACCCTGGCTCTTCCCGGAGGAGCCAATGGGAGTGAGCAGGGCGGCCGGGCCCTGAACTGACAGCAGAGCTGCTAGGCAGGACATTCGCTGTGTCAGCAGACCCACACGGCGCCCTCATCCTTGCTGGCTGTTTCTATGGTGATGCGGACAGGCTGTGAGCACACACTGACCGTTCCTCGTCGCCAGGAAGCAGCTGTCAGGGCTGAAAGCCAGCATCCCTATGCCCATCCTGGGGTTGGCCCTGTCGGCCACGGGCTTAAGGGTCTGCAAGGACACTGGCATCGAAGCAATCTCATCTGGAACACAGGAGGGAGGGAGGACTGAGGCTGCAGGAGAGGATGCAGCTCCCATTTCTAGTCAGAGGGAGTCAAACTCTGACAGGCTCAACCAGAAGGCGCCCCAGCTGGTAGGAGGCCTGCCCACGTGCCCTGGGGTGCAAGGGCGCCACCACACACAGGGCCTGCAGCAGAGATGGGACAGCGGTGGCCAGCCAGCAGCTCCCTGTCCACCGCCCCAGCCATGGTCTTGGCTACCCAGATGAGGGAATGTCCCCACCCCGCCCAGCCACTCAGCTCACGGTCTAGCTGGGCCCCACTCAGCCTCCTGGCTTTCCCGCTTCCAGCTATAGGAAGGGCTTAGTGGCGGCGGCAGGTGGTGGTCAGGTTACCACAGGCCCATGAGAAAGCCCTTCCTCCACCCCACTCTGTGTAGGCAGAGAGGGGCTCAAGCATGGGCCCCAGGCTGGCTGAGGCACCGGTGTCCAGCCCCTGCCCAGTCACCCTCCAGACACGGGGGGTTAATTTCCATATAAACGTTGGCCTCAGAGAACCAGCTGTCCCGAATGGATTTCCAGGGCTTTCAGTCAATAAGCAGTGTCTGGGTGTTCTGCGCGAATCCCCCTCGAGCCCCTGGAGATGGGACGGGGGCGGGGGGCGGCACAGGCTGAACACCAGACACCCAGCACCCAGCTGCTCAAGAGCGGAGGGAGGAGAGCAGGGCCAGGCCACACTGGAAAAAGCTACAGGACCCTCAAAAACAAAACAGCTGGGCACGGCTCAGGGGTATAGCGCCTGCCAGCAAGAACAAACCAGGTCCTGGGCTCAATCTCTAGTACAGAAAACAACAGATCTAAAATGCACCTGGAAAGAGGAACCATATATGCCACATATACATGCAGAAAACAAGCAAATTTCCTCCCACCCAGGAAGAGGAGAGTCGTGGGTGGGTTGCTCACACTTGCTCTCTGCAGCTGAGAGGTGACTGGCCACTGGGAGGGGCGGCAGGAAGGCCAAGTGGTCCAGCCCCGGCTGTGGGCTCTTCTTGGCTTCCTTATACACAACCTGAGAGACACAAGGAGGCCACCAACCAGTTTGTAATGGACTGAGAAGCCAGAGGATGTGGGGGCTGGCCGGAGGGTGCCGGGCACCCAGGCCTGGCATGGCAGCAGGATCTACCCTCACTAGGAGGAAGGGGCAGCAACGTGGCCCCTGCTCGGCCCGGCACCTCCCCAGGTCGGGTCGGCCCTTTAACGAGCGGGGCCCCTGCACACAGATGGGCGATGCTCTGTGTTCAGACAGTCATGCTGTGCTCCTCCAGACGCTGCCTCAGACCCGCCTTCCTGGTACTTCACACCCCCTGCGCCTCCTCCTCCTCCCATGTGGTGCTCAAGGGCAGCTCTGGGGAGGTCCTGGCAGCTCCTACCTTGGCCCGCAGCCCCCGCTGCTCACCGTCCTGGTCTGGGGCACCTCTGGACAGGTGGACTCAGAGAGGGAGGCAGCATCTGTCTTTGTCTCCCAGAAACCCGGCCAGCGTCAGCAGGTGGGGCGCGCTAACACTGCTGGACAGACACCAGGTGGGCCTTCCTCTCTGCCACGGGCCCCAGGCTGCTCCCACTGCAGTCCTCCAGCCCTGCTTCCCTGTCTGTCCCTCTGTCCCCACTCTGCAGAGGCAGCAGTCTGTCTGTTCTTTTCTGCCTAAGACCCAGAGTAGAGGCTGACACAACAGGTATCTAGAATTTTCTGGCAGGGCCCTGGTCCCCGCTGTAGAAAGCAGGGATCTGCAACAGGGCAAACCAAGAAGGAGACATGTGGCTGGGGTAGGCAGGGAAAGTACAGGCCTGTAGGGGCTCGGGGAGCCTGGTGACAGAAAATGTCAGGGGCAGCCACCCACGAAATGAAGGGGCAGCGCCTGCCCCAACCCCTCGCGCCTGAGCAGAGACCCGCAGGGCAGACTCACTATCTTGGGGTCGCTGAGGGCAGCAGGATGAGCAAGCTCAGTGAGCACCTTCCACGTGACATGATTAAGGAGGCGCACCTGGGGAAGGAACCGCGGACGTTGTTGCCTGTGCCACCACCCGGCCCCCCCGAGGTGGTCTGTGCCTTGCGCTCACTCTCTCTCACCTTCCCATCGTAGCTGCCCACTGCCAGGAATTGGCTGCTGGGGCTCCAGGCCACAGACTTGATGCCCAGGGACCATTCGTAGGCACAGTATGAAGACAGGAGCCGGCCGTCCAAGGAGTACAACAGAATCTTGTACTGCAGGGGAGGGCAGACATGCAGACACGTCACGTGTGCCTGGAGCACGGCACCGCTGAGGGCTGCAGCGAGACCCCGCTGCCAGCCGGGGTGACGTGGAGGACCAGGGCTGGGCCTCCAGTGTGGAGAGGTGCAGACTGGAACGAGCCGGGAGGAGGGAGGCAGCGCCCTGTCACCGCGGAAGTGAGGCGGTGTCTGCCCTCCCGCTGCTGTCAAGAGCGTCAGGTAAACGCGGATGGAAGCTCTCGGGCGAGAACACCCCACTGCATACCTCCAGGCAGGAGTCCCACACCGCCAGCACACAGCCGTTCGGCGCCCATTCGATCCCCACGAGATCCTGGGTGTCGGTGTCGAAGTGCTGCCAAGGGAAGACAGGGAGACCCCTTGAGGACTCCGACCCTGCCCTGCGTTAGGTTACAACGGACGTTTCTAATGTTCTACATTTAATTTTCGCACACAGAAATGTCTGCATCCTTCCCGGGAACTGTGTCTCAGGCCTGCACCCTGCGCAGGCATCACTGGCAAGGCCAGCCTGGGCTCTGCCTCCTGGCGCCCACCCGACAAGGTGCCCTGTGTGTCCCTGCACATCCCATGCATCCCCACCTGCCCAGCGAGCCTCACTCCTCAGAGACCACTGCTGCCTAAACCCTGTTCCGACACTGGTGCCTCCCTCCCTCCCTCCCTCCCCACGTGTCTCTAGTTATTGCATCGTGCTCAGGTTCTGCCATCTGCAGACACACGCACTTGCAGGGCAGCGTAGTCTGTGCTGCAGCCCCCAACATGTAGAGACCAAGCTTCGGTAGGGGTGAAGCTCAACCGTGTTCCTCCTGGTGCGGTGCCTATTTGTGAATGCAGTGCACTGATGGCTGTGTGTGGGGGGGGGGCACGGGAGTCCCGAGGCACCTGCTCCCTGCCTCCCGCCCCTGTAGCCTTACCCGAAGGAGCTGCCAATCACTGCATACAAACACGCTCACATAGTCCCTGCAGTCTCGCCGCTCGGCCAGCGCCAGATACCGGCCATCCCTGGTAAAACTTATTCCTGCCAAAAAAAAAAAAAGGAAGCAAAAAGTGTCAAACAAGAGAAAGTACAGCAGTAACTGCCAAGGAAGGACGAGAAAAACAAAGCAGAGGTCAAGAAAAGGAAGACCCACGAATGCAGCCTGCAGTACAACGTCTGGCCACAGGGCTCATCTAAGGGCAGGAGACTGGTGCGCACACACACGTGCATGCACACACACACACCACACAGTTTCTGAATTATATCACACGCACACGTGCATGCACACACCAGTTTCTGAATTATATCGCACGCACGTGCATGCACACACCGCAGTTTGAATTATATCGCACGCACACGTGCGTGCACACACACACACTGCAGAGTTCTGAATCATCGCACACACACGTGCACGCACACACACACTGCAGTTTCTGAATTATATCGCATGCACACGTGCATGCACACACACCGCAGTTTCTGAATTATATTGCACGCACACGTGCATGCACACACACACACACACACACCGCACAGAGTTCTGAATCATATCAAATGAGCTGATCCCTCATGAGTCTCAGAAATCTTCCAGAAAGAATATAGCGCCTTGTGAATTACCAACTTCTATTTAAAATAAAATTGTAGGAAACACAAAGATATCTTCGGATAGAGGAAGTCAGCTTGTAAGCTGGGCATGGTGGGCACACCTGAAACCTGGCACTCAGGAGCCTGAGGCAGGAGAGCTCTGGGTTCAAGGCCAGGCTGGGCAACCCAGTGAGACCTTGTCTCAAAGACAAAAGTCAACTTTTTACTGTATTATTTTTGCTTTCACATTTTATTATTTGGGAGAACTAATTGTGTGTGTGTGTGTGTGTGTGTGTGTGTGTGTGTGTGTGCCACCCCTAGTGCTTAATCTCAGGGCCTGGGTGCTGTCCCTGAGTTTTTGTGCTCAAGGCTAGCATTCTACCACTGGAGCCACAGTGCCACTTCTGGCTTTTTGGTGGTTGACTGGAGATAAGAGTCTCATGGAGTTTCCTGCCTGGGCTGGCTTTGAAACATGATCCTCAGATCTCAGCCTCCTGAGTAGCTAGGGTTATAGGCTTGAGCCACTGGCACCTAGCCAAGGAAAACTAAAAATTAAAGATAAATACTCAGAAAAAACTTTGGCCAAACCATTAATTTTTTTTTTCCACTTCTGCATTAGCTTAAAAAGCCCCAGGCCAAGTTCCATGCTTCAAAAATAACTACTAGTTCCACTAAGGAAATGCCTGTCCCCTCTGAGAGATGCTAGCAGCCCAACTCTACAGCCGAAGAATAAACCACTGTCCCCCGCAGCCTCTGGGATCTGAGCACATCAGCTAGGCTGGGGTGTGCATTCCAGCATATCACCAGGTGTGTTTGGCCAGCCAAGCCTTCCTCCCAGAGGCCCCAGGCCCAGCGACCCCATCACCCAGTCCTCTGCGAGGAGCTTGAGTTTGATCCGACAGCTGACCCCAGCTCTGCAAGAGCCAAGCATCTTCCATGGTGAATGTGGGGCAGATTTGTCTTTCAGAGGCCAGGTACAGACTTAGCATGTCCAGGAGTCTCATGAGAGGTCCCCCAGGGCTGAGGAGCTGTGGACGCACGTGTGGCATGCTGTTGGAGCTACTTTGAAGCTCTCCATGTCAAAAGGGTGGAAGGTCCCAGAACCACGGCAAAGCTGGGCATCTGAGGGGCTCGGACGACTCACCCTGCTGACAAGCTTTGGGGTACTTGATGTACGACACAGACTTGGTGCACAGGGACCAGACCGTGATCCGCAGCTGCCGGGGAAGGAAGATGAGGAATTGAGCATGCGCTTGGCATCTTGCCAAAATCCAATATGGCAAAAAACAAAAACTAAATATATGTATGCTAAATATACATAAAACTAAATATACAAAACCTAAATACACATATTGGTCACCTCTATCAGTTCCTGTGAACTACTGGAAGGACAGTGCTCCCCAGGCCACACTCCACTGAGGACAGCTCCCAACAGGACAAGGGCTGTTGCGGGGAATGGGGGTTCAGAACACTGCTGAGGGCGGGAAAGGGCTGCCACACACCAAATGCTGCATGCCAACAGGACCCAGGGGGGAGGAAAGGGAGGGGTGGGGGGTGAGGTGGGTGGGTGGAGACTCACTCACGTGGAATTCAGTTGTATTCAGAATGTGGCGTCCGTCTGGGCTCCAACAGGAAGCCACAAGTCCTGCGGAGCCCTCATCAATTTTGCAGTGCCATTCTGGCTGCTCCAGAGACCACACCTAGATTCACAAGAGGTAAAGCATGGTTGAACACTGACCACCTCACTCCACCCAGCTCTGTGGGGGTGAGTGGGGGGAAGGGGAAGGTAGCTTCAAAAAGGATCAAATGAGGGGCTGGGAATGTGGCTCAGTGGTAGAGTGCTTGCCTAGCATGCATGAAGCCCTGGGTTGGATTCCTCAGCACAACATAAACAGAAAAAGCTGGAAGTGGCGCTGTGGCTCAAGTGGTAGAGCATTAGCCCTGAGTAGAAGCAGCTCAGGGACAGTGCCCAGGCCCTGAGTTCAAGCCCCAGGACAGGCAAAAACACCAAAAGCAAAACAACAACAACAACAACAACAACAAACAGTAAAAGGAGAACTACTGTGAAGTTCTAGCCGAAAGGCTGGGGCCAGATCCACTGCAGCAGCAACACTGCTTGGCCGCTTCCTTCTGTGGAAATTTCCTTCAGAGCAGTGTACTGCCTCCAGCCCAGGTCACAGCCAATTAGGCTTTGGGTGTACTTTGGTAGTACTTCCTAAAACATACAAGTCCAAGGTGCAGCTCTGCGTTTCGTAAACACTTGTGTTTGCATTTGCTTGCAAACTAAGACTTCTCATTTTACAAGTATTTCAACTCAACTATTAGAACACTATAGCTTTAAAAGACACCAATTGGAACTGAATAGTACATTTTTTCCAAAACAAAATGGCACACAGGAAAATCAGTCCTTCTTAAATATGAACACTATCCTCACCAGAGTACCTGTATGAGCCTCTGAAAATATGGACTGTATTACATACCTGCAGAGTCTCTATCTGTGCATGCCACAACTGCATGAGCCCATTGTACACAGCACACACACACGTTCATGACCAACACTGTACACAGCACACACACATGCATGAGCCCACTGACACAGCACACACACACCTGCAAGAGCCCACTGTACACAGCACACACACCTGCAAGAGACCATTGTACACAGCACACACACACATCCATGACCAACACTGTACACAGCACACACACCTGCATGAGCCCACTGTACACAGTACACACACACCTGCATGAGCCCACTGTACACAGCACACGCACCTGCATGAGCCCACTGTACATGGCACACACCTGCATGAGCCCACTGTACACAGCACACACACCTGTAAGAGCCCATTGTACACAGTACACACACACCTGCATGAGCCCACTGTACACAGCACACGCACCTGCATGAGCCCACTGTACATGGCACACACCTGCATGAGCCCACTGTACACAGCACACACACCTGTAAGAGCCCACTGTACACAGTACACACACACCTGCATGAGCCCACTGTACACAGCACACACACCTGCATGAGCCCACTGTACACAGCACACAAACCTGCATGAGCGCACTGTACACAGCACACACACCTGCATGAGCGCACTGTACACAGCACACACACCTGCAAGAGCCCACTGTACACAGCACACACACCTGCATGAGCCCACTGTACACAGCACACGCACCTGCAAGACCAACACTGTACACAGCACACACACCTGCAAGAGCCCACTGTACACAGCACACACACCTGCAAGAGCCCACTGTACACAGCACACACACCTGCATGAGCACCATTATACACAGCACACACACCTGCATGAGCCCACTGTACACAGCACACACACCTGCAAGACCAATACTGTACACAGCACACACACCTGCAAGACCAACACTGTACACGGCACACACACCTGCATGAGCCCACTGTACACAGCACACACACCTGCATGAGCCCACTGTACAAAGCACACACACCTGCAAGACCAACACTGTACACAGCACACACACCTGCAAGAGCCCACTGTACACAGCACACACACCTGCATGAGCCCACTCTACACGGCACAAACACCTGCATGAACCCACTGTACACGGCACACACCTGCATGAGCCCACTGTACACAGCACACACACCTGCATGAGCCCACTGTACACGGCACACACACCTGCATGAGCCCACTGTACACGGCACACACACCTGCATGAGCCCACTGTACACAGCACACGCACCTGCATGACCAACACTGTACACAGCACACGCACCTGCAAGAGCCCACTGTACACAGCACACACACACCTGCATGAGCCCACTGTACACAGCACACACACCTGCATGAGCCCACTGTACACGGCACACACACCTGCATGAGCCCACTGTACACAGCACACGCACCTGCATGACCAACACTGTACACAGCACACGCACCTGCAAGAGCCCACTGTACACAGTACACACACCTGCATGAGCCCACTGTATACAGCACACACACCTGCATGAGCCCACTGTACACAGCACACACACCTGCATGACCAACACTGTACACAGCACACACACCTGCATGAGCCCACTGTACACAGCACACACACCTGCATGAGCCCACTGTACACAGCACACACACCTGCAAGAGCCCACTGTACACAGCACACACACCTGCATGAGCCCACTGTACACAGCACACACACCTGCAAGACCAACACTGTACACAGCACACACACCTGCAAGAGCCCACTGTACACAGCACACACACCTGCAAGAGCCCACTGTACACAGCACACACACCTGCATGACCAACACTGTACACAGCACACACACCTGCAAGAGCCCACTGTACACAGCACACACACCTGCATGAGCCCACTGTACACAGCACACACACCTGCAAGACCAACACTGTACACAGCACACACACGTGCAAGAGCCCACTGTACACAGCACACACACACCTGCATGAGCGCACTGTACACAGCACACACACACCTGCAAGAGCCCACTGTACACAGCACACACACACCTGCATGAGCGCACTGTACACAGCACACACACACCTGCATGAGCGCACTGTACACAGCACACACACACCTGCAAGAGCCCACTGTACACAGCACACACACCTGCAAGAGCCCACTGTACACAGCACACACACCTGCATGAGCACCATTATACACAGCACACACACCTGCATGAGCCCACTGTACACAGCACACACACCTGCATGAGCCCACTGTACACAGCACACACACCTGCATGAGCCCACTGCACACAGCACACACACCTGCATGAGCCCACTGTACACAGCACACACACCTGCATGACCAACACTGTACACGGCACACACACCTGCATGAGCCCACTGTACACAGCGCACACACCTGCAAGAGCCCCACTGTACACGGCACACACCTGCATGAGCCCACTGTACACAGCACACACACCTGCATGAGCCCACTGTACACAGCACACGCACCTGCATGAGCCCACTGTACATAGCACACACACCTGTAAGAGCCCATTGTACACAGTACACACACACCTGCATGAGCCCACTGTACACAGCACACGCACCTGCATGAGCCCACTGTACATGGCACACACCTGCATGAGCCCACTGTACACAGCACACACACCTGTAAGAGCCCACTGTACACAGCACACACACCTGTAAGAGCCCACTGTACACAGTACACACACACCTGCATGAGCCCACTGTACACAGCACACACACCTGCATGAGCCCACTGTACACAGCACACAAACCTGCATGAGCGCACTGTACACAGCACACACACCTGCATGAGCGCACTGTACACAGCACACACACCTGCAAGAGCCCACTGTACACAGCACACACACCTGCATGAGCCCACTGTACACAGCACACGCACCTGCAAGACCAACACTGTACACAGCACACACACCTGCAAGAGCCCACTGTACACAGCACACACACCTGCAAGAGCCCACTGTACACAGCACACACACTTGCATGAGCACCATTATACACAGCACACACACCTGCATGAGCCCACTGTACACAGCACACACACCTGCAAGACCAACACTGTACACAGCACTCACACCTGCAAGACCAACACTGTACACGGCACACACACCTGCATGAGCCCACTGTACACAGCACACACACCTGCATGAGCCCACTGTACAAAGCACACACACCTGCAAGACCAACACTGTACACAGCACACACACCTGCAAGAGCCCACTGTACACAGCACACACACCTGCATGAGCCCACTCTACACGGCACAAACACCTACATGAACCCACTGTACACGGCACACACCTGCATGAGCCCACTGTACACAGCACACACACCTGCATGAGCCCACTGTACACAGCACACACACCTGCATGAGCCCACTGTACACGGCACACACACCTGCATGAGCCCACTGTACACAGCACACGCACCTGCATGACCAACACTGTACACAGCACACGCACCTGCAAGAGCCCACTGTACACAGTACACACACCTGCATGAGCCCACTGTATACAGCACACACACCTGCATGAGCCCACTGTACACAGCACACACAGCTGCATGACCAACACTGTACACAGCACACACACCTGCATGAGCCCACTGTACACAGCACACACACCTGCATGAGCCCACTGTACACAGTACACACACCTGCAAGAGCCCACTGTACACAGCACACACACCTGCATGAGCCCACTGTACACAGCACACACACTTGCATGAGCCCACTGTACACAGCACACACACCTGCATGAGCGCACTGTACACAGCACACACACCTGCAAGAGCCCACTGTACACAGCACACACACCTGCATGAGCCCACTGTACACAGCACACACACCTGCATGACCAACACTGTACACGGCACACACACCTGCATGAGCCCACTGTACACAGCGCACACACCTGCAAGAGCCCCACTGTACACGGCACACACCTGCAAGAGCCCACTGTACACAGTACACACACACCTGCAAGAGCCCACTGTACACAGCACACACACACCTGCATGAGCCCACTGTACACAGCACACACACCTGCATGAGCCCACTGTACACAGCACACACACCTGCATGAGCACCATTATACACAGCACACACACCTGCAAGAGCCCAGTGTACAGGGCACACACACCTGCAAGAACCCCGTTATGCACAGCACACACACCTGCAAGAGCCCACTGTGCACAGCACACACACCTGCATGAGCCCACTGTACACAGCACACACACCTGCATGAGCCCACTGTGCACAGCACACACACCTGCATGAGCCCACTGTACACAGCACACACACCTGCATGAGCCCACTGTACACAGCACACACACCTGCAAGAGCCCACTGTACACAGCACACGCACCTGCAAGACCAACACTGTACACGGCACACACACCTGCATGAGCCCACTGTACACAGCACACACACCTGCATGAGCCCACTGTACACAGCACACACACCTGCATGAGCCCACTGTACACAGCACACACACCTTCATGACCAACACTGTACACAGCACACACACCTGCAAGAGCCCACTGTACACAGCACACACACCTGCAAGAGCCCCACTGTACACAGCACACACACCTGCATGAGCCCACTCTACACAGCACACACACCTGCAAGAGCCCACTATACACAGCACACGCACCTGCAAGACCAACACTGTACATGGCACACACACCTGCATGAGCCCACTGTACACAGCACACACACCTGCATGAGCCCACTCTACACAGCACACACACCTGCAAGAGCCCACTGTACACAGCACACGCACCTGCAAGACCAACACTGTACACGGCACACACACCTGCATGAGCCCATTGTACACAGCACACACACCTGCATGAGCCCACTGTACACAGCACACACACCTGCATGAGCCCACTGTACACAGCACACACACCTGCAAGAGCCCAGTGTACACAGCACACACACCTGCGAGAGCCCACCGTACACAGCACACACACCTGCATGAGCCCACTCTACACAGCACACACACCTGCATGAGCGCACTGTACACAGCACACACACCTGCATGAGCGCACTGTACACAGCACACACACCTGCAAGAGCCCACTATACACAGCACACGCACCTGCATGAGCCCACTGTACACAGCACACACACCTGCATGACCAACACTGTACACAGCACACACACCTGCATGAGCCCACTGTACACAGCACACACACCTGCATGAGCCCACTGTACACAGCACACACACCTGCATGAGCCCACTGTACACAGCACACACACCTGCATGAGCCCACTGTACACAGCACACACACCTGCATGAGCCCACTGTACACAGCACACACACCTGCATGACCAACACTGTACACGGCACACACACCTGCAAGAGCCCACTGTACACAGCACACACACCTGCAAGAGCCCCACTGTACACAGCACACACACCTGCATGAGCCCACTCTACACAGCACACACACCTGCAAGAGCCCACTATACACAGCACACGCACCTGCAAGACCAACACTGTACATGGCACACACACCTGCATGAGCCCACTGTACACAGCACACACACCTGCATGAGCCCACTCTACACAGCACACACACCTGCAAGAGCCCACTGTACACAGCACACGCACCTGCAAGACCAACACTGTACACGGCACACACACCTGCATGAGCCCATTGTACACAGCACACACACCTGCATGAGCCCACTGTACACAGCACACACACCTGCATGAGCCCACTGTACACAGCACACACACCTGCAAGAGCCCAGTGTACACAGCACACACACCTGCGAGAGCCCACCGTACACAGCACACACACCTGCATGAGCGCACTGTACACAGCACACACACCTGCAAGAGCCCACTATACACAGCACACGCACCTGCATGAGCCCACTGTACACAGCACACACACCTGCATGACCAACACTGTACACAGCACACACACCTGCATGAGCCCACTGTACACAGCACACACACCTGCATGAGCCCACTGTACATAGCACACACACCTTCATGACCAACACTGTACACAGCACACACACCTGCATGAGCGCACTGTACACAGCACACACACCTGCAAGAGCCCACTGTACACAGCACACACACCTGCATGAGCACCATTATACACAGCACAACACCTGCATGAGCCCACTGTACACAGCACACACACCTGCATGAGCCCACTGTACACAGCACACACACCTGCATGACCAACACTGTACACGGCACACACACCTGCATGACCAACACTGTACACAGCACACACACCTGCATGAGCCCACTGTACACAGTACACACACCTGCATGAGCCCACTGTACACAGCACACACACCTGCATGAGCACCATTATACATAGCACACACACCTGCATGAGCCCACTGTACACAGCACACACACCTGCATGAGCCCACTGTACACAGCACACACACCTGCATGACCAACACTGTACACGGCACACACACCTGCATGACCAACACTGTACACAGCACACACACCTGCATGAGCCCACTGTACACAGCACACATACCTGCAAGAGCCCACTGTACACAGCACACACACACCTGCATGACCAACACTGTACACAGCACACACACCTGCATGACCAACACTATACACAGCACACACACCTGCATGAGCCCACTGTGCACAGCACACACACCTGCAAGAGCCCACTGTACACAGCACACACACCTGTAAGAGCCCATTGTACACAGTACACACACACCTGCATGAGCCCACTGTACACAGCACACACACCTGCAAGAGCTCACTGTACACAGCACACACCTGCATGAGCCCACTGTACACAGCACACACACCTGCAAGAGCCCACTGTACACAGCACACA
The DNA here is from genome assembly GCF_019054845.1 of Dipodomys spectabilis. Lineage (NCBI taxonomy): Eukaryota > Metazoa > Chordata > Mammalia > Rodentia > Heteromyidae > Dipodomys > Dipodomys spectabilis. The sequence goes on along the minus strand of NW_024870976.1, from coordinate 1,279,874 downwards.
CACCTGCATGAGCCCACTGTACACAGCACACACACCTGCAAGAGCCCACTGTACACAGCACACACACCTGCGAGAGCCCACCTTACACAGCACACACACCTGCATGACCAACACTGTACACAGCACACACACCTGCATGAGCCCACTGTACACAGCACACACACCTACATGAGCCCACTGTACACAGCACACACACACCTGCAAGAGCCCCACTGTACACAGCACACACACCTGCAAGAGCCCCACTGTACACAGCACACACACCTGCATGAGCCCACTGTACACAGCACACACACACCTGCAAGAGCCCAGTGTACAGGGCACACACACCTGCAAGAACCCCGTTATGCACAGCACACACACCTGCAAGAGCCCACCGTACACAGCACACACACCTGCAAGAGCCCACTGTACACAGCACCCGCACCTGCATGAGCCCACTGTACACAGCACACGCACCTGCATGAGCCCACTGTACACAGCACACGCACCTGCATGAGCCCACTGTACACAGCACACACACCTGCATGAGCCCACTGTACACAGCACACACACCTGCATGAGCCCACTGTACACAGCACACACACCTGCAAGAGCCCACTGTACACAGCACACACACCTGCATGACCAACACTGTACACAGCACACACACCTGCATGAGCCCACTGTACACAGCACACACACCTGCATGAGCCCACTGTACACAGCACACACACACCTGCAAGAGCCCCACTGTACACAGCACACACACCTGCAAGAGCCCCACTGTACACAGCACACACACCTGCATGAGCCCACTGTACACAGCACACACACACCTGCAAGACCAACACTGTACACAGCACACACACCTGCATGAGCCCACTGTACACAGCACACACACACCTGCAAGAGCCCAGTGTACAGGGCACACACACCTGCAAGAACCCCGTTATGCACAGCACACACACCTGCAAGAGCCCACCGTACACAGCACACACACCTGCAAGAGCCCACTGTACACAGCACACACACACCTGCATGAGCCCACTGTACACAGCACACACACCTGCAAGAGGCCACTGTACATGGCACACACACCTGCAAGAGGCCACTGTACATGGCACACACACCTGCATGAGCCCCACTGTACACAGCACACACACCTGCATGAGCCCCACTGTACACAGCACACACACCTGCATGAGCCCACTGTACACAGCACACACACACCTGCAAGAGCCCCACTGTACACAGCACACACACCTGCAAGAGCCCCACTGTACACAGCACACACACCTGCATGAGCACCATTATACACAGCACACACACCTGCAAGAGCCCAGTGTACAGGGCACACACACCTGCAAGAACCCCGTTATGCACAGCACACACACCTGCAAGAGCCCACCGTACACAGCACACACACCTGCAAGAGCCCACTGTACACAGCACACACACCTGCAAGAGGCCACTGTACATGGCACACACACCTGCAAGAGGCCACTGTACATGGCACACACACCTGCAAGAGGCCACTGTACATGGCACACACACCTGCATGAGCCCCACTGTACACAGCACACACACCTGCATGAGCCCCACTGTACACAGCACACACACCTGCAAGAGCCCACTGTACACAGCACACACACACCTGCAAGAGGCCACTGTACATGGCACACACACCTGCAAGAGCCCACTGTACATGGCACACACACCTGCAAGAGGCCACTGTACATGGCACACACAAATGCATGAACCTTACTGTACATGACACCACACTTGCGCACACCTGGATGACACCCCCCCTTGTACACAGCACACTTCTAGATGACTCCCCACTTGTACACAGCACACATCTGGATAATTCCTCACTTGTACATAGTACACACACACACACACACACACACACACGCACACACACACCTGGACAACCCTCCACTTGCACATGGCACACAGGTGGCTAATTCCCCACATGTACAAGGCACACCCCTGGACCACGCCCTGCTTGCACACAGCACACGCACCTGGACGACTCCACGCTTGTACATGGCACACAAGATGAAGAGGGAGTCTGCTGACCACTCTATGTGCTGAACCTGGTCCAAGCAGGTGTACAGCTGCAGGATCTGAAGAGTGCTCACCTCCCGGACCACTAACCGGTATTGGACACAGGAAGCCTAGGAGAAGAGAAGAAAGCAAGGCTATCTGTGGGGAGCTCCCAGAATGCCAGCACTGATCTGTACTCAGAGACCAGCTCCTTCCCTGTCTCAGACACTTAATGTCTACTTAGCTTTGTGTTTATCAACCACCACACACTCCCCCAAACAAGATAAGTGGCACAAAGTGCAAACTAGGTTTTAGACTACCACCGATTTGATCATCATGCCGCGCATACATGTATTCAATTATCACATGTACTCTATAAATTTATACAAGTGAAACAATCATCATAAAATAAATAAGCCTGGTACTGGTGCTCATGCCTGTAATCCTAGATATTCAGGAGACTGAGACCTGAGGATTGTGGGTTGAAGCCAGCAGGCAGGGAAGTCTAAGAGACTCTTAACTCCAATTAACCACCAAAAATTCCAGAAGTGGCGCTGTGGCAGTGGTAGAGTACCAGCCCTGAGCACAAAAACTCAGGGACAGTGCCCAGGATCTGAGTTTAAACCTCAGGACCAGCGTGCATGTGTGGACACACACATACAATTCCAGTAAGAGATTATAACCAGCGTGCCAAAATGTTGAAGTACAAGCCCCAAAGCACTAAAATTAGACACACAAGTTAAAAAACAAAACAAAAAAAAACACCCTCTTATTTGCTGAAACTTTTATAAACAGTTGTGGAGGGGCACCTTGAAAAACATAGTAATTCTTGAGGGTGCCATTTAAGTTAATTTTCTACTTTTGTAGCTGAATGCTATTGTATGCCATTTAGAATAACTTTCTATAAAGAAAGTAAACATGCAACTTAAGAGTTGAGATCTCAAAGACCTGGGCAAAGGTAACAGGAATGACAACAAAAGCTCAAACTGGAAAAAAGAAAAAAAAAAAAAAAGCTGTGGCCGGTTAACAGAAAACAGTGGATAGATAAACTAAAGCACGTTTCCCCTGTGGTATTGGGACTTGAACTCTTTTGAGCTTTTTGCTGGGTAACTAGATTTGTCCACCCAAGCTGGCTCTGAACCAATATCCCCAGATCTCAGCCTCCTGAGTAGATAGGCTTACCCCCCAACGCCTGGCTTCAAAGCATACTTTTTGTGAGGCTTTTCTTCTGATTAATGGCTTTCCAGGGTCACATACCCACCCCCTTCCTTCTTCCCCTGCAAACGACACCATTGATCACATTGGTATTTCTTGAAACAAGAGTTACTGCTCAGTGATTTAAACACTTTCCTGTCACTCCTGGAAGGAGCAGCTTAAAAAAAAAAACTATAGTCTTGACAAACTCTTCTTCGCCTTGCTGGTTATTTAATCCTTTATTCCGGTGTGCTGAGGACACAGGGTAGGGAAGCAGCCCACCGGGAATCAGTCTGCAGCAAGGGAAATGATACATGTGCCTTTGTGACAAAGTAACAGTGGGCTGGCACGCTCACACCGTCCAGTTACAAGCAAGCAGCACCTCCTCATCCCCCTGGACTGCTCTGACCTCACTCGCCTGTGCAAGGAAGTTGGTCGCTGCCTGGCTTCCCCTCCGGCCCCGGGGCCCTTGACGCCTGCCTAGGCGATCTGCCCTTGCCCGGGTCTCACCCCTGCCCAGGTCCCGCTCGGGCCCCCCTCCGGCCCTGGGACCGGCCGAGTCTGCACCTTCTAAGGGCATCTGCCCAGGTCTGCAAGCCCAGGTCCCGCTCCGGCCCCCGACACCTGCTCCGGGACTCAGCCCCGGACTCAGGCACCCGCGCCCGCCGGGGTCCCCGCCGGCCCGCCCGCCCGCCCGCCCCGGGCCCCGGGCCCCGCTGCCCGCCCTCCCCGCCCTCCGAGCTCCGCGGAGCTCTGCAGCCCGGCGCCTCCGTTCAGCTGCCCGCCCGGCTCCCGGCGCCGCGGGTCCGCGCCGGGGGCCGCCGCCGCCGCTCACCAGGTACTTGCCGTTCGGGGAGAACCTGCACAGCAGGCTGGACAGCTTGAACACCTCGGAGAAGTTCATGGTTGCCGCCGCGCGGGCTCCGACCGCCGCCGGCCGCGGCCCCGGAAGTGAGGCGGCGGAAGCCAGCCGCAGCCAATGGGCGCGCAGGGCGGCCGCGCTGCATTGTGGGGCCGGGAGTCCGCGCCGCGCTTAGGGCGTTGCTGGAGGCCGCGTCGCATTCCTGAGCCCCGCCCCGGGCGGGACGGGCCGGCCTCCCGGCCTCCCGCGGAGCCCCGGGCCGACCGCGGGGCTGTGGGGTCCCTAGGAATCCCCCCCAGCCTCCCCCGCAGCTGGGGCGGCAGACTGGATGCGGGAGGCGACGGCCAAATTTGAATTTCAGATAAACAGTGACTACTTTTAGTGACCTGGGACGTAACTGAGACTGAAATAGGTCTCGCTTACCTGAAATTCAAATTAAACAGGGAACTGGTTAAATTTGGTTATGTGTGCGTAATCAACGTGGTTATGTGTGCATACACACACACGTGTGTAAATATTTACGCGCACGTATATGTTTATGTCATCACGTATATTTAATATAGTGTCTACACGTATCATGTTATATGTGATGCATAACATTTGCTTTGCTTGGGTTCTGTGTGCGCGCGTGCGTGTGCGTGTGCGTGTGTGTGCGTGTGTGTGTGTGTGTGTGTGTGTGTGTGCTGGGGCTTGAACCCAGGGCCTGGGCTTGTCCTCTGGCTTTTTCTTCGAAGCTGGTGATCTACTACTCGAGCCATAGCTCCACTTCTGTCTTTACTTGGGAGTTATTTGGAAATAATAGTCTCGTACACTTTCCTGCCTAGGCTGATTTGAAACCACGACCCTAAGATCCGAGCCTCCTCCGTATTTAGGATTACAGGTGTGAGCCAGGACACTCAGCTTTTGTTTATTCCTGGAGGGAGGGGGGTAATCTCTTGCTCTAGAGTTTCTCAGAACAGGGATGGAACGAATTTGACGCTGAGCCTGCGCCGCGAACCAGGGCATCACCCGCTCCCGCCTGTTCATTCCTCGAGCAAATCTGGACTACAAGGTGCTTGAAGTAGGACGGAGTCAGGTCGGCGCCTGGGGCCGGATTCCCGCTTGGGATCTTGGCGCTTGCGGGACCTGGGACCGAGCACCTGCGCGGGGCTTGGCTTTCGAACTTCAGGTTCCCTCTTGGATGTCGAATGCATTCCAGACAGCAGGTCTTCGCGGGATGGGCCTTGCCACTCGTGTGCGCACGACGCCCTTCGTGGAATCCGCGGGCCCTGCCAGCGCCTTTGCAGCCTGGACACTGCGTTCTGACAGTCGAGTGCTTCCCAGCGCCTGCCCCCTCCCCAAGCTCCCCGGGGGTGTAACCAACACCCCCAAAGACGTGGGGTCTGTGCGCGCCACGCGCAGGCAGTACAATGAGCCTTTCTCCGTCCCCAGCCCACTCCAGACTCCGGCGTGGTGTGCGTCTCTGAAACATACTGCCGGCGAGCGGGGTGGTAGCCGGCTGAGGTGGGTTCGAGGCGGGGCGCCGCGCGGGTCTCACCAGCCGGCCCTGCCCGCAGCGCCGTCTGGCAGCCACAGTAATGTGACCGTGGCCGCCCCTCCAGGTCGCCGTGGACAAGGGTCCCCATCCCTCCATCCCCACCCCCGCCTGCAGAGTCAGACCACGGGTCTCCCGAACGTCAGGGGCCCCGGCGAAGCGCGGGGACTCCAATGTTTGCCTATAAAGCATTTCTTTTGAAAATCAAGAAAATAAAACAGGATTAATTCCGTGTCCTTGCGTAATTACTTGCAAGGTACTTGTAAGAAATAAAAGTGCTTGTGGTCCGTTTTTAAGGCAGAACGTTGGACATAGAGGAGAAATGCCCAGGAGATTGCGCGCTCCAGGACCTGCTGACACCCGCCAAGTCCCCAGGCACACAGGAAAGAGAAGGCTGGGGGAGATCAGCGGACAACGGGCAACTAAGTATCATTGTAAAGAAAGGGAAACGAAGCCCTGCAGGGAGTGGGAATACTATCCCACGAGGGTGAGGAAGGATCGCACACCCCGCAGGGCGCAGCCGAGGAGCCCTGCTGGGAGGATAAGACGTTGGCCTCGACTGCTCCAGGTGTACCTGCCTACCAGACCCTGGTTTTGTAAGACCCCCGTTGAAGTCTCGCTTTTGCTGTACCAGGTCTCCCAGTCCCGCGGAGGCCGGGCCTGCCAGGATGAGGCCCCAGAGGCCCCCAGCTCCGGCGCCTGGAGGGAGCCTGGGGACAGCGGCGTCGGGTCAGAACAGTCCCCGCCTCCCCGAAGCTGCTCGGTGCGCAGCTCACGCGTGCAGTGTGGCCCCTCAACCGAGAACCCGAACCCCTGGGGCCTTGAGCAAACTGCAGGGGAGGAAGCGGGATGGGGCCACGGTCCTGCGGGGTCCGCACCAAGACTCACTCTCTCGGGCCTAGAGGGAGACCTTGGCGGGGGGGAGGGGTTTCCCCTAGATTCCTGGGGGCCGTGGCGCCGCGGAGAGCGGAGTGGGTAGCACGGGAACGGCTGGTCCTCTCTGACCCGCCCCGCCGTCCTCACCCTGGTCCGCTCCGTTGGCCACAGCGAGCGTGGACGCGACCAGCTGAGGGCCCCTCTGACCCCGACTCCAAGGCTCCGCAGTGCGGGACGCGGGAGGACCTGGGCATCCTGAGGATGGGGCGCCTGGGGCCCCCAGAGAGAGCGCGGGGCGGGCAGGGGCGTCGCACGCGGAGTGCACACCGGAGTCGACCCCCTGGGTTCCTGTGCGCACCGGGGTCAGCCTTGGGCCCCGGGGTCGCCGCTCTGGGCTCGGGCGCCCATCTGGATCGCCCCCCGGGATTCTGCACGCACAGGTGTCAGCCCTCGGGCCCCGGGGTCACCCCCTGGGCTCCTGCGCGCTCCGGGGCGCCCCCCTGGGTTCCGACCAGCCCGGCTGCCGCCCTCGGACCTGCGGAAGGTTGCGATCGCGTCCCGCCCGCGTCCAGCCCCCGCTCGCTCCGGCGAACGCGGCCCAAACGGCGGGGGAGACGCGCGCCAAACGGCGGCGGGAAGCGCGCGGGGCGGAGCGGGCCTGGACCCCGACTCGGAGAGGGCCAGCTGGGGAGGCGGGGCGCGGGCAGGAGAGCCGGGCCCGGCCCCGTCGCCGGGCTCTCCGCCTGCCACGGCCCAGTGCCCGCGCTGCCTTCCCGCCGCCGGGCCGCGAAGAGCGCTAACGCCCGCGGCCACCCCCCTTCCCCGCGGCACCTCCCCTCCCCGCGCCCATATAACCCGCCGCGGGCCCGGCCGCCCGCCCCGCCTCCCTGCCCGCGCCCGGCCGCCCGCGCGCCCGCCGCCCGCGCCCACCGAGGGGCCGCCCGGGCCCGGACGCCGACGCCCGGGGTTCGGGCCGCAGCAGGTAGGAGCGCGCGGGAACCCGCTGCAGGCTTGGGGCCCGCCGGGCTCTGCTTTCGAGGTGGGGGGGGGGGAACCGGGGTGCCGAGCACTTCGAAGCTGGGGGTTAGAGGTGAGGGGCAGATTGGGCGGGCGGGAGAACCGGGGGACACGCCGTTCCCAGGGGTTCAGGAGCTGCGGGGGCCGGGATCTGCCGGTGGGGAGCCCGGGGGTTTCCGGGGTGCATTCCCTCCCCCCCCCCCGCTCGCCCCTTGGCCATCCAGTTGACGAGGGGCGGAGGAGGCCCGGTCTCCGGGTCGGGTGCCGGTGGAAGTTGGAAGGCGTGCGGGATCCCGCACGCTCCTCTCCGGGGCGCCCGCCTCCTCCGCACCCGAAGGCAGTGCCGGTTCCCGGGAATCCGCTTCCCGGCCCCCCGGCCTCCAGCAGGAAGGCCTTGCCCGGACGGGAGGGCGCAGGCAGCCCGCAGGGGCGCTGGGCGCAACCCGCGGGGGCTCTGGACGTGGGGAGGCCCTGCCCCGCGTCGGGTGCGGCTGGGTGCCCTGCGGTTCCCGGGGCTATGACTTTGCCTGCCAGTCTCTGCTCCAGGTCGGAAGAGGGAACTCGGGTTCGTCGTTCTCTCCCGGCCCTCGCCCTCCTCCAGCGCCAGCGCCCTCAGGATGGGGGAAGCTGGTCTTCTTACCTTCCTACCCAGTGGCTCGGAAGGAGCCAGTCTGCACACACCTAGGCGTCTAGGGGCACAGACGGCCGGGAGGCCCGCCAGCTAGGGGTCAGAAAAGAGTGCACCTCGGACTTCCCACCCAGCCCCTTGGCTCCCCGCTGGGCTGGAGTCTGTATCCCCATGGACCCTTGGGACCCGCGTCTCATTAACATAATACCTGACTTTTTTGTTGTTGAGTTTTTAAAACATTACTATCGTCGTTGTTTATTTGTTTCACCTTGGTAATTCGCTTTAGAGGAAATTGAGTGAATGGAAACAAAATAAATTACCCCTTGGCTGGTTACGAAATTTGTGCCTTTGATTTGTCCCGTTTTTGTTTTTTAAAGCGTTGCTTTGAAAAGAACAGGAAAGTGTTTAGAAATTTGCTATGCAAGATTTTATGGATGTAATTTTAAAAATAATATTAAAAGGCACGGAAAGCGTCAAAGGTGTTGCGCACTGATCAGTTGGGGCTACAGCTGGGCCTGGGGGGAGGGCAAGTGTCACACACACTCCTGGACAGACCATGGGGCAGCCATGGGCTTCGTCTGTCCTGTGGTCTTCCTGGTTGAGGCTGTGGAGAACAGGTGTCCATCTGCTAAGTCTGCTGGCAGCCCCACCGCAAAGCCATTCCGGACAGAAAGTCACAGCACAGGAGTCCAAGTTCTTCTTTCTGCCCTTGGGCTGTGGGCAAGCCACTTTCACAGCTCAGAGACTCAGTTTACCCACCTACAAAGTAGAGTGATAACAGTGTCTGCCTCAAAGGTTTGGGAGAGCAGTGAACAAGTTGTCATATCCAAAGGGCTTGGAAGGACCTGGCACCCGCTAAGTGACCCCTACCATGATGGCTCTTGGTCCTAGGTGCTGCTCCTGGGTGGGGAGGGCCAGGGTGGCCGCAGGGAGGGCCAGCTCTCTGGTAGCCTGGGATCTGGGGGCAGGGAGACGGCAGTGCAGCAGAGATCTGCCCACGACCTGGGTGGCATCTGTGTTTATTTATAGATCAGGCCCCACCCAGGCCCAGGAATGGATCTACAATGCTGACCACAGGCAGTCTCTGAGAGGAAAAGAGGAGACAGGGTTAAGAGGAGAGGGGGGCTGCAGGGGGTGGGGCCAGGGAAGCCCTGCTGCACACAGGGCTCACTAGCCCTGAGCCCCTCAAACAGCACATTTTTACCAGTGCATAAAAGTAACTTGTACATTTGTTTCAGTGGGAGATGATTTTCTGTCGCCTAATTCAGGGATGACTTGTCTACAGATATCCACAAATGACAACGTAGACACGGTGAAACTTGAGTTTGCAAAAAGTAAAACAAAAAAAATCGTTTAAAACATCATTGTGTTTTGTGTGTGGCCACCATTTTATAACGGACTCATTTACAATACGGTGGAAACAAAGCCGTTAGTTACTTTAAGACACAGTATTGTCTCATGGTTCTACTTCAACAGTAAAAGAGAAAGAAGAAACGTTGATGAGTAATTACATGAGGGTGACTCCTAGGTCCCTGTTTACACCAGCCTTGTTTCTGTCTGACTCTGGTAGAGCTGATTATACATAGCACATGGGCCGGCTACTTGTCCTCAGTCATAGTCAGGTTGTTTGGAGGTGATGTAGACAAATGCTCACAGCTTGCTGTCTGCCTGCCCATTCATCCTGGGACCAGCACTTCAAAAACGTGTGTGTGTGTGTGTGTGTGTGTGTGTGCGCGCGCACGCTCGCTTATCCTGAAGCTTGAACTCAAGACCTGGGCACTCCCTCTTAGCTTTTTTGCTCAAAGTTGGTGCTCTATCATTTGGGCCACAGCTCCACTTCTAGTTTTTTTGTGTGACTAATGGGAGATAAAAGCCTCATGGACTTTAGCTGTCCAGGCTGGTTTTGAACCATTACCCTCAGATCTCCGCCTCCTGCGCAGCTAGGATTACAGGTGTGAGCCACTGGCCACAGGGTATGATTGCCTTTAGAATTTTTTCTTTTGGTAATGTTGGGGTTTGAACTCAAGGGCTTCCCTTGGTAGCAGGTGCTCTGTTGCTGACCCACAATTGCAGCAAATTAGCCCTTCAAATATGAAATGGACAAACAAATTCACTGGTGTTCATCTGTGGGACAGAAGAAGTCTGCGCTCAGGGTGTGGCAGAGGTGGCTTCCTTTGGGGAGCTCAAAGGGAAAGGACATTCACAGCCTTTCTCTACGCCAGGGACTGCCAGCCATTCTTGTGTTTGCTGGCTTGTTGATGTGCCCGCTGCCTCTGTCTCTGCCACACACACCTTCTTCCCCTCCCCCCCTTCTTCTCCACATTTCCTCGAACCACTTGTCATCAAAGCTCCACACCTACCAGATGAACCCAGGAGATCTCTTCAGGAGATCCTTGGCTTAATCACATCTGCCAAGACTCCAATTCTGAATAGGATCACATTTGAAGGTTCTGGCGGATGTTTCTTTTGGGGAGACTGCCGTTCAGATTGCAGTTCAGTAATTGTAATTGTTTTGCTTTAGGTATTTGCAACCTTCCTCCCACAAGGAAGGGTTCCTGTAGTCTCCAGACACACATGGAGCAAGAAACAGCCCAGTTGGTACTAAGGGCCCTCAGGAAAGGTTAATGAGGGCATACTGTCCTAGGCAGAGCGGGCAGGAGAAGAGCTTAAGGAAGGAAAGGCTGGATCCCAGGGCAGCTCTACTGAGTCCTGAAGAGGCCAGGCTGCAGGAGGTACCCTGCTGGAGACAGAGCAAGATTCTGAAGTCAGGTCTTGGGGCAGTAGAGAAGCTTGGGGCAGGGGTGCATGGAGGGGGGTAGGTGCAATTAGATCAGATTTCTACTGGCTAAGACATTCCTGTGGAGGGGAGGGCTCTCCAAAGAATGAGCTGTAGGGGAGAACACCTTGCTTCCTTCTGCCCCTCCTTCTTGGTTTGTTGGCTAGGCTGTGACATAAATTGGCACGACACAGATCCACAAGAGAAAAACAAATTCAGAGCTGAGCATGATGGCATAATCCCATCACTTTGGAGGCTGAAGCAGAAGCATCATAAGTTCATGGCCAGTCTGGGTTACACAGCAAGACCTTGTCTAAAAGGAACTTAGAAAGACAAACAATTGCCAGGCACCCCTAGCTCACGCCTGTAATACTAGCTACTCAGGAGGCTGAGATCTGAGGATCGTGGTTCAAAGCCAGCCCGGGCAGGAAAGTCGATGAGACTCTTATCTCCAATGAACCACTAGAAAACTGGAAGTGGCGCTGTGGCTCAAGCGGTAGAGTGCTCGCCTTGAGCTGAAGAGCTGAGGGACAGCAAGGCCAGAGTTGAAGCCCCACGACCAACCAAAAAAATAATTTTAGTGATACAAATATGAGACTTAAAACATTAACAAGATGAGCAAGGCATATAATGTATATGATGCAGAGTGGCAGGAAGGGCTAGGTGCCATAGGGAGTCAGATGGATGATGGAGGCTGGGGCCGTGGCGGGGGGGGGGGTGCGATGTGTGTGTTGGAACAGCTGTCTCTATTAAAGGGCCACTCAAAGCAGTCCACTCAACATTATCAGCAATTACCCGTGTGGAATTCGAGGTTCCTGCAGTCCTGGTATGGGGTGAATTATGACCCCCATCTGACATCCCCAAGATGGCAGCTAGAAGAATTCAGTCAGGGTCAGTCCTCTGTGGAAACCGAAAATGACACCTAAACGCAACAAGAAAACACTAATAACAGGTGCACTCTAGTTTTCTATAGAAATGTCATTTTCCTCTAGAGTCATTTCCCTTTCTACCCAAATCAATCACAGTAGACTGATGTTAGTTTCAAAATGTCCTTGAACTTGGCCTGATTTATGGAGGGCTGGGCAGAGTCCCAGGATGGGTTCCATTCCAGAAGAGAAACGCAGACTTACTCTAATGGTTATCCTGACAGTGACCGTACAGGTTCTCTTTAGCTCTGCTTTGCTGGCATTGTTAATAAGGAATCTCAGATTAAACTTTTAGTCTCTGGAAGCCAGGAAGCCGGGCCAACACCACTGCCCACCAGCATCCACCTGCAGTCCCGTGTAGCCCAGTGGAACTTTCTTTTCAGAGGTACTCAAAGAAAAAAGTGTGTGTGTGTGTGTGTGTGTGTGTGTGTGTGTGTGTGTGTGTGTGTGTGTGTATGTGTGTGTGTGTGTGTGTGCGCGTGCGTGCGTGCATCCTGGGGTTTCACCTACACTCTGTTCTTTTCTACTAAAGGCTGGCACTCTACCATTTTAGCCACAGCTCTACTTCCAATTTTTTACTATTAACTTCAGATAAGAATCTCACAGATTTTTTTTTTTTTGCCTGATTTGGCTTTGATCTTCAGATCTCAGCCTCCTGAGCAGCGAGGGTTATAGGTGTCAGCTTCCAGTGTGCCAGCCCCCCACATATTCTTAGGTTTCCTGGCCCTCCCTGAAAGTGAGGGTCCTTATTCAGCCTATAGGGCAGGTACCGAGTTAAAGTAATGTTTTTTGAATTTAGGTAAATATTGATTTGAAAATATGAATACCAACTGTTTTCCCATTCTGGGAGAATCAAGTAATTTCAGCTCTGTCTACAAATTTTAATGTTTTCAGATTGCTGTCAGTTATGGTTAGAATTGTGGAGATTTATACCCAGTTTGATACGGTCACCATAATCATATTAGAAACCTGTGCCAGGCAGTGCCCTGCTCCCAGTTCTCTTTGAAGATGGACACTCGGGATTAGACTTGCTTGAAAGAGCTTTCAGGAAAGCCTCGGAATACAACTAACTTCAGATAATCAAGAGGGGAGCTTATTATCCAGCCAGGAAATCTTGTCATTTCTGTCACATTGTAAGAAAATAATTTGAATTATAACAATACAGGATATATAGAGTTTTGGAATGCTTTATGATTTGAAATGCATTTACCCATTTATTTGATAACCCTTCTCATGCAAGTAAATAGTTTACTATCCTCTAGAGGGAAAATTAGTGAGTTCTTTTGAAATATTCTAAAGGAGAGGGGCATCTGAAAATTCCAGTGTTAGAGACAAGAAAAGGTTTAATTTGGAATCTGATTTTTGGACAGTTATCAAAATAGCAAAAGTATTACACTTGGTTAAAGAAGATCACAGATCATTCTGAAATAACAATACGTAATTTTATCAGGACAATAGCTAAGTATTTGAAAGACAAGTATGAAAGGTTATACAATTTTCAAAAAGCCATAGAACTTTAAATAGAAGTCAGTTCTCTTAAGTATTAAGGATAACCTAAGTTCAGGAAACTACTTTCATAACACAGAATCTTGGTGGTTGTTGTGTTTTTGTTTTTTTTTTGGCAGATGTCTTAAAGGTTGAAGAAAATTCTCTTACAATCTCATATCAAGATCAAGCCAGTGTGAATGATGTAAGGGGTAACATTGATCAAGATGCATTATATTCATTAACTGCTTTGTTGAATGGCAATTTCTTTGTATAACTACTTGAAGATAATAAAAATATATTTTAAAAAATTAATAATAAGGGGCTGGGAAGGTGGTTCCGTGGTAGAGTGCTTGCCTTGCATGCATGAGGCCCTGGGTTCCATTCCGCAGCACCACATAAGCAGAAAAAGCCGGAAATGGTGCTGTGGCTCAAATGGTAGAGCACTAGCCTTGAGCTGAAGAGCAGAGGGACAGTGCCCAGGTCCCAGAGTTCAGGCCCTATGACCGACCAAAAAAAAAAAAAAAAAGATCAAGCCAATCCTGCAGGAAAACTGTAAAAGAAGAAGTAGAAAGTCTAGCTTTGCATCCATTTACTTTTTTCTTTTTTTATTGCCAGTTCTGGGGCTTGAACTCAGGGCTTGGGCACTGCCCCTGAGCTTCTTTTGCTCAAGCCTAGCACTCTACCACTTGAGCCACAGCACCACTTGCGGCCTTTTCTGTTTATGTGGTACTGAGGAATTGAACCCAGGGCTTCATGCATGCTAGGTGAGCACTCTACCACTAAGCCACCTTCCCAGCCCCAGTTACTTTTTATCGTCATTTGTTTCAGAGCTGGGGATGGAACCCAGGGTCCTGTGCAGGCATTTTACCACTGAGCTCAGACCACATCAGTTTACTCGTGATATTAATACTCATTTTTCTGTCTCCCCCTCCCCCCTTTATTTTTGTTAGCACTGGAGTTTGAACTCAGCTTTTTCTGCTCAAGGCTAGTACTCTACCACTTGAGGCACGCTTCCAGTTCCAGATTTTTACTGGTTAATTTGGAGATAAGTGTCTCATTGACTTTCCTGCCTGGGCTGGCTTCATATGTGGTTCTCAGATCTCAGCCTCCTTAGTAGCTAGGGTTATAGGCCTGAGCCACAAGTACCCTGCTAACAGAAGTCTGTTTTAGGAAACTTGACCACATAAGGTTTTCCTCTCCCTTCCATCTCTTGCCAGCTTTCTATGACCATTAGTTTTCTTTTTCCCTTCCTTCCTATTTCTGAAGCAACCTTTATATATGCATGACCTGTTCATTTTCCAGAACAACAACAACAACAAAAAGCATTCCTGTGGCTCTTCTTACCAAAACCATGCTTTATTTTTCTTGCATTCTTAATAGTTTTGGCTGTTTTAATTACATATATTGACTTATAACTCTTCATAAGTCTAATATCCAGGTAGGTGGAAACTTGGAAGCAAACAGCAGCAAGCTATGACGCTAGCATTCTATCTATAGACGGGCACATCCTCAAATATGCCTCGTCACCATTCCTACAAACACGTGGCTCCCTGTAGTTCAGTTTTTTACTGTGGAACAGATGTGTTTATGAACAAACCCAAATACCTTAGCTTTAGTAATAAGCCAAAAGTCAGACTGGGAGCATAGCTGAGTGACAGGAGATTCGCTTAGCCTGCACAAGCCCATCAAAAAGACAAAAAGATCCAGACTTGGGAGGAACTGTGCTGCACTTAGGGAAAGGCTCTGCTGGGGGCTGGGGAGGGTAGGAGGGAGACAGGAGGAGGCAAGGGAGAGGAAAAGAGAAGGGAGGGGGAGGGACAAGAAGAAAAGGGAAGAGAGGGAAAAGAGGAGAAGGTAGAAAGGGAAATGAAAGGAGAAAAGGGGAAAGGAAGAGAGAGGAGAAAGGGAGGGAGAGGGGAGAGGGGGGAAGGGAGAAAGGGAAAGGAAAGGAAAAGAAGAAAAACAAAGGAAGGAAAGGGAAAGAATTCGATACACTTCAACTTACAACGTTTCAAGTGATCTAGATGTGCAATGAATAGATATTTAACTTAGTATATAACTTTAAAGGTGCATAGTACCCAAGAAATGTGACAAACACTTATTTTATGCAAGCACAGTTACATAGGAGAGGTTTTGTGTGTGTGTGTGTGTGTGTGTGTGTGTGTGTGTAGAGAGAGAGAGAGTTCTACACATGTGAACAATGGAGCCTGACGAACCTCATGTCTTCCCTCTCTCTCCCCCCAATCTACACCCCTTCTTCAAACAATTTCAGCAGGCTTCATTGTTGGAATTTTATAGATGCTAAAGCAACTGCATGGACTATCTTTATCCTCATTCATCCTCTTGGTCAACCTTTGCCAAGGGAGCCTGTTTTACATTCATTTTTTAGGTGTATTCATTGTACCCGGGGGTTTCACCGGGCTATTTTAGACGTGCATACGTTATGTTCCATTCAGAATGGGAAATGATTTCTGAAGCAGACATTGCAAAACACAGTTGTTGAGAAGTTTGCTCGCCAAATTTTGTTCTACCAACATCTGTTTAGTGCTCCTGTTTTTAACAATCATGTGTGTGTGACTTAGGAAAATTTCATACACATTTCGTGATTTTAAACAGAGCTAGTTACGATCTGAAGTTACTTCCCCTGGGGGACGGTTTGCAGCAAGGTCAGGAAAGCAGAGACCTGGCAGGTTTTTTTTTTACTTATTTCCTGTTCCCTTTACTGCGTGTCTATGTGTGCGGTGACAGGCAGGGGACCACCGTGTACGTATTAGACATCCAGAGGAGATCAGCAGCTCCTGGGACCCGCAGACTCAGGGAGAGCACCAGTGTGTTTCTGGGTTTATATTGGATGCCGAAAACTGGGAAGATGTGCCGGTTGAAATTAATCCAGCAAACTTAAGCTAGTGTTTATGTGCCAAAGGTTATTCCAGTTTACATGAACTGGGGCTAGATTTTGGGTCCTTTTCCTATTTGCCTGGAAGTTCTAGGAATGTTTAATCTATACAAGTGCCTGTTTCTCGTTCAGCAGTGCCTATGTGCATCTCTGATCGTACAAAATAATATTTATCACAATGAACTCCAGGAAATGAAAACAAGAGGAATTTCTTTTTCTTTTGTGCTGTTTTGGTTTCGTTCCTTTTTGTTGTGTATTTGTCTTTGGGAGGGGAAGGGGGGGCACAGAAATGGAGGGACAAAGGGTAGACCTGCAGCAGTGGCGCTCACTGGACACTGTGTTGAAAATGAACATTACAACGTGTGGGGGGGTTGGGAGGGAAAAACTGGGAGAGAGCAAGGGAAGGGGCCACACTGTCCAAAAAGAAACGCACTCTTTACCTGACTTATGTAACCGTAATCCCTTTGTACATCACCTTTCTAGGGATAATTTTTAAAAAAAGAAAAAAAATAGAGCTCTCACACAAATGACGTTTGGCAGTGTATCTGAGATGGGAAAACATGGCTTGACCTCTCTCCTCCTCTCTGTCAAACTATCTGGCTAGTACTCAACACCAACACCAGTGACAGACACCTTCAGGAGTGGGGTGCAGCTGCTGAATTCATAGCTCCCCACCGTCACCCAACTTCTCTCCCAGAAACAGGCTGAGAGAGACAGCGTCCCCGCCCCAGGCTGGTGGGGATGGGTCTGAGTGTGTGTGTGTGTGTGTAAACTGTCTTGTGTGACCAGGGATGTGGGGTTGGTCATGGGCCCGCCGCTCTATGATGGACACAAGGCAGGTGCTGTGGGGCGGGAGTGGCCAGCACCAAGCAGGCAGCCAGGGTCAAGAGGAGAAGGCCATGTCTGCCCTGGGCTTCGTGTTTAGATAAACTCCTAAGAAAGCGATGGCTGATCCAATGGCACTTGGTGGTTAGGACATAACACAAGGCAAGAACATCATCCGGGCCACAGCAAGGTCCGTCACCATGCTGATGTGAACCCTAAACTTGCCAGGGTGAGCGCGTCCATACACACAGGAGCCCCACAGGAGGGTGAGGCTCAGATGACAGCAGCTAGGGCTGTCCTGAGGGACAGAGCGGGCCTGGGCCTCTGGGGTGGTAGAAACTAAGGTAGAAGGGGGAGGGGGAGCGAAGGGGGAGCAGCAGATGCCTGGCTGGATAGACACATCACAAGCAGGGTGCTCTCCTCCTGGTGTAGACCCCGCACAGATGAGCATGACCTTTGCCAGTGTCACTGGCCCCGCAGATGGGTGGCTCAGATCCACCATATGTCTTCAGGCTTGCAAACCAGCGAGAAATACTCCAAAGTGTTTCTGGGCGCCTGTGGCTCACACCTGTAATCCTAGCTCCTCTGGAGGCTGAGGTCCTGGGATCACAACTCAAAGCCAGCCCTGGCAAGAAAATCCACGAGACTCTTCCCGGCCTGAGACCGGGGCTGGAATGCAGTACCTGATGGTTTCACTCATTTGCTGGTGCTCCACCAACTGAGCCCCTGAGCTTCTTACCTCCGAGCCTCAGGACCAGCACATACACACACAGAGACACTCAGTGTGCCACACCAATGTGCCCACTCCCGCCTCTCACAGGCACATTTTGGGGTAAGCTGATTCAAACCCCAACATAGGTCTGTAGGCCCTGGTGGTAGACTCAGTTTCTCCAAAGAGCCCCCATGAGATGGAAACAGCTAGAGCTGGCCTGGGACAGGCCTGAACCTGAGGGTGGGGACAGAATGCTTGTGTGTGAAGGGAAATCTACCTCTGCGTACCCGTCTGTGGACTGGGTACATGAATGAGTAACAAGTAGGTCAGGATCCTTGCGCTGGACCCTCCTCCACTCTGAGTGTGTCTTAGGCATTGGTGTTGTCATCACCTGTGCGGGTTTCTTTAACAACCCACCCTATTTCAAGATAGGGAGACAGAGGCCCAGAAGATGAGCTCAATGGCGGAGGCCAGAGGCAGGCAGAGCTGCGTCTGCCCTGCAGGCTGCGGGGCCTCTGGCCCATGCCAAGCCCTAGAGAGGCCATTGTGATGAAAGACAGGCTAGTAAGGGAACGCCCTGGCCCGACTGAGCGTGGGCATTACATGACCTCCAGAAATGAGGACTACAGCCAGGCAGAGCTGCTTCGTCCAGGTCAGTGCCGGCGGCGGCACGCACGGAGTCAGCTCTGCTCCCTGCGGAAGCGCACTGCGGGACAGAGGGTCTGGTTGGATGGGACAAACTGCAGGTCGTGAACAGCCTGCTGACGCAGGCTCTGCCCTGTTCCTGGGCACAGGAGGCTCTTACCCTACTCAGAGGTAGACCTAACAATGTGTTGTTGTTCTAGTACTGGGACTTGAACTCAGGTTGTATGACCTTAGCATTTTCTGTTTTGCTGTTGTTGTTGTTGTTTTGTGTGTGTGTGTGTGTTTTCAAGGCTACTGCTCTACCACTTGAGCCACAGCTCCACTTCCAGCTTTTTGGTGGTTAATTGGAGATAAGAGTCTTCCCAGGCTGGCTTCAAACCACAATCCTCAGATTTCAGCCTCCTGAGCTGCTAGGATGACAGGCGTGAGCCACTGGTACCTGGTCCAATAGTTATCTTATAGCTTGTCTCAGGAAGAGGGGTCAGGGGATGGTGAGAGGGAGCTTCTTGCTTCTGCCTTCTCAAATGCCACCATGCTGTGTGTTGGGCTACCGCGGCCGGAGGCTGGCCAACCTGCCTCCGCACCCGGCCCCTGGGGAGCTGTGACTGTGTCCCTCCTGTGAGCTGATGCTGAAGCACCCTGGGTACCACCCGAGAGGCCCTGAGGACAGCCCAGGGCACCGGGTGCCCAGGAAAGCTGTTCCAGACCCTCCCCTCCCACACCTGAGCACAAGCAGTTAGTGTCCCCCCACCTCTTGTCAGCCAGGGCCCCCGCCCGGGCAGAAGCTGTCATCCTGCCTGGGGTGCTGCGTCTAGGAGGGGCCTGACACCGCCCCGTGGCCCCGCCTGTGGCAGCTGGCAGGTCACTCCCCAGAGGACAGGTTGGGCTCTAATTGCTCACCTGCTGCTCTGGGTAGCGGGCTGTGGGTGCATCTGGGGTAGCCCTGCTAATTGGGCAGGTGGCTCCTGCCAGGAGGGACCTCTGCCTTTTACCTCCTCCCTCAAGCCGGCAGGGCGGTCCCTTTCCCTCTCCTGAGCCGCTTCCTGGGCTTTGGAAGACGCCTCCTGGCGGTCCCCATGCCTGCCCTCAGCCAGAGCGAGGGCTACACTTATGCAGAGCCCTGGTGCCCGTCTGGCACACTGGCAGACCCACCGGCCTGGTCATTGTGAGGGCCTGGCTGCAGTGAGCTCACCAGGGCCTCCCAGGGCCCAGTGTGGATCCTGCTTCTCTGTGAGAGGACACGGGAGGGCTGGTAGCATCTGCAGGGTGGCAGCATGGCCGGGGGCTCAGCAGTTCCTGCTGAGTGGACCACAGAGGCAAGGTGAGCTCACCCCACTTCCCCCAGGCTCCCAGCTCTGTGACGCCATGCTGAGGTGAGTCTGCTCCTAAGACCACAGAAGAAGGACTCTGCAGGCATCTTGAAACCAGGCTGGCCAACTCCAGAGCGAGCTGCTATCTGCAGGCCCGGCCCTCCTTCCCTCTGGCTCAGCCTTCACCTCCCTTGGACAAGGACTGTCAACCAAGCCTGGTAATTAGAGCAGCCTCCTGTCATTTCTTTCTTTTGGAGTCAGGCATGCTCCGGCTTGCTGCTGGGTCCTTAATTTTTGATCAGGGATGGCTGTTTGACTAATTATTTGGCAGTAATGAGGGAGGAGAGACAAAGTTGAGAAAGTGTCCCCGAGCTTTCAGAATGAAGCTGCAAATTAAAAAAGACGAGGCATGGGTAAACAGGACGCTAATTGGATTAATGTGAAAATGATGGATCCTGGTTTTAAAAAAGATAGGGAGCCAGACGACTGGAAGATTGAGGTCAATATAATTCCAAGAACATTATCCATCTCCAGCCTTCCTCTGGTTGGTGTGATTTTCGAAAGCACTAGAACCACAGAGAGGGTCTGCTCTTGACATCAGAATAGCAGCTACTCATACAGAACGCTTTTGAACCAATAAATGCTCTTGAGGGGCAGGGGGGGGGGGTTGAATTCTCAGAATTCATTCTTTAAGTTTCTTCACTAACCTTGAGTCCTTTTGAGAGATGCCAGAAGTCTCACTTGAACCAACCTTGTCTTCCTTTCCTAAATCATAATGAGAACTCATTCCCTGTTCTACATTTCAGCCAGCTCTCTGTAGTGGGAGACTTGCTTCACGCTGTCTAGATGCCTTCACTTTGTTTGTTGTTTGTTTGTTTGTTTGTTTTTGCATACTGGAGTTTGAACTCAGTGTCACACACTCAACTAGGACAGTGTTCTCCCTCTTATTTTTATTTTTATTTTATTTTACTTTTTGTTGGTCGTGGGGCTTGAACTCTTGGCCTGGGCGCTGTCCCTCAGCTCTTCAGCTCAAGGTGAATGCTCTACTGCTTGAGCCACAGCACCACTTCTGTTTTTCTGGTGGTTAATTGGAGATAAGAGTCTCACGTTCTTTCCTGCCTGGGCTGGCTTTGAACTGCGATCCTCAGATCTCAGCCTTCTGAGTTGCGGATTATAGGCGTGAGCCACCAGCGCCCAGCAGTGCTCTCTCTCTTGAGCTGTGCCTCCAGCCCTGCCTTTTGGAGATGGAGTCTGATGAACTTTTCTTTCCTGGCTGGCCTCCAACCATGA
The DNA here is from genome assembly GCF_019054845.1 of Dipodomys spectabilis. Taxonomy (NCBI): domain Eukaryota; kingdom Metazoa; phylum Chordata; class Mammalia; order Rodentia; family Heteromyidae; genus Dipodomys; species Dipodomys spectabilis. The sequence continues at coordinate 1,258,864 of NW_024870976.1, read as the reverse complement.
TTCTCCACATCTTAGCTTCCTGAGTAGTAACTGGGATTGCAGGTGTGAGCACTTGGCTGCTTTTGTACTCTTTGAATGGCCAAGCTTGTGCCCAGGAACTCACAGTGTCAGAATGTGAGAAAAGTTGGGGTGAGTGGCTGACTTCAGAGTCGGCAGAAGTGGGCTCCAGCCCACCCCAGGTCTGCTGCTCCCTGAGATAGAGGGAAGCATCCTCCCTCACCCAGGTTATGGGTCTGTCCTGGGGACTGCACCACTGCCTCTCTGCCTGGCGTCTCTGTGGGGCTCAAAGGCTCAGAGGGAATTGGAGGAGGCTTCGCAGACATTGTGTCCTGCCTGGTCCTACCTTACCTGAGAGTCCATATTAACTCCAGTCCTCAAGATCCAACCTTGAGTGTGTGTGTGTGTGTGTGTGTGTGTGTGTGTGTGTGTGTACATGTGCTGGTCCTAGGTCTTGAACTCAGGGCTTGGGTGCTGTCCCTGAGATTTTTGCTCAAGGCTCTAGTGCTCTACCACTTTGAACCACAGCTCTACTTCCTGCTTTTTGGTGGTTCATTGGAGATTCTCATGGACTTTCCAGCCCAGGCTAGCTTGGAACTGTGATCCTCAGATCTCAGCCTCCCGAGTAGCTAGGTTTATAGATGTAAGGCACTGATCCTCAGGTTCTTTTTATTTTTATTTTTTTTATTTTTGGTCCAATCGTGGGGCCTGAACTCTGGGCCTGGGCGCTGTCCCTCAGCTCTTCAGTTCAAGGCTAGCGCTCTACCACTTGAGCCACAGTGCCACTTCCGGCTTTTTTTTTCTGCTTATGTGGTGCTGAGGAATCGAACCCAGGGCCTCATGCATGCAAGGCAAGCACTCTACCACCAAGCCACCTTCCCAGCCCCCTCAGGTTCTTTTTAAAAATATAATTTCATAATTATTATTAAGATGTTGTTATACAGAAGGGTTACCTTTTTTGGGGGCCATCAGGCTTGAACTTAGGATCTGGATCCTGTCCCTGAGCTCTTTTGCTCAAAGCTAGTACTCTACCACTTTGAGCCACAGCTCCATTTCTGGTTTTCTGATGGTTAACTGGAGATGAGTCTCATGCACTTTCCTTTCCAGGCTGGCTTCAAACTGCGATCCTCAGATCTCAGCCTCCTGAGTAGCTAGGATTACAGGTGTGAGCCATGTGCCCAGCTGAGGGGTTACCATTCCATTTGAAAAATAAAACATAAGAAAATAACACAGTATTCAGTTGTATTTTATAACCCACCCAAAAGGGCTGATAAAACATCCCTTGCTGCGCAGATTATTCAGGGCCGGGTAAGGAAGGGTCTTGACCAAAGGAGCAGGGCTGGCTGTGCTTGAACTTGGGATGTGGCCAGGGGTCTCCTGTGTGCTCCGAGCCTCTGCTCTCTGGGGCCACCCTCGCGTGCTTTCAGGAAGCCTAGGCCAGGGCGGGTTGAAGGAAGCTCCATCGGGTGTGAAAGGAGCACATGTGTTTGGCCAAAGCAGTGCTTCATGAGACCTGAGCCAGCTGGCCAGAAAGAAAAAAATGCATTAGCGTAGCCCAAGGCAGGTGCTGTCCTGGGTGTGTCTGAGTGGCAGGGTGAGGGGACACGGGGCTGTTTTCCCTAGTCCTGCCCAGGATGAAGGCCTTACTACATCTTAGTTCTAAGAGACTCCTTTTGGACTCTGCTCGGCAGAGTATTAAATGTGACTAACTGCCGGGCGCCGGTGGCTCACGCCTGTAATCCTAGCTACTCAGGAGGCTGAGATCTGAGGATCACAGTTCAAAGCCAGCCCGGGCAGGAGAGACCGTGAGACTCCTATCTCCAATAAACCACCAGAAAACCGGAAGTGGCGCTGTAGCTCAAGTGGTAGAGTGCTCGCCTTGAGCTAAAGAGCTGAGGGACAGCGCCCAGGCCCAGAGTTCAAGCCCCACAACCGACAAAAAAAAAAAAAAAAAAAATGTGACTAACTTTGTTATTGAGATCACGGCACTGGGGCCAGGCTCGCCTGAGCACTGTCCCCTCTAGCTCTGGCTCTGAAGGAGAGAAACAAGGACTCCGTGTCCGTGGAGTTCACCTGCCCTACTCAGCTTAAATAGGATCCTGGCTTTGGGCCTGTGTGACAGTCACAGCTGTGTGTGTGTGTGTGTGTGTGTGTGTGTGTGTGTGTGCACGCGCACACGTACGCTTACACACTAGCACTGAGGCTGGAACTCGGGGATTGAGATCTTGCTTGGCTTTTTCATTCAAAGTTGGCGTTCTACCCCTTGAGCCACACTTCCATTTAGGGCCTCTTGCTGTTTGATTGGAGATGAGTCTCATGGACGTGTCTGGCTTTGAACTTCCATCCTCAGATCTCAGCCTCCTGAGTAGCTAGGATGACAGGCATGAGCCACTGGCATCCAGCCTAGGAACAGCTTTTTAATTAAAAAAAAATTTTTTTTTTTTTGGTCGTGGGGCCTGAACTCTGGGCCTGGGCACTGTCCCTCAGCTCTTCAGGTCAGGGCTAGTACTCTACCACTTGAGTCATGTCTGGAGCTGATAGCTACATTCCTGGGTGGTTGGGGCCATATGCATTTCTGCTTTGACATGGCCTGGAACCCAGCTTCCCTTGCCTGCCCTCAGAAAAGCTCAGAAATGCACCAGACGTCCATCCTACCAGCAGAGAGATAGACAGACAGACAGACAGACAGACAGACACAGAGAGACTGTGTGACACACCGCAGTCCATGGGGCTTTGGGGCCCATGGGGGTGAGGTGCATGCAGAGGATGTACGGGGAGGGCTGACCTTGTCTTGGTCTGAACCATGCTTGGCCCCTTTCTTCTTCTCCATGTCTGTCCTCTGGGACCTTCAGTGCTTCCAGCACGTCCTGTGCTGGTCCAGGGCATCAGGATCCCGGTTGCAAGTGATGTTTCTCAGACTTGATTCGCACAGCTGCTGTAACATGGCCACACAATTTGGTGGCTTATAACAACATCCCCGAGCTTTCTTCCCTCTGGAGGTCAGGTGGGGAATGTGTGAAGCCCTCTTGCTGGGTGTCCAGCTGTGAAGAGCTGGTTGGCTCAGGAGACTGGGCTGTGTCAAGGAAGAGCCCGTTCCCAGCCCTTCTCCAGCGTGCTGGCCACCTCTGCTTTAGCCTCTCACCACCCCCCTCCCCTCCCTGGATGGACCCTGTGGTTCCATGGGGCCCTCCTGGCTCTCTGGAATGGATTCTTCTGGGAATTTGAGCTTTGTATCATCTGCACTGCCTTGATGGGAGGCGGTGGGGGACGATGGCATGGGAAGGTCCCCCGACTAGGGTGGGGGGCTCCTTGCAGGCCGGCGACCCGCAGAGAGGAATGTGGGCTGGGGAATTCAGAGTTAGGCTTGCGCCTGCATCTTATGTCGAATGACCTGAGCTTGCTGTGTGTGCATGGAGGACAGTCAGCGGAGCGTCAGCACAATTCCATGGTTTAACCTAACAATTACAAAGCTGGCTCCTTGCGTGGGACACACGGATGGCACACGGATGGCACGTGCCTGTGGAGGCGGAGGATGGGGGGTGGGAAACTTGGGCTTCCTCACACACACAGGGAGCCTTGCGGAGCCCCTGTGAGGAGGGCAGGGGTGGGACCCAGGCCAGCGCATGCAGGTCCCCAGGCCCCAGGGCTCCCCACCCCGCCCCGCCTCCTGGCCGCCCTTTGGCTCCAAGCTGGTCACTGCCTCCTGCCTTCCGCAACTCCAATGTCATCACCTAGGCAACCAGGACGCTGCTGCCACTGCCTGGGAGAGCCGAGGGCTTCCAGCCGCTGTTGCCCGGCCACCCCACAGACCCTCCCTGGGCCCAGGCTCCACCAAGGTAGGCACGGGCTCTGCTGGCCTCTTCTCAGGCCCCAAAGCAGGGGTTGACAGCCCGCGGGGCAGGAGCCACTCAAGGGCACAGAGCCACCGCCTGCTGGTGGCCAGCAGGCCCGCTGCTGGCCAGGCCAATCTGAGGAGGAGCCGGCTGTTGTTTCCCTAGTGGGACAAGCCACCCCGGCACGGCGCTTTGGAAAGCCCACTCCCTGACGTGGGGTGGACGGAGCCGGGGACGGAAGTTGTTCTGTTGCTGCTGCCTCCACTTCCTCTCTCTACTCCCTGCCAGGGGGCATTAAGTGGCTGGCCAGGCCCTGCCCAGTCAGGGCACGGCCAGGGTTTTGCCCAGCTGGGAACCCCATCCATGTTCAGTTGTACTGGGCCAGCCTAGAACTTGCCGTCTCTGCCCAGGACTCTGTCACCTGGCCCCAGAGCCTGCTCCAGCTGGCCTGTCCTCCTGGTCCTATCTGGTCTGGCCTCCACCCAGTGGAGGGCCCAGGAAGCCCCTCTGTCTTTGGCTGGGTCTCCCTGCACTGCTGGCCTGCATTGGACGGGGCACCCCAGCTCAAGAAGTTGTTAGGGTTCCACCGAGCCCACAGCGGGAGATGCTCTGTGCTGAGGGTGCTGGTTCTGTCTGCACATACGTATGTAAGTGTGTGCACACATGTGCACCGTGTGGTTCCATGTGAGCATGTGTGAGTCTGTGCACGTGCACTGCCGGGGTGGATAGTGGGGGACTGGCATGGCAGTGTCCGCAGAGCACACTGGGGCCAGGCCCCCGGAATCCCCTCCTCTCCTCTCATTGGCTCCCAGCCTGGGCCTGCCTGCTGGGACGCAGCCTACAAGGGTGAGGTCTTGGAGTCTTGGGGTGTTCCTGGCTTGCTCCCTTATTTGCCACCTTGGGTACATTTACCACCTGCCCTGAGAAGACGGTCCCTAAAGCAGATGCTCATGGGGCAGGGAGAGGACACTGGGCGGGGAACTGACACAGGCAGGCCCAGCTCCACAGCTCACCCCCTGTGCTCCGAGCTCTAGGCAGACCGAAGCCCAAAGCAGGGGCAAAGAGTCCTTTAACACACTGGTGAGAGGCAAGAGGTGTAAGACCAAACCCGTCCTTCCCCGGCCCGCTGGGACAGACAGCTCATAGCTCATTTGTTCTGTTCCTCCTGCTTCCTCATCGGTGCCACCAGCTGATGCTGGGGCAGCAGTGCTAAGCAATGCAGACAAGAGCACCGGCGCATGGTAATCTGCGTTACATGTGAACACACACGAGCCCAAGAGCCCAGAGCCAGGGCAGGGACACGGAGAGCAAACTCAGCAGCCGTCCCTAGTCCTGTGAGTCCCGGAAGCACGTACCCCATCTGCACGGGGGAGGGGGCCTCGGGGCTGCCAGGCGTTCACGGGGCACCTGCCCGGGTTTTATCAGGCTAAAGGAGAACTGAAATTTCCTCTAGAGAAGCCAAGAATGGGAGAGTCTCTTAGAGACAGGACTGCCCAGCAGGAGACACCTTTCCTATCTGGACTATAGAACAGAGGGTGGGAAACGGTGGGATGGGGATGGTGAGGAGGAGGAGGAGGAGGATGGTGGTGATGGTGATAATGACGGTGATGGTGGTGGTAATGATGGTGGTAGTAATGATGATGGTGATGATGGTGGTGATGGTGGTGATGGTGATATTGATGGTGATGATGGTGGTAATGATGGTGATGGTGGTGGTAATGATGGTGATGGTGGTGGTAATGATGGTGATAGTAATGATGATGGTGATGATGGTGATGATGGTGGTGATGGTGGTGGTGATGGGGATGATGATGGTGGTAATGATAATGATGATGGTGGGAGGGGACACCTCTACCAGCTTTATTTTTCTTTTCTTCAATTAAAAAATTTTTTTAGCTGGGAATGTGGCTCAGTGGTAGAGCGCTTGCCTTGCATGCCTGAGGCCCTGGGTTCGATTCCTCAGCACCATATAAGCAAAAAGAAAAAAGCCAGCAGTGGCGCTGTGGCTCAAGTGGTAGAGCGCTAGCCTTGAGCTGAAGAGCTGAGGGACAGCGCCCAGGCCCAGAGTTCAGACCCCACAACCAGACCCCCCCCCCAATTTTTTTTATTGTGAGTATATACAAAGAAGTTCCCTAAGTCAGGTTATGAGTGCGATGTGTCTTGATCAACATCACCACATCCATAATTCTCTCCCTCCCTAGAGCTTTTAAGACCCTCAAAGTCAAGCTGGGCTCTGATGGTTCACTCCTGTCATCCTAGCTACTCAGAAGGCTGAGATCTGAGGATCGCAGTTCCAAGCCAGCTCAGGCAGGAAAGTCCATGAGACACTTATCTTCAGTGAACCACCAGAAAACCAGAATTGGCGCTGTGGCTCATGTGGTAGAGCACTAGCCTCGAGCTGAAGAGCTCAGGGACAGCACTTGGCCTAGAGTTCAAGCTCCATGACCAACCCCTCTCCCCCAAAAAAGACCTGAGGAGTCACAATCTGGATTTGGCTCTAGCATACTCTGGAGCTGGACTGGCCTTGACTTTACTCTTCACACTTGGGGGCAGGCAAAATCTGGGGCGCCTCTCTGTCCCCCCACTGGGGGGCCACCAGGAAGGCAGGGCAGGTGTCTGTGGGGAGGGGTTAGGAAGGCTCCCTGGCATTGGGCTCAGCCTGGCACTGGCACTCCGGAACCCTGGGTGGGATGTGGTGGGTGTGTACTCCTGGAAACTCAACTGTGGGTGATGGAAGGGCAGAGCGTGGACTCCAGGATGCCCAGGGCCAGGCCAGCGCTGCTGAGTGCCCAGAAGGCCAGGCGGGTTTTGTCGGGTGAGGGCTGAGCCGGTGCAGGGCTGCTCGGGCATGTTTCTTGGAGGGAGAGGTGAGGGGGGACCCGGGTCACGTCAGCCCTGCAGCCCACCGCAGGAAGGGAGCTTTGAGGCTGGAAAGCCGGAAACGTGACTGATGATTGTGCGTGTGCGTGTATGTGTGTGCTCGCACGCGCGCGTGCACATGCACGAGTGTGGTTTGTGGGAATTCCTAGCAGGTGGCTGGAAGGGCGTGGACGCTCGGACTGCAGGGCAGGGGTCCTCACAGGCAGGACATGCTGAGTCCCACGGATGAGGAGTTCGGGTCCATGCAGGGGGCACTTTGCAGTGGGAATGTAGAGGTGACCAGAGGCGGTGTCTGAGCATGACAACAATCCCTTGGGTCCCTGTTAGGGGAAGAGAAGTGCTTGTCTGAGAAGAGAAGGTTCCAGGGGACAGGGCAGGCCCTGTGGTTTGAAGGTTGTCTCGTGCCCCATCTTCCCCCATCTACCCGCCTCCTGCTGTTCTTAGTCAGGGGTGAGAGAGAGCAGACCTCAAACCTCTCCAGGCCACAGATGAAGGCCAAAGGATGAAGATGAGGGTCACGGCTCCTCCGGCCTCTGCCCCCATCCCTTTTCCCATGACGGGGGCTGAGGCAGCGGGCAGCTTAACGGAGCCTCGGAGATGGAGGCTTAATCAGGCCTCCAGCTGTTCCACGTTCCATATTTCGCATAGTACACCCCACCCCAGGGTGGGGGGGGGGGCTAAATGTGTCCTTCATGGCCAGTGCTCAGCTCCCCTGGGCCAGGGGACTGGGCAGAGCCCTGTCTGTCTAGGACGCAGGTCTGGAAGCTCAGGATGCAGGTTGTCCGTGCGTGGGGCCGGTGTGGGGGGAGGCTGCTGCGGGAGGAGCAGGTGCTCTGCCTGGCAGGGCTCTTCTGGCCCCCACACCTTCCCTGGAGGGAGGGCCACCGCATGGTTGAACCGGCCTCCTCCTGGGGTGACATCAGGTTTGTTTGATATGTTGGTTTCAGTCACTGAAAACGAAAGCTGAAGACGGTGGTAGGAAGGCAGCCATCAGAACAACTGAGCTGCTCTGGAGATGTGCTAGTTTAGACACGGCCCAGGCAGGCTTCCCCGCTCCCACCAACCTGAACAGAGGAGAGCCTGATGCCCACCCCATCCCGGAAAAGCTGGAGCTGTGGATTGCTGAGGCTGGTACGGGGCACACCGTCCTGTTTCTCCTTGGGTTAAACATGGACAGCTCTGCTTTGAGTTCTACTAAGGGGGCGGGCACCAGGTTTGCTGGCACCAGGGAGGGGGCCGTGCCCAGGGGCGGGGTGTGGCTGTGAGGGTCTTCGTCTACAGGAGGGAGTTATGGAGTCTGTCCTTGGCCCGGGCAGGAGGAGGGAGCAGGATGGGATTCCTGGTCTTGCCTTTGGGAGCCTTTGGTGTGGACCAAGGCTCATGTGACTACCTCGTGGGGATCTGTGGGCACAGGAAGGGGGCTTGAGGGGACTTGAGATCCAGGGTTCCCAGAGGGCTGAGCCTGGCCTGGCCTGCGAGGACAAGAAGAAGAGGAAGGGTAGACCAAGGCTGAACACAGAGCTGCTGCCCGGCCTGGCCACACGGGACGGCACTGAGAGGGCTTGCTCAGGGATAGGACAGGGGTGGGGGGTGGAGGGTGGGCGCCATGGAGGGCCAGATGGAATGGGTGGGGGAGGAGATGAGAGCCAGGGACCCCCTTGGGGAGCTGGGTCGCAGGGCGCCACGTGGTTAGCTGGGGCGCCACGTGGCAGCTGGGGCTCCAAGTTCCCAGCCACGGCTTGCTCAGGGGCCCCTGAGGGCTAGTGGACAGCCTGGGCACCCTGAAGAGAGCTCACTGGTGAGCAGGGGTCATGTGGAGCCTGCGAGCAACACTCTCGGTCTCTCTCCACTGGAAGCTGAGCCTCCTCTGCCCAATGGGCTCAGGGGGTGTTAGAGCTTATCAGAAAACCATGCAGACATCCAGGTACAAAGAACAAAGAAAAGGTTTATTGCCAGTAAAGGGAAGGGCAAGACCCCTTCTCACAAGAGAGAAGAAGTGAGAGGAAGCACCGGCTATTGTCTGGGGTGACCTATATAGCCTAGGAGGTCTAGGAGGGGCTGGAAGGGGCTAGGAGGCCGAGACCCTGGTGTGGATGTGCGGGCCAGGGGCTTCATCATGGCAGACTAGGATGGATGGCTGCTGCCCAAGTAGTAGATAAGGGGCCCTGCAGCTGCCCAGACCTGAAGGTCACTCTAAGGGGCTCTTGCTGCCTTAGATGGTGGTAGCTGCCCCAGAGGAGTGCCATCCCAAGGTAGAGGGTGTTGGAGGCTGATTATTCACCGCCTTTGAAACATGGGCCTAGGAAAGGAGCATGCTCGGCCGTGTGAAGGGGAAGCAGCGTGCGAAGCTAGGGGAAGGGAGATCACTGGGCTAACCGTGAGTCAAACTGAGAAGGCAGTGGGCATGGGGGTTGGGCGGAGGACGGGTGGCACCACCCTGGGCTGCTCCCCTCCCGCTGTGTTCTGGGGCACTGCGAGGCCCAGTGGGGGTGGGGCCCCTCCCTGCGGTACCCGAGTCACGGGTGCTTGCTTGGCTCAACAGGCTCCGTGGCGCCTGGGACGGAGGCGGTGGCCAGCGGAGGCCTGCTGTTGTCAGGGAGCGGCTCTGTGGGTCGCGGCAGTGCTGGACTGGGAGCAGGTTACCTGTCCAGACCCGCGAGGCGGGGAGGGACCCGGGAGGGCTGTGGATATCAGAGGCCATCCACTTCCGGCCACAAGTGGCTGACCCTGCAAGTCCCCATCCAGTGTCCTCGGTTCTTACCATGACCTGGAGGGCCAGGGAGCCAGGGCACGGGGGGCATCGTGAGCTTTCCAGATAGCCTGGCCCTCAACTCCTTCCTTAGACCTGGAAGTCCTCCTCGGCAGGCCCTGGGCAGATGGGGTCGGCCTCCACCTCCCTCTTGGTATGGTGGGGTTTGTTCTGTCTGTACAGCTCGGTCTTTGTGGAGAGTCCTGCCAGTCTCCGATTTGCATCTTACAGCCTCCCCGGAACTCCTTCTAAACCTCTCAGCATTCCTCACGCCCGTCCCATCCACATGGCTTTTAAATGCTCCGAGACATTTGGGAACTCAGTTTCCCCGCCGTCCCGCACTTGGTTCCTCTGGAGACCGCAGCTCTGAATGGAAGGGAGGCCGCGTCCCTGGGGACGTGGGCTTTCTTGTGGGGGTGTTGCTGGAGGGGCGGTTGGATCCCGCTGTGGGATGGCTGCTCTTGCCGAAGGCAGGGCGATGCACACGGAGTGGCTACAAGAGAGTGTGTCCTGCGTCCTTGTCCTGTCCAGCCTGAGGTCCCTGAGCCCCCACCTGGATGCGGCTTGGGCAGGGCTGAGGTCAGGGGAGAGTCCTGCGAGGTCCCGGGCACAATGCTGGCCCCTCCTTCCCCCGTGGTCAGGGTAGGTGTTGCTGCAATCGAGGTTCAGCTCCTCACATGTGGGAGATCTCCAGGTCCCCTGTGTCGTGGAAGAAGCTGAGTGCGTTCCCCAGCGGAGGCTGGCGGCTAGCTGCAGAGAGGGTCTGCGGGGCGGGGGCAGCCTTGGGAAGGCCGAGGTGCAGCTCCTGGGCTCCTTCCCACAAGGCAGGGTCCTGTTAGAAGCCCCTCCAGCCCCTTCCACGCCTGGCTCTCGCCACAGCTCCTGGAGGTGGCAGCAGAGGCCCGTGCTGCAGGCTGGAGGTACCGAGGATCTGGGAGCCGGCAGGGCAGGGAAGGCGGGCAGCTGAGCAAGGCAGTGAGCAAGCAAGCGAGCCAGGCCCTCGGCTGGCTGCAGGTGGGGAGACACAGTGGCCCAGCCCAGGGCAGGGAGGCTGGAAGGGAGGGTGCAATCAAATGACACCATGGAATACACAACTAAGACCAATGCCCACATTCAGGCCCAGGTCAGAGCGTTTGCTGACTGGCTCCTTGTGTGAGCCCTGTATGGGGAACAGTCTGTGTCCCTTCACTGGACCTGGGCCCAAGGCGGGACACAGAGGGGTGGACAGGACAGGGCATATGCTCTAACTCTCTGGATCTTCCTCTCTCCCTTCCCGCCTCTATCTTAACCCATCTTTCTCTTTCTTCTCTCTTTCTCTCTGTCATGTCTCTGTCTCCCTCACTGTCTCTTACTGTCTGTCTGTCTGTGTGTCTGTCTCTGTCTCTCTCTCTCTCTCTTTGCCAGTCCTGGGGCTTAAACTCAGGGTCTGGGCGCTGTCCCTGAGCTTCTTTTGCTCAAGGCTAGCACTCTACCACTTGAGCCACAGCACCACTTCTGGCTTTTTCTGTGTATATGGTACTGAGAAATGAAACCTAAGGCTTCATGCATGCTAGGCAAGCATTCTACTACTAAGCCACCTTCCCAGCCCTGTCTCTCTCTCTCTTTCTCTCTCTCTCTCTCTCTCTTCTTTGTTGGTCATGGGGCTTGAACTCTGGGCCTGGCTGCTGTCACTGAGCTCTTCAGTTCAAGGCCGGTGCTCTAACACTTGGGCCACAGCGCTACTTCCAGTTTTCTGGTGGTTTATTATAGATAAGCGTCTCACAGGTTTTCCTGCTCAGGCTGGCTTTGAACATTGATCCTCAGATCTCAGCCTCCTGAGTACCTAGGATTACAGGCGTGAGCCACTAGTGCCTGGCTATGTCTTTCTCTTTGTCTCTATTTGTCTTACTATTTGTCTGTCTCTCTGTTTCTCATTGTCTGTCTCTCACTGTCTCAGTCTCTCTGTCTTTCTCTCTGTCTCTCTCTCTCTTTCTCACTGTCTTTTTCACTGTCTTTCTCTCTGTATGTGTCTCCCTGTTTCTCTCTCTCTCTCTCTCCCTGTCCCTCCTTCCCTCCCTCTCTCTCTTTCTCTCTCTCTCTCTCTCTCTGTTTATGCCTCTCTCTGTCTCTGCCTGTCTCCCCATCTCTCTTAGTGTTGGGAGGAGACGGTCCCTAGGCAGACACATAAGGAACTGAGGTAATGAGAGGAGTTGGGAAGAAAACAGGACAGGGTAACCAGGGTGGACACTAAAGATGGCCTCTGTGAGGGAGTGGTGGCTTTTCACCCTTGGGTTAGCATGTGGACATGCCCCAGCTGGGGGAGGGGGCAGTGGTACAGAGCTGGGGGCTGGGCAGGGGGTGGTGCAGGCTCCCACCAGGGAGGAAGGGCTGAGGTGGGTGGGGCAGATGGGGGACTGTGGCCACCAAAATGGGCTCAAGGTTGGTCCTGAGCCTGAGGGCACCGAGGGCAGCTGCTCTTCTGCTCCTCCCATGCATCAGGGTAGGTGCAGAGCCTGGCTGGCCGAGGGACAGAGAGTGGCGTGCGTGGTTGGGGGTCGGAGGGAGGGGGGTATGGATGGGGGGAGGAGGGGGAAGGAGCCGATGGCAGGATCCGCACAGAGCCTCTGCGCCCTCACCACCGTTCCCTCCTGAGCCTCCTCACCATGTCCCTGGTGTGGGGCTTGGTCGGTGTCCCAGCTCTGGGCACCTACCATCTTCCAGTGGGGGGGGGGGCTGAGCTATCTCCGGGTGCCCCTTCAGGTCCTGTGAACTCAAGGGGTGAGGATGGGGCCCCCCTCCCCCCTTGATTCCCCAAAGGCCTGGCTACCGGCCTGAGGTCAGGGCAGGCACCGGCAGGCCCGAGAGCGTGGATGGGACAGCGGGGCGGGACGGGGAAGCCGTGCCCCAGGGCTGCCCGGCTGCACAGGAGGTGCCTGCCCGTCCTGGCCTCTGTGTGGGGCGGCCTCCACCTCTGTCCATTCTAGCACACAGCCACCCCAGATGAAGCCCCTCGCCTCCCCCGTCCGCCTCAGCGCTCTGGGTTTGCACATGTCGCAGGGTGGCGTGCTTGCGATGTGACCCTCGGGGGCTGGCCTCGTTTCCTCTGGAGACTGTCCCGCGTTCAAGATCCGTTCTCACTGGGGTTGAAATCAGGGCCGTGTTCCTTTTCAGGGCTGTGTGCTATCTCCCGTGTGGAGAGAGGGAAGTGTCTATCTCCTAGTGGCGGCGGGCGCTCTCTCCCATGGGCTGCAGTGAGCGTGCAGCCGTGAGGGCCCCTGGCTTCGCCCTGCTCACCCTGACACACCAGCCACGTCCTTTCTGTCCCTTTCTGGGATGGCCAGGGGCAAAGTGGGGGAGGCCACAGGACCATGAGAACCCTGGGGGCAGGATGCCCAGGTTCACCATCTTGGATCTAAGGAGGTGCTCAACCTGGTCCCTACTGTCCATCGAGCCCTGCCCAGCCTGTCCCCCAGCCCGCCGGCACCCGCGAAGCCAGTTAGGGTGGGCCAGGTGGGTTTCTGTCGGCCTTCTGCGCTGCATGATCGGCCACTTGTTACCAACCCCAGAACCCTGTGGACGTGGGGGTGGGGGCGGGGTGAGTCTGTTTCTGATGCCACAAAAGACCACGTGGTCATCCGCTTCTGCACTTGCGGCTGTGTGACCTCGGTCTCCTGACTAGCGGGGAGCGTGTCCGTGCCAGGCAGCGCCGCGGAGGCTGCGTGAGAGTTGGCCTGCGGCCCGTGGCTCTTGTCCGGTGCTGCTTGCCATCCTCACTGCCTGGCCAGGCGGCCCCCCTCAGGCTTCCCCTCGCCTGTGCCCCGCCGGGTCGCAGAGGTGGCCCTGCGGCGGGCGCCACTCCTCTGCGGACCCGCAGCCTGGCACATGTCAGCCCTAGAAGCGTGCTGGGCGGCTCTGTAACAGATTGTAGGCTGTGCCCTCGTCTGTGCCAGTGGGCAGGTCTGGGCCTGTCAGCTTGGCCCTGCGGGGCACGGCCAGGCTGATTTCTGAGAGCCTGGGAGAGGGCCGACGGGACGTGCCCACCCCACAGTGGCTTGGAGGTCCCTGCCCCTCCTTTCTGTGTGGGCCATACCTGGTCCTGCTGTGCCTGGCCTGCCTCCTCCTGGTTGGGGTGGTGTGGGGTGTGGAGGAAGGTTCTGAGGAGCCCAGGGGCCGGGGAGCTGGGGTGAGGCCACCTAAGAGCCCACAGTAGAGAGGAAGCTGGGGCTCTGGGCCAGGGGCGGGGCCCGGGCCCCTGCAGTCTCTGGTCCAGCTCCAGGGCTGCAGCCTCAGTGTTGGACGTCCTTCGAGCTCCCGAGTGTGAGACCACCCCAGTCCCGGAGCAGCCCGGACACGGCCGTGCGCACCGGCTGGGCTCTGGCACCAGGAGGGCAGGGGGCATGCTGCCCTCCGTCCTGGGCATCAGGGAGCCCCCGGTTCTGGCTTGCTCCCACACCAGTCACACTGGGAGGTGTGGTGTATGGTAACTGGGGTCTGCCCGTGGGACGCTGCTGTTGCCCCACTTCCTGTCTCGGAGGAGCCCGAAGCCTGAGCTCCTGCTTCTCACCTCAGCCTCAGCCTCAGCTTCCAGGGCGGGCGGAGGGCAGGCAACGAGGGGGGAGGGGAGGGGAGGGGCGGCAGGTGGGGGCTGAGCTTGGATGGGGCTCCCTGGCCAGTGCTCGGGGATGGCCGGCACCTGTCCACCCACTTTGACGTGTGGCAGAGACAGGACAGAGAAGGGCCATGGACGAGACTCTGTGCTCAACAGTCGCTTTTCCTCCCTCCAGAGTGAGCGGCCCTTGGGCGGCCAGGGCGGGGACATGGCCCAGCCCAGCTCCACCGCCCCCCACGAGGGAGCCACGTTCGAGCACCTCTGGAGCTCCCTGTGAGTACAACCTCTGCCACCCCCGCTGCTCCGGGGCTGGCCTCCTGACTGGGCAGTGAGGGGTCAGGCGGGGCTGCCGTTCTCCTGGGGACACCGCACCCAGTGCCTGAGCTCTCCCCCACAGCTGCGTCTCTTGAGGAGTGGCCAGGAGAGTCCTGAGGGGCAGAAGGAGGGCGGGAAGATGAGGGGGCCAGGGGAGGAGGCCCCTAGGAAGATTCTGGTAGCACAGGGGTTCTAGGACTCCTGGGGCTGAAACATAGGTGCCACTGGTTGTCAGGGGATATCCTTGCACCCCCGGCCCAGGAGATCTGGGGGTGATGCCCAGGCTGGACACTGATGGCCCATCTTCTCCCCCATTCCCCCCCACACCTCCCCCCCCCGTTAGGGAGCCGGACAGCACCTACTTCGACCTTCCCCAGTCCAGCCAGGGGAACGCGGAGGCGGTGGGCAGTGCAGAGGCCAGCACGGACGTCTTCCACCTGCAGGGCATGAGCACATCCGTCATGGTGAGTGGGGCGGTCAGCGTGGTGCAGCGGGACTGGGAAGCGGGGTCTGGGATGGCACCGCCTGGGGTTTGTCTGGATGTTCTGTTTATCACGACGTAGGAAGTACATTTCCTCCTGCATCGGTCAGTTCAGAGCTACAAAAGACTTAAGCCCGGGTGGGTCTGGGTGTAGGAGGGAGGCTGCAGGTGTGGCTGGGTCCAGATGCTCTGTGGATTTTCTTATTCCTGGTCAGCGAGGTCCTTGGGCAGCCCCTCGTCTCCTGGTGATGGGCTCCAGGCTCTTCCAGTATTCTCCATCCCCCTGGATCAGGAACCCCTCTTTCTTTGAAGCCCGGTCATTGCCTCTCTCAGGACCTTCCCCCCCCTCTCTCTCTGACTCCATCCTGTCCCCTGGACCAGGTCAGGACAGAGAGGAAGGGGAAGGGCCCGCAGATGTTCTCATTTCCCTAAGAAGGGAGCAGACATGGCAGGCAGGACAGCGGTGCCACTTCCCATCCTAGGGGCTTCCCCCCCACTCCCACCCCCCGCCCCAGGGCTGGAAGAGAGGAGAGAATCCACCCTGGCTCTTCCTGGCAAGCAGGCCGGCGTGGTGGCCGGCGGGGTCTGTCTTGCGTCCCTCTCTGGCCACTGTTCCAGGCTCTGGTGGGGCCAGGTTGTGGACAGCTGATGGGTAGTATGTGCCAGAAAGGGGGTACAAAGACCTTTGACCCTTGGGAGGCCTGTGAAGCTGGCTGTCCCTACCCTGGTGGGCCACTGGGGTGCTGGAGCCCCACAAGGTCCAGGGCCCCGGACAGCTCTGGGGGGACTTGATGGGTCAGCTCTACAGAGAGTGTGAGGGGGCACAGGCCAGGGGAGGAGCCACAAGTCAGGGGAGGAGCCACAGGTCAAGGGGAGGAGGCACAGGTCAAGGGGAGGAGCCATAGGCCAGGGGACGAGCCACAGGTCAAGGGGAGGAGCCACAGGTCAAGGGGAGGAGCCATAGGTCGGAGGCAGAGGCCTCCCCAGTGGTGAGCGAGGCTCCACCTCACCCACAAGGGGCCTGTGTGCAGGAGGGGCAGAGCCTGCCGCTCTGGAGGTCAGAGGGCACGAGGCCTGGCCTCCTCTTCCCAAGGCTGCCCGTTCAGAAGCTGGAGCCCGTCATTTTCCCCAGGGCACCCCTGCACAGGTGGGCGGCCAGGCTGCCTGGAGCACCCAGCAAATCCAGGGCTCTGGGCTCCGTCCATGAGACAGCAGAGGGCAAGGGAGGGGGGCGGTGGGAGGGGCCGCGCCCGCCT
Source organism: Dipodomys spectabilis (assembly GCF_019054845.1). NCBI lineage: Eukaryota > Metazoa > Chordata > Mammalia > Rodentia > Heteromyidae > Dipodomys > Dipodomys spectabilis. Next base: position 1,242,765 of record NW_024870976.1, on the reverse strand, counting down.
CATCCTGCGCTGCCCTGCACCCCCCGTGCTCCCCCTGCTGCTCCCCCCTCCACCGCGTCCCCTACCTCCCCTCCCCCCACTGCTCCTCCTGACCCCGCTGCTTCTCCCCCTGCTCCCCCTACCCCTGCTCACGAGGCCATCTCAGTACGAACCTCAAGCTAGGCTCAGCATCTGATACCCACGGAAACGGTGGGCCTCCCATTCAAGCAGGTAGCGCCATAGTGAGGCTCTGTCTCGACCTCTGTCCCCCACCTTGTCCCCAGAGACCAGGCCCTGACCCTCCCCTCCCATCTAGATCCGCTGGAGTCTGCCAGGCTCCTGGGAGGAAGGACCTTGCAGAGCTGTCTGCGTCCCCGCCAGCCCCGCTGCTGCCTGGCTGGAGATCCAGGCCAGAGCCCTCTGGTTGGGATGTGCATCATGTCAAGGCTCAGGTGCCCAGTGCCGAGCAAGTCTGCCGGGTGCTCATGAGCCCCAGCCTGCTGGGACATGCAGCTCCAGGGAGCCCACACCTCCGCAGACAAGGGGCCCACGCCATCAGGCAGTGGCATGCCTCTCAGTGAAACTGTGCACGAATTCCTGGTGCACAGCTCACATCTCGGAGGTGGGGATTCCCTGAGCCCAGGCCCGGCTGGGCCTCCCCTCTGCATGCCTCCCCCCGCCCTGCTCCCCCGGTCCTCCAGATGCCAGTGTGAGGACACTGGGTGATGTTTGGCCCGCTGGGGACTTGTGACAACTGGCAAGTGTGCGGGTGAAGGCAGGGGACAGCCCTGTGTGGACCAAGCTCTGTTTCCCAGAGCCCTGAGTGGTGGGTGCTCTCCACGCTGGCCCCTGCAGCCGGGGCTCCCTGACCTCAACGCCGTCGGTCCCGGCAGACCCGAGGTGGCTTGCTGACACCTGGCTGCACAGTCACAGACCTGTGGCCAGGTGTGACCCGTGACCGAGGCTGGAGAGCTGAGTCCCAGGCCACCGTGCACTGCAGAGCAAGGCTGCAGTGCACAGGAAAAACAAACAAGTGGAAGTGGATGGATGCATGGATGGATGGGTGGGTGGATGGATAGATGGATGCAAAAATGAGTAAAATAAGATCGGACCCTGTCTGCAAGAGGCAAGCAGGGAAAGCACCGTGGCTGGGGACGAAGGCCCTGCCCCTGCCCTCCAGATGGCCCAAACTCTCATGCTGGCCTGGGCCTTGGGTGTGCCTGTCCCCTTCCGAGTCTCTGTCCCAGGGCTGAGAGCCGAGGCCCCTGCAGCTCTTAGGATGCAGGACAGCGGAGGAGGACCAGAGAACATCAGAGCGAGGGACAGGTGTCCGGGACCGTGGGCACACGGCCCACGCCACGAGGGTCTCCTCCTTCCCCGTGCTTTCCCCTGAGCCTCCTCCAGGCTTCCTCTCCCCCCTCAGAGTCCCTTCCCGCCTCTCCTGGCGCCTTTCTCTGGTGACAGCTGTCGGGGGCAGGTGGGCCATGGGAAGGGGGAGGAGGAAGGGCTGTAACAGGCCAGGGCAGAAGGTGCAGTGTGGATCTGCCCCTCCGCTGCAGGAGCTGCGGAGAATCATGGAGCTCCTGCTCAGCTTTGGGGAGGGGGCTGAGGTGTGGATGCCACGCTGCCAGGAAGGGGCAGGTGGGCAGAAAGGACATTCTGTCCTTTTGGGGAGGAGCTGCATTGTGAGTAGAGCAGATTGAACATGGGGGGCGTGGAGGAACAGGACATCACAGCCTATACACTACCCCCAGGAAGCCCTACACAGTCAGCTCACCGAGCCTCCCTGGTCTCTTCCCTGGTGGTGGGGGCGGGGGAGGGAGGAGAAAGCCACCCACCCACCAGAACGGACACGACACCCACAAGGGTCTGTCCCTCCCACGTGGGGGTGGTGAGAGCCACCTGCAGGCCAGTCTGGAAGCTGAGAGTACTCTCTCCCTGGAGTTCTGGAGCATCCTTCCTGGGGTACCATGAGGGCTTATGGGCCCCCTCCCTGACCCCACGGAAGGAGGCTGCTCACTTGTTCAGAACTTCCCAATGCGCCCCACCCCGGCTCCTCGAGAAGACATTTCCCCGATGACCTCCTCCAGAATCTGACTAGCAAACAACGGTTTAACATTTTCTTTTCTCTTCTTTCTTTTCCTTCCTTTCTCTCCTCCTCTCCCCACTTTCTCTCTCTCCTTGTGCTGGTACTAGGGTTTGAGGTCATGGTCCTGATGCTGTCTCTCAGCTTTCTTGCTCAAGGCTGGCACACTACTGTTTGAGTCACAGCAACACTTCCCACTTTTTGGTAATTAATTGGCTGTAAGCGCTCATGGGATTTCCTGTCTGGGCTGGCTTTGAACTGTGATCCTCAGATCTCAGCCTCCTGAGTAGCTGGGATGACAGGCATGAGCCACCGGCTTTATTCTTCTCCATGGGCTCATGGGGTGCAGAACAGACCTGCTGGTTGGATGCTCACAGACAGGGCCAGGTGGAGCGCTGGGGTAGAGCCGGCCCTGGGCTGTGTGCACACAGAGCCTCTAGCGGCCCCATGTACACAGGTCCCCAACACCGGTCCTAGTGCACCATTGAGGCTGTGGGTGACCCCACACCCCCCACGTTCTGCCTATGCCAGGCAGCTCTCCAGGGTGGGGACTCTGTAGGAAAAGTCCAGAAGAAAAGGGTCCCCCTGATGCTCACAGTTTCTTGCAGAGTTTTAGGCTCTTGCTTTGGGCTCCAACTGTTCTGCTAGAAACTCCAAGTCCTGCCATCAATTCTGCAGGCCCGAGTGCCCACTTCTAGCCTGCCGGCAGGGAGGACACCGGATCCCTCTGCCAAGGGGGGACGTTGTGCCAGAGATGGCTAAAATGGAGCATAAAGCTGGATGTTCCTGAGCAAGGGAGTGGCAGTGGCCCCTGTGAGGCATGAGGGACCAGCTGCTGGCCCGGGGGTGGGGGGGGGGGAGGACAGGGCTGGGCCACCGTGTCTGTGATGGGGTGGGGCTCGTCCCTGGGGCTGCTCTTTGGTGGCCGTGGTTGTGCGTGCGCTGCTTCCTGGGGCTCGCTCAACAGGAGCAAGAGCAAATGACGTGTGTCAAGCAGGGCTCTGGGCTCTGACCCCACGTGCCACTTTCGGTCTTTGAGGAGGATGGCCACACCCAGGATGCAGACTCCTGCCCTCCCTTTCCCCCTAAGAGTCCAAGGATTGGTTTCCCCATGGATGGACCTCTCCTGCGTGTGGGGTGCTCTCCACAGACTCCCCGTTCCCTGGGGAGGAGAGAGACTCACTCAGCCCGGGTTGCCGGGGTCTCCGAGGTTGGCGGCACCACCTCGCTCTTTGGGGTGGCCTATTATTGCTTACCAGGGTATCAGGGACCCTGGCTCGGCCCTCATGCTCAGGGGGGCGGCCCTCATGCTCAGGGGGGCGGCTGCTGGTGCTTTGAGTGCTAGGGGCCCCTCAGATCTTCCTGGGTGATGGCTTGGTGAGGGGTGACGGTGGAGCCGGCCACGGACCCGGTGCTCCCCCCACGCCGCCTCCTTGGTGCGGTCCAACACATCCCTGGGCAAGCTGAGGCCTGCCCCAACGTGCATGAATGGTCATGAGGGAGGAAGGGGCGGGGCCTGGGTTTTGTTGTTAGCTGCAGCCAGTTGACAGAACTAAGGGAGATGGAAAAGGCAAAAATGCCAACAAACAGCCCACATGTTCCGGGGCAGCCTTGGCTCCTGCCTCCCTAGCCACAGAGCCTGGCCCCCTGCGTCCACCCCTCCAGGCGGCTCAGACCCTTCACCCTCCCCGGCCACCTAGACCCATGCCTCCACCCACAGCACACCGGCTCCCCGGCGTGCGCGGACTCCCGAGATCGTACCATGCTGTACCTTGGTGACCCCATGCGGCACCTCGCCACGGTAGGTGGGGTGCACCCTGCACTAGGGGACCTGGTGCCATCTTCCTCAGGGGCTTCGGTGGGAGGTTGCTTGCTGTGGTGGAGGTTCAAAAGACGATCTCTCTCTCTCTCTCTCTCTCTCTCTCTCTCTCTCTCTCCTTGTTGAGTATCTGCTGCTAGCTGGTGTGGCAGAGTCAGGACGGGAGGTGTCCAAGGGGGGCGGGAGGATACTCCCTCCCGGGCTGGAGGCCAGGCACATTCTGGAGATGCGGAGATGCTTGTCTTTCCTGGTGTAGCTCTGAGGACCAGGAACAGGTGGCCTGGGCCCGGAGATCAGCCCTGGAGTCGGGGGCTTCCGATGTGTCTCAGCTTTGGGGTGGCAGCTCTGCCCCGTCTCGGAACTTCTTGAGCTGTCCCCCACCCCTGAGCTGCCAGCCCCAGCTGCCCAGGGCTCCGGGTACCTGGAGGTCTCATCTTTGCTCCTGGGCTTGGGTGTGCCAAGGGCACACTCACCTGGGAGTTTGTTCACTTGACGGCGGCGGTGATGGGGTTTCTTGCGGTGTGTGGGCTCTGTGTGGTTTGGGTGTGAGCTCCTGGTCAAAGACGTGTGGCAGGCTGGCCCCGAAGCCTCCTGTTGCTCCTGCCACACAGGGGCAGCTGGCCTGGCACAGGGGGCTGCAGCGGAGGCTTGGTCTGAGCCCTGGGGATCTGAGCTCATTTCAGACTTGCCAGATCCCTGGGGTCAGGCCGACACCAGGCTGCTAATTGAGCAGGCTGAGGGGTGGCTCTCGCTGCTCCAGGGGGCCATTTTCCCTGTGAGGGCTGCAGGGGACCAGCAATGGGCGAGGAACAGGGGGCAGCTGGACAGGGCCCAGCGTCCCTGAGCTCTGCTGACCGCGGACAGGCATCGTGAATGTGGAGTCCCAAAGGCTGGGGACCAGAGACCTTCGGAGAGTGGTACGGCCAGAGCATGCAGGAGTGTGCAACAGATGTGCGTGTGCGAGTGTGTGTGAGAGCTGGCATGCTTGAGTGTGCTTGTGTGTTTATGCATCAGAGTGTGAAGGTAGGTACACATGCAGTTGAGAATGTGTGCAATGTATGTTGTCACAAGTGTGTGGCTGAATGCATGTGTGTGCAGGCTGCTGTGGGTGTGTTGTGCTTGTGTGATATAGGTACGTGTATGTGTGCAGTATAAGGGTATATACATGTGTGCAAACTGCTGTGGGTCTAGTGCCCAGCTGTGGTTGTGTATGCATATATGTTTTAAGTGTGCATATATGTGTGTGTGCATGCAGGTTGCTCTGGGTGTCTTGTGCAAGTATGATACAGGTGTTTGGGTACATTGTGTTGTACGTGTGTGCATCTGTGTGCATATGTGTGCAGGTTGCTGCTGGAGTAGTAAGCAGGTATGCTTGTGTGACATGGCTATGTGGGCACATGTGTGTCACAAATGCATACACACATGTGCATGTGCAGCCGTGCCCGTGTCATGATAGTTACGTGCATGTGTCAAGGCAGGTACCTGTCTGCTCGTGCCTGCAGTATAGGTCACAGCAGGACTGGGAGGCATGGCGGTGTGTGTGGTTGCAGGGGAGTGTCCTGTGTGCACCGCCTGGCCTGGGCACACTCCCTTCACCTGGGTGCACCGCCTGGCCTGGGCACACTCCCCTCACCTGGGTGCACCGCCTGGCCTGGGCACACTCCCCTCACCTGGGTGCACCGCCTGGCCTGGGCACACTCCCCTTCTCCCAGCTGCTGTTGTTCAGAGTTTCAGGGTCTCAGGAGACAGACAAGGGCAACATTAGTCTCCCGCTGTGCTTGCATGTGGGGGTCTGTGCACTCGGGCTGGGAGCCCCCTGGCCTCCCCTCCTTGGCATCTGTCACCCACCCCTCACTCGTTCATCTGTTTGTCCAGTGTGTCATTGTTGGAAACGCGCCATGGCCTGGACTCTCAGAGGTGGGTCTCCAGCCACAGGTGGCACTGCCTCCTGCCTCAGGGGATCTGGTTGTGACTGCTGGAGGCTGAGCTGGAGCTGGGTCCTGGAAGCCCCTGGCCGGCCAGCTGTGAAGCTGGGAGCAGCGGTGTGGGTGACTGTTTTGTTTTTTCCTTTCTTGGAGTGGGCGTCGCATCAGGAGAGAGGCGAAGGCCACTGACCTGGGCCATGGGGACCCTCTCCATCCCCCAGGGACCACAGGGACCCCCGCCACCCCCAGGGACCACAGGTGCCCACCCCGCCCCTGCTATCCAGACCCCAGGCCCAGCAATGGACCCCATGTCCCTGCTCTGCTTCCCTCTGGGGCCGAGAACGCCTTCCGGCCGAGGGCCATTGGGATGCTTTTAAAGGCCATATAAAATGATCAGCATGGCAGATCACTGAGGCAGCCACAGAGGGCCGACAGGAGTGTACTTCTCCCACCATGTACCAAGGGATTCCATGTTCTCCACCTCTGCGAGGCCAAGACTAGCTGTGGCTTGTTCATTCATTCATTCATTCGTTCATTTGCTCCATCAACAAGTGTTCTTGGGGCACCCCTTAAGTCTGGAGCCGAGCATCAAGGACAGGGAGTAGTGGAGCCCATAGCTCTCTGGGGCCCCATGGCCGCTTCTATGCCACCCAGGGAGCCCGCTGAGTGGGCTCATCCTAATCTGGGCAGGTGACTCAGTGTCCCCATTCCACTGAATGACACAGCTCAAGGTGTGCGAGGCCTGAAGGAACAAACAAGACTTTTGATGCGGATGGCTGGGTCTGTCATCCATCTTGGTTTTCTCTGTCTGAGTGCATCGGCTGCTGGGGAGCCCACGGAGGAAGCCCAGCCTGAGAAAGATGTGTCTGATGCCTGGCTGGATCTCCTGCTGAACAGATGCACCTCTGTGTGGCTCAGGGTTGAACAGGACTTTGGCCCTAGCCTCTGCTGGCTGTACCTGAGGAGCCTGGGTTTCTTCTGCTTTGTTGCCTGTTCAGGCCAGGGTCTCTGTGGCAGGTGCTGGTCACTGGCTATGCCAACCCTGGCGTCTACTGGTAGAGATTCAGAGAAGCCAGGCCTGGGAGCCAGGTGTTCTTCCTTCCCCTGCCATCTCTCTGTCTTTGCTTCTGTGCCCCGAGTCTTCCATGCAGAGACCTGATCTGCAGCACCCCCTTGCCTGTGGATCCCTCCATGTGTGAGCTGAGGGCAGCCTGGGATGGGGCTCAGCCCCTCCCTCCCCAGTGGGTGACAGCCCTGCCACCCACAGCGGGGCTTTCTGTACAGACAAGGTGAAGATGGCGGCTGGCATGCTCTGTTCTTCTCCCCCAATTTCCCTAGCATTCTCTGCCCCCCAACTTCCCCTCCCCCAGGACGCTAAGGCTCTGGTGCCGTTCAGAGCCTTAATCTCTTCAGTGCCTTGCGTGGGGTGGGTTTGGCATCTTTGTAGGGGGACCTGGCTGCCCGCCTCCGGCCCTTCTGGCACAGCATGTGTCCGTGGACAGTGTGGTGTGGATGAATGCCAGGACCCCTGGTGCCGCTCAGCGTAGAAGGACATGAGGGCACTGAGCGTGGAGTTGGCCGTGTGGTGGGAGCAGGGTTCCTGGGGGTCTGGGACAGCAGCAGCCCTCTGCCCGGCTGGAGAGGCCTGGGGATGCGCCCAGGGGAAGCGTCCCAGGGTGGCTGTAAGGATTCACGCAGTGCCTACTATGTGCAAGGGACTAGACAGTGGGTGCCTATTGTGTGCACACAGGTAGTCACTGTACAGAACAGAGGGGCCATTGTTGGCCTCCTATGGATGAAGAAGTCGTCGTCATTATTTTCTACTGTTACATGTATTTGGTCCATGAGGCTTTCGGGGAGCAGTGGAAGGACAGAAGGACCTGGTGCAGTGCTGGGAACAGACCACAGGAGGGCGGGGTGGACAGGGGAGCTGGGAAGTGGCTGGACTGGTCCAGGTGAGAGCCTGGCTGGGTGCGGAGGGAGTGTGAGGAGCCAGGGCTCTGGCAGGACTCGTTGGCAGGCTGGCTGTGTGTGTGTGTGGGGGGGGGGGGGGTGAGGGTGATCTGAAGGTTTTGGTCAGAGACGGTCAAGCACAGCAGAGCTCTACAGTGAGACCCGGGCGTCGCCCTGTGGTTGCGTTGTGTTTGTGATGCCATAGGCCCTCATCCAGCGAGAGAGCCACAGATGGGCAGACAGGAAGAGAGCGAGGCGGGGCTGGGCAGGGGGCTTGCAGGCTCCTTTAAAGAAGGGCAGGGGGACTCGGGGAAGGTGCCTGGGGTTTCCTTTGGAATGGGCAGTGCTGTCTGGAAGGCTATACAGGTCACACTGGAGGGGCATCGGGGCCACTGCGTGCTCAGGTGTGGGGGTGCGTGGGCAGGAGGGCACAGAGATACAGCCCTGGGTGTGTACCGTGACACTCAGGCCCTGGGGCGGGGGCGGGGAGTGTGGGGACACTGGGGGGAGAATGAGCAGGGAGGAGGCCAGAGCTCCCGGAGATGACAGGCAGGCTGAGCTGCGGGACGCAGGGAGGGCAGAAAAGAGCCACCACGGGCTAGGCAGAGATGCCAGGCACCCGCCGCACAACACTGCTTGGGGAGGACCAGGCCCCTGTGGGCTGCTGCTGGCTGTCCATCCGGGAGGCTGGGGGCGATGACCGCCCTGCTTCCCATCCCTAGGAGAGCCCAGGAAATGAGGTTGTGGGGAGCTGGCTTAGGATCCTGGGGCTGGCGGGAAGCGGCTACGCTAGGGCCCCCGAGTGTGCAGGGTGTGAGGAAGATAGGCTGGCAGTGTGGAGTTGGGGGCCTCTGACCTCAGCCTCGGTGGCCGTCCCCCAGTCTGTCCCGGTCTGCCTTCGCCATCGTTGGGCTACCCTCCCCGCGCCTGCACCGTGCGAACGTGTCATGACCCGGTGTCTCAGGTCTCCACCCATCCCCTCCTGAACTGCTCCGGGGCTGGGGCCTCCCCCCCCCCGCCATGTCCCCCGAGAAGACAGAGCCCCGTGAGCAGCTGTGGAAAGGACAGATGGACGGACCGATGGATGGATGGGCCATGCACAGTGGTGGGTCCAGAGGAAAGCAGAAGTGGCATTGTTACTCCTGCACTGATCCAGGGGACACCCCCTCTCCCCCACCTCCGCCCCACCCTGCCCCAGGTCCTTGGGACCTGTGTTCAGATGGTCCTGTGAGCTACGGCAGGGCGCAGCCATGCAGGCCCCGCAGGGACCCTCTGTGATGCTCTTGCCTCGGGCTCTGTGTGGGCTGAGATGGGGCAGGGGCAGCTGGGGGGGGAGGCTGTGGGTCCTGCACACACACGCCTGGTGGTGGGGCTTCTGGGGGCATGCTTCCCAGGCTCAGTGTGGAAAGTTCCACATGGCCCTGGCATGGGCTAGGCCAGGCCTTGCCTTGGCGGGAGAGGAGGGTGCAGTGTGCATACCTGCAGGGTGGCAGCCCTCCCCCCCCACGCACAAGTCACGTCTTGCTGGCATTTCCATCTGTTTAATCACAGGCCCAGGAGACTGTGGGAAACACAGGAGGGATGGAGGTCTCTGAGCGAGCGAGGAAGTGAGCGGGGTGGCTTGTCTCCCGCGGGGCCAGGCTGGTGTCAGTCACTAACCCCAGGGTGAGGCTGGGCCCAGGCTCAGACATGCCCACCGGAGGAAAGCGGGGATCTGAAGACTTTCTTACTCTTAGAAGAATCCACGGCAGTCTGAGTCTGGGGTTCTGGAAGCCAGGGGAGGGGGAGGGGGGGAGAAGAGAGGAGGGGGGGCCTGACTCTCTGTCCTCTGGTGCCAGGGTCAAAGCAGAGTAGCTGTGGCTCTGGCCCAGAGTGAGGGGCAGGCGTCCGGTGGAACCCCGAGCCCAGACCTGTCCCTCAAGCCGACTGTCTGCCGGCGTGGTCGGGGGATGGGTGATGGGCTGCACCGGGGTAGGGGAGCCCCAGGCATGCACCATGGCTCCCACTCAGAGCTGCCACCCCGGTAGGGGAGCCAGCAATCAGGGGAGCAGGGAGAGAGCCCGCTGGGGAGCGGGCAGAGCTGGGATGGAGCACAATGCTGAGGAGGCTCTGGAACGGAGCATGGGAAGGACCAACAGAGGGTCCAGGGCTCCGTCTGCCCCTCCTCCACTGGGCAGCCCCACTTCCCGTCCTTTTATGGGGGGGAGGGATACTGGAATTGAGGGCTCTGTGCTCACTAAACAGGGACTCCTTGGCTTAAGCCGCGTCCCCAGCCCCGATTTCCGTCCTAACTGTGCCCCTATGAGAACACTGGGGTGAACCCCGATGGATAGATCGTTCCTCTCGAAGAAGAAAGTGACGCAGCCAAGCTGTGCTGAGTTAGGATGCAGACCCAAGTCTCGAGGTCCTCGGCCAAGAGTCTCAGTGCGTTTGTGGGTCTTCTGAACTGGCCTAGCTCCCTATCGGAAGGGCCCCGCAGCCTTGGCTTCCCAGGTGAGGGAAGGCCAGAATGGAGCTGGAAGAGTGGAGAAGCAGCAGGGGTGGCGCAGAAGGGGATGGAGGCCAGGGTGGCTTGCAGATGGAAAGCCACAGGGGTGAGGAGGAGAGAGCAGGGTCTGGAGTCCTGAGACAGGCCAGCCTGGGCTGCCTGGTTTACAGGAAAGAGCAGAGAAGGAGGGAAGGAAGGATGGATGAATGAGGGAAAGGAGGGAGGGAGAAGGGAGGGGGAGAGAAAGGAGAGGTGAGGGAAAGGAAGGAGGAAGAGGAGGAGGAGGGAATTGAGGGAGAGGCGAAGAGGGAAAGGAAGCCCGGAAGCAGGTTCTGAAGTCACAGGTGAATCTGGGGGTGTTGGGTCGTGGTCAGCCAGGCTGTAGACTCATTGTCCCTCTGTGCGGTCAGCAGCTTCCTCCTTGTTCCCTGGTGGCAGCTTCCTTCTCTGGTAGCCAGGTTCCCCCCCCCACTCTTCCCCGCGCCCCCCTCCCCCCCCCAAGGCCTGGCTCAGGTCACAAGAGAAAAGAGTCAGGGCATACGTGGGCTCTGGTGCCGCTGGGATTCTGAGCCCACCTTCCAGAAAGGATGGCCTGGGCCTGGGGCGGGAGGCTCTGACCCGAGGGAGGGCAGCACTTAGCGAGACCTTGTGCTTCCACAGGGAGCGCCTCTCACAAACACAACATGTCTGCCCAGAGCCTGGGATCCCCCAGATGAGCAGGACCCTGTGGGCCCAGGCAGAGGTCAGTGAAGACCCAGGACCTGTTTTGCATCGGAGGGGACAGGATAGGACCCCGTGTGGGTGCATGGTACCTAGAGCCGTGGGAGAGAAAGCCCCAGCACACTGGGACTGCTGGCGAGGTCTAGAAGCTTCCAGGAGGAGGCTGAGCTGGTACGGAGCTGGTAAGGAGCTGGTAGGAGTTACCCTGGAACAGCAGTGAGGCGTGGTAGGAGGAATGACCAGCACATTTTAAGGTGGACTGGCAGGCTTTCCCGTGGCTGTTTTCTTTAGAAAAGCAATCCCAGGGAGAACACGGTGTGTGATGCTGCCCTTTGTCACCAGAGCTCACGATGCAGCTGGGGTCCATCTGAGCATCTCAGACTCCGGAAAAGACAGCTTCAGATGCCACGGAGCGAGGGGAAGAGGGGAAGGGAGGGGAGGGTGGACCACAAATTTGAAAAAGAAATTTACTTTCCATCCACATCTAAACACAAGTAGTTCGAGATGGTTTATATATTTGAAACAGTGAACATATAAAATGTAAATTTGTGTGTGTGCATGTGCGTGTGCATGCGTGTATGTGCACACATTTGTTGTGGGGCTTGAACTCAGCGCCTGAGTGATGTCCCTTAACTTTTCCACTCAAGGCTGGTGCTCTACCACGAGCCACAGTTCTACTTCTGGCTTTTTGGTGGTTGATTGGAGATAAGACTTTCCTGCCTGGGTTGGCCTTGAAACTTCATCCTCAGATCTCAGCCTCCTGAGCATTACAGGTGTGAGCCACCAGTGCCAGCCAGAATACAAGTTCCTGTGGGAGGCCACGCCCCAGGTGGTAAGGCCAGGGCATTGTACCTAGCAATGCTTGCTTCAGGTCAGGACGGGTGAGTCTGGGGAACTGAGGTAAGGATGGAAGGAAGGCCCCAACCTCGTTCATAGTATTCTGTAGGAGAAACCTGGTCCTTGGGTACCACCTGGGCTTGGGGCTGTGATTGGCCAGGACAGTGAGCAAGCACATATATGGAAACGTCCACTGGAGGCCCCTGAAGGGCAGACCCTGGAACTGTCTGCCCATTTTCTGATTCCCTTGAGTGTCAAGGAAGGCCTGTGTCACTCAAGCGTTTCTGAGCACCCGATTCCATGCCAGATGCCCGCAATGCCAGGCTCCAATTCCTACCCAGGGACAGTGGTTCTGTCCTCTCCCCTCCTTTGTGTCCTCCGGGCCTGGGTCAGTTTCTCCTGTGTCTGTCAGCCTCAATTCTCCCCCCATCCCCTGCTGAGCTTTTGTGACAGTAAGAGGAGATTCCATCTCGGGAGAGGGTCCTTCTGGATGCTGGTTCCCTGAGCCACAGTGAGCCGTCATCCCTCTCCTTGGGCAGTCCCCATGGCCAGCATTTCTGGACCCCTGGACCTCACAGCCAGGCAGATGAGAAGATGAAGGCTGGGAGGGGGGATGCTCTGCTCAGTCCTGGGAAGTCTCTTGTACCCCTCGGCCTTGGCCTCAGGACGTGGCTGGAGGGAGCAGCGCCCTCGCTGGACCTGGACAGCAGGGCCCGGAGGTGTTAAGCAGGTCACCTCCTGCCCGCCTCATGGGGACCCTGCCCACTGTCCCAGCTAAGCCAGAGGGCACCATTGGCTCGAATGGGGCTCCAGCTAGCGGGACCCAAGCTGCAGGTAGAGCTGAGCTCCGACTTTCCTCTGCTCCCAAGCAGACAGGGCAGGGGCGGGCACTGGGCACCTGCTCCTGGTTCTCTGAGAGGCCTGGTCACTACCTGGCTGTCACTCGAGACAGAGTACAGAGAGGTCAAGGAGGACATGGTCTGGGAATAGAGCTGCATCTAGAGGCTGGCCAAGGAACTAGAATGACTCCTTTGTGATGGCTGCTCCCAGCCCAATGAGTTGAGAAACTTTAGCAGATCTTCAGGGAGAAGAGAGGAGCCTCTAGAACCAAGGGACCTGGGGACCTGGGGGAGGAGGGTCCCCAATCACAGGGTCCCCAGACTGATGCAGCCTCCAGCGGGTCTGATCTCCCTTGGCCCACCCTGTGTCCTGCTGAGAAGAGAGGGCCTGGGTGTGTGTGTGAGGCTCCAAGTCAGGGAAGCATCGCAGGGGTCTGGAGGGGCTGCCCAGACGGTCTTGCCCTGGGTGGGCAGTGTCTGGTGTGAGGCAGGCTCTCCTGCAGCCCAGAGCCCCGGGCAAAGCTCCCATCCCCACTCTGGACGCTGGGGTCCCCGCAGGCAAGGCCACCGCCGGCTCCGTGTCTCCCTCCGCTCCTCTCTGTCTCTTTGGGCTGCGCCCAGCAGCCCTGTGTACACATGTAGGCACTTGTGGGGCGCCGCGGGCCGGGCATGTCCCAATCAGCCCACTATCTTGGGAGTTCTCATTGAAAACAAAACAAACCAAAAAAGTCCTGGTTTTGCCTGGGTCTGTCACTGTTGCCAAGAGAGGGTCTCGCTTCAGCCTCGGGGTGGCCTCTGGTTCTGGGGGACCCCTGGGCTGTTGCATGGGCCTGTCTAGGCCTCTCCACGCAGTATTCACGTTCCAGCAGCTTTACTAGAGGTAGATCGGGGACCCAGACTGAGTCTTGAGACCCAGGTGGAGAGAGGGTTACAGGAGGGGACCTGGGGGCGGGAAGGAAAGCCAGGTGGTGGGCAAAGCAAAAAGTCACCCTCACTTCCTAATCCGTGGGGTCTCTGTCATCTTCCGCTGGCACAGACGACACTATGTCCAGACATGAGAGTGTGGGACATGCAGTAGCAGAGCAGACAGGGAAGGGTCAAGGCCCATTGGACAGAGGTGCTGGCCCAGCCCAATGCCCCTTGGAGGAAGGGTCTTCAGAGGATGCCTGTTACAGAAGGCAAGGCTGGGAGGGCGGGGGAGGGGCAGGCCGCAGGGTGCCCCACATCCCTGAACCCCCAGCATCTCTCCACCAGCCTCTCCCACGCTGGCCGATTGGCTGCTGGAAGCATTCTGGGTTTCCTTCTGCAAGCCTGCTCCAGGGACCTCTCAGAGCGCCCGCGCTGGCGGCTGGCTGTGGAAGGGCTCTGGGTTTCCTTCTGCAAGACCGCTCCATGCAGATGCTATCGGCTTCCCTGTGAGTTCCATGACTAAGTCCTTGGCGCTGCCCTCAGACCATTAAAGAATGTGGACAAGTTCAAATACGAACTCTGCTGTCATGGGCCTGACCCTGCTTCTGAGCGAGGGAGGCCAGGCTCTTTGCCCAGACCCGGGACTTCCTGTTACCTGGATGGTGCAGAGATGGAGATTGTTGGGGCTTACCTTTGCCCGCTTTCCTGACCTGAGGGGACTCCTCTGGGCAGAGAGCCCGGCACTAGGCCATTCTTGCTTAGGGAGCCTGTATGGGTGTGTGAGAGTGTCTCCGACCCATAGGGAAGACCCTTACCGAGGGCCAGGACTGTTCCTCCCAGAGAGAGGTTTTTCAGCGTGGGAGGGGCCGGCTCATGTCCTGTCCTCATTCCTGGCCAACTGTACAAAGAATATCTGCACGCTTGCAATCCTAACTACTCAGGAGGCTGAGATCTGACGATCGCAGTTCAAAGCCAGCCCAGGCAGGAAAGTCCATGAGACTCTTATCTCCAATAAACCACCAGAAAACCAGAAGTGGTGCTGTGGCTCAAGTGGTAGAGTGCTCACCTTGAGTTGAAGAGCTGAGGGACAGTGTCCAGGCCCAGAGTCAAGCCCCACCACTGACAAAAAAAAAAAAAAGAATACCTGCTGTTATCCTATAGACAGGATGTGATAAATACCTGTCCATGTATTTATTATCTTTTAGAATAGATCTATTACTTTCAACATCTGTCTGTTAATCCATCCATTCATCCATCTATCCATCCATTCATCTGTTCAACCACCCATCTATCCATCCATTCATCCATCCATCTGTCAAACCACCCATCCATCCATCCATCCATCTGTCCAAGTACCCATCTGTCCATCCATCCATTCTTCCATCCATCTGTCCAACCACCTATCCATCCATTCATCCATCTATCCATCCATCTGCTATCCATCCATCCATCCATCCATTTGCCCATCTACCCATCAATCCAGCCATCCATCCGTCCATCCATCCGTCTCTCCATCCCTCCCTTTTCTAGTTTGCTCAATCATCAACCTCTCTGTCATGAGGATATAGAGGATCTTATTCAATGTCATACGGGAGAGATGCACTAGGTGGAATCTACCCGTGTCTGTGGCTTCTACTCTGTCCATGGAGAGAGATATTCACCTAGAAATGGTTTATGGTTGAAGGGAGTATATTTTGAAGGTCTATGTAAAACCATACCATTTTATACATGGGACTTTCAGTACTCAGGGGCATCTGGGCCTATCCCACATGCAAGCAGAGGGATGATTGACTGTAGAATGGAATTATACCTTCGTTAAACACAGCCAGATGAGGTGAGCAGGGACAGGAGGGCTGAAAAGATGGCTTCAGCCCCTGGCGAGCATGTGCAAGGTTCCAGGCTTGATTCCTAGTACTGTAAAGCAAGCAGACAAAGAAAAGGGAAAGGAACGGATAGACGTGATGAAAAATTCACTCAGCCCTAGCCAACATCGTCTGGTTGTAAACACAGGGTGATGAGTGGCAGGGGTGAGTCCTGGATTCTGACTGTACACTTCCACTCATCCTGGGCTCCAGTAGGACAGATGGATCCCTGCTCAGCTTGGGAGTCCAGGAGATACCTCTAGGGAATGGTGGGAGGATGTCTGATGTAGCCGGGGATGGACATGGACGGCTCCTTGGAGTAGTGACCTCTGGGACCTGGAGCCATGATGGGTGAGGGAGGCTGTCAGAGGCCGGCACTGGTCAGGAGTCTTTAGAGACCCTGGGCTGTGGGGAAGAATCCAGGATTCTGAGCCCTAGGCAAGGCCTGTCCTGCTCAGATCATCCCCTGGGTCGCCCGAAGCCCTCCCTGCCGGGCTCCTGCTGGCAGCTCCTGGGGTGAGGGGTGCGGACTCTCCATTCAGAGCCCCTCATGGGGTATAGGGCTTGTGGTGTATCTTCCTGGGGGGGGGCAGCTCTCACATGCCTGCACCTCTCTTAACACAGCCCAAGAGCTGGGGTCAGTAAGGATCGGGTCGTTCCTTGTGTGTTGGTGGGTTGTTGTTTTGACAGTCATACTGTATAGAGCCCAGGCTGGCCTTGAACTCATGATCCAATTACCTCAGCCTCCCAAATGCTGGGATTGCAAGCACGATCTACCCCCGCCCCCCTCCTTCCTGTATTTTTAAACAGCTTTATTAAAGCAGCCCAGTTCACACATCACGAAAAGCACACATTTTAAGGGCCTGAGCGGGTTCTCCCTGGTCTGTGAGTGGGTGGATCTGCGCGACCGTCGCCAACGTCCATCCTTCCAAAAAGCCCCGCACCCTTCGGCGGTCCCCGCTCCATCGTCCTCCCCCCAGCGCCAGCGCCGCCCGCCTGCCTCTGCCTCTCAGACTTGGCTCACCGCGGACACCCTACACAGGGAGCCATGTGCTGGGTGGCACATTGTGTCCGATTCCCTTGCCCAACACTGTGTTTTGTCTTAGTTATGCGGTGGTGTGTGTCAGCGATTCCTTCTTCTCATAGCGGAGGAATGCCCAGCTTGGGTACTGGCCTGGGGGTGGCCACGGTGACTCCGGGGTAACCTGTGGTACAGGAAGTTAGGAGGATGGTCATAGCTCATCTAGAACGGTCAGTGAGACCTCCAAGGTGCCAGCGGTAGACAGGACCTGACCCCCCCTGCTGGGCTTGCTGGATAGTTCCACGTGAGCTGGCTCTGGCCAGTCTTCCTGCCAACGCTCTGCCGGCGGCTGGCCCCAGGGAGGCCATCGGCTAGCTCAGGCCTAGAGAGGCTGGAGATCTAATCTGGGTGGTGACCGTCACTGTGCCAGCAATGGAGGCCTGGGGTACAATGGTAACAGTGCTAGAGCCGGAGCCAGACCCTGCCCTCGCTCCACCTGGCACTACCGCATGAGCCGCCCTACCATGCCCACCATGGCAGACTGCTCCCTCGAAAGCTAGTCTCACTTTGGTGAAGGAAACAAGGCCAGGAGGCTGGTGGAGGCTGTGATTCCTGTGGTCTCCATTATACTGTGAAACACCACGCGTTTGACTTTATCCGGTAGCGTGGTCTCCCCCCCTCCCCCCATCAGTCCATGTTTGATTCATCTCCCTGGGTTCCCTTTCAGAATTCCCAGTGTTCTTCTAAATGACCACCATCTCCTACCAAATTACAGATAAGCAAAAGGTGTTTTTGTGTCCTGGTACTGGGGCTTGAACCCAGGGCCTGGGCACCTGGGCACTGTCCCTTAGCTTTTTTTTTGCTCAAGGCTAGTTCTGTGCCACTTGAGCCACAGCTCCACTTCTAGTTGTTGTTTTTTTTCTGCATAATTGGAAATAAGAGCCTCAGGGACTTTCCTGTGAGTGCTAGCTTGGAATTGTAACCCTCAGATCTGAGTCTCCTGTGTAGCTAAGATTATGTGTGTGAGCACCGGTTCTTGGCTTCTGTAAACCATTTTAATTTAATTAAGTTAATTAATTATTTTTTTTTGTGGGTCATGGGGCTTGAACTCTGGGTCTGGGCACTGTCCCTCAGCTCTTCAGCTCAAGGCTAGTGCTCTACCACTTGAGCCACAGCACCACTTCTGGTTTTCTGGTGGTTTATTAGAGATCAGAGTCTCACAGACTTTCCTGCCTGAGCTGGCTTTGAACCATGATCCTCAGATCTCAGCCTCCTGAGTAGCTAGGATTGCAGGCATGAGCCACCGGCGCCCGGTGGCAACAGGTATTCTTGGTATGGTTGGCCAGGAATGAGGACAGGGCATGAGCTCCCCCCTCCCACGCTGAGAAGCCTCCCTCTGGGAGGAACAGCCCTGGCCCTCGATGGGGGTCTTCCCTCCATAAAAGATTTAAAACAAGAAAGAGAGAGGACCCGGGCTGCCCCTGTCCCTCCCCTGTCCCCGTGGTGTCCCTTGGGCTGATCTTCCTGTCCCCAGGCAACCACCGATAGCGGACCCAAGTCTGCTCCAATGGGAGGCACAGCTGGGCCCTTGGGACTTGGACTCTGCTCTCCTAAGCAGGACCAGGAGGGGTTAGATCCTTGTCCTGTGCACGGTGGACAGCCAGGGCATTGGCACTAGATCATTCGGCCCAGCTGCCCTTGATAGGAGGGCTGAGCACAGGGTCCTCATGGCTCTGGGGCCCAGATGGGGCTCCAGGATGGAATCCTGGCCAGGTGTCAGGAATACGCTTGGTTTTTTTTAGTTTAGGGGAAACAGGCTGGCAGAAGGGAGATGCGCTGATAGACGCCGGGGTCCTGAGTCCTCTCTGAAGAGGGGTGCGGAGTAGAGGAGGCCCCATTGCGGTCCTTCCTCCCCAGGGCCTTGGGCTGGCGGCTGCACCGCCCTGCTGATTGCTGGTGAGCCACTGCTGCGGCCCCGAGGGCAGGGAGGCCCCCAGCACAGGGGCAGGGAAAGAGCATCCAAGCATCTGCAGTTAGGGGCCATCCCTGGCCAGCTGTGCCCCTCTGTACTGCCCTCCAGGCCCTCCTCTTCTCAGAGCTGCAGGATTTATTAGACTCCAGGGCACTGCCAGCCTGCCATGCCACTCGGACACCCACATGTGGGCTGGGGGCTCCCTTAGGCGCCTGCTGCTGGCTCATCTTTCTTGGGGTGCTGGGGATGCCCGGCGAAGGCCAGCAGGGCCCCTTCAGCAAAGCCAATCCAAAAGGAGCCTCTGCCGTGGAGTCCCATCACTTGCTATATCCAGGAGTCACATCTGATTCCCGCTGTCCCCATCCCCAGGACTGCACACAGCCCCATCCACCAGAGCCACCAGGGCCCTCTGCCCCCTGCCCAGCCGCCACGACCTGGCTCATGGAGCCCAGACTGCCCACTCTGAACTAGGGCTGGGGCGGGCGTGCTCAGGACGGATGGTGTGCCCTGGAGTGTGGTGGAGCCCACGGGGTGCCAGGAGCTAGAAGCCTCCTTGAGAAGCAGCATCGTCTGCTCCAGGTGTGGGAAGCTCAGATTCTACCTCGCTGGCAGCTGGGTGGATCCCCAGAAACCCTGGCACCCGGGGAGTCGGACGGAGAGGGGCGGGCGAGGTGAATGTGTTAGTTTATCCCAATACAAGTAGTGGCCTGTTGGAGTGGGGTGGGGGCCTGAGGAAATATTTGGGATGACTTGGAGCCGGCTGGCCCTTTAAGGTTCTGGTAACAAGACACCTCCCCAATGGGACAGGAGCTCAAGGCTGGGGCTTCCACCCTCAGCCCCACCGACCGACCCACCGAGTCTCTCCCCTCTCTCCGCCCCCTTCCCTGACAGGCCCAGTTCAATTTGCTCAGCAGTACCATGGACCAGATGAGCAGCCGCCCGGCCCCAGCCAGCCCTTACACCCCTGAGCACACGGCCAGCGTGCCCACTCACTCACCCTACGCCCAGCCCAGCTCCACGTTCGATACCATGTCGCCCGCTCCCGTCATCCCCTCCAACACGGACTACCCTGGTCCCCACCACTTCGAGGTCACCTTCCAGCAGTCCAGCACAGCTAAGTCCGCCACCTGGACGGTGAGTTGACCCTGCCCTGCCCCTCGCGGCCCTCCCCCCCCCCCCCCCCCCCGCCCCGCACCTGCAGGGCTCCCCCTGGGGGCTGAAAGGCCGGCACTGGCTGAGCCGTGGAGCATTCTTACTGTCCACAGGGGGATCCCCCCTGGCCCAAGGCAGGAGGAGGGGAGGGCAGGAGGCGGGTCTCGGGGCTGGTAGTCTGGGTGTGCCCAGCCCACAGACCAGAAGCAGCTAGCCAGACTCCTGCAGGCCCTGGAGGGGTGGGATGTGTTTGTGTGCCTGCCAGCACGGTCCAGGAGGCAGGGGCAGGCTGTGCCCGCCGAGGCTGGCTGGCTTTCCCATGCGTCCGTGGGGATCTGCCTGGAGCTCTGTCCTGAGCAGAAATGTGAGACCGCTGAGAATCATCTGAGACTGGCTCAGGTCCACAGAGGCCGTGTCCTCTGGCCGAGTGGCCGCCTGCCTTGCCAGAGGATGTGGACTTTGCCCTTGCTGAACTGGGGGTGTTGTCTCTAAGCCTTGACACGGGACAGGGGTACAACCATGGCACCGAGGACTCTGGTCCTCAGCTGGGCACATAGTCAGGAGTTTCCCGTGTGGCTAACAGCCCACATCACCGGCCTGCCGAAACCCACCTAGGAGCCCACAGGCTGGACTCTGTTATGGCTCCTGCTTTATATCCAGGGAGGCTGGGGCACTGGGAGGGCAAGTAGCTTGCTCAGAGCTACGTGGACCCTAGGTAAGTTGAGGCACTGGGGCAGAGTGGCAAGAGAAGAGAGGACAGCCAGGAGAGGTGGGCTGAAGCTTTGGGACCCTCACCGTGGCATGCGGGGAGGGAGGGGCACTGGGAGGGAAGGACATCCTGGGTTCTTCCAGGTCTCCCTGCACAGCTGATGAGGACAGAGGGGACCCTGAGCCCAGGGGCCTCAGGAGGTTCCCGGGGCAGTGTCCCCTCAGCCTTGGGGCGCCACCCCCTCTAAGGAGCTGCTGAACCTCTGGGACGGAGCTGTTCCCCAGTGCCAGGGTTTATACGCTCCCTGCCCGTGGGAGCTGGCATGGCCCCTCCCCTCCCCGGTCCCATCTTACCTAAGTCCCCTGGCTTTCCCATGCTCTCTGGGGGACAGAGGACCGGGCAGAAGTCTGACGTGGGCCTGGGCTCCAGGCCAGCACTCCTACAGCTCTTTCTAGCTCCTGTTCTGTGGGCTATGGCCTATGGGCACAGAGGCTGTGCTGAGGGGGAGGGGAGTGATGGGCAGCCGTCAGCCTGGTCGGCCGGATGGGTACCTGCCGAAAGCCTCTCCCTTCTCTGCGGTGGGAGGGGCCGGGACCCGCCCTCTGCCCCAGCTCTGAGGTCCAGCAGGAGGCACCTGTGCACCTGCTGACCGGAGCTCCTTCCCCTCCCCCCGAAGGGCGAGGGAGGGGCCTGCCCACCGCATGGAGTCCTGGTGGGCAGCTGGAAAGAGCTGTCTCTCCTTCCCCCAGTGTCTGACAGCGGGTTTTTTGGGGGAGAGGAGGGGTGATCGGAACCCTCAGATGATCTGAGCAGTTCCCAGGGAGAAGCAGGAGCTGCCCGCCTCTGCCTGGGACTCTGCCACCCCCTGCCAAGCATGTGGCATCAGGGCTGAGGAGACCCATGGTTTGTCCCAAGTACCCCCCCCAAGTGACCCCTTGGGGTCATCTGCTCAGGACTGAGGCTGCGCTGCTGGCCAGTCACACCAGGGGCCAGAGCACGCGGGGCCTCCAGGCGATCCCCTTCCTAGTACGAGCAGCCAAGCCAAGCATCACAGGAGGGCAGGGGGATGCTGTGGTCTGCCCCCCATCCCCCTTCCCAACCTCCCAGGCCAGACCGGGCGGAGGTGGGACCAACATTGATAATGAGATTTTGGCACCTCGGCGCTCTGGGAGCAGACCCCCGAGGGCTTTTTCTCCTTGCCCAGGAAGGGGCGGGCAGCAGCTGCTCTCCGTTCCTGGGGGTCCCAAGGTGTGCTCGCTGCCCAGACTTGCAGCCCAGGCCTCCGCTCTGTGCCACGTTTGGCCTCCGCCACACCACCGGCTGGTAACTGATAGCTAATTCCCATTTTTCTCAAGTACAATTCCATATTCACTGCTGCCTCCGCTGCTCCCTGAGATCAGCGGATGCACCCTCACCAGCCCCCACATGGCTACAGCTGTTAATGGGGTCTTTGGCCTCTGCGTGGCTGAGTCCCGCTGTGAGCGCCCCACAGCTGGCGGGGGGCACTCTCTGCCCATCCTCCCTCAGCTGTGAGAGCTGCGTGTACCAAAGGCTCTGGGGCCCTCAGCAGACACGTCTGCAGACATGCGCATGCGCACAGCACAGGCACCCAAGCACACAGGGGCACACGTGTCCAGGACGCACGCACACACACGTGTGTGAGCACATAGGCATGCATGCACGCATGCACGTGCACAGCACACACAGGTAAACACCCATGCCGTTCTGGCCACCTCTGACCCTGCAGAAGTCACCAAGCGAGCAGGGCTGCCCGAGAAAGTTATAAACCAGGGCCAGTGCCAGGGATGGGACGCTGCAGGCCGTATGGGTGGAGATGGCGGCCTGCTGGCCGCATGCTGCCTGGTCCCATCTCTACCTGTGAACCAACTGCTGCTCCTCCTCTCCGTCTGTCTGTCCTCTGCTATAAAGGAGGGAACAGAACCGCTGTGGAGCTTCTCAGAACAGGGCCTGGGGAGCACACACAAAGCCCATGTGTATGAGCCGCCCTGTCCTGCTCTCCATCATAAAATGGACCGTGTTTGGTCCATTGCATGAACCACTAGGGAGCGGGGAAGAGCTGGACGCTAGGACTGGTCAGAGCGGGGGCAGTGGGGATTCTGTGGATGGTGGACGAGTGTGGCTGGTGGGAGATGTGGGCACTGGTTGCTTTGTCTGTTTCTCAGTCTCCCTGGACCATTTCTGAGTGATGGGGGTCAGGGTGTTGGCAGGGCTCTCTGGCCTTTGGTCCCTGGTGGTCATTCTTATCCTGTCCTCTACCCCCTTGGTTGGCAGTGTTGTAGGCCCAGGAGAGGAATGATCAGATCCCTGTCCTTTGCCCATTGGAACAGCCTGATTGAGTCAGGGGCATCTGGATGCTGCCCAGCTCCACTTCAGTGTCTGTCTGCTCAGCTCTGATTGGCCAGGGGAACATGGCTGAGCTCAGTCTTGGGGCTCTACAGCCAGGCACAAAGGCTCGCGTGGCATCTGTGGGCACCTTGGGGGCAGGCGCTGCGGGGAGGACAATGCTGGGGATGCTGCCGGTGCCTGGAGGGCTCCAGATAGCCCTGTGGCCCCACTAGGGTCCCCCAGCCGCCCTTGGACACTGTTACACGTCTGGGGCAAAGCAGGCGGGAAGCCCAAGGCTCCATGAGGGATTCCTGAGGAGGCTGAGGCTGACTTCATGCTAACGGACTCGGAGTACGCTCTCCAGTCCCTCGGAGGTTTGCAGGCGGCAGAGCAGCGGAGGTGTCCCAACACGACTGTGATATCAATTGCGTTATCCTAAAAGTTTATGGAATGCATAAGTGGAATTAATACCTTTTACCGGCACCAGGGGCAATTATGTGTATTTAGAGCCGAGGGAAGAGTTCTAACAATGTTTATTGTGGAGATAAAAACGTGGGTTATTAGGGGGAAACAAGGGCACTTAGGGAAAAAATTACCAGCAATCGCTGGGGGGAGACCAGCTCCCAGGGGGAGAGGAGCTCCCAGCACCAGCTCTGGCTGGGGTCCGGGCCCCTGTGCCCATGGCCCGAAATAGGTCCTCTCTCCTCTCTCCACCATCCTGGCAGCCTGGAAGGCTCCTAGAGAGTCCCTGGTTCTGGCTACAGCATGGACAGTCACTGGCTGATCCCTGCAGCCAAGGTAGCTGGGCCTCAAGCCACCAGGATTGCATCTGGGGACAGAAGGCAGGACCCTTGAAGGACACGGTCCCATCCTGGGTTCTAGCAGCTGTGGAGGAGTATGTTCCAGTTTACATGTTGCATTTTCAAGGTCTTCCTTCCAAAACAGAGATAGCTGCTTGGACCTGGTGGCTGGCTCATTCTGTGCAATGCCCCTTGGCTGCGCCCCAGATGGTAGTATGGTGGGAGCGGCTGGCAAATGTCCCTCTCACAAATGTTCAGCAAGCACATGACAGAGGGTGGCCCAGAGCAAGACCCCGGCATAGACTCAAAGGTTCCACGCATGTCACTGCTGTCGCTGTGACCTTGCAGCACCCCAAGCCCT
The DNA here is from genome assembly GCF_019054845.1 of Dipodomys spectabilis. Classification (NCBI taxonomy): domain Eukaryota; kingdom Metazoa; phylum Chordata; class Mammalia; order Rodentia; family Heteromyidae; genus Dipodomys; species Dipodomys spectabilis. The sequence continues at coordinate 1,218,987 of NW_024870976.1, read as the reverse complement.
GGGGCAGGCAGGTGCTCTGCCCCCACACCACACAAATGACGGCCAAGGGTAGAAATGAGACCCCCCCGCCCTGCCCCAACAGCCTGGCCCCTCCTGGGCCTGCCCTTCATAGCTCTGTGGGGAGGGATTGGGACACCCCCCCCCCCGCCCCCAGGACCTCTGTGACCAGCAGTAAGGAGGCTCTGGCCCCTCGGAGGGCCACCTGCTTACTTCCCAGGGACGAAGGACTCCCAAAGCTCAGACTGTTCCTCGGCCCACAGCAAGCTTTCATTGCTGTCTGCAGTGGAGGAGAGACCTGCCGCGTGTCTTTGATGGGAGGGGGTGGGACCCTGCTCCTGGGGATTGAACTCAGAGCTTGGACAGTGTCCCTGAGCTTCTTTTTTTTTTTTTTTTTGTCTGTTGTGGGGCTTGAACTCTGGCCTGGGCGCTGTCCCTCAGCTCTTCAGCTCAAGGCTAGCTCTCTACTACTTGAGCCACAGCGCCACTTCTGGTTTTCGAGTGGTTTATTGGAGATAAGAGTTTCTCGGACTTGCTTGCCCAGGCTGGCTTTGAACCGTGATCCTCAGATCTCAGCCTCCTGAGTAGCTAGGATTACAGGCATGAGCCACCGGCGCCCGGCATCCCTGAGCTTCTTTTGCTCAAGGCTAGCACTCTACCACTTGAGACGCAGCTCCGTTTTCCAGCCTTTATAGGAGATAAGAGTCACACACTTTCCTGACCAGGCTGGCTTCAAACCACAGTCCTCAGATCTCAGCCTCCTGATCAGCTTGGATTATAGGTGTGAGCCACCTTTGATGGTTTTTAATGACAGATGCGAATTCCTCTGAATGCTGACCAACCTCTCTGGTAAGGAGGCCTAGGAGGTTCCACCCTCCCCATCCTGCCCACCACCGGCCCCTGGTTGTCAGGGAGATGCAGGGCCCCGGGGAAGGAGCCGAATCATCCATGCCCACCTCTCCAGGCAAGGTCAATGTCCAGGAAAGTCATAGCCAGAAACCTCAGAGGGACCTGTGAACCCAGAGCCCCCTTCCATTCCTCACAATGACAAGTCCAGGCTAGTTCAAAAGGCTGCAGTGAGTCCCTCATGGAGGTCACAGGTCAGGCTGGGACCTGAGGCAATCAGAGGCCTGGCTGCCACGGGCAGGGCAGGTGACCACCAGCCTCTCTGCTGACCCGGTGCCAGCCGGTGCCGGACATGGGCTCCTCACGGTCCTTGCTGGGCTCCTGCCTGAGTATGTTCTCCGAGTCCAGTGCCCGGAGGCTGCCCAGGGGCTGCCCAGTGTGGGCTGTCTTCTCAAGGTGGTCAGGACTGGCCAGCATGGCTCTCTAGCTGGCCATGTCTGAAACCACATTGGTGGTAGAGAGACTTATGTGGGCCAGCTCAGGGAGGAGGGGCTTCGTGTTGGACCCACTGCGGTTCGTGCACTCAGAACACTGCCCCGGTCCCCTCTGTCCCCGGTCCAGAACAAGGCCAGAGGGAGTCCACACCCTGCCCGGGCTGGGAGGCGAGGAGGAGTGGCAGCAAGCACTGGCACTTCACAGGGTGTGTCGGAGAATCCCCTCTGGGTGGGCATGGGGCCTACCCAGCCGCTGGGAGCCCCCATTACAGTCAGCCACGTCCTCACACTGATGTCAGGAAGAGCCAAGGGAGGAGCAGGGTAAATCAGGCCCCCATGCTCAGCTCCTTACCCCCTTGGGGCAGTGGGCCCAGCCCAGAGACCTGCGTGCTGACCTATGGGTAGCCTCACTGTCCACCTGGCTGTCCAGGCTATTCCAGAGGTGCGGAAAGCCAGACTGCCCAGTCCTCGGCCTCAGGTCCCCGGACCCGTCCAGCCTGGTCCTGTCGGAGGCTAGGAGACGGAGCTTGGAGGTCTGACTATGAAAGAAAGATCTGAACTCAGGCTCAGCCTCTAAGACCTCTGTGGCCCCCAGAGCTGTGGGAGGAGGGGCTCCCTTTCACCAGCAAGCCTACAAGGCCTCAGCAGTGGTACTCCCTGGCCCTGTCGGGGCCCAGCCCTCTGGGAACGCTTTGGGGGTTTTGTGGGTGCCTCATTATGTTGGCACGACTGATGAATCGCTGACCTTTGTTCCCGCCCACCCCCAAGGCTGTAAGTCCCAGCCCTCCGGTCCTACCCTGGTCTTTCCCTGACCAGCCAGACCCTACCCTGAAGCCTTTGCAGCCAGCCATCAGCTAGACACGATCACTCTGTAGATCCTCAGGATTCGAGGCGCTGCATGCTGGGACCCAGGGGCACAGACCCGATGTGTATACACTTCACAGTTGGAGGGCTCGCAGCCTGGGTCTGGGTGCCAGTGAGCCCTGACTGAACCGGCAGTTTGGGAAGCCAAGCTCTGCCTGCTGCAATAGGACAGAGATAAAGTGACAGTAGGGGTGGACTCAGGCACGCTGGAGGACGCAGTGTAGTTGTTCTTAGCTCCTGAGAGGGGCCACCGTGTCCCCAGTGTCCATGCAGACCCTCGGCTTCACCTCATGCCCCCAGGTCCCCCCAGACTGTGGGGGAGGGTCCCCCCTCCATGGCTCAGGCTGCTAGCACTGCCCACCTCCGTTCCTGAGCAGGTGTCCACCAGGCCCTCCGGAGGACAATCCGCTTCCCCCTCCAGCTCAGATCCTAGCCGAGGGATAAGGGGCAGCACAGGCACGTGGGCTGGCAGGACCGAGCCCCATGACCTGAGGGCCCGTGGGTTCCTCTCACACCCCGGCTGGAGGAGGGGTTTGGTGAGGTCCCCACAGAGCTGCTGTTGTTTGGCTTGGTACCTGGCTGGAGTCATGGTAGGACAGTCCCTGCTCTTGAGGGATGCCCCAGACGGCCCTCTACACTCCCCTCCCCACAGGGTGATTTCTTATCCCATCTTCTGGGCCCTAATACCCACTCTTGAGGGCTTACGGTCACCTTATCTATCGCTTTGCTGTGGCCTCGAAGCTCTCTGGAGCCCCCGGCCCTCTGTTCTCAGTGCGTGGACCCTCGATGCCCTCCATCACTGGAGGGCACGGATGGGGGGGCACTGTCACGTGTGACTCCTATCTCCAGAGAGAGGACTCCCCTGGGGCAGGGGCTGGCCTTCCCATCCTCCCTGAGCCCCTGAGCCGGGCAGGCACCTACCCCATGCCAGCGGGGACTGAGACGCAGCCACAAAGGGGCGATCACAGAGCGGTCCCTGGACCGGCCTCACCCAGGAGCAAGCATCAGGAGACCCGCTGTGCCCAGCAGATTTCGTGCATGTTCTATGGCTCATTCTGGGATCTGTTGTAGGGATAGAGAAGGCCTGTGGCCCCAGGGTGCCACCCTCAAGGGGGGTCTCCAGACCCCACGGGGGTAAGAGGAAAGAGGAATGCGGCTTTAAGCACACCTATGTGCACAGACGTGTACACGTGCGTGCATGTATGGAAAATGGATGAAAGTGAGTTACGAAAAAAAATCATTTTAAAAACCGAAAAGCCCCCACAGCCGCCCGGCTTCTAGAATCTGTTGTAACAGATTCACCCAAGCTGGTTAACGGTATTTGCGGTTTACAAGATTCAACATGTCCCGGGAAAATGACAGACAAGTTATTATCACCTCTCCACTGTCCTCCTGCCCAAACCTGCCTGTGCCGGGCACCCAGCTGCCGGGAGCGGGTGCGAGGAAATTAACAGCCCTGTGCCGTGCCCGCCCTCCGCCCGCCCTCTCACCCCCCCCCCCCCAGCCTTGCCCGGCCCGGGGCTCCCAGCCAGGCCGGGGCCCATCTTGGATGGGGGTGGGGGAGGAGAGGCAGGGAGGGCGGGCGGGGCAGATGCGCCACGCAGAGGATGGGCTGTACCAGTGTTTGGGCAAACCGTTTCCTGCAAGCACCGAGGAACACACGCATCCGAGCAGGCAAGTCCGGACCGCTCTGTGTCAACAGCCGAAGATAAATAAGATTTTATCAGCTCAGAATCTGTTGAAACACATCCATCTAGCGGTTCTAGGGGAGAAGGGAGGGGGCAGGCCGAAAGGAAGCATCTTGGGGTGACCTTGTACAGAGATGCCACCAGGGGCCCTGTCTTACCCTTTCCTCAGACCCTAGCCCCTGAGGGCTGACCTCACAAGCTGTGCTAGGGCAGGGGCTGGAAGCAACACATAGCCCCCCCCCCATGGCCCCTGATTCATCAGCTCATTCTTCTAGATATGGGGGACCCCAGGCCTCCCTGCCTGCGGTTCCTTCATGGAACTCTGAGATGTCCTAAAGGCCACTGTTAGGGACGGCCCTGGGGGCCAGTGGCCTTGCCCAGAGCATAGAAGGGAAAAGGGTGACCAGCTTCACCCTAGGGCAGTGTCCCCGCTTCTGTCTGCCTGGCACTGTTTGTCGGTACCCGCGCGTCTGGGTGCTCTAGCCCTGCGCCTGGCTCTGGGAGATAGCCATGCGGCCGGTCCCAGCACCGGTACCAGGGACAGCTCCCCGAGCTCGAGCCCCTCCCCGAGGCGGGGCATCCACTGCGTCCCGGGCCAGCCCTGTGGGCGGGAGTCTGGAGGAGATTTCCTGAGACCTCCTGGGATCTCACGGTGGGGCAGGGGGGCGGGGTAGGGGGGACCACCTCATGCACCCCAACCAGGACCCATCTCTGCCCAGCACAGAGCTGGGGTGGCCTCAGCTTTGGGCAACCACAGGAGTGCATGGCAGAGGGTAAGACCCAGGCTCCCTGGAGGACAGGGGCAAGAGGGGGCCTCGATCCTTGTGATCCCTGGGGGCCCTGGGGTCACGGGTCCCTGCGGAAGCGGGGGTCTGCTCGGGAGCTGCAGGGGGCCTCCTGTGCCTCCTCCCCAGGCTGGCAGCGCAGCTCCATCCCTGTCAGCACTTGGCTGGGGAGCCCAGGCCCCGCCCTCCCTCCAGGCGTGTCAGGGCTGCCCAGGAATGTGGCCACAGGGCTCAGTCACACCTGGCCCACCTGGCCTGCATACCCAGGCTATCCCAGCCCCAGCCCTGGTGGGCCTAGAACCAAATCTCTGGCCATGATTGGAGCATCAGTCAGAATGAGGGCTCTGGGTAAGGCCACAGCAGGGAGGGATCCAAGCCCTGCATGGCCCCTGCCCCGCTCCCCCCTCCCTCCCCTTGGCACCGGCTCTCTCTCCCCCATGGCCTTCATCAGCTGCACATGCCCATTTTCCTTAGGCAAGCCTAGGCCTGGCAAACAATAGGCACTCTGCACATGCCTGCCAAGGGGATGGGTCTCCCAACCGTCAGCTAGCCCTGTCACTACTGGAGGGGTTCTCCCCCACCAGGAAGCCCCCTTGCTGGCCTCTCTCCGGCAGAGCCTCTGGGAGTATGTCTGATACTCATGAGGTGCTCTGCATGAGCTGTGGGCTCGTTCTGAGCATCGCCTGGGAGCTGGCAGGAGGGCTGGGCACTACGCTGGCCCAAAGTGTTGGGTCTGGGTTGGGGGTGGGTTTCTTTAATGCTGGAGGACACTCGGTGCTTCACCCAAGACCTCTCCCAGGGCACAGCGTCAATGTGTTTATTGAGCACCAGCTGTACCTCTCCCGATCTGCTCTATGCTGCTGATAATGGGGTCTACCTCCCCTCCAGATCCTGTCTTCCAGGGGGAATGCACACCGCATGAAAAGGTGCTTCATCAATGGCAGCCACGGCCAGCTTACCACACCAGTGTCCCTGAGTCTCAGAGAAGCCCAGTGTCCTCCTCTTTGCATGCCAGCCTCCTCACCTGCCCAGGGTGCTGGCACCGAGCAGACGCTGCCACCGAGCAGACACTGCCACTGCCCAACCCCTCTGGCCTGCTCCTTTGTCCCCAAATGGAGACCACACTGCAATGCACCAGTGTTGTGCAGAAAACCAGAGCCCAGACAGATGCTCAAGAGGCAAATGAGTCCCAACCAGTCCCTCCTGCCCCCCCCCCCACTCCCCTGCAGCCTAAGTCTGAGGTACAAGGCAGGACAACTCGTTTCCCAAAGTATTGCTCTGGGCAGCCCAGGGGGGGCATTCACAGTGATGGGGGACCCTGCACCTTGGCAATCAGCCCCCAGGAAGCAAGGCCTCCCTGCAGCCACTGAGTTACGCCTCAGAGAGGAGGACCAGTCCTCTTACAGAGTGGTGCATGGAGAATAAGTCTTTCCTGGGTTTTAACAGGACTCAAGGTGCAAGCTTGCCCCTTCTGTGCTGTGCCGGCACCGTGGGCATTGTCTGTCTGTCTGTCCCTCCTTTCCCTTTTGTGCTTTGTGAGCATTTGCGCCAGCTGGGGGCACATGGATTCCTCTATGCTCACTGTTGTGGCTGGGGGTGGGGAATCCTTTGTCTGCAGGAGTTGGGGTGGTGGGCTCCCATCACATGCCACAGCACAGGCTCTGGATGTGCGTGAGCTCTCCCTGAGCCCTCCAGGTTTGGCCAGCCAGCAGTTTCCCATCTCTGACTTCAGTTTCTGAAACTGCACCATGGTGGACTGAGATGGGCGTTCCCCAAGGCATGTGTAGCTGGTGTGACTCCTGAATCTGAGTCCTCGCAGTGCACTCAGGGGATGGCAGGGCACACAAAGCATCCTCTGATCTGAGACTGGGGAACTCCCCTGCAGTCCCTAGGGAAAGAAGGGCCTGTGAGTCTCCAGTGCCAGGAACGAGCAGTGGAGGAACCACCAGCGTAGATATGAGTGGCCGCCCGGGCAATCTGGGTCTCAGCGGGGCAGCCTAGGCCACAGGGCAGAGGCTTAAGGTCCCATGGGGGAGGGGGCTTGATTAGGAAGGGCGACCTCTCACTGGCCCTTGCTGGTCCCAGATGGGCCTCCGTTAGGCCCTGGGCTTTGTTGTTTCAGGGGCAGGGAGGAGTGCAGACCAGGTTTCAGAACACGCTGGCTAGACTTGGAGGTTCCAACAGGAGAGAAAGTGTCAGGGTCTCCAGCCAGCAAGCCAGAGACTCACGGTCTCCGTTAAAGCGGGGTACATAGGGGCCTCCTCGCCTGTGGTTATGTTTCTTTGCTGTTGTTGTTTGGGTATTTTTTTCCAGTCCTGGAGTTTAAACTCAGGGTCTGGCACAAAAGCTCTCTCCTTGAGCTTTCTTTGCTCAAGGCTGGCACTCTACCACTTGAGCCACAGTTCCGCTTCCAGCTTTTTGGAGCTTAATTAGAGTTAAGAATCTCATGAGGGGGCTGGGGAGGTGGTTCAGTGGTAGAGTCCTTGCCTTGCATGCATGAGGCCCTGGGTTCGATTCCTCAGCACCACATAAGCAGAAAAAGCCGGGAGTGGCGCTATGGCTCAAGTGGTAGAGCACTAGCCTTGAGCTGAAGAGCTGAGGGACAGTGCCCAGGCCCAGAGTTCAGACCCTGCCACCAAAAAAAAAAAAAAGAATCTCATGAGGGCTGGGAAGGTGGCTCAGTGGTAGAGTGCTTGCTTCACATGCATAAGTTCGATTCCTCAACACTACATAAACAGAAAAAGCCGGACGTGGTGCTGTGGCTCAAGTGGTAAAGCGCTAGCCTTGAGCTGAAGCGCTCAGGGATAGCAGTCAGGCCCAGAGTTCAGGCTCTATGACCTACCCCCCCCAAAAAAAAAATCTCGTGAACGCTCCTGAACAGGCTGGCTTCAAATAACCATCCTCAAGTCTCAGCCTCCTGAGTAGCTAGGATGACAGGTGTGAGCCACCTCTGCAAACCTCTGCACTGGGGACAGAGGTTCAGGCCTGAAAAGCAAGGCCTGCTCCAGGCTGCCTCGTTCCCAACCCTCAGCCCTGCCCCGGCTCTACCTCCCCTCCCCAGCCTTTGCTCACACATAATGGTGTCAGGAACTAACCACTGCAGCAGTGAGGCCCAGGGGTGAATCACCAAGCAAGTGCTGAGCAGGTGCCTGAGTAGACGTGCCCAGCTCCAGGCTTGGAGGGAGGAATGCAGTGAGGACTTCAACAGCGGTGCAGCAGAGTGCTTTGGGAAGGGGTGCTGGGGGAGCCTGGCACTCTAAGAAGGGGTCACAACCTGGGCAAGAGTGTGGAGCCAGACTGTGATCTCTCCCTGCCCAGTACTCCCCGCTGCTAAAGAAACTGTACTGCCAAATCGCCAAGACGTGCCCCATCCAGATCAAGGTGTCCACGCCACCGCCCCCGGGCACCGCCATCAGGGCCATGCCCGTCTACAAGAAGGCAGAGCACGTGACCGACATTGTGAAGCGCTGCCCCAACCATGAACTTGGCCGGGACTTCAACGAAGGTGAGGCCTCACCAGTCCCCAGCCGTCCTCAGCACCAGGGTGGGCGGCCGGAGCCCAGCCAGGAGGGGAGGGCTGGCCATGGGGGTGGGTGAGCGGGGACCTTAGCCATTCCCTTAGGGGAAGGGAGGGTCAGCCAAGTGCCCCCCAGAGCCCCCCAGATCGGCTGGCGGTGATGCTGCGGCAGAGCAGGTGGCTGGGACAGGTCTCTCGGGGCCTGGGAAGTCAGGGTGGGCTCCCTTCCCATGCGCTGGAGTCTCGGCGCCCAGAGATCAGCAGGAGGAGTGGGTGGCTTGTTCAGGCTCAAGGGCACAGACAGGAAGCAGGGCAGCAGCAGGTCTGAGCCCCATCTGGGAGGCCCACCGTGGGGCCATTTGGGGGTCCTGGCTACCTGGCCGGGCGCTCTCTGAAGCAGGGTCCCCTCCTGGCAGGACAGTCTGCCCCAGCCAGCCACCTCATCCGCGTGGAAGGCAACAACCTGTCGCAGTATGTAGACGACCCTGTCACAGGCAGGCAGAGCGTGGTGGTGCCCTATGAACCCCCACAGGTAGGCCGGGACCAGGCTGGGGGCGGGGCCGCCGGAGCCCATTGCAGGGGGAGGGGGCGGGGCCTCCAGAGCCCACTGCAGGGGGAGGGGGCGGGGCCTCCAGAGCCCACTGCAGGGGGAGTGGGGGCTGGGGCCTCCAGAGCCCACTGCAGGGGGAGGGGGCGGGGCCTCCAGAGCCCACTGCAGGGGGAGGGGGCGGGGCCTCCAGAGCCCACTGCAGGGGGAGTGGGGGCTGGGGCGAGGCCTGGGTCTCACCTGGGTCCACTCTGACCTGTGTACAGGACCAGTGCAGGGGGCTCTTCCTCACCCCCTGTTGGCACTTGCATGACCTCCTACTGTGCGCACAGCTTGGGGCCTGGGTTCCAACTCCACCTCTCTCTGGCCTCAGTGTCTCCAGCCCTAGAGTAAGGGCAGGCAAACAACCTTCAGGTCTTTAGCCCTGCCTTCCGGGAAGCTTTCCCTACTAGCTCCTCTCAGGGCTGGAACCCACCTGGAGCTCCTAGGCTCTGGAGGAGAGAGGAGCAGGCTTCAGGCATCTTAGACTCTGGCTGGCTGAGACAGAGCCCAGCCAGTGAGCGCTAAGGGTGGGGTACAGTAAATTCTGTACTGTGAGGGCTGCAGTTATAGAAGGGAATCCTGGCTTTGGCAGTAACCTAGAAGGCGACTCCTAGACTAGCACAGGATGGCAGGATGAGGCAGAGAAAGGGAAGAACACAGAGAAGGGAACCGAGCTTTGATTGAAGAACCTCTTAGTACCCCAGAGCCAGCTTGGTGTTATGTATGCTATGCCAGATGGTTGGCCAGATGAGTGGGCGGGCAGATGGGCAGAGGACAGAGTGATGGGTGGTGGTCCCTGTCTCTGGCCTGACCCCCCCCCCACATGCCCTGCCCTTGCTTGCCAGGCTTGCCAGGAAGCAGGACTTGGGGATGGGTGGCTGGGTGGGAGCTACGGCAAGCACCTGCATGGGCGTGGTTCTGGAGGGGGAGCAGCTGGGGACAGGGGAGCAGGCTGGAGACAGGGGAGCAGGCTGGAGACAGGGGCGCAGGCTGGAGACAGGGGAGCAGGCTGGAGGGGAGCAGGCTGGGGACAGGGGAGCAGGCTGGAGGGGAGCAGGCTGGAGACAGGGGAGCAGCTGGGGACAGGGGAGCAGGCTGGGGACAGGGGAGCAGGCTGGAGACAGGGGAGCAGGCTGGAGACAGGGGAGCAGGCTGGAGGGGAGCAGGCTGGGGACAGGGGTGCAGGCTGGAGACAGGGGTGCAGGCTGGAGACAGGGGTGCAGGCTGGAGACAGGGGTGCAGGCTGGAGACAGGGGAGCAGGCTGGGGACAGGGGAGCAGGCTGGAGACAGGGGTGCAGGCTGGAGACAGGGGAGCAGGCTGGGGACAGGGGAGCAGGCTGGAGGGGAGCAGGCTGGAGACAGGGGAGCAGGCTGGAGGGTAGCAGGCTGGGGACAGTGGTGCAGGCTGGGGACAGGGGAGCAGGCTGGAGGGGAGCAGGCTGGGGACAGGGGGAGCAGGCTGGAGGGGAGCAGGCTGGGGACAGGGGAGCAGGCTGGAGGGGAGCAGGCTGGAGACAGGGGTGCAGGCTGGAGACAGGGGAGCAGGCTGGGGACAGGGGAGCAGGCTGGAGACAGGGGAGCAGGCTGGAGGGGAGCAGGCTGGGGACAGGGGTGCAGGCTGGAGACAGGGGTGCAGGCTGGAGACAGGGGTGCAGGCTGGAGACAGGGGTGCAGGCTGGAGACAGGGGAGCAGGCTGGGGACAGGGGAGCAGGCTGGAGACAGGGGTGCAGGCTGGAGACAGGGGAGCAGGCTGGGGACAGGGGAGCAGGCTGGAGGGGAGCAGGCTGGAGACAGGGGAGCAGGCTGGAGGGTAGCAGGCTGGGGACAGTGGTGCAGGCTGGGGACAGGGGAGCAGGCTGGAGGGGAGCAGGCTGGGGACAGGGGGAGCAGGCTGGAGGGGAGCAGGCTGGGGACAGGGGAGCAGGCTGGAGGGGAGCAGGCTGGAGACAGGGGTGCAGGCTGGAGACAGGGGAGCAGGCTGGGGACAGGGGAGCAGGCTGGAGACAGGGGAGCAGGCTGGAGGGGAGCAGGCTGGGGACAGGGGTGCAGGCTGGAGACAGGGGTGCAGGCTGGAGACAGGGGTGCAGGCTGGAGACAGGGGTGCAGGCTGGAGACAGGGGAGCAGGCTGGGGACAGGGGAGCAGGCTGGAGACAGGGGTGCAGGCTGGAGACAGGGGAGCAGGCTGGGGACAGGGGAGCAGGCTGGAGGGGAGCAGGCTGGAGACAGGGGAGCAGGCTGGAGGGTAGCAGGCTGGGGACAGTGGTGCAGGCTGGGGACAGGGGAGCAGGCTGGAGGGGAGCAGGCTGGGGACAGGGGGAGCAGGCTGGAGGGGAGCAGGCTGGAGACAGGGGTGCAGGCTGGAGACAGGGGAGCAGGCTGGGGACAGGGGAGCAGGCTGGAGGGTAGCAGGCTGGAGACAGGGGAGCAGGCTGGGGACAGGGGAGCAGGCTGGAGACAGGGGAGCAGGCTGGAGGGGAGCAGGCTGGGGACAGGGGTGCAGGCTGGAGACAGGGGTGCAGGCTGGAGACAGGGGTGCAGGCTGGAGACAGGGGTGCAGGCTGGAGACAGGGGAGCAGGCTGGAGACAGGGGAGCAGGCTGGAGACAGGGGTGCAGGCTGGAGACAGGGGAGCAGGCTGGAGACAGGGGAGCAGGCTGGAGGGGAGCAGGCTGGAGACAGGGGTGCAGGCTGGAGACAGGGGAGCAGGCTGGGGACAGGGGAGCAGGCTGGAGGGGAGCAGGCTGGAGACAGGGGAGCAGGCTGGAGACAGGGGAGCAGGCTGGAGGGGAGCAGGCTGGAGGGGAGCAGGCTGGAGGGGAGCAGGCTGGAGGGGAGCAGGCTGGAGGGGAGCAGGCTGGAGGGGAGCAGGCTGGAGACAGGGGGAGCAGGCTGGAGGGGAGCAGGCTGGAGACAGGGGTGCAGGCTGGAGACAGGGGGAGCAGGCTGGAGGTGGGGACCTGGGCTAGACATAGGGGCATTAGAGTCACCAGATGACAGACTGGGGTGAGGGTCTGACCTTTGACATGGTAGCGGGAAGCTCTGGGGTTGAAAAGCTATGTTGGAGTGAGCCTGGGGGTTGAAGCACTCTAAGGAAGTTGGAAGGATGGGGAGTCAGGACGAGAGCCTCCCCAGAGAGTTCGTGATAGCAAGGTGCCATGCTGTGTCTGGTGTGAGGCCAGCTTCCCAGGCCGGGCCCAGCATCGGGACCGGGCTGGAAGGGTGTGACCGGCCTTCCCATGCCCGGCCTCCTCCGCCCAGCCTGCTCAGGAAGCAGGCTCTCTCGCCCCCTGGTGGCTACCAGATCCCAGCAGTTCTGTGACAGGCTGCTGCCTTCTCAGGTCTTGTCTTTCGTCCCCTGACCCAGGGAGACTGTGAAAACTGCCCATTTTGTGATCTCAGCGTGTGCCGTGGTCAGGAGACCCAAGTTCACGCCTCAACTCTGCTCCAAACTTCCCCAGAAAATGGCGGGGGGTGTCCTGTGGCAGGGGGTCACACATGTACCACCACCACCCTTTATACACAGCTACTCACACACAAGCCCGTCCCCATCTCCAGCCTGCATCCCCAGTGGCAGGAGATTCTTGAGGCGGGCAGACCGCAGGCTCTGCCTCCCTGAAAACAGAGACCAGATCTAAAGCCTCATAAAGCCCAGCAGGAGCTTGGTATTCAGTGTACTATATGATGGGAAGGGGAAGGACAGACAGATGCTTGAACAGATGGATGGACGGACAGATGGACAGGCATGTGACTGTATGGATAGATAAATAGATGAGTGAGTGGATAAAGGGACAGATGGACAGACAGAAGGATAGACAGGAAGAAAGGACAAATGAATGGACACACTGATGGATGGATGGGCAGATGGAAAGATGGATGGAGGAATTAGTGAGTGGACAGTTAGATGGCGGATGCATGGATGAGTGGGTAGCTGGATGGGTGGGTAGATGGGTGAGTGGATGACAGAGGCTGGGGAGTCTCGGGCCCTCCTACTCTAGTGCGTGGTCCCTGCCTGCTGACGCCAAGCCTCCTCCCTACCTTCTCTGCCGTAGGTGGGAACAGAATTCACCACCATCCTGTACAACTTCATGTGTAACAGCAGCTGTGTGGGGGGCATGAACCGGAGGCCCATCCTCATCATCATCACCTTGGAGACCCGGGAGTGAGTCTGCTGGTGACAGGGAGGTGCACGCAGGCCGGGGACTTGGGCAGCACTGGGGCGGGGGGGAGAGAGGACATGCTGTGGACACAAGGCAGCCAAGGCCAACGGCTGGTGTGGGATGCTGGGAGCCGGCAGGGGGGAGCAGCTGCTAGAAGGAAGGCCCTAGCCTGACCCGCAGTGCTGCTTGGGCCTTGGGGGTGGAGAGGCAGGTTGGGAGCCTCAGGTTAATGTTTCAGAGCACCCTTGAAGCTTTGGCCTTGATTTGCCCTCCTCCCAGCTAGAAAGCTCGCTGCCCTTGGGGTCTGAAGTAGGTGTGCAGGATTAGGTGGGTCCCCCAAACTCACCGTTCTCCTGTACCCCGCCCCCCCCACAGTGGACAGGTGTTAGGCCGCCGGTCCTTCGAAGGCCGGATCTGTGCCTGCCCTGGCAGGGACCGCAAGGCCGACGAGGACCACTACCGGGAGCAGCAGGCTCTGAACGAGAGCGCCTCGAAGAGCGGGGCTGCCAGCAAGCGCAGTGCGTGGGGCTCCAGGCGGGGCTGTGGGCGGGCGGCATGGCTGGGCGGAGCTGGGCATGCTTGGGCTGGGGCCGTACACTGGCAGGCCATCATGAACACCCGCGTCCAGAGCCCAGAGACCTCCCTGAGCGAGCACAGCCCGGGTATCCCACTGACCCTGGGCCTCCGGAACTGGGGACCTCAGAGGGCCAGGGACCATGCGGCCCCCTGTGTCCAGCTCCATCTGGCATGGGCAGTACCCAGGTTTACCCTGTGCTGGTGCTGTACCCAGGGGTGGGTCAGCTCACGTCGGGGGTGGGGGTGTCTGTTACCTGCGTCCCAGGCTTTGCCTTCTGCGTTGGGCCTGGCTCACTGGTCTTTCCTGCCTCCCCGCTCCTCCCCGCCTCCAGCCTTTAAGCAGAGCCCGCCCACCATGCCTTCGCTGGGTGCCAATGTGAAGAAGCGACGGGCTGGGGATGAGGACATGTACTACATGCACGTGAGTGAGGACCCCGCGCCAGGCTGTGCCCAGGACAGCCGGCCTTCCTGGGCTGTGATCTGCAGAGCCGGGCCTGGGGAGCCCCAGAGGGGGCCTGGGAGAGCCGAGACCCCGGCCCTGAGGGAGGTGGGAGGGAGTCAGACCCAACCCGGGGAGACCACAGCGAGGACCGGAGGGCTGACCAGGACAGCAGCGGGACTCAAAACCCCAAGAGCGCCCTGAACAACAGATGCCTCCTGTAATTCCTTGGTCAAGCTGCCCTGCCCACTAGTGTGGAAACTGCGTGGGAACCTGGTGCTCCCGAAGCCTGGCACTTGGCGTGGTACAGCTGTGTTCACGGCTGTCTGTGACCACTTGGCTGGTGAACTAAGTCACCCTGGCCTCTGACAGCACTCGTCCCCAGTGATGGGGAATGTTTTCTCCTGAGCAGTCAAGAGCAGTTCCCTCCCACAAAACCCTATGTCTGTTGGGTAGAAAGAAGGACCAGGGCCTGGGGCTGGGAGGAGTGGACACAGTTCCTCTGGACAGGGCTTCACTACTGTCCAGGGCTCAGGGCAGACATGTTCCTGGAAAGAGAAAGGGCCAGAGGAGCCAGTCTTTAGGGTGCTGGGGAGCCTCCAGAAGAGCAATGCTTCATCCTGCACCAGGCCTCCCCTGAAGCTGCAGCTGGCCCCTCCCACCAGGCCCCCACCAGGGCTGCACCAGCCCCACCACCACCAACCAGGGCTGCAGCCGGCCCCTCCCACCAGGGTCGGGCTGGAGAAGTCCTGTCTGCACTTGGGCACAGGGTCCGCCTCTCTGCGCTCAGGTGCGAGGCCGGGAGAACTTTGAGATCCTGATGAAGGTCAAAGAGAGTCTGGAGCTGATGGAGCTCGTGCCGCAGCCCCTGGTAGACTCTTATCGGCAGCAGCAGCAGCAGCAGCAGCTCCTGCAGAGGCCGTGAGTGAGCCGCATTCACCCTGGCCCTGGCCCAGCCGCACCACCTGGGTAGGGAAAGTGGGACTCTCAGGAGCCCTGATGGTAGGGGCCACCGGACAGGCAGTGGGGCCAGGCCTCTAACTGCACTGTCTCCTCCAGGGAGCCTGCTGGAACTGTGGGCTGCCCTGGAGTCCAGGGTCACAGCCTTCCCTGACCACGTCCCCCTCCGAAGCTCAAGAGAGAGGAGAGGCAGGGAGGGGAGTGGGACAGTGGGAGACGGATACCGGTGGCCGCGGCACACCTCCGCTCCCAACGGGCTGAGCACCGTGCTGGAGATGCAGATGGGTGGGGGCAGCTGGAGGCGGGGCATGAAGCTGTTCTGAGGGTTCACTAGGGTCAGGGTCTCCATCACCCCCCCAGGGACATCTTGTAGGTGCCCGACCGGGGCGGAGGGGGAGGCGCAGAGCTGCCCCTGCCTCCCATGAACGTGCGCTGTTGCTCCCCAAGCAGGAGCCACCTGCAGCCTCCGTCCTACGGGCCAGTCCTGTCCCCCATGAACAAGGTCCACGGCGGGGTCAGCAAGCTGCCCTCCGTCAACCAGCTGGTGGGCCAGCCTCCCCCACACAGCGCCACAGCTGGGGCCAACCTGGGGCCCATGGGTGAGTCCCCGGGCAGCGGAGGACCCGGGCAGCGGGTTGGGAGACCCAGGGGCAGGGCCGGCTGGAGACTCGGGAGCATCTTGCTGGCTGTCTTCCCCCAGCGGCTCTGGCCTGCTGGCACACAGGTGGTTTGCTTTGCTCGCTCCTGACGGGGGAAGGGAGGGCCGTGTCTGGTGGGAGGCAGAGGTGATAGGACCTAGGCACAACCATGAGTCTGGCAGCTGAGCCCAGAGCCTCAACTTCCCCATCAGCAAAACAGCAGAAGCAGGGCGCCGGTGGCTCACGCCTGGCATCCTAGCTACTAAGGAGGTTGAGATCTGAGGATCACGGCTCAAAGCCAGCCTGGGCAGGAAAGCCCATGGAAGTGGTGCTGTGGCTCAAGTGGTAGAGCGCTCACCTTGAGCTGAAGAGCTGAGGGACAGCGCCCAGGCCCAGAGCTCAAGCCCCACGACTGACAAAAAAGCAAAAAACAAAAAACAAAACAGAAGCACTAGGTTCCCTTGCTCCATGGATTTAATGCAAGGCCTCATCAGGGCCTGGGCCTTACAGGAAGTCGGACCAGGAAGTCCAGGCCTTCCCTAGAATGCCCTGATGTGGGCACCGTGGTACGTTCCCGGTGGTGAGGCCTGGCGTAAAGCCTTTGGGACCCAGTGACAAGTGCTTAGTCCATCACTTCACTGACAAACAGAGCATCCTGCACCAGCAGCCCTCTGCCCTCTGTCCCCACCTCACGGGGACAGGAGACCAGGCCCAGTGAGTTCCATCCTGCTCAGGTTCTACTGGAGATGCTGTCATTGCCTTGGGAGCAGTCTGGGTGTCCACAGCCCAGGGTCCACAGCCCGGGCAGGGCTAGTTCCCAGGAGCCACGCCCAGCTCCTTCTGACAGCCTGCCCTGCCTTCTCCCAGGCCCTGGCATGCTCAACAGCCACAACCACAGCATGCCAGCCAACGGGGAGATGAACGGTGGCCACAGCTCCCAGTCCATGGTCTCAGGGTCCCACTGCACCCCACCACCCCCCTACCATGCTGACCCCAGCCTTGTCAGGTGAGTGGGCTTCCTCTGGCTCCGGGCTCCTGCTGTTTCCCTGTCCACTAACCACGCATGGCTCCTGCTGCAGGGAGGGAGCGGTCATACACACTGTCCCGTCCTGGCCTGGCCTGGCCCATCCCGTCCCATCCTGTCCCGTCCTGTCCTGTGGGCAGTGGGCAGTCGGGGGCTGCCCTTCAGGAGGTCCTCCTCACCCCAGCTGTCCACTCCCTCCCCCGCTCCCCGCATGAAGAGTGAAGCACAGCCTGGGTGCTTGGAGTTAATGCTGCTTTATTTTTCCAATTCTGTCTGCAGCTTCCTAACAGGATTGGGCTGTCCAAACTGCATCGAGTATTTCACGTCCCAAGGGTTACAGAACATTTATCACCTGCAGAACCTAACCATAGAGGTAAATGGCTGCCCACCTGCACAGCTGTGGGCAGAGATGCTCTTTCTCTTGGCTGGGAAATTTGCAAACTTTTCCCACAGTCAAGCAGAAGAGATGCACTCTCCACAGACTGTACCCCAAAGTCAGTGAACCCCAAAGTCAGGACTCATAGGCAAGGTTAGCTGACACCGAAGGAAGCCGGGTGGACATGATCCCTGCTTCTGGGAGTTGTGCTCCAGGGGGTGTTCTTGTTTGAATCTCCCGTGACCCGGACAATCTCCCTTTGTTGTCTAGGGATGGGCCATTTCCAAGACATAAAAAGTTGAACAATGCAAGAGCCAGAGGAAGCTGGTGGTAGTTCAGAGCTGTGTATCTATGGAGAAACAGGCCCAGAGAAGGCAATTAGCTGGTCAAAGCCACACATCTCCTCTGACACCTGTGGCTACCAAACATTCGGGGTTGACCAGATAGCCAGGGCTTGTCTTTGGGCTCAGTGGGACTGGCAGGTAGACCCAGGAGATGTGTCCTGAAGGTAGCATGAGAAGTCCATGGGCACAACAGCTGGCCTCGTGTCCTGGGCCTCCATTTTGTGCCTTGTACAGCCTTTGTTCTCCAGCCAGTTGGATCAGCCTGGGCCGGAGGCCTACCCGAGTCCATCCCCAGCCCTGGGCCCAGGCCAGAGCTATAGGTGGCCAGGTGTGACTTGTCAATCAACTGGAGTTAGTGCCTAACAACCTTTCTGTGTGTTGCTAACTGCCCCCACCTGCCCCGGGTCCCAAGCCTTAGTGGTCCCTGCTTGGCAACCCTGAGGCCACGCTTTAACCCTGTCCTTACTACTGTGATTCATGTGCTTGTGGCTAAGCTGGGAGCTCAGGGATGGCCTGGGATGAGCTAACAGGGGGACCAGCCCCAAGGCCAGAAGGCAGGTGGTCCTTCCGGCCTCCATCTCTGCTCTGACTTGGTCGCAGCACCAGGAGCAGCCCCTGTGCATTCTCCCTTCTAAGACCCCCACACGCACACTGCCTCTCAGCACACAAGAAGTAGTGGGGGGTGGACGGCCAACCGATGCAGGTGGGGCATCCCTGGCTGGGGAGGGGAGCCTGGCTCTGGCTGGGGGAGGGGAGCCTGGCTCTGGCTGGGGGAGGGGAGCCTGGCCCAGGGCTGCACCTGCTTCTTCCCTCTAAGCCCGTGGCTGTTCTCGCAGGACCTCGGGGCCCTGAAGATCCCCGACCAGTACCGCATGACCATCTGGAGAGGCCTGCAGGACTTGAAGCAGGGCCATGACTGCGGCCAGCAGCTGCTGCGCTCCAGCAGCAACGCGGCCACCATCTCCATCGGGGGCTCGGGCGAGCTGCAGCGCCAGCGTGTCATGGAGGCCGTGCACTTCCGCGTGCGCCACACCATCACCATCCCCAACCGTGGGGGCCCGGGCGGTGTGGCCGGCCCTGAGGAGTGGGCAGACTTCGGCTTTGACCTGCCTGACTGCAAGTCCCGGAAGCAATCCATCAAAGAGGAGTTCACCGAGAGCGAGAGCCACTGAGGGCCCCACCTCCTGGGAGCCTGTCCAGCCTCCCCGTCCTCCTCCACCAGCGCTCCTGAGCCTGGACCTGTGGGCTGTGTCCACAGAAAAAGCCAGGACCTACCGCCAGGTGCCATTCCCAAGGGGACATTGCAAGACTTTGCTGGCCCCCAGAGAGGCCCAGTTGAACTGGACCTGAATGGCTCGGAGACTTCTGGAGCTTTCCTACCTGGTGATGGGCGAGGCCCAGGTGTGCTGGTCGCCAAGGCAGGGGCTGTCTGTGGGCGGGACGCCAGCCTCTGTTGCCTCCTTGCCACTGGGGAGTGAACAAGATACTTCTATCGGATGCTGATGGACTGCCAAAAAGTATTCTCTGAAGTCTTCTGCTTCCGCATGGCCGGGAACAGCAGGGGGAGCTACCCCAAACACATGTACTTGTGAGTTCATTCCAAACCATGTCTTCACTCACGGTGGGGCTGGGCCTCCTCCGAGGGATGCAAGGATGGCTCTGTCCCTAACACGTGCCCATTGCTGCCGCTTGAAATAGTCAGTGTATCTGACCTGGAGAAGATGGCGGTGGTGGGCCAGGCCTCTCCCCGGAAGTGAGGGAGCTTCTGGTACCAGACCGCCTGCCCTCGTCCTAAGAGCACGCTCACGCTGGCCCCAAAGCACAGCCTTCTCTCTCCAAGCACAGTGGGGTGGCGTGCTGCTCGGACTGCTGGAAATTGTCCATGTTTGATAAAACGATGCTTTCTACATGGTGGGTCAGATTTTTTTTTTTAAACTTTCCCACATTTCCTTCAAAGACCAACTTAGCACATTCCTGGATTATTTGTGTTGTAACCATAAACCAACCTAAAAACAAAATCAAAAACAAACCCTGAGGCAGGCAGACAAGGCAGTCACTTGTACCCAAGGATGGTTGGATGGTAAAGAAACCCAGAAAGAGTGTGGCTGGGGAAGGGGCCTGCGCTGCTCCTTGAAGCCCTTTTTGGTGGGGGGGGGGGGTGGGTGGGGGGGGGATGATGTAGGCAGGGGTCCGAAAGCCAATGCCAGGGCTCAGAGGCCAGGGCTATGCTGTCCTATCCCAGGACAGCACTGGGATAAGAGGATGGGTGCGGGGGGGGGGGGGGAGGGTTCAGGCCTTTATGAATCACCCCAATGAGTGGGTTGGAGACAGCACCTGCACACACCCTGTGATGGGTACCTTTCCACCTCCAAGGAGCCCTTTAGGGCAGGGAGCCTGCAAGAAGCTAGGCCTCCATCCACAGTAGGACAGCAGGGCCTCAGGTGTGGGCCTCTGCCCTTTGCCAGAGCACATGTGGTGGCATTCTCTCCTTCCGCTCACCCTCCTCTCACCAGAGACCCCTGACAGAGGAGGTGGAGCCCTCAGGCAGAGGATGGTACTGACACAGCCCACCAACACAGCTTCACTCTGGGGCTTCCTCCTGGGAGCTGGCTAGCACGCTGTCCCCATCTGCACAGGCTGTGCTGCCCCACAGTCCAGAGACTGAGGACACTAGCTCAAGGGGCCAGGAGGCTCCACGTTGGAGGCTAGGGCTGACTACCTGGTGGACCTTTCCAGCTACAGGACAGCGTTCACAGCTTGGCCTCCAGGGATCTCTGGGGAAATGCACACCTGTGCCCCAGTGGGACAGCAGCCTTGGTGCTTCCCAGGCTTGGATGTGGCAGCCCCAACTCACCTCACACATCTGTCCTGACAGATGTGGAAAACAAGGCCAGATGGGTTGGGGTCCAGGCCTTAAGTGTTCACTTGCTCTTGAAGATACAGCTGCAGCCT
This sequence comes from Dipodomys spectabilis, assembly GCF_019054845.1. Taxonomy (NCBI): domain Eukaryota; kingdom Metazoa; phylum Chordata; class Mammalia; order Rodentia; family Heteromyidae; genus Dipodomys; species Dipodomys spectabilis. Next base: position 1,198,739 of record NW_024870976.1, on the reverse strand, counting down.
AGTTCTCCAGGGATACCTCAAAGGCCAGGCAGGTCCCTCCCCTGGCCTTTAGAGCCAGGCTGAGACACATGGGGAGTCACACTCGTTGTGCTCTTAGACCCATTCCCTGTCAGATCGCATCACAGAGGGGCTGTCATGGGGCTTCCAGAGAGTGCTCCTGGGAGAGCTGGGGTCTGAAGCTGTCACCAGAACCCCAGTCAGACCTCCAAGGAAGGAAGAGCATATTTGGGGGAGGGGGGCAGTAGGGGGCAGCCAGACCCCCTGTCTCCTCAGATCCGGGATGAGCCCCCAGTGCTGGTGCCATGGCTGGAGGGCACCACAGGAGAGAAGGAGCCACTGCTGTGGAGAGGACACACAGATAGAACAAGCATGCTGACTGGTTTAAGCCCTTCATGTACAAAACTCAAAACCCAAGAGAAAACAAACCTTTCAGGCACCAGGTGTCCAGCAGCACCAGGGCAGTGGCCGGAAGCGGTCAGTGGTGGAGAAGAAGCCACCTGCTGACAGAAGATGGGGCCAGAGGACCCTGTGTGCCCACGTGTGGCTCCACCTTGGCCCACGGGGTTCCCCAAAGCTACCGCACACCCTGTGTCCAACCGGCGGCCCCCATGCTACTTTCTACAAGCGGTGGCTGTGTCTAGATGCTTCCTCCAGTCCCGGGCCATTGAGGGGGCCACCACACTCAGCACCACCAGCACAATTGTGCAGGAATCTGGCACGGAGCAAAATGCATCCTTTAGAACACATGAGCCTTTCAGCCTGGAAAAGCACTTGAATGCTTTAACAAGAAAACAACACACAAGTCCATGTTTCCAATACAATATCATGCTTTGTTGAGCAGTATTAATGGATTTATTCCAACTATATTATTAATTCTTTTTGGTAATGTAATCCTAGAAAAAATGTGTTATTTTTTTAGCTGTGTTTTGGTGGGAAATGTTGTTTTTGTAATATAATAAAGCACCCTTTCCGATGACTGGATCTCATGACTGAGCCGTCCCTAGGTTTGTCCTTTGCTCAGATGCAAGGACAAGGGACAAACAGAGCTTGGGTACAGTCAGAAAGGAAGAAGCAATGGGCACTAGTGGCTCTTGCCTATAATCCTAGCTACTCAGGAGGCTGAGATCTGAGGATCACAGTTTGAAGCCAGCTTGGGCCAGAAAGTCTATAAGACTCTTATCCAAAAAGCCAGATGTAGAGCTATGGCAAAAATGGTAGAACGCTAGACTTGAGCACATCTGATCCTAGCTATTCAGGAAGCTGAGATATGAAGATCATAATTCAAAGCCAGTCCAGATGGAAAAGACCATGAGCTACTTGTTCCCCAGGTAATCACCAAAAAAGCTGGAAGTAGAACTATGGCTCAAGTGGTAGAGTGCTAGCTTGGAGCAAAAGAGCTCAGGGACAGAACCTAGGCCCTGAGCTCAAGCGCCAAGACGGGCAGGAAAAGAAAATCCATGGTACATAGTGTTATGCCAAGGTCGCAGGACCCCCACCAAGAAGACCAACGAGAGTCAGACTCTACAGCTGTTTTATTTAAACAGGCTGCAGCTCAGGCCTCGTTCTACACTCCGACACAGCGGAGCCCAGGAGGAGAGCCCTGAGCTAAGGATTTGCAGGTCTTATAAAGGCACACAACCAGGTGGTTTAGCACCACGTGTTGCTCTGCTCTGAAACAAGCAACAAATGGGCACTGCCTCAAGTACTCTAACCTTTCATTTCCCACCTTGACTTATGGTCCTGAGACTCAATCTTGTGGCTCTGGTCCAAAACTAAACTCCAACAGCTTAGTCCCTCTCTGACCTTAGCCATACTATTAAACAACAATACCAGTAACAATCAGTTCATTTTTCTTTTCTTGAGGCATATGCGGAGTGGTTGGGTAGGATGCTTGGAGACTTCCCATGTTTCCCCATGGTCATCCAGGGCAAAGGGGTCAGCCAGTCTGGCATGGGAGCAGTGGATCCAAGCAGCAATGCCGTCCACCTTAAGGGCAGTAAGTGTAACCAGTAGCACCATGTAAGGTCCCTTCTACTGTGGTTCCAGAGATCAAGTTGTGCCTTTGAACAAACACCCAGTCCCCTGATTTAAACAAATGAGGGGTAGAAATAAAAGCAGAATCATATAATGCTCTAAACTGGGGCCACATACTCTTATGTACCAGCTGTAAATAGTCAAGCTTACACAGAAATTCAGTATCATCCAAATCAGCGAGCAATTCAGTCTGAAGGCTAGGGATAATGGGTGGAGGATGTCCATACATTATTTCAAAAGGAGTAAAGCCAAGCTGATAGGGTGAATTTCTTACTCTAAACAGAGCAAAATGAAGGAGCGATACCCAGTGTGCGCCAGTCTCCAAAGTTAAGGTCTCTTTTAGAGTCCGATTCATTCTTTCTACCTGCCCTGAACTCTGGGGTCTATAAGCACAGTGCAATTTCCAATCCATCCCCAGTGCCGCGGCTATTCCCTGACTTACTTTTGAGACGAAGGCCGGTCCATTATCCGACCCGATGGTGGATGGGAAGCCATACCTGGGTAGGATTTCTTCCAGGATCTTCTTACCCACGATATTCCCGGTCTCATGTTTTGTTGGGTAGGCTTCAACCCATCCTGAAAAGGTGTCTACAAAAACTAGCAAATATTTATATCAAAATTTTCCAGTTTTAATTTCTGTGAAGTCTACTTCCCAATACACACCTGACCTATCTCCATAGAGGCGAGCTCCTTTTGTAACCGGTTGATTGGGGGCATTGGTGAGCTGACAGGCTTTACAATTTCTAACAATGTCCTCAATGAGTTGGCTCCCTTGCCTAATTTTTACTTCTGAGTGTCAGAGCAAGTCCTGCATTCTTCGGATTTCCATGTGAGAGGCCCGATGGATTCTTTTAAGAATCCCCTTGCCCAATCTTTTTGGCAAGATAAGTTTCCCCTCACCAGTTTTCCACCAGTCTTTATTTTCTTCTCTGCTTGGGGGTTTATAGGCCATGGGAATTTTCTTTATCCACTCCAAGTCTTCTTGGGAGTACTGAGGCTCAGGAGGCAAAGCTCATGGCCCTGGGTATACTAGAGTCAGTACTTCCACTCTGGGCTGGAGAGCCGCCTCCTTAGCTGCCTGATCGGCCAAGTTATTTCCTTTGGTTATAGAATCAGTTCCCTTTTAATGGCCACGATAGTGCATAATGGCAATATTTGCTGGTTCCCATATGGCCCGGATGAGGCTTAAAATTTCTCGTTTGTTTTTAATAGTGTTTCCCTCAGCTGTCAGCAGCCCCCTCTCTTGGTAAATGGCTCCATGGACATGCACAGTGGCAAAAGCATACCGACTGTCCGTGTAAATGTTTAGTCTCTTCCCTTTTCCCATCTGTAGGGCTTTTGTTAGTGCCACTAGCTCTGCTCTTTGTGCAGACGTTCCCTGGGGGAGTGCTTCTGCCCACACTATCTCAGTGTCCGTGGTGACTGCTGCGCCTGCGTACCTTTTTCCCTCTCGAATGAAACTTGCCGTCTGTGAACCAGGTATGCTCAGCATGCGATAGTGGCGAGTCCAACAAGTCTGGCCTCTTTTCCTTGGCCCGGTCTCTCTTTTCACGCTCAATTTCACGTTCTCTGTCCTTCCTTTCCTGTCTTTGCTCCTCTGTCTCTCTCTTATTATAAGCCTTTTCTGCTGTGGCTACTAGATCCCTAATAGACTTTTCACCAAGTTTGTCTAGAGCCTGCAACTTTCACTTTATGTCTGGTGCAGCTTGATTTATATAGGCAAACATAATCATCTGAGCTGACTTCTGGGTCTCAAGATCATATGGGGTATATTGACTAAAAGCTTCCATGAGCTGCTCAAGATATGCTGCCGGACTTTCACTTCCTCCCTGTCTTACATCATAAACCTTGGCCATATTAGTAGGTCGGCGAGCTGCTGCCTTGAGACCTGCCAACAGAGCCTGGCGGTAGACGAGGAGTCGCTCCCTACCTTCAACCATATTGCAGTCCCATGTTGGTTAGACCTCAGGAAAATAGGCAGCGATCAGGGCAGGATCCGTGATGGGCGCTCCTGTGGGGCCAGGGATATGTTTCAGGGCCGCCTCTCGGATACAGTATCTCTCTTCGGTGGTAAAAAGGACCTGTAAAAGCTGACTGCAATCATCCCAAGTGGGCTGATGAATAAAGAGAATAGTTTCAAGCAAACAAGTTAAATAATCCTGGGGTTTCTCAGAAAAGGGGCATTTTGGGTCCGCCAATTGTATAGATCACTGGTAGAAAATGGCCAATATTGGAGTTGCTGTTGACCATTCACATCCACAGGGCCTACGGCGCGTAAGGGAAAAACAGCTGCATTAGAAGCGGGGTGATCCCACGGCGGCGTCGAGTGACTGGCCCCTCAGAAACGTTAAGGGCAGGTGCCGAGGGTTCTATAGCTCCCTCCTCCTCTTGATCATTCTCAGGTTCTGCAAAAGGAACCTGGAAAGGGGAGTATGGGGGAGGAAACATTTCTTCTTCCAAGTTATCTCCCTGAAAAACCAGGGGTACCTTTTCTTTTCCTCTTTCTCAGCTTCTTTTTGTAAGTCTAGGGGGCTAGATGGAGTGTTGCCCATGGTTTCCAGTCCCATCAGTTGTACAGCCCAAAAAACAATAACCAGTACAAACAAAACACATGCAGGCCTGACAGTTACGGAAAAAAAGCTTACGAAGTAGAGATCTCCCATATTGGTCCATTGACTCCTGTAATGGGACACCCACACCCCACAGCAGAAGGAGCAGACCCACAGTGGGCGAGTTGGGCCTTGGTTAGGAGGCCCTCTTGGTCAGTTCCGGCCCAACACCAAACTGACCCCCACCCCACAATTCACACGGCGGGGGTCTTCCCGCCCCACACGGTGGGATTCCAAGGACCCCCCACTCTACATGGCAGGGTTACCCCCACCCCACAAGAGGATCTGGGACATCTCCCAGTTCCTCCAGGGATGTCGTGCAAGCATGTCCGCTTTGACAACCTTTTATGAATCAGAGTGGCCGTCCTCACAAGGGAAAATGAAAGTAAAACAGACAAACGACAGGACAAGACAAATTAACAAAGACAGCGCTGTTTTACCTTTGGAGTCTGAGGTCTTGGGGGTCTTTGGGGGGATCCCGGATGAGCCCCCACTAATATGTTATGCCAAGGTCACAGGACCCCCACCAAGAAGACCACCGAGAGTCAGACTCTACAGCTGTTTTATTTAAACAGGCTGCAGTTCGGGCTTCGTCCTACACTCCGACACAGAGGAGCCCAGGAGGAGAGCCCCGAGCTAAGGATTTGCAGGTCTTATAAAGGCACACAACCTCTGAAACAAGCAACAAATGGTCACTGCTTCAAGTACTCTAACCTTTCACATAGACTTTAGAGCAAACAGCAAAACAGAGAAAAACACAGTCACTGCTAGGGAGTGTAAGAACCAGGGAGCCAGACAGAAGTCTCTAAGTCATAAGAACTACAGAGCTCTGGGCAGTTTCCTACATCTGCACCCCAGAATCAGCAAGAACATCACACAGTGATAAATACAGGGAAGACTTTTGCAGACTTGCAACAGTGAGGCCTTCGGACCAGGGGCCCATCCTCCCCAGGGAAGCAGCACCTGCATCCAAGGCCCTCAGTGAGATGCTTCCTCTGACAGGTAATGAAGTCTTCCCATAGCAGCGGCTGCCCAGGCACTTCACATGTGCAGCAGCTCTGGCCCCGGAGTCCTTTTCTGTAAAGTCCAGGACTGGCTTGTCCCAAATGTCCTTTCCTCCTCCCATGGGAAGAGGAAGCCAGCAATGCCTGCTGGTGGTCCAGGGACAGGAAAGGGAAAGCCAGAGCAGGAACTGGAGGAGAGAGAAACCCAGAGACCCATAGTCCAAGCAGTTCTGCCCCAGAGGAAGAAAAACTCAGCTTTGGCGTGGGCAGCTGAGGCCAGAGCACAAGGCGTTGGCACAAATCCCTCCACGCTCCCAGCCTCACTGGCAGCCAGTTCCACGAAGTTTTCCCCTCCTACAGCAAGTTCCCCTCCCACCACTGTCCTTCCTGCTCAGCCAGGCCAAGGAGCTGCACTGCACATGCCTGTCCACTCCTTGTCCCAAATGTCCGCCCTGTACCCCAGCCTGCAGAGTCTGCTCACTTAACTTAGTTCTAGGACCTTAGCCGGCCAGCCTTCCCGTTCCTCTGAGTAAGGGCCTCCGCCATCACACTGCTCAGGGGCTGCCTTCCCAGGTCCCCTTCCTGCCTCCCTCGGTCCAAGCAGCTCTTCCTGTGCTCGCCTGGCCCACTGCGGACCCGGTCATACAGACAGCTCATCCTCTGTCCCCCTGCAGTTCTCGATCAGGGCTGGGGCCAGACTGGGTAGAGTCCCAACCCTCGGAACACAGTAGAAATGCTGCTGCTCCAGGGTTGGACCTGCCATAAGAACAGGTCAGTATAGTTTGAATAGGACTCCAGTTGCCCAGAAAACAAGAACAAGAACTGACAAACGAGACTATCCAATTAAAAAGTCTCCACATAGCAAAACCCAACCACACAAATGAAAGCAATGATCAGAACCCAGAGCCAACCCATGGAATTCTGAAAATCTATGTAAGTGTCTGTACCAGAAGGGTCCCCAGATTTGCCAGGCTATGGAGTCTGTGAACACAGCTGCATGGTCCTGCGAAGCCTTTCCCCAGGCAGGAAGTGATGCTGCACCGGGAGAGGGAGAGGAAGGAGGAGGGGAGAGGCAGGGGAGCTCACAGCCCAGCAAGTGGAGGAACCCAGGTCAGAGCCCTCTGAGGCTGGCAGGGGGCGGGAGGAAGGTGTCCCATGAACTCTAGTGCAATCAGACCTCAGAGGCCTGGTCCCAGAGGGAGCCCAGCAGAATTTCCCCTGTGGAGAGAGCCTTCACCTGCCAGGATGAGGGTATAACTGTAATAGATATTTAAGTGCACAGTAGTTTGAGCCCAATAACTAACTTCACTGAGTTGTTGTTACCCACTTTTAACAAGTTTTAAACAGATTTTTTTCAGACTTTTGTTTTTTTTAATCTATCAATCCTGGATCTTGAACTCAGGGCCTGGGCTCTGTCCCTGAGCCTCTCTATGCTCAAGGCTAGTGCTCTACCACTTGAGCCACAGTGCCACTTCTGGCCTTTTCTGTGTATGTGGCACTGAGGAATTGAACCCAGGGTTTCATGCATGCTAGGCTGGCACTCTATTGCTAAGCCACATTCTCAGTCCCAGACTTTTGCTTTGCTTTTGCTTTTTTTTTTTTTTTGCAATAGTGGAGCTTGAACTCAAGGCCTGGCAAGTGCTAAGCAGGCATTCTACCCTTGAATCATTCTGCCAACCTACTTTTTGTTGTTGTTGTTGTTGTGTTGTTTGTTTATTTGTTTCAGTACTGGGACTTGAACTCAGGGCTTCCAGCTCTCACTTGGCTTTTATACTCAAGGCTGGAGTTCTACCACCTGAGCCATGCCTCCACCTAATCAGATTTTTTTGTTTAAAAAACCATCTTTTTTCCCTGTCTTTTCTCCCATTGCCCCAAAGGAGGAAAAAGCAAGAATGCCCTGACAGCCAGGCAAGGCAATCACACGCCCCTCCTTACCTTGCTGGCCGCAGGTTGTGAAGACCAACACAGCCTGAACGCAGGCAAACAAGAGACCCAGGGCCAGCATCCAGCCCAAAGCCAAGCCTTGGCCCCAAGTCACACGCCTGGACTTTCTTTTCTTTTTTTCTTTTTCTTATTTTTTTGGGGGGGGGCGGGGGGTCTGGTCGTGGGGCCTGAACTCTGGGCCTGGGCGCTGTCCCTCAGCTCTTCAGCTCAAGGCTAGCACTCTACCACTTGAGCCACAGCGCCACTTCTGGCTTTTTTCTTTTGGCTTATGTGGTGCTGAGGAATCGAACCTAGGGCTTCAGGCATGCAAGGCAAGTGCTCTACCGCTGAGCCACCTTCCCAGCCCCCCTGTGCTTTCTTTTCTACACAACCCCCCTCTCGTTGTTTATGAATTAGCATTTTGTATGGGAGACCAAATCTCTGGTCTCAAGGGGGCACCGAGTCTCCCACAGTACTGCCTGGGGCAGGCGTGGTGTGGTCGGGGCTGGCTCGGGCTGGCCCACACACCTGCCTTGAGGCTTTCATCAGGGATCATCAGGATCAGGAAACGGCCTCGCTGGCCCCAGGGGAGAGACAGACAGGGCCCGGCCACGGGGTGGGGCTCTGGTTGTGTGTGGGCCAATCGAAGGGCAGGGCCTGCTCACAGGGCAGGGCCTGGTGGGTGGAGCCTGGTGTGGGGGTGGGGCTGGAGTAGAGACCGCTGGGCAGCACCTGTCTCCAGGGGCTCCTGCCGTTCCTACCTTGGTGCGGTTTCTCTGAGCCTGTTATCTGCTGGGTGTTGGAGCCCCTCTTCCCAGAGGAAGCCCCTGATTCACAAAAGAGCTTTCCTTACTCATGTCTACCTCTGGAAAACAAAAACAAAAACAAAAACCTGATACTGCAATTAAAAAGAAACGTAACAACAAAAATAAGTGTCTACTGATTGGACTTTGCAATCAATCGGATTTTATTAATCCTGAAATCTCCAGGTTGTTGTTCTGTTGTTCGGGCAAAGACTCAGGACACCAGCTTGAAGGCGTGGCCACAGACAGGGCCACTTGCTCTTCGAAGTCCCTGGTCTGAGTGCCGCCAGCAGACACAGTGAGCCCACATCACCAGCCCTGTCATCCCCTGCCCTCCTCCACGGGACCATACTAGGCTCTGTAGAACTTGGATGGCAGCAGGGGACCCCGAGGCCAACACAGCCTGCCACTCACCCCCACCACCCGACTACCAGGGCCTCCTGCTTCCTGGGTGAATTCTCTAGTAACAACACTCTCATTTAAACCACTCCAAGCACATCCTCCAAGCATGTAGAAAACCTAGACATTAGCAAAAAGCTAGAAGTGGTGCTGTGGTAGAGTGTCAACCTTGAGCAAAAAGGACAAGGTACAAGGCCCTGAATTCAAACCTGAGTTCTGACACACGCAAAGGAAGGAAGGAATGAAAGAAGGAAGGAATGAGAAAGAAAGGAAAAGAGGAATGAAGGAAGGAAGGGAGAAAAAAGAAAGAACGAAAGAAAGAAAGAAAGAAAGAAAGAAAGAAAGAAAGAAAGAAAGAAAGAAAGAAAGAAAGAAAGAAAGAAAGGAAGGAAGGAAGGAAGGAAGGAAAGAAAGAAAGAAAAGAAAGAAAAAGGGAGGGAAGGAGTGAAAGGGGGGTGGGTAAGGTTGTCGGGTCCTGGTAGCTCACGCTTGTAATCCTAGCTACTCAGGAAGCTGAGATCTGAGGATCACAGTTTAAAGCCAGCCTGGGCAGGAAAGTGTGTGAGACTCTTATCTCCAATTAATCACAGAAAAAGCTAGAAGTGGAGCTGTGGCTCAAGAGGTAGAATGCTCGCCTTGAGCAAAAGAAGCTTAGACCCTGAGATCAAGCCCTAGGACTGGAGAAAAAAAATAAAGAAAGAAAGAAAAGAAAGGAAAGAAAGAAAGAAAGAGATAAGAAAGAAATTGTGTACATAAGACCACAAATAACTACAGAGATGAATCTTCCAGGTGAGAATCATCCCTCAAAATCCAAAAAGGATAAAACAGCTCTATTGGTTGTTAAAATATTTGAAAGTTCAAACATGTAGGTTTATTTGTCAATCTTATATTTGGCTGCATAAAAGAAATTAGAAGCACTCAAGGCCAGCGCTCTACCACTTGAGCTCTACCACTTCTTGTTTTCTGGTAGCTAATTGGAAATAAGAGTCGCACAGACTTTTCTGCCCAGGCTGGCTTTGAACTGTGATCCTTAGATCTCAGCCTCTGGAGTAACTAGGATTACAAGTGTGAGCTACCTGTAATGCTTATTAGAAGCATTTTTGGGTGGTACATTGTTTTTAGACATTTTTGGAGGGATGAGACCATGAATTTCTTTGTAGGTAAGGTGAAAAACATGATGAAGATCAGAAAGAACCAAAAAGAACCTGGAGAACCAACCCATAGTAGATGCCAGCTGCCACCCTATCCCCTGGGCTGCTACATTCTGAGTGTTTCCGGGTCCCCTTCCCAGTTCTTTTTCCTAATTGCAGAAAATGGAGGGGAATCTGATCTGTCTGTTTCTATGGAGACATCTGTGATGCCACATTGCTCTCAGCATCCCATCAGAGGGGGGCTTTCGAAGTTGGCCCATACTGGCCTGGACCTGACCATAGGTCCAAGCCCAAGCTCTTCGTGCCCTGGACAGTCTGAGCCAGACCACAGAGCACACCTTGGGAGTGAGGGCCTGCCCGGAGCAGTCCGCTGACAAAAGGACCACGCTCTGTCTTTCTGTCCTTCCTTCGCCATGCTGCCGAAGAAGGGCAGCCTCGCGGAGAAGCGTAGTTTGTCCCTCCACCCCATCGCCAAGGGCATGAGGGTCCTCCAGAGCGTGGCCACTCGTGACTCACACAACCCCGAGAGGAAGCGGCGGGGCACCCGGGACAGGCTGACCCGCGTCAGCCGCTGCTACTCCAAGATGGTAGGGGCCCCGGAGAGGAGCCACCCCGTGAGCCTGGGACGGTGGGGAGCTGCCCCTCGGCCCCGGCCAGCTGCACAGAAGTTTGGTGTGGGCTGCCACAGGCAGATGGACGGAGGCAAGCCTGAATCCTGAGCTCCCAGACATCCCTGGGAGCAGCCGGGCAGGGCTGACCTCTCCTCAGCCAGCCTGCATCCTGGGGTCTCTGGCTGGAAGCGGAAGATGTCTTTAGGCGTGACTTGGAAGGGAGGGTGAAGGGAAGGCCAGTCTTCCTGCGCTGGGGGAGAGGGGTGTGTGCTGAGATGGTGGTCGCAGATGCGGGGCCCTCGGGGAGGCCCCAAAGGCCAATGGAACAAGGGGTGTTTGCTCAGGTCTGAGTGAGCCTTGCAGGGCCTCTCAGCCTGCAGGTTGCAGGGGGGAGCAGGAAGGGGGGCCAGCCAGTTGCCTTCTCTCGGTGATGGTGGCCTCATTCCTCCCCTCGCTCCCCCCCGCCATGGGTTCAAGGACATTCCCAGCCCTACCGGCTTCATATCCAAAATGGAGGACCTGAGGAGAATGTTCCTCATGCGGCCCGGATGCCCCCAGTTCAGTACCAGAGCCACATCCATGACGCACTTGGGTAAGAGTCACGCCAGAGCCAGCAGCCTTCAGCCCGGCCCGGCTTTCCAGGGAGCTGCAGCAGCTGCTCCCCCACAGGGCAGAGTGGGAGCAGCAGCCACTGGAAAGGAGGGGGGCTGGTGGAACAGCCTCCCGAGTTACTGTTACCATTCCCTGCCACCCTTGCTCCCCGCCAGCCCAGTAGTGCAGGAGAAGGGAGATGGTGGGAGTTACTAGAAGCTTCAGGAAAGAGGCCCTTAAGGCCTACAGTGGTCTGGTAGGAAAAAACACCCATTAGGAGACCTGGAAGCCATGCATCTAGCCCTCCTGGTCCTGATGCAGCCGCCAAGGCTCAGAGAAGGCACAGCTTCCTGTCTCCTAGGGACATGGCCCCGTCCCAACTCCCTGCTCCCTGCCCCGACCCTGAGTCCAGGCCCCGTCATGTGTTATGGGAGGAGGAGACCCCCACCACACCCTAGGGGACAAGGCTCATGGTGTCCTCACAGAAAGGAGTCTGGGGACCCATCAAGGTCGAAGGGATGGCCCAATAAGGGCACTCCCCACCAGACCTGGGTGTGCGTGCCCTGGAGAGGTGCACTGGGACGGGATAATGGAGGATTTAAGGTGAAAGTGGGTTGGGGAGAACTCACCTGAAGGACAAGGGTCTGCCTGCGTCCTGGACACCTGAGCATTCAGTCATTCTGGCTGCTCCCTTGTTGCCATGATCATTGGAGTCCCAGGGTACCACATCCAGCCAGTTTACTAAATCTGAGGCATGGTTATAAAGATGTGTGTTTTCCTCCTGCATCCTTTTAAACAAAGGATGGGCCTCATGAGTCATTCCTTTAAGTCAGGTGGCCTTCCTAAAGATGAGTATTTTTTCCCTAAATACTTCATGCCAGTCCTGGAGCTTGAACTCGGGGGCTTGGGTGCTGTCCCTTGGCTTTTTTTTTGGTCAAGGCTGGTACTCTACCACTTGAGCCATAGCTCAGCCCTTTGCTGGTTAGTTGGAGATAGGAGTCTCAGGGACTTTTCCTCCCTGGGCTGGCTTTCACACTGCAGTCCTCAAACCTCAGCCTCCCAAGTAGCTAGAATTACAGGTGTGAGCCACCAGCCTTCCGAACACTTCTTGATCGAAGGAGTCATTTTACTAAGTGCTTCTCCCCAGGACAAACGTCTTTCTTGTGTACCCTCCCTGGGTTTCTGGCGTGTAGTATTTGCTTGAGCCAGCAGGCAAGGTCAGAGGGAGGAGAATGCTGCTTTTGTAACTGTTTTTGCAGCTCAGTGAGGGAGAGTAGAGCTTAAAGCATGGGAAATAGAGCTTGTGCTTCAATCACGCTACTGACGGATACACCGTTCACCTGTGTTCCAGGCCTGGGCCCAGGCCCCACTGTCCTGATGAGAGGCTGTGGCCCTAGGGATTGATGGTACCCTGGCTGAGGGTCTGTGTCTCTTGGAGCTGAGGGGTCTGGCAGGGTGCTGGCTGTGGATCTGTGTCCATCACATTCTATCCACTGGATGCTGACATTGCCCTGTGCAGCTGACACATAGTGGTAGCAGGAGGTTGGAACTCCTGCTTTGATTTAGGCCATTTCTGAATACATCCTTGGACCGTGGGCCGTATAGACCTACCTATGTCTTCTGAGTAGTTTGGGTTATAGTTATGAACACCATGCCCAACTTGTTGAGATGGAGTCTCACTCACTTTTTCCCCAAGGTAGGCCTGGAAAACTGAGATCCTCCTAATCTCTACCTCTTGAGTAGTTGGGATGACTGGGGTACAACACTATGCCCCACCCTGCTTGAAGTTAAAAGATCACTGACACCACAGTCCCTGCCCTGGAGCTCCTGGGGCGGCGAGACCACGCCAGTCACAAGTGGCACCCTGTACCCGCAGGCTCGGACAGCATGGTCACCCTGCCCATGGTCATGAGCGTCAGCTCTCCAAACTGGAGGGTGGCTGAGGAACCTCTCTTGGACAGACAGGGCTCCACCACGAATGAGGATGGTGAGGAGACCCCGGGGCCCTGGCTGGAGGCTCACTTCCCCAGGGACACCTGTCCTGTCCTGCCCCCCAGCACCTGGGCCACCCAGACGCTGCTGTGGAGCACGGCTGTGCAGCATGGCTCTGCCCTTGCTGAGCCGTCCCTTGTGGCGGGAGGGTCTGTCCCTTCCGGAGGCTCTGAGGAGACTCCCAGAGGGACCCACCAAGCGCTCGCACGGACAACGACTTCCACCAACGTGGCTCCACTGTCTCAAGTGGAGGAAACCCAGGGCCTGTGGGCTCTGTGCTTCCCTCAGGCTGGGGGAAGTGGAGGTCCTGCCCCTTCAAATCGAGACAGAACGCTGAGGCCTGGGAGTGGGTGGACCACAGGAACACAGGGCAGCCCTCGCACTGACTCCCGGGTTTTGGTTCCTTTGTCCTGGGAATCTGGATGAACACCGTACTGCCCGTGCCACTGTGTGTCCTCTGGGCCTGGTGTGGACAGGTGTGGTCACCCCGGAGCAGCTCCCTCTCTCCCCCATGTGGCCGCCTGTAGGCTAGGATGTTTGGATGGTGGGATGAAGGCAGGGTTAAGAGACAGATGGTAGCTGTGGACACCCATGGGTCTCAGGGAGGCAGGAAGAGTGGGCATCTCTGCAAACAAGACCAGGAGGGCCGACGGCCTGCTGACCTCTGCCTCCTGACAGGGTACTCCCTCAAGTTCAGCAAGAGCGCCTGCGAGTTCAGCTACCTGCGGAAGGACACCTTGAGCTCCAGCCTGAGTTCCATCCCCACGGGCTTCCTGGTCACTCCCGAACGGAGGATGCCCTGGTACATCTCTGTCATCCATGATAAGGTACCTGCCACGGCTCTGCACCCTGCCGACCCGCAGGCTGCTGGGCAGCCAGGCCCGGATGTGGCCTAAGTTCACCCCCAGATCCCTACTTGGGCTGCCATGAACCAGAAGTCTGACCAGTCTCTCTGTCTCCATTTGTCTCCATTCCAGAGGGTGGCAGTTAAAGCTGGCATAGACTTGACTGGCAATCACTCTATTACCTGTTGACCCAGAAATTCCCACTTTAGATCGTGTATTCTAAGTAATAGAAATAATAATTTTCAACTTGGCATGCAGTGGTTCGTGTGTGAGACAACCTCTGATGTTAGCCTTTCATTTTTTTTAAATCCATGTTGTGAGAGACTGGATTATATCTACTTGTCGTACAATTCTTCTTTTTCTAAATTCTTAGGCTGGATATTTATGTCATTGATTTGTTCCATTCTCTCCTCATAGGTGTATCTCAAGGTTATAAGTTTGACTTTAACTACAGCATTAGCCATATCCTGCAGGTTTTGATACACACAAATGTCTGATGTCATTCAGTTCTAAATGGGTCTTCACTTCCTGTGTGATTTCTTCTTTGATCTGTGAGCCATATTGAGGGTTATCACTTTATGTGCACACCCCTTCTAGAATATTCTGCTGGGGACCATTCCCCCATGTGTCTGGAGAATTCCTTTTCAACATTCTTCCGAGTTCAGAGACTGTTTGATTTCAGCCCCTGTTTGCTTGAAGTTGTTACTTTGTCTTCAATTCTGAAACATTAGGGGAGTTGAGGTTTTGAGGAAGGAAGGTTGAATGAGCTTCCTGACAAATCTCCAGAACCCCAAAGATCTTGGAGGGGGCTGCTGCTTAACTGTGAGGGCAGAATAGAAGCCTAGCACTGTACCGTGGTGGGGGTGGGCAGGAGCCAGGCCGGGGCAGGGGGACCAAATACGTCCTGGATAGGATTTAGTGTCTGCTGTCAGACCGGGGTGGCACTAAGGGGCTAAGTATTTCGGCCTTGGGTTTGGGTGAGGAGGGTGTTCCGGGCAGTAGATCTACCCTGCCTGGAATCTGGGGCTCCACCAGGGCTGGGGGATGGTATGCTGGGAAGAAGGCCGGGAAGGGGGCTGCAAAAGCTCAAGCATCGCCGGGCTGGTGGCCAGGGCGTCCCCTGTTTTTCTGCCAGGATCACTCTCTACTTATGATGGGGGAAGAAATCCAGCGACTCGCTGAGCTGGAGGCACAGGTACAGAAGAAAGACCAGGAGATCCTGGTGCTCCGGAAGGAGAAAGAGGTCCTGAAGAAGCAGCTGGCCTCCCTCCTGAGAAGCAAGAGCCAGGAGCCATCCGTGGCCTCTACCAGGAGGGTGAGCCAGTGCCTGTGGGCAGGGCGGGGCTCTAAGACCCCCATGAGCTGTGGGCTCTGCTTCCAAAGGGCCCAGCCCGCTGGAGGCCCACATAAAGGAAGGGCAGAGCTCACCTCTGAAGTCAGAGATAGGGGGACGGCCAGCCTGCAGGTGGACTGGAAGTGGAGACAGAGTGCCACCCACCCTGAGGTCCAGGTGGAGGCCAGTCTTGGTAGGACCCAGGGTGGGTCCCCTCATCATTCCCAACACTTGACTTCTTTCCCCAGAGGATGCAACTTGGACTTGTGCCAGGCTGACATGAGGGGCAGGGAGAGAGGGGGTCAGGTGGAGACTCAAGAATGTGGGGCAATGCATGGAAGCTGCCCAGACCTGGGCCACTGGGTGGAGACGTGTGTGTGTGTGTGTGTGTGTGTGTGTGTGTGTGTGTGTGCGTGCGCGCGTGCGCGCGTGGCTGGGCTCTCTCAACTCCTACAAACAAGGGCACACCTCACCACCAGGCTGCTTGCTCAGGACCTGCTCTCAGGAGGTCCAGGGCCCTGCTGCCCCACAGGGCTGCCCACCCGCAGCCCCCGGCCCGGCCCTGCAGTCCCCCACACACCCGGAGGACTTTGGGGGGGCATCATACAGAGTGTCCTGCGGAGTGGGCATCACCAGGTGGGGTGTCTCTCGGGAGTGGGCATCACATGAGGTGTCCCACAGGAGTTGTCCCTGGGGCAGCTGAACGTCCTGAAGAACATCTACAAGGATGAGGAGGAGATGCAGCTCTGGATTCAGGTGCGGAACTGGCTTTGGTCCCAGCATCTCCCGGGGCAGTGCCAGGAGCTAGGGTCCCCAACCTGCAGTCCTGCTGGGGCCGGCCCTCCCCAGGTATAGGGTGAGGCGGTGGGGGTCAGACCAGCCCTCGGAGGGCACGGGTGAGGTGCAGTGTGCCGATGGCAGGAGGGACACGGTGGGGGGGGGCTGCTTGGGTCTGAGTTGGTGGCCCCTCTCCTGTCCTGGGGGGACCCACCTCCCTGTCCGCCCCTCCCCCTTCCCCATCCCTCAGATGCAAGAGGCGCAGGCCATGATGGAGCCCACCAGGGAGCAGCAGCTGGAGCTAGGGAGAGTGGAGGAGGAGAAGGACCTGGAGGCCGCAGCCAAAGCTCCAGCGAAGGGCAGCATGGGTGCCACTGAGGAGAGAGCAGGGGACACGGGGAGGACGGAGGAGGAGGAGCAGCAGGAGCACCAGGAGGAAGAGGAAGAGGAGGAAGAGGAGGAGGAGGAGGATCGGGATGGGTGGGAACTGCCCGAGGAGGACGAGCATCCAGTCAAGAAGCTGTACTCGCTGACTGACTCCTTCGAGGAGGAGCTGCTGGCCCAGCTGGAGGAGTACGAGCGCATGCTCCTGGACTTCCAGAACGAGCTGGAGCTCACCAGGACGCGGCACTCCCTCGCCGTAGGTGGGGGCCAGGCCCTGCTCGCCCTTCTCTGCTGGGGGGGGGGTCGGGGAGGGGCTGAGCGAGTCCTTCTCTCTGGGCCTGGGGGACGGGGGGGGGCTGGGGTCACACCTGGCTCTCATCCCTCGCTCCCCCCACCTCTGCAGGAGCCATCACATCCCTACACCGACAAATAGATTTCCAGGAATCCCAGCTGCGCAAGGTCAACATGGAGAACGAGATGCTGAAGCGAGAGCTCCGGGAGCGGAAGCAGCAGCTGCAGGCCATGTCTGACAAGGTGATCTGAGCTGGCTGGCCTTGCTCCCCCAGCCCGCAGCCCCTCGCAGAGGCCTGGCCTGGCCCGGCTGGCCCGGCCTAGGGCTGGGGCCTCACGTTCAGTCTCTGAGCACCTGGCCCAGAGCTCCACAGCTGATGGTGGTGGAGACAGAGCCAGGATTCCAACTCCTCAGGCCCCGAGTGTGAGTGTCTGTTTTCTATATCATGATGCCCAAACATCTGGAGCAGAGGCCCAGCCTTGCTTCGAGGGTGCGAATCCACCCCGCCAACTCTTGTTCTGGGAAGTACTTTCACGTTCTTTGTTTTTTTTTTTTTTAATCTGAAGGAGTCATGATGCCTATCACAGAAGCAAATAGGTTCATGTGTTTGTTTTTCTTTTTCTCCTTTATCTTTGTTCCAAAGCAACCACGTTCAACATTTCTAGCACAGTCTTTAGAAAACCCCTGTATCTTACATGGGTGCTGGTAGCCAAAGCCAATCTGGTAGACAAGTCTGTGAGACTCTTATCACCAATGAACCAGAAAAATTAACAAAAAACAAAAAAAACAAAAAACCATGAAGGTATGGCTCAAGTGGTCAAGTCCCAGCCTTGAGTGGTAAAGCTGAGTAAAGAGTCTGAGGCCCTGAGCTCAAACCCCAACACACACACACACACACACACACACACACACACACACACACACACACACACACACACACACACACACACTTTCTGTATTGAGAAAGCGTGGTTATAACACCATTACAGGATTCTCTCTGTCATAACCCAATGCTCTCCTCTTCACCCTGCTGCCCCCCACAGGACACGCCCTTCAGCCTCCCACCCCCTCACTTCACACACCCACCCACGGTGGGGACCCAGGCACCCGAGCTTTGTCCCCTCACATGGCCTGTTCCGGCCGGCTGGGAGAGCCTGACTTTGTTCCAGGTGATCCGAGGCCTCTCAGGGCTGGGCCTGCCGAATGAGCTGCATGTTCATCTGCTGCAGGAGCACGTGGTGGCAATTTGGAAACTTGTCTCTAGCTCTGGAACAATTTATTTTTGTTCTCTCCTCTTCTCCCCTCCCCATCCCATCCCTCCCCTCTTTTTTTTTCTTGTGCTGGTACTGGGGCTTGAACTCAGTTTTTTTCTGCTCATGGTTGGCCCTCTACCACTTGAGCCATGCTTCTACTTCTGGCTCATTTGCTAGTTAATTAGAGATAAAAGCCTCATGGATTTGTCTGCATGGGTTGGCTTCAAACTGTGATCTCAGCCTCCTGAGTAGCTAGGATTTCAGGTGTGAGCCTGGACTATTTTCTTCCCACTCCTGGGGCTTGAACTCAGGGCCTGGACACTGTTCCTCAATGTCTCTGCACTCAAGGCTAGCGCTCTACCACCTGAGTCACAGCGCCACTTCTGGCTTTTCTGTGTATGTGGTACTGAGGAATGGAACCCATGGCTTCATGCATGCAAGGCAAGCACTCTACCACTAGGCCACCTTCGCAGCCCCAGTCCGGAATCTTCTGTGATTTCATTATGCAGCCGGGGCCGCGGCCCTCCTCCTTTCAGCCTCCCGAGTGCTGGGACCTCCGCACAGCTGTGGGTCTGCCCCTTACACTTGCACCCTACACACTCCCTTCCAGTGTGTCTTGCTTCCTGTCATTCACGAGGGACACTCGCTCCAGGGCAGAGCTGCCCGGAGGCTTGGGTGCACAGGTGACCGCAGAGTGCTCCGTGGAGAAGCCGTGTCCCCCAGAGGACGGATGTGAGCCGTCCAGGTCTTCCTGTCAGTTTGGCTGATCCCTCAGGGAAGCCAGGAAATGGAGGGATGTCTGCCTGCAGACACAGGCCACGCTTGCAAGTGCTCGGGCCTGGTTGAGAGAGGCTGGGAGTTACACATGCTCTGCCTGGGCTTGGGGAGGGGTCCTGCAGGCCTAAGGCTCCCCACTGGGCTCAAACTCAGTAGCACCACATGAAACACAAAGTTGGGTCTCTTCCAGGCAGCCCCGGGGCATGTTCCTGGTGCACAAGGTCCAGGGAAAGTCTAGGGCTCTTCAATGTCCAGACTTTTTTTTTTTTTTTTTTGGGGGGGTCCGGTCATGGGGCCTGAACTCTGGGCCTGGGCGCTGTCCCTCAGCTCTTCAGCTCAAGGCTAGTGCTCTACCACTCGAGCCACAGCACCACTTCCGGCTTTTTTCTTTTTTTGCTTATGTGGTGCTGAGGAATCGAACTCAGGGCCTCGTGCATGCAAGGCAAGCGCTCTACCACTGAGCCACCTTCCCAGCCCCCAATGTCCAGACTTCTGAGTCGGGCCCTGCCACTTTCTGAGACTTCCAGGAACGGGAGTGTGAAGCGAGCCGGCGGCTGAGGACTCCTTTGCTTTGATCCACAGCGTCCGATACCCCAGGCTCCCACCCCACCTTCTGTGTTCCCAGGTTCCTCTCCACAGACTCCCCACCTTTCCCCCTTGGGGGCAGGCAGGCTGCTTCGTGTGTTCTCTGACCCTCCGTCTGCCTTCCAGTTCTCCAATCTCCGGGAGGAAAAGAAGCACCAGGAGATGATGGGCCTTATCGAGAGGGAAAACCTCATCCTCCGGCAGGTGACCGCCAGGGGGTGCTGGGGTGGCAGGTCCTGGCTGTGCGTCAGGATGCTGAGACACACAGGTGGAGCTGAAGCCTCTCAGCAGCTGAGTCCCGACCTCTTATCCAGACCCGCCTCGCTGAGCTGGGTTCAGAGAACACCGGGGAAACGCAGTGGGGCCCCCGAAGGAGCGGTTCCAGCCACGTGGCCACTTTTCTTCATCTGGCTCTCCCCAGAACATCTCGAACTTGGAGAAGGACGTGGTGGAGCGAGACATCACCATCTCCCAGCTGGACGCCAAGGTGGCCGAGCTGCAGGCCCAGGTGGACCAGTGTCAGAACCACCTGCAGCGGAGAAAGCAGCTGCAGGAAGACCTGCAGATGAGGAATGAGATGACCCAGCAGGCAGAGCAGCAAGCCCGCGTGGCCCTGGAGAGCGCCCAGTCCAGGGTAGGCCCGGCCCGGCCGGCTGAGGGCCTCGGCCTGTGACTGGCAGGCATACTCATCCGGTTAGGCTGTGCACGAGCCAGCTGGCTCTAGCAGGCAGAGGCTTCTGGCTTCTACGGCCTGGGGTCTGAGTCAGCACCCGACATGGAGTTGACCCTCAAGACATGTGGAGGTTATCCGCTTTCACGCATGGTAGTTCACACCTGTAATTCCAGCTACTCAGGAGGTTAGAGATCAGCAGGATGGGAGTCGTAGGCCAGCTGGGGCAAAACGTTAGCGCGACCCCCATTTCAATCAATACTCTATGCATGATGGTGCTTGCCTAAGGTTCCACACCTGTGGGAGAACACAGGCAGGAGGATCTTGGTCAAGACTAGCACAGGGCAAAATTAATGATAGTAGTAGCAGCAGCAGTAGCCGTAGTAGCAGTAGTAGTAAAGCAACCTAAGCAAAAGGGGCTGGAGGTAGAGCTCAAAGCCCCTGTCTAGAAAGCACCAAGCCTTTAGTTCAAACCCAATAGAAGAAAGAAAGGAAGAAAAGGAAGGAAGGAAGGGAAGGAAGGAAGGAAGGAAGGAAGGAAAGAAAGGAAGAAAGAAAGAAAGAGGAAGGGAAGGAAGGAAGGAAGAAAGAAAGAAAGAAAGAGAAAGAAAGACAGAAAGAAAGACAGACAGACAGACAGAAAGAAAGAGGAATAAAAGGAAGCCAGGCAGGCAGGAAGGCAGGCAGGCAGGAAGGCAGGCAGGAAGGCAGGCAGGAAGGCAGGAAGGAAGGAAGGAAGGAAGGCAGGGAGGGAGGGAGGAAGGGAAGGAGGGAAGGAGAGAGGGAGGGAGGGAGGGAGGGAGAACCAAGGAAGGGGAAGGAAGGAAGAAGGAAGGGGAAGAGGAAAAAAGGAAGGAAGGAAGGAAGGAAGAAAGAGGAAGGGAAGGAAGGAAGGAAGGAAGAAAGGAAGAAAGAAAGAAAGAGAAAGAAAGAAAGAAAGACAGAAAGAAAGAAAGAGGAATAAAAGGAAGCCAGGCAGGCAGGCAGGCAGGCAGGAAGGAAGGAAGGAAGGAAGGAAGGAAGGAAAGGCAGGCAGGCAGGCAGGCAGGCAGGAAGGAAGGAAGGAAGGAAGGAAGGAAGGAAGGAAAGATGGTGGAGGGAATCTTCCTTGTTAATTTATGGAGGAAGTAGATCTTGGGTGGAACTGTCCTCTTCCTTGTTAGTTTATGGAGGAAGTGGGTCTTGGGTGGAACTGTCAGGGGGCAAAAGGCCAGGGAGGCGAGAGGCAGCGTGGAGGGGGAAGGAAAGCAGCAGTGGTCTGTGGTGAGCAGGGCACAAGACGTCATTTCACCCCGAACACAGTGGCGGGTGGATGGTTTTTTTTTTCTGATTGTTATTTTGTCGGGTATGACAGGTACAATGCTTCTTGGGCAGTATCACCCCTTCCCCCATCCCCCCCTCTACCCCTCCACATTACATGGCATCTATTTTACATAGTGTATATTGATGCAGTCACTGCGATCGCTCACCCTTTGTCCCTCTTGTCCCGTCCCCCTTCGCCCACCCCTTGCAAAAGAAAAAAATGTGTTTCCCTGTCTTGGAATTTATTTGTGGTATTTGGATACCTCCCTGCCGAATAACCCCCTTAGTCCGCTTGTTTGTGTGTAAACGCATAGACTCCCCACATAATTTATCATGCCCAGTGTATTTCAGATCTAGCTTCCACATGAGAGGGAACACGCGACGTTTGTCTCCTTTGGCTTGGTTTACCTCACTTAACATGGTGTGTTTTAGGTCCGCTCGTTTCTCTGAAAATGACCCAGTATTCTTTCTGATGTATGAGTAAAATTCCATCATGTGTAGGTACCACATTTCCCTGGCCCACTCATCTATTGCAGGGCATTTGGGCTGTTTCCACAACTGGCTATTGTGAATAGTGCAGCAATGAACATGGATGTGTAGGTGTCTTTACCATATCCTGGCTCATGATGTTCTGGGTAGATGCCCAGAAATGGTATGGCTGGGTGGTAGGGAAGTCCTATAGTGTTTTGAGGAACCTCCAGACTGCTGTCCAGAGTGGTTGTACTAGCTTAGGTTAGTGCAATAGGATTCCTTGTGCCCTACATCCCCATCAGCATTTGTTGATGTTGGTCAATCTAACTTGGATGAGATGGAATCTCAAGGTTGATTTGATTTTCATTACCTTTATAGCCAGGAGCATTTCCTCATGCGTCTATTTGCCATTCTTCTGAGAAGTCTCTTTAGCTTCTTTGCTATTGATTGGTTTATTAGTTGTATGGGGGGAGTTAATTTTTTGAGTTTCTGGTATATTTTGGATATTAGGTCCTTGTCAGATGTATTACTGGTAAAGATCTTTTCCCAGTCTGTTGGCTGTCTTTCTAGTTTAGTAACTATGTCCTTAATATGCAGAAACTTTTGTTTGATGTAATCCCATTTGTCAACTCTCTCTCCTATTTGCTGTGTTGCTGGGACTCTTTTCAAAATGTTCCTGCCTATTCCTATGAGTTCTGGTGTTTCTCCTACTCCATCTTGCAATAGTCTCAACATTTCAGGTCTGAACTTGAAGTCTTTGATCCATTTTGAGTTGATATTGGTGCATGGTGACAAACAGGGATCCAAGTTTAGTTTTCTACAAACAGATGTCCAGGTTTTCCAATAGCAATTATTGAAGAAGCTATCTTTTTCCCAATGTATGTTTTTGGCTCCCATATCAAATATTAGGTAGGTGTAAATATGTGAGTTTATTTCTGGGTCTTCTTGTCTGTTCTAGTGGTCTTTAGGCCTGTTTTTGTGCCAAGCTGTTTTTGTTATTGTAGTTTTGTAGTAAAGTTTGAGGTCTGGAACTGTGATACCACAAACATTGCTTTAAAAAAACAAACAAACCTAAAATTGCTTTGGAGCCAGGCGCAGGTGGCTCACACCTGTAATCCTAGCTCTGGAGGCTGAGATCTGAGGATCACAGTTCAAAGCCAGCCCAGGCAAGGAGAGTCCATGAGACTCTTATCTCCAGTTAACCAGCAGAAAACAAGAAGTGGCGCTGTGGCTCAAGTGGTAGATCTGAAGATCTGAGGGACAGTGCCCAGGCCCAGAGTTCAAGCCCCAAGACTGACCAAAAAAAAATTGCTTTGGCTACTCTAGGTTTTTGTTGTTCCATATGAGTTTTTGGATTGTTTTCTCTATCTCATTGTGATTTTGATGAGGATTGAGCTGAATTTGTAGATCATTTTTTGGCAGCATGGCCATTTTCATCATACTAATTCCATCCATTCTTGAGATATAAGATCTTGTTATCTGTAAATAGGAATAGTTTGACTTCTTCTTCTGCCTATGTGGAACCCTTTGTGTCTTTCTTTTGCTTTGTTATGGGGTGGATTGTTAATTCCCAGTTCCCAGGCAGGGGAAGGGAAGCAGGATGGATGACCCACCCCACCTGCCCAGCCTGCAGGCCGGCCCAGCCCCTGAGGTGGTGCTGGGCCCTGTGGAGATGCTACGGCCACTCACCTGCAGGGCTTGCTCTTGGCCACCAGTGCTCGCACGGGCGGGCAGTGCCCTTGCTGGCCAGAGACTCAGTCCCAAGCTGAAACTCAGTTCCCAGCCACGACTGGTTTAGGATTCAGAGAAAGCTGAGAACAAAGTCACAAGCATGTGGCTGTTGACATATTGTCTTCCCCTTCCATCAGCCTAACCCGGTTCTGTCCTCATTCAGGCTTGGGCTCTTGATTGGCTGAGACCAGGACACTAAAGCCCCACGCCTGGCATTTTTATTATTTATTATTATTATTATTATTGCCAGAACTAGGACTTGAACTCAGGGTGGGAGGGGTGTCCCTTAGCTTATTCATTCAAGGTTGGTGTTTTACTACTTGGGCCATTTATGGCTTTTTTGGTTGTTAATTGGAGATAAGAGTCACATGGACTTTTCTACCCAGGCTGGGTTCCAACTACAATTCTCAGATCTCAGCCTCTTGAGTAACTAGGATTATCGGCGTAAGCCACTGGAGCCTGGCTAGAATTTTTTTGTCAGTCATGGGGCTTGAACTCAGGGCTTGGGTGCTGTCCCTTTGTGCTTTTTCGCTCAAGGCTAGAGTTCTGCCTCTCGGAACCACAGTTCCAGTTCCAGTTTTTGAGTGATTAATTGGAGATAAAAGTCTCACATGGACTTTTCTGCCCAGGCTGGTTTTGAACCACAATCCTCAGATCTCAGCCCCTGAGTATTACAGGTGTGAGCCACTGCACCTGACTAAAAGACTTTTTTCTTTTCTTTTGGCTTGTCTGGGGTGTGAGCTCAGGGCACGCGCACTATCCTCACACTTCTTTTGTTCAAGGCCAGTACTGTATGAAGTAAACTGGATTTTTAAGTGCCAGTGAGCTCACACTCGCTGTCACACTGGCTTTCTGGAGAGTGGCCTGAGGGCCGAGCACGCTTCTCGAAATTCCTGTGGGGACAAAAGGGTGCCCTTGGCATTGTGAGCAGCTTTGTAATATATTTAGTTTTAACCTTTCCCCACCGTGGGTGTCCTAAGAGTTTGAATTCAGGGTCTGGTGTTTGCTAGGCAAATGCTCTACTAATTGAGCCACACCTCCAGCCCTCTTTTTAGCCTCCCACCGACCCAATAAGGTCTTAGGTTTTGCCAGGGCGAGCTTCCTACCCATGCTTCTGGGTAGCTGGGATCCCAGTTGTGTGCCCCCATGCTTGGCTTATTGATTTGAGATGAGATCTTGCTGATGTTTTTCTCCAGCTGTCCTTGAACCTCTAACCTCTATCCTCCCAATCACCTCCTGGGTAGCTGAGATTCCAGGCAGGAGCCATCACACCCAGCTATAATTTTATTTCTTATGTTTATGGTGTGGCAGATAGATTCCAGGGCCTGGTGCACACTAAGCACACACTCTGCCACTGAGCTACATCACATATGTGTATGTGTGTGTATATGTATGTATGCAGATTCTATTTTTCCAGTTCTAAGAACAACAAATGACACTTAGTGTGGTAACGCATTAGTCGCTTTGGCCTGGCCCAGCAGCTGTGTCCCCCTTTGCTTGCAGCTGGAGAGACTCCGGAATAAGGTCATCCAGGCTGCCTTCAGTGCCAGTGGGACCAAGACAACCACAGAGATCTCTGACAACTCCATCCTGGAAACCCTGCAGGTGCGCCTTGCTTCTGGCTGCCTCTGTGTCCTCAGCCCCACCTACAGTTGGGGGCTGGGGGGTGGTAAGGGGGCGGGAGGCCTGGGATGGATTCAGAGAATGCGGCCCTCGCTCCTGGTTGTGTGTCCTGTACAGTGTGCTCTCGAACCCTTCCCCACCCCAAGGATGGCCATGGCATAGAGGAAAAAAGCCTTGGCCACCCTCAGCCTCTCTCCCGCACAGTGGGGCCAGCAGTTGCTGCGGGGAAGGGGCAAGGTGCCTGGCTGGAGGAGGTTCTCTGCGCCCACTGGCCTCTGCTGGGCCAGGATTGTGGCGCACACATCCTGCCCGGCTCTTCACTGACAGCAGAGACGCCAGCAGGCGCCGCCCCACAGGCTCCTCACTGCTCCACTTGCCCATCTCACCCTGCTGGGGAGGCGGCTTCCTGGGGACCCAGAGGGGGCCCAGAGGCCTGGAGGATGGATGACCAGTACACGCTGGCACTGCCCTGGGAGCCCCGCACACTGGCTGCCCGCGAGGGTGGGCCTGGTGATTGTCCCCTGCAGAGCAGGACCCCGGACCTGTTCCTGCTGGTTGGAAGATAGGGGGTGGGGGGAGGTGCAGCCAAGAAGAAGCCTGCTGTCGGTGGCAAAGACCCGAAGGAGCAGCTGGGCAGAAGGAGGGGACAATGACCCTGCCCAGGGTGGAAGGGAGGATGGCGTCTTGGTCTGGAGGAATCCCACTCGCCTCATAATCCTAAGGGGATGGATGGAGAGGTGGCTTCGGTGTTGGCTTCAGGGGTGGGGTCATCCAGGGGTGAGGTCATCCAGGTGCATGGTCTCCTCCCACCCCGCCACCCCAGACTAGGGAGCAGCTGTGGCCAGGGAGCATCTATGCCACAGGGATAGGAAGGGAGCTTTATGGTAACAGTTTCTTGCACACCACTGCTGCAGAGCGGTTCTGGGGGCCGGGGGGCTTCCAAGTCCAGGTCGGGGTGGAGGAAGCCACTAAAGGCGACGTTTCTTGTCCAGAAAATCATCTCGGAAAGAAATGAGTACTACAACCAGCTGAAGCAGAAGGGAGTCAAGGTCCCACCGCTGCAGCAGTCCGACAGCACCCTGCCTACAAAGGTCAAGAAGGTTACTTCCAAATAGGCCTAGCTGGGACCCCAGCAGGAGGCTGGCCCAGCCTGGGACCCTAGGACCTGGGTTGCCCAGAGCATGCCAGGAACCAGCTGGGAAGCCACCTTGGGTGAAGCACTATCTGAGACAGAATTAAACCCTGGTGTTGCCTGTGGTCTTTCCTTCCCTGGTACCCACCCCCATCCCAGAGCTCCCTCACTGGGGGGCCACACACTGGCAGGGGCCCGGAGCTCCTTCCTGGAGCCACACCCAGCAGGGACACCTCCGGACTCCTACCTTGCAGGCCTGGGATGGGGTTCCTGTTGGCTTCCCAGCTAAGCCCACCCCTCTCCTGCCTCACCTCACCAGACTCTCTCTGTCTGTCTGTCTGTCTATCTGTCTGTCTGTCTGTCTGTCTGTCTCTGTCTCTGTCTCTCTCTCTTGCCAGGGCCTCACTGACTGGCCTACATTCTCACAATTTGTTTTTATTTTTTGTGGTTCTGGGGATGGAACTAGCTTTTCCAGGCAGACTGTCTATGGATCGTGCCATGCCTCAGGCCTGGGCCACGCTCAGGAGACGGTGGGGAGGGGGGTAGGAGGTGGGTGATGTGGGTGGGGTAGGGGTGGGCAGGGTGGGGAGGGAGTGGGTAGGATGGAGGGAGCCGGTGGGTGGAGGTGGGAGGTGGGTGATGGTGGTCAGGGTGGGGAGGGGGTGGGGGTGAGTGATGGTAGTTGGGGTGGGGGGGTGATAGTGGGCGGGTGGGGAGGGGGTGGGGGAAGATGGTGGGAGGTGGGTGACGGGGTGGGGTGGGGGGTGGGTGATGGTGGGTGGGATAGGGGTGAGAGTGGGCGGGGTGGGGAGGGGGTGGGGGAAGATGGTGGGAGGTGGGTGATGGTGGTCAGGGTGGGGAGAGGGTGGGGGGTGGGTGATGGTGGGAGGTGGGTGACGGGGTGGGGTGGGGGGTGGGTGATGGTGGGTGGGAGGGGAGTGAGAGTGGGCGGGGTGGGGAGGGGGTGGGGGAAGATGGTGGGAGGTGGGTGATGGGGTGGGGTGGGGGGTGGGTGATGGTGGGTGGGATAGGGGTGAGAGTGGGCGGGGTGGGGAGGGGGTGGGGGAAGATGGTGGGAGGTGGGTGATGGGGTGGGGTGGGGGGTGGGTGATGGTGGGTGGGATAGGGGTGAGAGTGGGCGGGGTGGGGAGGGGGTGGGGGAAGATGGTGGGAGGTGGGTGATGGTGGTCAGGGTAGGGAGGGGGTGGGGGGTGGGTGATGGTGGGAGGTGGGTGACGGGGTGGGGTGGGGGGTGGGTGATGGTGGGTGGGATGGGGGTGAGAGTGGGAGGGGGTGGGGGGTGAGTGATGGTGGTCGGGTGGGATGGGGGGTGATAGTGGGCGGGGTGGGGAGAGGGTGGGGGTGGGTGATGGTGGGTGGGATGGGGGGTGAGAGTGGGCGGGGTGGGGAGGGGGTGGGGGGTGGGTGATGGTGGGAGGTGGGTGATGGTGGGTGGGATGGGGGGTGAGAGTGGGCGGGGTGGGGAGGGGGTTGGGGGTGGGTGATGGTGGGAGGTGGGTGATGGGGAGGGGGTGGGGGTGGGTGATGGTGGGTGGGATGGGGGTGAGAGTGGGCGGGGTGGGGTGGGGGGTGGGTGATGGTGGGAGGTGGGTGATGGGGAGGGGGTGGGGGGTGGGTGATGGTGGGGGGGTGAGAGTGGGCGGGGTGGGGAGGGGGTGGGGGAAGATGGTGGGAGGTGGGTGACGGGGTAGGGTGGGGGGTGGGTGATGGTGGGTGGGGGGGTGAGAGTGGGCGGGGTGGGGAGGGGGTGGGTGATGGTGGGAGGTGGGTGACGGGGTGGGGAGTAGGGGCGGGGGAGGGGCCTCCTCCGGCTCTGCTCCCGGCCCTTTGGACTGCATGGGCTTGGGGTCAAAGGCCGAGTGTGAGGAAGGAATGTCCGCCGTCCTCCCCGGTCCCTGCCCGCAGCCCGCGCCGGGCCGGACGCGGGCAGCCGGGCCGCCCGGGCCCTCGTTCTCCAGGAGGCAGCCAGGCCAGCGCCAGCCGGACCTCCCTTCACCCCGGATTCTGAGCCGACGGCGCCTCCAGGAGGCTCCGCAGCGCTTGAGCGGGCCCGGCGGGCATGGGGAGCACCCGCGGCGGGCGGCCTGGAGCCGGTGTCTGGGGCCCGGGCCTCGGCCCCGCCCGCTCCAGCCCAGACCCGGCCCACTCTTCCCCGCAGGCCCCGCCCACCGCGGCCTGGCTCCGCCCAGGCCCCCGTCCCCGCCCGTGTGCCGGGACGGCCCCTCCCACCGCAGCCTAGCTCCGCCCAGGCCCCGCCCTCGCCCCGCCCCGGTGCCTGGAGATGTCCAAGGATCCTAGCTCCGCCCAGGCCCCGCCCCCACGCAGGCCCCGCCCCCGCCCCAGTGCACTGGAGAAGCGTCTGCAGCGGCCCGGTGGGGGCGCAGGTGAGACCCCTGGACGGAGGCTGTGGCTTCCGGGGAGGCCCAGGGAGGAGGTGGGGCTGGACTCCCCTCGTTGGGGCCCTCCAGAGCTCTCCGAGCCCCCTCCCAACCCCCGCTGGAGGATTGCCCGGGCTGCGCAGGGCTGTCCAGCAGGCCCGGAACTGCCCGCCCACCCCCTCCAGCAGCCAGGGGCACCCTCTGGCCAGTTCCCCTCCCCTCTGCCAGCCCACAGCGCCTCCCTTCACCTGCGTTTTGCTTATTTAAGGCCGAGGCATCCTCTGGCACATCGCGCCCCGGCCCGGCCAGCTCAGAGGCCCGGCCAGCTCAGAGGCGGTGGGAGCCCCTGGCCAGACTCTGACCTCCTTCCGGGGCCCAGAGCTGCGGCTTCCAGATCTGATCTGTAAGTGCGGGGTCTCCAGAGGATCTAATGGGGAGTGGCTGTGCAGCAATGCTGGGCTCACATTCTCCCCAGAGGGGGGTGAGAGCTGGCTCTTAGGGTCCTGGCCGGGCCTGTAGCTGTTGCACAGACCTGGGGTGAGGGAAGGCCTGGAGAGCCGGACTCAGAGTTCCTCACTGACTCCTGGTGGCCTTGTCCAACCAGATAGTCTGGGAGCCATGTGTTCTCTGCCTTCATCAGCAAAGAACAGGATCCAAGGCTGGAAACAATTGGGGGCCACACTCCACACATCCAGGAGCCTGTAGGGAGGCAGCAGGTGCTGTGGATTTGGAGACAGGACTATGTGCAGGCCGAGTTGCTCATGTAAACCTGGGCTGCAGGGAGGCTGCTGCCTTCCCAGCCAGGAGAAGGAAAAGAAAGGGGTGGCTGTTAGGGAAGATCTAGTGGATGAAAGAAAGGAGACTGCTCAACAGATCAGACTAGACTTTAATAATCACTGCAGAGGGACACCAAGCACACAAAGCAGAGTCAGAGATACAGGGGTGCAGAGGGAGGGGGCCCAGAGTCTAAGCATAGCAAAATGAGGAAGTAATTAGTTGTGAAATTGGGCAGCTACTGCAGACAGTCTTTCCAGAGGCAATGTGCACTTTTAGAAAAGGCCAGGGCTGATGTTTTTCCAAACACTAGCCCCCAGTGGGTGGGGGTCCATGGGCTATAGGAGCGTGGAGTTTTGAGAGCAAGGCGATTCCCATCAGTGGCTGCTTCATGAAAGCACCATCTTTCCCGTGCACCCAGCACTTGGCACGCACCTACTGATTTGGGAAAGGAGACCAAAGGTGTTACGCTTATCTTAGCCCAGTAGTAGCTGTCATGTGGTGCCGGCTCATTGCTGCCAGAGGCAAGATTGGAGATTTTGCCCACCAGCAGGGATGGGTGAGCTGCCTGCGATAGATCACACTCTCCAGGAACCCTGCTGCCCGGCACGCCCAGGTGGCAGGGTCCACACTCCAGGAACTCCAGGTGGCATCAGCCACCAGCTCCCACCGGTGGCTGGGCTTCTTACAGTTTCCTCCACCCCCCCACCCCCCACATCAGTCTGACATCAGGGCAAGGGCAGACACAGATGCATGATGGGAAGTCCTGAGTTTCAGGGCTGCTTTCTCATGGAGCAGGGGCCTGCTGTGCATTCAGGCCTGAGTGTGCAGCATTTCCCGGAAGGACAGGGCAGCTCCGTTTCCAGGCGCGAGGGGCCGCTTGTGTAGGCAGCCCCTGCAGGGCCAGACACCATAAAAGGACACTGAGTGCCATCCCACGGCTTAGGTGACCGTGGCCTTCCAGTACCTCACCCACACTCTGGGTAAACAGGAGGTCTTAACAGAGGTCTGAGGTTAAAGGTCAAGAGGCCCCCACTCCCCCCACCCCCAGCCAGCGGCAGGCGACATGTGGTGGCTCTAATGTGACTCTGACCCTCATTTCAGAGGCTCTGACCCAGCCCTCCCTCTGCTCTTGGGATACCTGAGCTGAGTCCCAGCGCTGTGAGTCGGAGCAGGACCTGGCCTCACAGTGGGTCTGTCTGGCCCTGGGCTGTGTGGTCTGCTGGCCTGCATGGGCCCCCCAGGGGCCTGGCATGGGCCCTGTGCAGACCGGGTGAGACCGCATGGGGGGGCTGAGGACAGCTGCAGGCCTCCGCCCTGGAGGGCTGCACTGGCCGTACCAGTCACTGCCTACTGCTCATCCCTTCCCTTGCCAGCCTCTGGAGCAGCCCTGCTCTTTTCTGCAGGGCTGAGAAGAGTTACCGGCCGCAGCAGCTAGGCTTGGCCACTGGGTCCTAGTGTCAGAGTTGTGCCAGCTTGTCCTGGTAAGTCCAGCTGGAGGAGGCCCCAGGGGCTGCTCCCACTCCTGAAGCCAGGGCTGCGCCTCTGAGTCCCACGTGACCTGAGCTAGTTACTTACCACCCTGGTGAGTCAGGTGAGCACAGTCCAACCCTCCCCTCTCGCGCCCAGGCAGCCCCTACGGGCCGGTGTGGGGCTGTGCTGAGTCCACCTCCTTCCCCCCAGGGGCGGCATGCAGCCCCAGGAGAGCGGCGTCCACTACAGCAGGTGGGATGACAGCAGTCGGGACGAGGTCAGCATGGCTGCTGTCTCCAGCACGGAGGAGTCGTCCTGCAGGAGGTGAGGCCCCACGGGCTGCTCCGCAGACACAGCCCTGCCCACCCCGGGGCCTAGCTCCCTGTGCCAGCCCACCCCAGGTGCAGCCCTGGTGCTGGCAGCCCATCGCCCCAGCCTCGGCCTTCCCTTGGCTTCCGACTCTAGCAGGGCCTCCCCTGACGGCTGGCGGCCTCCCGTAGGGCCTGGGTCTGCTCCCCCCCTCCCCCCCCAGCCCGTCCCACAGCACATTCAGGAGCCTTGCCTGTGTCTTGGCCAGGCCTCACCTCCCACTGCTTCTCTAGGATCTTCCAGAAGCTCTGCACAGGCAAGCTGGGGATCGCCATGAAAGTGCTCGGCGGAATTGCCCTTTTCTGGGTCATCTTCATCCTGGGCTATGTCACCGGTTACTATGTGCACAAGTGCAAATAAATTCTAAGTCACACGCTCGAGGCTGGCCACACGCTGGGGCACGGGGACAGGGGACCCCTTGGCATGTTTGGATCCCCTCCATGGACAAGTATATGTGGTCCCTGGAGCAGAGAGCACACTGCACACAGGTGTTGGCACCTGGCCTGCCACATGTGGTGTGTATGGTTGCCCCAGACCCACACAAGAGCCTGTAGGCACGCAGATATGCAAGCCACACACCCTCACACACGGAAGTCCTTCACAGGACATGAGACACAGCTTGGGTACAGCTGGCCACTCGGGGCACTGGTGGTGGGGGATCCGGGTCCCCACAAGCCTGTGGCCATCTAGGCCAGGCAGAGATCAGGGGGCTTAGTGCAGACAGCCCAAGCCCACCTTCCTGGCAGCCCTTTTCTGGCAGGGTGGGCTCTGACACGGATCCCCAATCCTGCCCACCCTCCCATTCCTGTGCGGAGCGGAGGGCCACCTTCTCCCACCAAGTCTTCCTCAACAAACGGGACGAGGCACTCCCTGACCACCCACTTCACAAGGGTGGTCCGCAGGAGGCCCCAACCTGGCCTCTCAACCACTGCAGGCAGGCCCGAGGTGCCCCAGGGCACCTGTGTGCGCACGAGGGATCAAGAGACTGTTGAGGAACACAATGCGCAC
The DNA here is from genome assembly GCF_019054845.1 of Dipodomys spectabilis. NCBI lineage: Eukaryota > Metazoa > Chordata > Mammalia > Rodentia > Heteromyidae > Dipodomys > Dipodomys spectabilis. The sequence continues at coordinate 1,166,424 of NW_024870976.1, read as the reverse complement.
CGGGCTGTGCTGCCCTGGCTGCCTGGTGAGGCGTGACTCAGGGCCAGGCCTGTCCTCCTCGCAGCCCTTCCTGTTTGGCTCCGTGCCCTGGAATGTGCCCCTTCCTGTCTGGACCCTCTCCAGGGACACGGACAAGCTGAGGGTCAGGATGTGCTGGGCCTGTGTCCCCCCGTGGCCGTGTGTGGACAAGCTGTGATCACTCGGGCTGCTGCAGCTGGTTGCCTTGGGGACTCTGGGCTACACAGTTGCCCTGGTCTATTGCAAAATGATCTTCACTTAGGGGCTGAGGGAAGTGGGCATGGGCAGCCGCTGTCCTCAGGGCCACAGGAAGGAGGCCAGGTGGCAGGTCCAGGTGCTGACAACTCAGGTTGTGCTTGGTCCTGTGGATAGAACCTTCTCCATCCCGTCTGGGGAGAGAGGGCGGGGGGAGGAGAATGGGGACGGGGTCTTACATAGCTGGCCTCCCATTCCCAAAAGGCTGTGACTGGGACCCTGAGGGATGCTCCTGGGCTGGGTCTCCATGCAGTAGCCCTTCTGCAGGAGCCTGTGGCAGGGCTTGACAGGGACTGTCCCAGTGGCTGGTCATTACAGCCTAGGCTTCAGCTCCAGTCCCTCCCTGTAGCTTTTGTAGGATGGCCGTGGCCTAGGGCTGGGGGGAAGTACAGGCACTGGCCCTCAGGCTGGGAACAGGGGGTACTGCATGGTTGCTCAGCTTCTAGGGGACCCAAGACCCAGCACTCTGCCCCAGGTGTCCCAGGGATGCCCAAACCTCAGTCACAAGCAGCAGGAAGGTGGGATGAGGAGGGACAGGCCACGGCATGGACTCTTCCGGCTGGTCCAGCACTTCAGCTGCCGCTGGGGTCTGCCAGCCTGCCGCACCCAGCACCCGAGCCCCCATCCCGAGTCGCCCGGCACAATGGGCAGGCACTCCAGCTGCACACAGCCTCCACTGGAGCCAGTTCTGCTCAGGCCTCAGCCCCATTCTGTCACTTGGCCCCTGGGCTCCAGAAGGCTGGGAGATCATGGATAGATCATGGCTACCCAGCTGTCTTCCCACTGAAGACTTGGGAGCAGGACAGCGCACTAGGCCAGTCAGAGTCATGGATGGAGGAGGCCCAGGTGGGTTCCTGATCTAGGCAAAGATGGTAGGGGCAGCCAACAAAGATCACACGAGGCCCAGGCCCTTAGTTTCCCCATGTAGAGCCACAGGCAGACCTAGGAGATTTTTGCAACTCTCCCACAAATCCTCTGGGAGTGTAAGTGGGGAAGATCACTGGGTGAAGCGGAGATATTTTCTGTCAAATGTTTTTTATTAAGAGTGTCAGGTGGGCAGAAAGAATATCGCGGGAGCTTTCTGCTGGAAGTTCAAACCTTCCCAGAATCCAGGCTGCCCCGGAAAAGAGCACAACAGGCGCTGGTTCATCCGGGCGGTGTGGTGACCCCGATGCCGTGCCTGTGCCCCGTCCTTGTGAGCCCAGGTGCAGCGCACTTCCTGCAAGGGCTGAGCCACAGCAGCCGCAGCTCCCCAAAGGGCCCGCCTGGGCTCCCACTGGAGCAGGAGTAGGGTCCCAGCTGGAGAGAGCACCTTGGGCCTCCCAGCAGACACTGCCAAGCGCAGCACCAGGGGCGTGAGGGTCAACAGCATGAGGTGAGAACCACCCTTGCACACCGCGTCTGCGAGTTCCTGGGGAGGATAAACAGTCGCCAGGCACAGCCACGGAGGCCCCCGCCAGGCAGCAGTGCTCAGCCGCAGCGTTCTTAGCCGCCAGGAAGGCCTGGCAGAACCTAGGGCCAGGCTGGGGGACAGGGCAGCTGGCCCACGTCTCCAGCTTTGGAAAGCCACCTGGCTTGGTTAGGACCCTTGAGTCCCTGTGGGCTACTGGGACACTTGCACAAACTCAATCATGTCCTCTATACAAGATAGAAAACTGTCCACTCCGGCCAAAGACCACCAAAGCTAAGACAGTGCTATCCATTACAAGTCTGCAGACTGGTGGTAAGGCATGCGGTTGGGAGGGCGCTCTGCAGTGGGCAGGTCCTCAGGACCAAGCAGTCCAACTCCAGGGAGGGAGTGGCTGGTGCTGGACACACATACATGGCAATTTTTGGTTAGAAAGCCTGCTACCTCCCCCAGTCAGCCCTGGCAATTTGTACACAGAGTCTTTCTGTCCACTCACAGAAGCAGGGCAGGGGCACCTGCAGGGCCAATATGTGAGCCACGACCAGCCAGCTCGACCCCTGGTACAGTCACGTGGGGCAGGTCCTGCCTCTCCCTGCAAACCCGGGCTGTTTTCTGAAAGGCCTAGTATAGTACAGCGCCTGCCCCTTGAGTACTGACAGCCACAAGCCAAGAGGATAACCCTGCCACTTCTAAGACCACATTAAAAACGTGGTGAGATGGCGCAAGCTGGGAAAGGTGAGAGGTGCACGTCAGACGCATCACCACGGTTCTACAGATCCACGTCCTCTGCCCTCTCTGGTCACACACAGCGTATTCACACCACATTCAGTGTTTGTCTTTCCTGTAAGGAGTTACTTGCTGAGGCTACATGATCAGAACATTTTGAACAGTTAATCCTGGTATTTGGGAAATTCCACAGAAAACAGTAAGATTGGGTTAGTGACAATGTCACTTGACCCCACCAACCACCCAAAAGCCGAACAAATACAGACACCTTAAAAACAGCCAGGTGAAAAGGTACCGATGACTTATCGCCACACACAAGCCTCTGCAAGATCGCCGCCACTGGCTCCCATGCGTGCCAGCCGGGGGCACCAGTGCCTCGGCGGGTGTCAGCGAAGCACAGTCACGTGGGGAGGGGTGGCGGTCAGGTCAGCCTTGGACGGGTACACCACCTTCAGGGTCCCTTCCAGGTCTACCACTCGGACCTGCTCCACCACCAGGGGGCACTGTCCATCCTTCCCGGAGTTTGGGTTCTTTTGGGAATCCGAAGGTTGTTCAGAAAGTGTGTCAGCTTCTGTATCTGAGAGTGATCCTTCCTCTTTGTTTTCTAATGTGTATTTGTTTAGTTCTGCCATTTTCTGCAAAGGAAAATTCCTTTTTAAGCAAGGAAGAGGACTGGCTACTTACCCATACAGGGAGCCAGGCAGCTATGGTTACTCACCAGCACCAGGGCGTCCATGATGTCTTTGCAGATCTGCAGACTGGTGGCACTTGTGACTTCCAAAAACAAATCATTTGTCGTTTTCTTAATCTTAAAGACGTTAGATTTCAGAAAAGATCAGTCAATAAAATCAGACATTGGTAACCACAACACAAACCCAAACAAAGCGAGACCAGGACCTTCCAACAAGGCCGGGGACAAGCCCAGCCCCACCAGAATGCCCGCTGTGGGGCAGCATCAGGGACGGCCAAGCCCCCCAAGAGAGGGCTTTACACTGCAACACAGGGAAGCCACATCCACCTCGTCTCCCTACCTTCGTCTTCTCACTGTTCGTTATGGGTGGGAAAGAAATCACGTCTCCATCTGCATCCACAAGACAAGGGTAATTTTCCTTCCCATCCAGTAAGTGCAGATACCTGGGACAGGACAGATCGCAGGCAGTTAGGGCACACCCACCCGCCAGCCTGAGCAAACGGAGCAGCTCCTAGCACCATGTCAGGGCTCAGACTCATTATGCTACCATCTTTGCTGACATGCCTGGTGGTGCCTGAGCCATTCCACTGCTGTCCACAGGGCCATCCTGCCCGAGAGGTAGGTGGGACCTCCACCCTGGTACCACAGTCTCCCTGGGGAAGGCTTTTGCCTGCCCAAGCCCCTGGAGAGAGCAGGCTATCATCTGTCTGCCTTTTGCAGGGAATTTGGGGAGGTCTGTCCTGCCCTCCCTTGCAGACCTGGCAGCGTGGAGGGCTTGCTGAGGAGTGGGAGGGGCTCAGTAGGGGTGAGCCAGCAGGGCCAGCCAACCCACCTGTGCAGTCCTGACACCGTCTGCCTCTTCCTCTGCTTCCTCTGCTCATCTGCTTCAAGTTGCAGCTGTCGCACCAGCTCCTTGGCCTTGACTTCCTTCCGCCCCAAGGGGATGATCTGTCAGGGTAAAAATCCACACACTTGCTGACCCTACAACCCCAGAAGTTTACTGCCTGTGCATTAATGACCCCCTAGCTCCCGTGCTTCTACGACTGACCTCTAGACAGAGCCAGCAAGTCTCTAGAACGGAAAGCCAGGAGGCTGAGGATGGAGCGCTCTCCCGTGGGAGCCTTTGGAGAAGTGCCTCTAACTTCAAATATTCTCAGAGACAGCTCTACCTCAAGTACAGCCAGCGCACAGCTGTGTTTCTGAGGGCCTACAGGGCTCAGCGGGCAGAGCTAGCCAGGTCCGACAGCTAGCATCTGAAGGACTCCTGCAACAGTAGCTAACCCAAAGCCAACCTGAAGGCAGATGTTTTACAATGGGAACATTAAATAAAATTTTCAGGTAAAACTTAATGAGCAGTTGGATGCCAGTGGCTCACACCTGTATTCCTAGCTCTTTAGGAGGCTGAGATCTGAGGACTGCGGTTCAAAGCCAGCGTGAGCAGGAAAGTCTGTGAGACTCTTATCTCCAATAAACCACCTAAAAGCTAGAAGTGGCTCTGTGGCTCAAGTGGTAGAATGTTACCCTTGAGCAAAAAGAAGCTCAGGGACAATGCCCAGGTCCTGAGTTCAATCTAGGACTGGTACAAACATACAAGTTAATGAGCACATGAAAGAAACCGCTTCTAGAGAGCTCGACTTCAGACCAGTGTCTCATTTCACCTTGTACGAGTACTACCTAGAAGCACACCAGGAGGTTTGGGCTCAACCATAAGCATCTTTGGAAAAGCAGTAGAGCTGAGGGCTAGGGGGGCGGCAGGCACCTTCAGGTCCTGAGGTGGCCGAGCTGCATAGAGCAGGGGTCCCCGCACGGCGGGCAGGTCGTGGGTGGCGATGGTGGCTGCTGTCCTCTTCTCACAGAGGTCCTCATGGAGCTTAGTCTACGACACAGGCAGGAGAGGAGGAAGGGCACAGTGAGGTGCGACGTGAGGTTCTCAGCCTGCGGACCCCGCTCAGACCTGCCTCCTGACCAAGGGCTGCCAGCACCATTCTAATCTGGCCACAGCAGTGCTGGTTCTTTAATTCTAGAACTCAGGGTTTAAGATTTCCAAGAACCCATCCTGAAATAACATGTGTGACAGCAAAACAAGCACAACTTCAGAAGAGTTCCCCAGTAGCTCTTCTGCTGCTGGCTTCCTCCCCGAACCACAGAGGGCAGGAAGAGTGCGCAGGGTTCTAGGGCAGCAACTCGGCTGCCTTGGGCAGGAGGGAGGGAGCCTGGCGCGGCTGGGCTCACAGGCAAAGCTGTGCTTTCTGTCTCAAGGACCTGGCATCCCAGACAGACAACACTTGGGATGAGCAAAACCTACCAGCCGCGTCACTGCTACAAGGGGATGATTCACCACCACCTTGTGTAGAACAAAATGTGCCATTTACTGCATAATCAGAAAACCTGCCCAGAGCCCAGAACTGAGGTAGCTGGCATGCATTTTTGGTGGTGGTAAGGCCACTTTCAGAGGGTAGGGTAAAATGCAGAAGCGGAGTGTCAAAGAGCAAGGGCAGAGGTGAGGAGCCCAGACGCTCAGCCCAGGGCTGAGCAGAGGGTGCTGTGGACACCAAAGAACATGAGCACCTGACCCGTCCCGTGGACTGGAGAGGAGAACTGAGGCACAGCAGCCTCTCAGCTGAGATCCAGGGCTGCACCACTCCTCACCATGGCTCCAGGACGCGCCCCAATGACCTGGCCCCTCCCAGCCCCAGGCTGCTGCCTGTGCCCACACCTGAGCGGCGAGGAAGCGCTTGAGTGCATTTCCGGGCTCCAGGTTCATGCCTCTCACTACAGCGCCCACGAAGTACGGCCGGACATCCCGAACCTCAGGGCTCACTCTGACGGTCAGGGGCGTGGGGTTCTCAGAGACGTGCAGGACCCGGAGCAGCAGTTTGGCCATGTCGGCTGCCTCCTCCTCCCCCTCGCCACTCTCCCGCCTCTGCTTCCGCTCCCTCCGCTTCTTGCGGCTGTCTTCCCTCTCGGAGCCGTCCGCCTTGCCCCGGCTCCGGCAGCCGCCACGGCCCCCGGCACGCAGGTACTCCAGGATGGACCTGGTCTGGCAGCTGCTGAGCATCTTCTCCAGGCGCTTGTCTCGGAGCTTGTTCCCTTGGAAGTTGATCTCCTTGAGTTTGGGGCAGTCGGCCAGCTCGGCGGGGATCTCACTCAGCTGGTTGTTAGACAGGTCCAGCATCTGGGAAGAGAACGGAGAACATGTACACGTCAAGGGACCCAGACGCGGGGGTGGGGGGGACTCCTCTACTGAGACACCTGAAGCTGCAGCCACACGCAGCGATCCACCTGGACGCCAGACGCTTCACACCTTTTTGCATCTTTGTGATTCTGGGGCCTGAACTCAGGGCCTGGCTGGTGCTAGACAGGTGCTCTACTACCCTCAGCTGTCCTTCCCCAACGTTTGCTTTTTTGTTTTTGAGATAGGATCTAGCCTTGAACTTGTGATCTCTCTGAGTATGCCTGAGTAACTGGGACTATAGCTATGCACCACTGTGCCCAGCTAAACACACCATCTCTGCCTGCAAGGAGTCCCCAACAGGAAGGAGCGGTCTGCAGGGACAGTCACCTCCGGAAAACCTTTTCTCTGACTCAAGCATCTCTCTTGAATCCTGTATCTCTTTTGGTCAGCCACCAAGCTAGAGAGCAGATAGCAAGGTGAGGAGCAAACCAGCATTTCTCCCATCAGAAACGGGTTCCCAGGTGGTGCTGAGCAGAGAGAGAGAGAATGGAGCAAAGCCTCCAGACAGACTCTGCCCATGTTCTGACTCGAAGCTGCCAGGATGTGGCCTGTCTGCTTGTGCCTTCTACACAGTTGGGGGCGAGGCACTGCGCTCACTGTCTGTGCCCACGCACCCTTGGAGCCCACGAGTGGGAGGAGTCTTCCATAGCTCCCACTGTGGGCTGGCAGACCACACTGCTCAGCTAACACTGTCCTTGTCCTTCTTGATGCCTCCTCCTTGGAGCCTGGCTGGGGAGGTCCGGTGCGGCGGGTGTACAGCTCCCTCTTTCCCTCTCGGCTGTGGGAAAGAGGCCACTGCCTGCTTTGTGCTTCTTGCTCCTGACAGGTATCTTGCCCAGTGTGACTGGCTGGCAGCCTTGGAACCTTTGCTTCTTATTTCCTCTGGGGATGGAGGGGGCTCTGGCTGGCCTTGCTCTTCACTTGCTGATGCCAGGACTAAACATTTGGGGTCTCTGGGAGTCCAGAGGGAGGTGTGGCTCCAGACACACCTGAGCTCTGTGACACACAGGTGCCTGGAAGCACACACCTCTCTGTGTGGCGATGTGGCCGAATACCAGCTCCATTTGGCACTGGGGAGAGGGGGGGAATGACTGGTTGCTCTGGGGCTGAGGCGGCCAGACCCGTGTGTGTGTATGTGTGTGTGTGTGTGCGTGTGACAGCCGTGTGTGTGTGTGTGTGTGTGTGTGACAGCTGGGCACAGGGAAGGGGCTTTGGATAAGCTTCCAAAGGCAGAGTAGAAACCCAGGCAAACAAGTGCTCCTCCAGAAAGGAAAGCCTGACCCAGCAGCCGTCAGCAGGCCTCAGCACCCGGGCGCCCCTGGGGGGAGGCTCGGGCGCCCCTGGGGGGAGGCTCGCGCGAGCACCACTGCAGCTGGACGTGGGGATCAGACTTCCGATAGAACTGTTGCTGCAGGTGGGCGGCCTTTGTCCCAAGCCAGCATTTCAGAGTCGGGATGCATCAATGAGGGAACCCAAGTGCACAATGATGTCACTGGACGTACACAGAAGTGTTTTACACAGGGACTGCAGTGACCCACGTCTGACTACCACCCAGTACATAAAGTCAGATGTGGAATTTTCCACTTAGGTGTCGTGTCAGTGCTCAAGGTTTTTGGATGAGGGATACTGAACCTATTATTCCTCTCCAGATGCTTTGCATTGCACACAGATCTGGGGGTGTAGGCTGACTGGTTGGTGGCCCTGCCATTCACTGAGAGCATGCCTGCCAGCTTCTTTTATCAGAAGCAGAGTCTAGGCTGACAGTACCCCTAGCCAGCAGCATGGGAACCAAACACCGGTTCTGAGCCAGTTCCAGAGCTCGGCACTAGAGCAAGCTGGGCCAACTGCTGCGGAGCGTGGCCTCCCAGGCCACCAGTCCAGAGGCTTTGGGCCTGGGTACAGTGCTTGAGGTCAGTACACGGTCCAAAGGGGCTCTGGTTTGAGAGCTCTATTAAGGCAAAAACTCATGCTAAAGAAAATTTGGATGAGGGAAGATTTGTCTAGGATTTGCTAGAAGTCCCATAGGAACTCCTAAGACAGAGAGGGAGAAAGGGTGCGCCAGAAAAGAGAATGAGGCAGAGAGAAGCACACAGAGTGGTATCCTGCAGTGCAAAGACACAGCTCTGGGGCGTACAGACTTTTCACCCCAAGTACTCCTCCTACCCCCACCCTGGGCACCCACAAGGAAGCAAGGTCATGGAAATGGAAAGAAGCCTCAGGCTTCACAGAGAAGGACCAGCGCCGGTGGGAAGCAGCAGCCTCTGGCCTCATGCACAGAGTCTGTGCCTCCAGACAGTGCCAGAGTGGCTGTGAGGCTGGGCTGCAGCCTCCTGATGCCTGGCTGGGTTCTGAGCACCACTGACAACAGGAAGTGTCATCACAGGCCCCTCGGGTCCCAGACACAAGTTTTCCGTGTGGACATGAGATGTGTGCAGAAGGGTCCCAGTGGCGTGACTGTGTCAGGGACAGGTATGTGCAGGAGTACCCCAGTGCCATTTCTTCAGACCACACCCTGTCAAATGCTGCCAAGGAACAGGGACTCTCCAGGTCTTGAGTATGCCTGGCCACCTCCCAGGAGCTGAGAAACGTGGGGTATATGGGAAGGGTTTATTCATCTTGGTTATGTGTCTGAGCTGCAAACGAGGCCATTCCTGGGCCCCCAGAGACGTCTCTGTTAACTAGCTGAGGTACTATGCCACTCCTCCTAGCAGACCCAGCAGGACAGCACCATGGGCCTGGGTGGTGCGGCAGGAGCAACCTGACATCCCAGCCTTTGTCCACTACAGCCCTGGTGGCACTGCACCAGAGCCTGCAAGATGGCAGGCGTCCAGTGTCTCTCAGGTCTCCCCCAGAGGGAAGCCAGACAAAGCAGGTACAAGACAGGGCAATGAAGCCAAGTACACTAGCAGGCAGAGGACAGAAGAGGGTGGCCAGCTCCTCAGCCTCCTTGTCCCACGCTGCTTAGTGGCAAATAGGGTCCAGGCCTTCCTGTTGCAGTCCCAGGGAAGTGCGTCTAAGAACTAGGCCAAGGCAATCGCTTTCCTCTGTGAAGTCAGTGGACAGGCAAAGGCCTCTGCTGCGACTCATGCCCCTAATCCAGACATCTCCTGGTGTCTATGTCCTTGCCTCTATACCCCTAGCCTGGGCTTTGCAGGCTTATTTGACTGAACTGTAGACATGGGAAAATGCTACAAGTCTGGGCCTGAAGGCTTGGCAGCTTCTCCATTTGTGTTAAGAAATGGCACACTGTCACATGGTGAAGTGATGGAGAGTACCAGGATGCCACAGTGAGCAGCCAAGAAACTGCAGCAAGAGCAGCGTAACTAGCCAACTGAGCCTGGGCAGGACAAGTGACAGGGAAAAGCAATGTAAGCTGAGGGCGTACTCACAGGACGTAGAAGCCATGTCAAGACACACACTAGGCTCAACAGAGTCCTGGCAGACCAAAGCATCCACACAGGGGCAGGCAGGGTGGATAGTTATATGCCTGTGGGGGGTGAGGGGAGGGCCTCACACCGGGGCAGTAAAAGGATGACCTCACTCAGGGAGTCTCAGCCCACAGCCTCTCCATCTACTCTGATCTCCGCGCCCCCTCACACATTCGCACAGTGCAGAGAAACCTTTACACAGACACAGACATTTGCCACAGGAGTTGCACTACCCCAGGAGTTAACTGTCATTGCAAATCCAGTTACTGAGCCATTTATGTCTTAATAAAAAAAGCCTGTGTAAACTCGGGGCGGAGCAGCGGGGGGGGGGGGGGGGGGGGGGGGGGGGGGGGGGGAACGGCGGGCCTGCCTGCTAAGGGTGGAAGAGGAGGAGACCTCACCGAGAGCACAGCGGACGGGAGGCAGGTCCCACCCGCGGGGCCGAGCATTCTGCTGGAGCCCGGGAAACCCACGCTAAGCGAACCACACACCCACGCGAGGCTTTGCCGCCGGCTCCGGGGCACGCCTGGGCCGTCAGGTGCGAAGGAAACACCTCGTGGGACCTCTCGTCCCCAGGACCGCGTCCGGGCTCGCGCGCGTCGCCGCCACCTAACGAGCACTGGGAGCGGGCCCGAGGGCCGGGGCGGCCCGGAGCGCGGCGCGCCCCCGTGACCGCGCGCCCCCGTGACCGCCGCGGGCCCCCGTGACCGCGCGCCCCCTCCCCCCGCCGCGGGCCCCCGTGACCGCGCGCCCCCTCCCCCGCCGCGGGCCCCCGTGACCGCGCGCCCCCGTGACCGCACGCCCCCCTCCCCCGCCGCGCGCCCCGTGACCGCGCGCCCCCGTGACCGCGCGCCCCCCGTGACCGCGCGCCCCCTCCCCCCGCCGCGCGCGCCCCCGTGACCGCGCGCCCCCTCCCCCGCCGCGCGCCCCCGTGACCGCGCGCCCCCCTCCCCCGCCGCGGGCCCCCGTGACCGCGCGCCCCCTCCCCCCGCCGCGGGCCCCCGTGACCGCGCGCCCCCCTCCCCCGCCGCGGGCCCCCGTGACCGCGCGCCCCCGTGACCGCACGCCCCCTCCCCCGCCGCGCGCCCCGTGACCGCGCGCCCCCCGTGACCGCGCGCCCCCTCCCCCGCCGCGGGCCCCCGTGACCGCGCGCCCCCTCCCCCCGCCGCGGGCCCCCGTGACCGCGCGCCCCCTCCCCCGCCGCGGGCCCCCGTGACCGCGCGCCCACTCCCCCGCCGCGCGCCCCCGTGACCGCGCGCCCCCTCCCCCCGCCGCGGGCCCCCGTGACCGCGCGCCCCCCTCCCCCGCCGCGCGCCCCCCGTGACCGCGCGCCCCCCTCCCCCGCCGCGCGCCCCCCGCTGACCTTGAGCGAGGCCAGGTGCGCCACGTCGGGGCTGAGCTCCCGCAGGCGGTTGTCGGCGGCCGCCAGCTCGCTGAGCAGGGGCAGCGCGCCGGGCCGGAAGAGCTCGGCGGGGAAGGCGTCCAGGCGGTTGCCGGTGAGGTTGAGGCTCTGCAGGCGCGGGGCGCAGCGGGCCAGGTCGGCGGGCAGCTCGCGCAGCCGGTTGCCGCTGAGGTTGAGGCTCTGCAGCTGCGGGAGGCCGGGCGGCTCGGCGGGGCCCAGGCCCTCGCCCGGCGGCAGCGCCTCCAGGGCGTTGCCCGACAGGTCGAGCACGCGCAGCGCGGGCAGCGGGCCGAGCGCCGGGCGCAGGCCGGGGCCCAGCGCGTTGCCCCGCAGCACGAGGCTGTGCAGGCGCGGCAGGCCCTGGGCCAGGCCGGGCCCCGGCGCGCGCAGGCTGCCGCAGCCGCTCACCTCCAGGTAGTGCAGCAGCGGCAGCGTGAACAGCCGGGGCGGCAGCCGCCCGCCCGCCGCCCGCACGCGCTCCTCCAGCCCCGGCCCGCTCAGCAGCAGCTCGCGCCGCCGCTCGCGCTCCGCCAGCTCCAGCTCCGGCCAGGCGTCGGGCGCTGCGGCGGCCGCCATCCCGCCGCCGCCGCCGCCCTCGCCCCCGCCCCGGCTTCCGGCGCGCGCGGCACTTCCGGCTGTACGGATGGGACGCCACCGAGAGCGGGCTCGGACGCCAGAGCGCCGCTGCGCGCACCGTCGAGAAGAGCGGCCCAGAGGGGCGCGCGCGGGGGCCTGTGGGACGGCGGCGGCGGCGGCGGCGGCGGCGGGCGCGGGGTGGGCGGGGCGCGTCCGGCTGAGCTTCCTTCCGCGGGTCGCCCGGCCCTGCGGTGTCGCGGCCTCCCCGTCCGGGGCCCGGCCGGGCGGCCCCGGGCCGCCTTCCGTCACCCCACAGCCCACCCCGGGCCCGCCGCCGCCGCCCCGGCGCGGGAGCGCGGGTGGGGCGGAGCCCGGCCGTCCGGGCGGTGATCCGGCCGTGCCCACGCCTGGCATCCCGGCTCCTCGGGAGGCCGAGACCTGAGGATCGCGGTTCGAAGCCAGCCCGGGCAGCAAAGCCCCTGAGACTTACCTCCAGTTCATCGCAGTGGCGAGCGCCCGCCCGGGGAAGGGTGCTCAGAGCTGCGGCCAACCGCTTAGCTTATTTCAAGGAAACACAAGAGGATGCTCAGCTCGAAGAACTGCATTAACAGCCTCCCTCCGCCTGCCTAAGGGCAGGGTCTCAGTATGGAGCCCAGGCTGGCCCCTAACTCCGGATCCTCCAGCCTCAGCCTCCCGACTGCTGGGATTACAGGAATGCCACACCAGGCCCAGCTCTTTAATGTTTGCTTGTCTCTTGGCCATATACCTTAAGGAAGAGCTGGGTCACTTTCAGTGCCTGGTCTGTGCTAATCAGTGCTTCCAACGGAGCTAGAACCCCACCCTCTCAGTCGGCCACACGTCAAGACAAAGAGGCTGAAAAAGGAAGTGTTTATTCTTGTCCCATTTCAAGAGGTTTCAGCCCATGGTGAGCTGGCTCTGGGCTTGAGCTGCCGCAGACTGCTTTCCTCAGGATGCCTGGGAAAGGGAGAGGCAGGGCTGGAAGCCCGCTTTCCCCGGGCTTCTGTGCCCTCTGCTGTCCACCTTCAGGGAGGGGCTGGGCCATAGATAGTGCCCCAGTCCGGTCTGGCTGCTGGCCTTGTTGCCAGGAGCGTTTCCCAGCTGCTTCTGTCTTTGACAGCAATGGCACAAGCTTGCCCCCAGTGGGCCAGTTGAGGGGGCTTGTACGCAGACTGCAGGCCACTCTGATTGAGCTCCTGAGGGGCCCTCTTTTGGGTGCACTGGCACAGTCCATCACCAAGTGGGTCCTGTCCTGCCCTCCACATGTGCACCATTGCTGGACACACACCTGAATAATACTGTTTAAATGCTGTGACATCCAGTTTTAAGCTAGTCTGCATTGGTGTGTATACTAGGACTTCATAAAACGAGCAAGTATAAAACCATCAACAGCACTCTGCGTGCCTAGATGGCATACAGCTGTAGCACCTCTGACAGCTGCCTTTACTGACAGCCTTCCGAGAGACATCCTCCTCCATAGTCACTTAAGAGAACTCTGACACCAGGAAGTTTGCCAGCAGCTTGCTCTGACCTACCCTGTTCTTCAGCACCAGCTCATTTTCATGACTGACCTCAGGGCTATGTCACCAGCTCATTTCCATGGCTGACCTCAGGGAGCCAGCTATGTCAGGACAGTTTAACACTGACAGTTTCTTCCTGGCCACTAGTCCACCCTCTTAAAGGCTCAAGGCCCAGCCACTTTCCATTCATGTCCACTGAAGTCACAGTCATTGACAAATTGTTGTCTCGTAATCTTCAAATAAAAGTGCCAAAGCGTTTAGTGATCTTTTTATTATATTAATATACTTGAGATGAATTCAATGCTTAAGCCCTAAAACAGTAACAATAAAAATATATAACTTATAATTCTGGTACCTGAAATAAAGATAAATAGAAAAGGATGTTAAAACATTAAAAAGTTGCAAATTTTCATTAAAAGTATTTACATTTGTGTTCTCATGTCAAATGTATATATTTAAATTAGTTACTTAATATCGTTATGAAATAACAATAAATATTAAATATTCACAACATATGCATACATGAAAATTCAATTATTAGTGTCCAGATTTATGTATTTATTTATACATGGCCGATGGGTGTTAGTACTCCAGTTTCCTGTCTTGTCCGTGCTCCCGGTGTGGGGCACACGCACCACACACAGCGGGCTATTCCCACAGTCCCAGCAAAGACCAGCTAACTGAAGAATCCGGAAAAATACTGTCTTAAAGTTAGAGCAGATGAAGAACATTACATGTCTGTCTTTCTCCATCAGAGAAAAGAATAATTCCTTGGTTAGCTTTTTCATTATTGTTTTATTTAAAGAGGTATTTTACTGAAAACGGATTAGAAAGTAACAGTGGACATGTCTGGAACTATAGCATTTGTAAACACGGCGGTGTGGGTACCTCGCTGGCTTGTGTGCCCAGCGGGTCTTGGACAGCTTGTCCAGGCTCGCTGACGTACCCAGGGACATCACTCGAGTACCTAGCATTTTTTAGTTTTTACTACATGGTTGGGAGTTAAAAAATACTTACACACTATAACACTAAGTTCCTTGATCCCCAACGTTTGCAAATGGCTTTTCAAAAGCCTACCCAAGCAGCCTCGGGAAGCAAGCGGAGTGGTAGACGGGGTGCTGGGTTTCCAGGCAGATGTCAGTCACGTCTGTCTAACCAAACTTCCTGGGAGGGAGCGGTGACCTGTGGCGTGGGATGGAGTTCTTGAGGGAGGGGGGGGTGGTCTGAGCTGCTGATGGCTGCTTCCTGACGGGCCACACACCGCTTGGGAAGGGGCCAGGCATGGTGGAGGAGAAGGGACAGGGTACAGCAGGGCTGGTGGGAAGGTCGGGCTTGCAGAGGCGCCAGTCAGGGTGGGTGTGTGTGTGGGAGGCGTTCCATGTCACAACCCAAATGGTTTCAAACGCTGGATGACTGCAGGGCCATCAGAGATGTCAAGGAAACCTGACTTTCCAGGACTTAATCCGCGTGGAGGATTTGAACCCCTGAACCGAGGCGTGGTGAGCCCTCAGAGCAGAACATGTTCCAGGCGGAGTCACAGGGACAGTGCTCGGCACGGGGTGCCGCGTTCTGGGGACCGTTCTCAGGATGGCGCCTTCTAGCTTCCTTTTCTACCTTGATTTCTTGTTTGGGTGAGAACACAAATCCTCCAGACGTAGCCCTGCTTCCTGTAAGCACGTGTACTGCCCGGAGGCCTAGCAGACAGGCTGTGGAAGTCAAGGCACAGTGGGCACAGCGCCATCGGCCTGGGGTCACCAGGGCTGAGCCTGGGCCGAGGGCAGGAAAGGGAGTGGTGCTGGCCGCTGTGGCCCCGGCTCTCGGGCCCTCCTGCCCATGCTCAGCCACCATGTGGCCAGGCCCTAGCTCTGGGTGGGTTCTTTGGTCAAATCTACACCGTTTACGTGAAAGCAGACGCAACGAGCCGAGGGACAGAGCACAGGACTCTTTGCAAGAGAGTTTCAGATGCATTTAGAATCAGGAAATGAAGACACAGGAGGCAGAGGGCCTGTCACCGCTGGGTGTGCGTCCTGCGAGAGCTCTTACTCAGGCCTCCTTTGGGGGTGGGGATCTTACTTCCGATCTTGGCCACAGACAAACTTGACCTGGCTGCGGTGGGGCCTTTACCTATAGAGAAGACAGCCACACGGGGCACAGGGACTGTGTTAGAGCAGGGACGCAGACCTCACTGGGACAGGGCGAATGGCTGGGAGGCACAGACAGAGCTGAAGGGGTCTGGGGCTATGGCTGTCTCCCAGCCTGGTGGGTCTGCATAGTGGACACTGGTGACAGTCCACAGGTGACCACTGCAAGGAGCGGGCCCTGATGGCTGCAGGGCAGCAGGAGAACGGGAGAATGGACAGAGGCTCAGAGGGAAGCCTTGCGTAAGGCAGAAGGAACTCGGGGACAAGGAGCCATAGGCCTCGGTCCCCTCACTGCTGAGGGGCTGGACTAGGATGGCATCAGGCCTCGTGAGCCCGGAGCAGGCCCGGTGCGGCCTGCGCAGTGACACGGGCCCCCGCTTTTCCACACGGAGTCACTCTGAAAGTGAAGGTGCGCTCCCTCATGAGGTGTCCATCTACCGGGTGGTTTATCAATTAAGTAGTAGCGCCTCTTAAGGGTCTATTTAGCTCCATGTCTGCCAGTCCTTGGAGTCCATCTGGTAGGGAGGGTCATGGAGCACTGTGAGCCTGCCTCGTCCTTACGCTAGGAGGACTTCGGGCGGAGCGGCCACGGGCCTTGTGACTGGCCTCCTGCTCAGTGGGGCGCCAGAGCGTGGAGTGCGGGGATGTGGTGCTGGGCCCCACAAGGGACAAGCCTCACCCTGCGCTGGCACTGGGCCCTTGTGCAGGATGTGGGTCTTGCGCAGGTTCATCGTGCAGCCGGCGGGGCTCATCAGGTGGGCCTTCCAGGCCTGTAGTGGAAGAGGTGGCCGTCAGTGTGGCCACCCAGAGGGACCTGGGACAAGGCTGCCGGCCAGGGTGAGGGGCGCATCTGCAGGGGGCATGGAAGCCTGTGACCTCCGCCACCACGCAGGTCATGTGTGGGGCTCTACCCCAGACAGTGCCAGGGGCCTACAACCTGCTGAGCCCTCAGAACCAGCCCTGCCCCAGGTGAGATCGTGGGTGAGCACAGGTGGTATGGGTGGAGCCAGAACCCTGTGTGCGGACTCAGAAGCGGGGCGGGGAGAGATGGCAAACGGTGCTGGCTATCTACGCCCCAGGCCGAGCTTGTGGCGTGGGCTCCAAAGCACAGACACTACAGCAGGCGCTGCCATCTGCTGATGTCAGCACTGCTCAGCGTGGCGCAGCTGGGGAAAGGGAGCCAATGTGCACACAAGCGTGCTGACATCACAAAGGGGGTGGTACGCTAGGACAGTGAGGGCAAGGGACAGTGGCCACTGACTCGGAACACGCCTTATTCCACAGGGATGGATGTCACACAGGGCTCCCCCAAAGACTTGAATATAAAATGCACAAATGAACCTAAGTCTAGGTCTACACTTCCTTCTGGAGCCGGGCGGGGAGTGGGAGGGGTGGGGGTGGGGCAGCCAGGAGCCAGCCTCCAAGGCATGGCTTGCACGTGGCTCAGCTGGATGCCCGCAACACAGAGGGCAGTGCTCTGTGTAGTGCAGAGCCACGGGCTGCCCCTGGGCTCTGGGTTGCCTCCAAGGGTGGAAGAGCAGAGCAGGAAGCGCTGGTCCTCCCCAGGGACTCACCAGGCGCCCGGGGCAGGGAGGAACCACAGTGGGTGAACTGCACAGGCCAGGCTGCACTAACCCCAGCAGCCAGTGGGCTGCAGGACTAGACCACTCTCTACAGATGACTGCAAGGACCAGCAAGGCCGTTGCATTCTGACCGTCTACAGAGCAGAGCCCTTTGGGAGGACCCCAATGAGTGCTGGGGAAGGGACTGGTGGGAGGGGAGGAGTGTGACTCCCACGCACAGGTCCAGCCCTCATGGCAGCATCAGTCAGGCCCATGTTTCTCCCAGACCCTCACTCACCTCTTCGCCGGGGGTGAAATTCTCATGGCACAGAGGACATCGGTTCGCCAGCTTCTCTGACTTAGCAGCTGAAACGATTTTAGTAAAACTGATTTAGTTCAGCTGAAGGAGCTGCTCAGTGGTAGAGCATCTGCCTAGTAAGATCAAGGCCCAGAGTTCAAACGCCAGTATTGCTCCTGCCAAATAATTTAGCTGAACATCTGAGAGTTAAATAAGGGAGAGACACAGGACACGCAGGTGGCGTGGCTGGCAGACATGATGCTTGCACACAGCCTTTACTGTCACTCCACCCCCAGCGGCCCAGGGGCAGGCCCAGGCCGGCCTGCAGGGTGCGTGCAGGGCACTCACGGTTGCACTCTTTGGCTTTGATGTGTCTGGGCAGCTCCTCCTTGGGAACGGCCTCGCTGCAGCGGTGGCACTTTCCAAACTCCTCCCTTTTGTCACATTCTGTCAGCAGGTGCTCTGTCAGGCTTGAGATCTCGACTACCTGCATGTGAGGAAATCCAGGGCGCACTGCTGAACTGCAGCGGTGTCCTGCGGGGTGACCCTGCTCCGTGCCCACACGCGCCGGACAGTGTGCCAACCATGTCTTAAAACCCTTGGTACTCATCCCACAGGGTAGCTGTAGGTGCGTGAAGCCCCGATCTCCATGTCACCTAGAACCGTGGAAGGCCTGCAGAGTGGTGGGTGGGCTGATCTGAGTTCTTCAGTGTTTATATGTATGGCTCTGGATTCAAATGGATTCCCCGGTTTTGTTTTTCTGGCCAGTCTTGGAGCTTGAACTCTGGGCCTGGGTGTTGTCCTTGAGCTCCCTGAGCCACAGCACCACATCTGGCTTTTTCTGTGATTCTGCCTGGGTTGGCTTTAGATCTCAGTCTCCCGAGTAGCTAGGGTTACAGGCGTGAGTCACCGGTGCCTGGCTACTCCCCAGCATTTCTAAGAATGGGCAGAGATGGGACTGATTCTCTTGGCAATTTACACGCTTGGCATCCCAAGCTCTGTTGCTGGAGCTGGCCCAGCGCTGGAGAGGACAATCACCCCAAAGAGGTTTTTGGAGTCTCCTGACAGGGGGTGTGGCGTGCCAGGACAGACTGGTGCCTGGGCCTGAAGGAACTCAAGGTGAGGGAGAGAAATGTCTGTCGTCTTCTCCTTGAAGGAGGAGGTGGCTTTATACAGCTACGTAAGGATCGTAAAAAATATATAAGAAAAAGACAAAGCAAAGAAAGAAAAGGAGCTTGGCACTGTGTGGACAACAACTATGTAGGGGGACGGGAAGGGGGGCAGGGAAAGCGAAGGAGGGGGGATGGGAAGGGGGGCAGGGAAAGCGAGGGAAGGGGGGACGGGAAGGGGGGACGGGAAAGCGAGGGAAGGGGGACGGGAAGGGGGGACGGGAAAGTGAAGGAGGGGGGGACGGGAAGGGGGGCAGGGAAAGCGAAGGCAGGGGGGACGGGAAGGGGGGCAGGGAAAGCGAAGGAGGGGGACGGGAAGGGGGGCAGGGAAAGTGAAGGAGGGGGGACGGGAAGGGGGGCAGGAAAAGCGAAGGAGGGGGACGGGAAGGGGGGCAGGGAAAGCGAAGGAGGGGGACGGGAAGGGGGGCAGGGAAAGTGAGGGAAGGGGGGACGGGAAGGGGGGCAGGGAAAGCGAGGGAGGGGGGACGGGAAGGGGGGCAGGGAAAGCGAGGGAAGGGGGGCAGGGAAAGTAAAGGAGGGGGACGGGAAGGGGGGCAGGGAAAGTGAAGGAGGGGGGGACGGGAAGGGGGGCAGGGAAAGCGAAGGAAGGAGGGACGGGAAGGGGGGCAGGGAAAGCCAAGGCAGGGGGGATGGGAAGGGGGGCAGGGAAAGTGAGGGAAGGGGGGATGGGAAGGGGGGCAGGGAAAGTGAAGGAGGGGGGACGGGAAGGGGGGCAGGGAAAGCGAGGGAAGGGGGGCAGGGAAAGTGAAGGGGGGGGACGGGAAGGGGGGCAGGGAAAGCGAGGGAAGGGGGGACGGGAAGGGGGGCAGGGAAAGCGAGGGAAGGGGGGCAGGGAAAGCCGAAGGAGGGGGGGACGGGAAGGGGGGCAGGGAAAGCGAGGGAAGGGGGGACGGGAAGGGGGGCAGGGAAAGTGAAGGCGGGGGGACGGGAAGGGGGGCAGGGAAAGCGAGGGAAGGGGGGACGGGAAGGGGGGCAGGGAAAGTGAAGGCGGGGGGACAGGAAGGGGGGCAGGGAAAGTGAAGGAGGGGGGACGGGAAGGGGGGCAGGGAAAGCCAAGGCAGGGGGGATGGGAAGGGGGGCAGGGAAAGCGAGGGAAGGGGGGATGGGAAGGGGGGCAGGGAAAGTGAAGGCGGGGGGACGGGAAGGGGGGCAGGGAAAGTGAGGGAAGGGGGGATGGGAAGGGGGGCAGGGAAAGCGAGGGAAGGGGGGACGGGAAGGGGGGCAGGGAAAGCGAGGGAAGGGGGGACGGGAAGGGGGGCAGGGAAAGCGAAGGGGTGGGGACGGGAAGGGGGGCAGGGAAAGCGAAGGAAGGGGGGACACTGTCCAAAAGAAGAAATGTATTCAGTACCCAACTCATGAAATGGGAACCTTAATAATGATGGTAAAATTAAATGAAAAAAAAAAAGGAGCATGGATCCCAGCTACTTGAGGCTGGAGGCCAGCCCAGGCAAGGAATTCTGTGACAGTCTTTGTTTTTGTTTGCTTGGTTGGTCGTGGGGCTTGAACTCTGGGCCTGGGCGCTGCCCCTCAGCTCTTCAGCTCAAGGCCAGCACTCTACCACTTGAGCCACAGCGCCACTTCTGGTTTTTTGAATGGCTGGAAGTGGCGCTGTGGCTCAAATAGTAGGGAGATAGCTTTAAAAGAGCAGCTCAGGGATAGTGCCAGGTCCTGAGTTCAATACACACACCAGAAAGGAGCACCGCGGAGGCAGACTGGCACCTGTCCTGCAAGGCCCTCAGTTCAAACCTCAGTACTGCCAATAAATTAAAAAAACTTAAAACAATTATGGTAGGGAAGAATTCTCAAGCGGCTCATAAAAAGCATGAACCATAGGGAAGACGTGATGGCCAACGCGGCACAATTCTCCTCAGATGTGTGATGTGTGCATTAAGTGGGGACCCCTCTGGGGTGGGGCCACGGTGGGCTGGGGGTGACAGTCCACCACGCAGCAGCAAGGGACCGCCCTGCGGAGCCGCGGGGCCGCGGGCTCGCCCACGCCTGACCTGCCGGCAGTGGCCGCATCTCGTCAGCATGAGGCAGTGCTTCCAGTAGTGCAGGTCCAGGCCCTCCTCGGTGAAGGACTCGCTCCTCTCCCCACAAAAAATGCAGAGACTGCAACAGAGCACAAGGGTCTCACGCCTGGCCCCTCCGCGCCCAGCCCACGTGGACATTCCTAACATATACCGGCCGGGCGACCTCCTGTCTGGAAGTACCCAGGCCTGCTCTGAGGGCCAGCTGGACCTCGCTGGGAGGGTGGCAGGGCTGAGGGGCCCGTTCAGACGCCAGAGCAGTCTCTGCCAAGCAGTGGCTGAGGCAAATCAACCAAAGGCTCCTCTGAGCTTGCCCCTTGTCAGCGGCCATCAACACGCAGGATGGTTTCGAGCTCAAGGAAGGAAGACACTTAAGGTCCGTGAAGGGTTGTCATGGCCACTGAGCGGTGAAAAGCGTTTTGCTGCCACAGAATTTGTGGGCAGCAGGGCGGCGATCCGTGCTGGGGTGCAGACAGGGGCCGTGGAGCTAGTGACTTGGGTGGGGTGCAGGGCAGGGACCTGTCTAACTCGGCTTGTTGGTGTAGGGTGGTTTTTCCACGCTTTAAAATCATGGATAAAAGCCCGCTAATGGAGTCATCGCAGTGACTCAGGGAGAAGTTGTAAGACTTTCTACCACAGTTATCACACCGTGAGGTAAAGATAGCGTGACTCACTTATCCAAATAATGGTCGTCGGGGGCATCCGGGGCAGCAGGCGGGGCCACTCTCCTTCCCTGAGGGTCTGACAGATGGATCAAAAGAGAACAATGTCAGTCACCTTTTGTGGAACCCCTTATTTGAGCAGGATTGGCTGCTGGAGCTGGGGAATGAGCAGAAGCAGTTTCCAGGTATAAATTCACCTACCCTGAATGGCGGGCATCACCGCTGCACCCTCCTTCTCCTGGGACACAAAACAGAGACGTCCGTCACTGCGAGTTTGCCCTTGGTCAGCATAATCCTTGTGTCACAAGGAAGGACCTTCAGGTCCTTGCCAGTTTGTCACGGCCACTGAGTGGTCAAAAGCGTTTAGTGGCCCGGAACCTGTGGCACAGGGCTGTGTGGCAGCCCTGGCCCAGGCCCTGGCTGCGGCCCCAGCTCCTTGAGCCCTTCCTGCCTTTGAACTTTTTGGCTGCTCGTTCCTGACTCCTGACCTCTGGTGGAAAGCTGCTGTGGCTGCTCTTACCCAGCAGCAGTGTTTTCAGGCCTAGGTTCCGATCTGCCCTGTGCACACTGCTGGTCTTTTAGCATGTGCCATGAGAGCATGCAGAGCTAGCCAGCCATGGCGGCCAGCAAGAACCTCGTGCATGTTGCAGACTGTACCTCAAACCTGTGAACATTTTTTTTTGCCAGTCCTGGAGCTTGGACTCAGGGCCTGGGCACTATCTCTGAGCTTCTCTGTTCAAGGCTAGCGCTCTATCACTACAGTCACAGTTCCACTTTTGGCTTTTTGATGGTTAATCAGTGATAAAAGAGTCTCATAGGCTTTCCTGCCTGGGCTGGCTTCGAGCCACGATCCTCAGATCTCAGCCCCTTGCATAGCTAATATTACAGGCATGAGCCACCAGTGCCTGGCTCACCCCTTTCTTCTTAAGGTGCTTTCTTTCAATTTAGGAACTTAACTACAATATTCAGGTTACAAGACTATTTCCAACCCCAGACACTGGGCAGTTTAGAAGGACACATTTTTATCCAGCCAAATAGAATCTGGTCCCAGCACAGGTGATATGTCCCCAGTCCTGGGTGAAGGCCTCCAGGTGAGGAGTATTTACACACTTCCTTCACAAGTGTGCTCAAATCAGACCTTCAGTCAGAGAGAAACTCTCTCCCTTGTCCCTCGTCTCCTCCCTGCCCCGGACCTCCTCTGTCCACTTGCAGCAACTTCCTACAAGCCCTGCAGCGAGAGGGGTTGGGTTTTTGACATTTGATTCCAACTCCCTAACCTAAACTAACTCAGAAGCAGCAAAGATACCATTTGTACCAAGCAGCAAAGGAAGCGTGAACTTTCCCGACCTGGACTTCAGCCTGAATTTCCTTCAGGGCCGCCAGCTGCCCCTGCAGAACTTTGATTTCTTCTTTCTTTTGTTTTTCTGCTTCTTCTGTAGCTGCTCTTTTCTGTGCCTGGAAAAAATCATTTTCCTGTGAGGAGGGCTTTCTGATGGTGGGAGATGTGTGAGGTGTGTAGGATTAAGTAAATCCTACAGATTAGGATTCATGGGGGACAGAGGTGCCAACCACTGGTCCACCCAGGCTGGGGTGCGAGGGTCTCACCAGCACGAGGCAGAAGAGCCAGGAACGGAGTTCAGAGAACCCGCTTTCTTAGTGGAAGAGCCAGGACTGGGGGAACCAAGATGCTTTTTTCTTTTTGGTGCCAGTGCTGGGGCATGAACTCAGGGCTTAGCTTGTATGTTCAAGGTTGGCACTGTACCACTTGTGCCACAGCTGTACTTCTGACTTTTTGATAGTTAATTGGAGATGGATCAGAGTCTCCTGGACTTTCCTGCCCAGGCTGGCTTTACACCACGATCCTCAGATCGCAGCCTCTTGAGGATTACAGCTAGGATTTCAGCTGTGAGCCACTGGCTCATGGCCTCAGCACTCACAGTGTAGGAGCCAGGTCCTGAACTAAGGGAAGCATCACTCTTAGCTGTATCCCCGAATGCACCTGCCCAAGCTCCCCAAGCATGTGGCTTCATCCATCTACTGCGAGGGCGAACTCACCCTAATTTCAGCATCCGTGGGCCTGCCATCTATTTTAGCAAATCCCTCAAAAATCGTCTTGTAGAGAAGATTCCGGCGTGTGCTGCTGTCGTCTGGAGGGAGGTACTCTAGGGCGAGGGCCTGGTGCTCCTGGTACATGTCCAGAATCACCCGTACCGCCATCTCTCGAACCTCATACACTCTGTGCTCCAGGGCGCTCACTGCGAACTGAAAGGAGGAGGCGACTCTAGTTGTTACCGATGCTCAGACGAATGACATTAGCTTTGTTTCTAGCTAAGAACAAGTAGAGGTACATTATACAAGTTTGGTAAGTAAAGAAAGCGCTCAGGTCTCCTGTGTCAACACAGTTTTTGAGAGAAACACACTGCACATGTGTGCCTTGTGTTCTTTCTGCCCTGTACCGCGAGCATTGGTGGGCCTTGACCCGTCCATAGATTTCATATGACGAGCACAAGGCATTTCAAACGTGTAGAAGAGGAAATACAGTGGCCCTCGCAGATCTGCTGTTGAGAGTTAGCTACAATTGTTTTGTACCTGTCTGTTGTAAGAAACGGAAGCACTGAGGGGTGACTGGCCTCGTCTTAGCCTTCCTGAGCGGCCCCCTTCCTGCCGGCCTCACTTGAAGCCGACGTGTGTCCCTCCTTCCTGCAGCGTGTGTGCGCAGGGTGGCCGCGGTGGCTGTGACCGCACCCTGTTGTCCTCCTGCCACCCGCCTCTCCAGCCCGTGTTCAGTCTGTCCCTCAGGGACCCCCATGCACCCGGTCTCCTCCCTCCTCGGTACCATGGGGCCAAGAGGAATGTGACCCAGACTCTAGGACTGCCTACTTTGGGCTGCACACGTGGGACTCAAGCTACACCGTGGGGTGCCCTGGGCACAGACTTCACGATGCCCACCTCACGGAGCCCTCACCGTCCATCCGCAGCCATGGCCGACCTCCTTGTTTGAGGCTGGCTCGTCTGTTCACACCTTGCTGGGTGCCTGGCCCCTCAGGCCCTTGGTCCTGCTTTATCTGTGCCCTCCAGCCTTGTAAATGGCATGGGACCACAGCCAGAGAGCGATCAACTTTTAGCCACTGAAACCCTAGTGTTCGCCGTACACAAAAGCTCCCTGCAACCAAGGCCTCGCCTGGCCTGAAGTGGGCGAGGTGCCAGGGCAAACGCCCGCGTGCGCAGGCTGCTTTCTGGCCCTGGAGAAATAGGCACTCCAACCTGGGGCAGGAGAGAGGCGGCAGCAAGCCAGGCGTGCAGGCGCACACCTTGTAGCCTAGCACTCAGGGGTGAGGCAAGAAGACTGTGATTAAAGGCTAGCTTGGGACCACAAAGTGAGAGCCTGTCTCAAAACAGAACTGAACACAACCACTAGGAGACCAGAGCCATAAATAATGTCAGGGCAGGAAAAATGGCAGGAACAACTGGGCTCTGGTGGCCCTGGCCTACAGCTGGCTGCCCCTGACAAGGTCTACAGAGCGGAGCTCAGGACAGGACTGGCAAGGCGAGCCAGACAGGGCCCTGGGCAGTCAAAGCAGAGCAGGGCCACGGCCTCAGCTGTGATCACTCAGAGTGGAGGAGCCTGGGATGGGGACTGAGGGTTGGTATCAGTGGTCCAGGCTAGCCAGGAAGGTGGCTGTGCTGATGTACCTATTCAGTGGGGCCGTTACTTCTCTCACATACCACGTTCTGATCTGCGCAAACCACACACCCCAAAGGTCGGCAGACAGAAAAGACTCAAGGGGCTCTCAGGTGTTGGACAGACGTGGTTATTTTTCTAGAGTCATTCATTCATTCATGGGACATGGATGAGATGCCCCCCCGGCTGCAGGTGTGGCCTCCTGCTGGGGTCATGTGACCACAGTGGCGGCTCACCTTCATCACGCGGTCCACGGTGAAGCCTGAGTTCTCCGTGCCCAGGTCCCTCAGCAGGCGGGCCAGCAGGTCCACCTGGCTCATTGCCAGATGGACGGAAGTGTTTGCTTTCAGCGGCTGCACCAAGGAAGGCGGGATGATCTGCAGACACCTGACCTCCTTAAACAGGGCCATTTCCTACAAAGCCAACGAGGTCTGTCAATTCCTACTTCAAAATGCCACAAACAACTTAGTACACATAGCGTCAACTTCAACCTAAATGCTGATGTAAAACAGAGAAGTGAAAAGTGATTGGAGTAAACTCCAGGAAAATCATTGATGTATAAACCCACGTTTCTACTGAACGGTATAAACCCCATGCCCAAGAAAGCAAGTCATGGTCACTGGGAGATTAATGAGGGCTGCAGAGAAAACAGTGGTTAATTTGAGGTCTGAGCTGCCAGTATTTCTGACTCACAAACAAGGTTAATCTGAGCCACACAAGAGGCACAGGCTGGAGGATCATGATCTGAGGCCAGCCTAGGCAGAAAGCACAAGATCTGAAAAAAAAAAATCTAAAGCAGAAAGAGCAAAAGCAAGACGCATATGGTAGAGCACTTGCTAAGGCTCTGGGTTCAAACCCAGGTATGAAAAAAAAAGAGGTAGAATCTGTAAGATATTTAATTAGAGAATGAAATTATACCTTCAAGTGTAATAAACTAAAAACATCTTAAATGATGAAACCATACATGTTTTCATCTCCAACATATTTTTGGAAAGATGCTTTTTAAAGATGACATTATAAAATATTGAAGCACTTAAATTCTAATATAGGAAGAAATCTGTTTTCTCTGCTTTTGAGACAGGGTTTCACCATGTAGCCGAGGCTTGCCTCTAATTCTCAGTTCTTCCTCAGCTTTTGGAGTATTGGGATTACAGGTGTGAGCCACCATGACTGGCTAATAGCTCCACGCATCACATCATCTAAAATCATCTCTCATTTTTCCAGCACAATTAACTTTATGTTTGGGTCCCTGAGTTGACTGTACAAACATTAAAGACCAAAGGAGAATAAAAAAATTCTTCAGAGAAGCATGCACGGCAAACTGCTTAAGCAACAAATAAGCTGTAAATGTGTGACTGGTCATTTGGCACGCTTGTGTGAAAGAACTAAGTCCCTGTGACATTTCACTACAATGTCATCTGAGCCTTCCGGACCACTCAGGATTTAATAAGGCTTAAAAGAAATAAGGCATGGTGCAGTCACACACTCCTATAATTCCAGCTACTGTAGAGGTTGGGGTGGGAAGCGTCAGCCTGGGCACTGTCTCTGAGCTTTTGTGCTCAAGGTTAGAGTCCTGCCACTTGAGCCAAAGCTCCGCTTCTGGCTTTGGTGGTAGTTAATTGGAGAGGCAAGTTTCAGACTTTCCTCCTGGCTTGGCTTCAAACTAAGATTCTCAGATCAGATCTCAGCCTCCTGAGTAACTAGAATTACAGGCACGAGATACCAGATCCAGGTCATTTTTTTTTTTTTTAACTTAAATAGTCAATGTGGGATAAAAGAAACGTTGTAAAAACCAAACCACTCATTTTACCGAAAGTTTATGTTAAGTCAAAACTCCTCTCGCTGGCATGGGTTGAGCAGGAAGGTGACTCTGGGGACGGGTGCCTGGGGCCTGGGCTTCCTCAGGGCGGGGGGTGTCTGTGGGGAAGGTTAGACCTGGATAAAGTTGGAAGCCATGACCCGAAGGCGGGCGGAGGAGTCTCCGGTTCTGGTGAGCAGGGCGGGCAGAGTCCTTTCCACGCAGTGTGTCGTCTCCACTTTACTCAGCTTATGCTTGGGAATGTACTGCGTGATTATCATCTTCAGCAGCTTCAGAGAAGCCTGAAAGACCTGAGAGGAAGGGTAGTAAGCACGCAGGTGGTGGCTGAGTCTCACCAGCAGCCACCATGGTGTTCACCACCCCTGATGAGTCTCAACCATCTACTCAATGGGACGGCCTGTCTGAAGGTCTGGCCCGGCAGGCCATCTGGAGACTGCTTTCCAGATAGATTCCCGCACCCACGTGACCCTGTTCCAGTCCTGCCGTCAGGAGGGGTGCAGCACATGCTGTGACCTGAGGCCATCGGACTCCACTGCCTACACACAAGCTCCCGCACCACGAGCCCAGCCAGGCCGAGGACCAACTCTTCTTTGGTGGTGGGATCCTACCTATCGCACGTGTCAGGCAGGTCTGCTACCACGGAGCTCCAGCCTGTGCTTATGTATGAAGTGCGATCTAAGTATCATTTCAGGCTAATAACTCACTTTGCTCACCAGCATGACTGCAGCTACTCTTTTTTTTTTTTTTTTTGTCAGTCATGGGGCTTGAACTCAGGGCCTGGGCGCTGTCCCTCAGCTCTTCAGCTCAAGGCGAACACTCTGCCACTTGAGCCACAGCACCACTTCTGGTTATCTGGTGGTTAACTGGAGGTTAAGAGTCTCACAGACTTTCCTGCCTCGGCTGGAAACCGCAATCCTCAGATCTCAGCCTCCTGAGTAGCTAGGATTACAAGTGTGAGCCACCGGTGCCCAGCAGAAATGCATTCTTTACCTGACTTATGTAATTGTAACTCCTCTGTACAGACCCTTAGAACAATAAAATAATGAAAATTTTAAAAAGCATTGGAAGCGCATGGGCTTCCTGTGTCTCTTGAGAAAATAAACATGAGCTGAGAGCTGTGGCCCCGCACAGCTGCTGAGGATCGTGGAGAAGACGCTGTGAGCCAAGGAGGGACCGGGGTGCACAGCTGCACTTCTGATTGCGCCGTGCACCTCCTGTTGGATGCCATCGGTGCACAGTGATGGCTACCCAGGGACCAGGCTGTCCCATAGCCATCCTGGGCCTCTGTGGAGCTGTGGGACCCAGGGCCTGGAGGACTCACCGAGATCACAATGTCCTTCATGGCTCTTCGGATGAGGAAGACGGATGCTCTCAGAGTGTTCTTTAAATCTTCCTTTGGGGTTCCGATGGGCAGCTCCATCAGCTTTTTACTCAGAGCCAGCAGCGCATCCTCTCGGCAGGACCACATCTTGGAATAGGCCCCGGCAACCTGCACAAGCACAAGTCTCCTTTGCTGTAGGGGACAGTGGTCCCACCCCATACAAGGTCTCCCAGACTGCGCAACCCAGAGACATAGAATCTGTTCTAGTAACAGATTTTCTGCAGATCCTTCTGCAAATCCGTGTACAAGTGTTAAAAATGTGACAGGTGCACAGAGACACTGTGAAGCTGAGGCCTGGGACAGCTGGGCATTTCTTCCCCAAGAAACTGGAAGTAGCTGGTGTTTCCCAGGGAAGCTAATCTTCACCAAAAGAACTTTGGTCTTAAATAAATGCTCATGCACAAAATCTGACATGTGAGCGCCTGTTCTGCAGTGCGTATGAGTGATAGTGTGTGGCTTCCCTGGGGAAATCAGCAACGGTCTAAAACAAAGCCTGGCTGCTCGCGCCTCCTCCCTTCCTGGCCTGTGCGCACACGTGTGTGCATGTGAGTACACCTTGGGTTCTCTTCTTTACCAACGTCTCTCCCAGCACGTCGATGGCAGAGCTGGCTTCTCGCAAGGCCTTTTCTGTCAAGGGCTCTGGCTCCACGGTGCCGTCTCCCCTCTGAGCGCCCCGCGAGTCTGCCTGGCTTATTTCGGGCTCCCCTGAGGTGTCCCCCTGCGGCTTGCGAGAGGCTGGAAGGGGCCGTTCATCATAGGGCAGAGTCTCCACCTGCCATGGGAGGAGAGGAGGCGGTGAAGCTCTGGGGGTCAGGGTAGGGGTCCCCCAGCTTTCTGCTCTCAAGGGAAGTGAGTGATCCTAATGGTGCATTTTCTTAACTAGCAGTACCATCAGATTATTTATAACTGTTATATTATCATAGTATTTTATACTACAAATGGGATGTAAGTACCAAAGTTAGACCAGGCCTCCTACTATATAGCCTTTCTAAACAACACCAGATGAAACAAAAATCCATGTGGACTTGACTGTTTCCCTCCCTCCCCCCCTACTTGCCTCTTCCTCCCTTCCTCCTTCTTCCCTCCCCCTCCCTCCCTATGCCATGTATTCTGAGCTGCACTGTTGGATAAATGTATGTTTTTATAGACAAGCCTCCCTGGCAAACAAGTTAAAACACCCCAGGCTAAGGGCTCCATGCAGAAGGGGTCATTTTGGTTCAATCACACAGGTTATGAAAGTGAAGGTTATTCTTTTCTGACAAGATCACTTATGTCTTCCTAGTTTATTGCTTACAATTAATTAACTACCAAACTTGATTCTAATGGACATGTTCATGTCTGGTAGCTGACATTTAACAAGCTCTCTCTGCCCCCTGGCTAGGCAGCTGCCCATTCTATTTACTGCCCACCCATCCAGCCAACACTTACTGAGCTGAATTTATGCCAGGCACTGCTCCTGGCGGCCCCCGCCCCACAACGAGGAAGGCGGACTTCCTGCCCTCATGGGCTTGGTCCTGATCCCATGGGGATACAGGCATACAATTAAATAAGCCAGCATGGAGCAGGATTTCAGGGATGAGCAGATAAGCGATCCAGGTCCTGAGGAGGTGTCACTGTGGTGCTGAAGCCACCTCGGCCCTTACAGAAACAGTAGTGAGCCTGCGCCTGTGCGCAGCTTTGCTCCTGTTCTAACATCCACCCTGTGGTCAAAGCTGAGTACACCGAACAGTGACTACTGCGGGACATTTCAACTCAAGCAGTCAACCTGGTAAAGACGGGGTGTTGGGGAGTGGTGACAGCTCCTCCCAGGGGCACCCTAGACCAAGATGGAGTCATGGCTGTTCTGCTCTCTTCTGCTCCCTCATGGACACGCTCTGGAGAACACTGGCCCTTCCTTGTCCAGTAGCGTATCTGAAATCTCCCAGAAGGCCTTGCCACATCTCTCCTCTACCAGAGGCTGGTGAGGTATGTGGCTGAGGCTCATCTGCAGGGTGAATCTGAGGACTCCCACACAGAGTGAGGCATGTGCTCACCCTAGATGGCCCAAGTGGCCCGCACACCAGCAGCCGGCTCTGTGGTGATGAGGAGCCAAAGTGCACGGAGCACTAGGAAGAAACCTGCTTTTTGCTGACATCGCTGAGCTCCTGAATCAAACTAGCCCAAACCACGTGTGATTTCTTATGTTGCTAGCTGCAGGAGTCAGTGAAACCCCTACTTCAAGTCATGCTTTCTGTGACCTCTGACAAAGTACTCAGGCAGCACTGGGGTTTGAACTCAGGGCCTGATGCTTGTGAGGCAGGTGGGCTGCCACTTGAGCCATGCCCCAGCCATGCCAACTGTCTTGTATTCAGTGATCCCGCCTCCCTCCTAGAAGGCCAGAGGTGGGCTGGCCTGGGGTCCTCCTGCACCAAGACCTGGCGTGGAACAGGCCCCGTGGGCGTCAGCGGGCTGCGGATGGGACTGTGCACTAGGCGGCAGCAGAGGGACTTACAGGGTTTCGTGGCAGAGGGCCAGCGGCGGGAAGTGATGGGTCTGCGGCAAAGCACCGAGGAAGAGTCTCCAGGGTGTGTGACGAGAGTTTCTCTTGAAGAAAGGGGTCTGCAGGCAGGTTTTCTGGCATCGCCTCTTCTGGCTGTGGTGGCGAGGGCACTGGCTTCTGGTGGCGGGGACTGCCAGGATGTGCGAGGGGCTGGAGGGGCAGAGCGAAAGGCCTTCGCGTCTGGAGGAGAGGAAGAGAACATTGGCCATGGCCAATGCTGCGCCAGGAGAAGGACTCCTGCACGCTGACAAGCCTTGCAATAAAGCAAAGCTCCCACTTCCAGTGGCCTGTGGCGTTCCCTCGGCCATCTCCACAGTTAGGACTGGGGCTACAGAATCTCTAGGCATGCCTAAATCCTAGTGTGAACGTGGGCATGTACGTGCAACCCCCGCCCCCCCCCCCCCCCACCCCCGGGAAAAGCAGGAGCGGGGGAGGAGAAGAGAAGGCACTTGGGCTGGACCCAAAGAGGCCTGGGTTCAACACTGGGCACTGCTGTCCACTGTGTGGGTCAAGTGGTTTTGTGCAATGCCACCCAGAAGAACAGAGGTGGTCACTGCCCTGGTGTGGCTCCCAGGCCTCAGCCCGGGTTTCTGGCTGCTTTCCTGCTTCAAGTGCTGCAAAGGCAGAGGCAAACCCCATCCCAGCAGCCGGAATGGAGGGGCTGGGTGAGCCGGGGCACCTGCATTCTCCACCCGTTCAGTGGGTCTCAGGGCCCAAGCTTCGGTCCTGCACAGGGTTTGGCTCACCCACCTACATGAGCTGTAAGATCAGAAGGCCAGCATGATACCTGTGGGCACCAAGGCTGTGCGGGTATACCTCCCGTGACTGCACACACCCCGAAGGGTCCCTGGACTGAACAGAGGCCAGGGCTGGAGGGACGAGGAGCTGGTGGACAAACAGCAGTGCCTCCACCTCCTGATCTAGGCCTTGTTCCCTTCCTCCTCTACTGCACATGCTCAAACATCACATCACAGCAGAATCTGCCAGCTATACACGGGGGGGTGGGGGTGGGGGGGAGGTGGGCACCCCCTGCTCCCCCTCCCCCACAGCGGTCCCCGCCCCCCCACGCCCTCACCTCAGGCTCCCCCTGCAGGAGGCCGTGCAGCTCCAGCTGCTCGTACACCTGGGCGCGGTAGCACGCCATCTGCTGCTTCTTCTCCTTGGCCAGGTCGTAGTCTTCCTTCTCCACTGCACAGCGCTTCTCCACCTCGTACCGCCCCAGGCGCTCGCCAACCTGTGGCACAGAGGTCAGGTCTGCTGTGGAGCGCCAGGGTCCAGGCAGGGACCACGTGAGAGTCTACGCGGAAGGGCCAGGCACTGGAGCACTATAGGACGGGCTGTGTGTCTCCCAAAGGTCCTGCTGCTGTCCTAGCACCCACGGCCAGGAACCCCATGCAAGCTTTGAGACAGCCCATCGCCTCGCCCCACCCTCTCCCCCTCAGTCCCTGCAGCAAGTGTTGAGGGCCACGGCTTTGGGCTATGGTGGTGGTGAACCTGAGCCACGCATGCCTTTGGGGTGCTCACTGTCTCCATGACCTGAGACTCAGGACCTGGCCCCGCACTAGCTCCTTGGCTTTCAGGGACCTGCGCTTCACAGTCTTCCCCTGGCGAAGGGGTAGGCGGCTTCTAAGAAGCAGCACCTTTTGCAAGTCAGCGATGGCCTGCTTCAGCTTCTTGGCGTGATCGTAGCGCTCCTTCTGGACAGCTTCCCGCTTCCTCTCATCCAGCCTGCGTATGATCTGGGCGACTTCAGGATCTTGGTACATGTCAAAAGCCAGGTCATCAAGGGGGGAGATGTAGTCAGATCTCCTGAGGAGAGAAAAGACCACTGAGGACAGGCAGGCCTGCGCACCTGTTCACGGCTGGGGAAAGGTGCCGTCTGTCCACGGTCCCTCCAGAGGAAAGGCCTGGTGGCCCTCGAGCTGTGGGCTCTAAGTCAGAGTGGCCGTTCTGTTTTTTGTTTTTGGGTCCGGTCATGGGGCCTGAACTCTGGGCCTGGGCGCTGTCCCTCAGCTCTTCAGCTCAAGGCTAGCGCTCTACCACTTGAGCCACAGCGTCACTTCCGGCTTTTTTTTTTCTTATGTGGTGCTGAGGTATCGAACCCAGGGCCTCAGGCGTGCAAGGCAAGCGCTCTACCACTGAGCCACCTTCCCAGCCCCCAGAGTGGCCATCCTGCCGCGAGAGCCCTACCCTGATGCTTAGCTGCCTGTGCAACAGGCCTCTGAGCTGAGTGTGTGTTCGTTCGTTCGTTCATTCATTCATGCAAAAGTGTTCCAAGAGCAGATCTGGGCCACATGTGGCAGAAGCAAGGGGCCTGTGTACTGCCAGAGTCAAATATAGATGGGAAACAAGAGGACAGAATGGGCCACCAGGCCTCCCTCCAGCTGGTGTGGGGGCAGCAGTCCAGTCTAGGCTCCATGTCATCACACTAACTGATGACCACGAAAGGTTTACATTGCTACCGCTGGGCTGTACTCAGAGTTACACTGTACAATTTCACCCCAAGTCCTATGCAGGTCCAGAAAAGTTCTTTTAGGAATCAGTTTACTCTGGTGATACTGGGGTTTGAACTCAGGGCTCTGCTTGCTAGGCTGCTGCTCTACCAGTTGAGCCATGCCTCCAGCTTGTCTTTTGCTAGTTATTTTATTTTTTTTTTGTCGGCTGTGGAGCTTGAACTCTGGGTCTGAGCGCCATCCTTGAGCTTTTCAGTTCAGGCGAGCGCTCTACCTCGTGAGCCACAGAGCCACTTCTGGTTTCCTAGTTGTTTCTTAGAGATAAGAATCTCACGGACTTTCCTGCTCAGGCTGGCTTTGAACTGTCATCCTCACATCTCAGCCTCCGGTGTAGCTAGGATGACAGGTGTGCGCCACTGGCCCCTGAATACACACAATCTTTTTCATTATCTAAATATCTTCCTTCTGATTAAGTAGTGCTTCATTCTTTGAAGTTTCCACAACAGGGCAACAACCATCTTCCTTCTGAGGCAACAATATAGGTCTAACCACTCAGCCGAGACTCAACAGAGGACCAGTGAGAGCCTCCGTGGCCAGTGCCCTAACAGCATGGTGTGTGCCTGGTTGCATCTGTGACCTGGATATCACTACATATAGGCAAATTATAATAAAAGAAATGCCATGAAAAATTTGTTTGGACACACAAGGTGCTGGTGGTTCAGGCTTGTAATCCTAGTTACTCAGAAGGCTGAAATCTGCGATCAAGGTTCAAAACTAACCAAGAAGGAAAAATCTATGAGACTCTTATCTCCAATTAAGCAGCAAAAAGCCAGACTCAGAGGTGTGGCTCAAGTGGTAGAGCATCAGTAGCAAAAAAAGCCAAGTGAGAGCAAAGGTCCTGAGTTCAAGCTTCCAGTACCAGTGCATGCACACGCCCATACCTGTACACACACATGCACACAATCACATACATTCTACCAAATCAACAGAAGCAACAAAACAGTGTTCCACAGTTCTGCAGTCAGAATTGCAAGGACGATGGCAGTAGGGGCACTGTGGAATCCCAGAGGTGACAGTGGGTTCTAAAGTCCAGTACTCCAGCTTACGCCAGCTCCTCTCAAACCTCTCACTGTCCTTCCTGGGGGAGGTAGGCACCAGGACAGGACAGGAGACTGCCCTCAGTGCGGGCAAGGCCATCCTGGGATAGGGGCCTGTGCCATAACCAACAGCATGTCCCTTCTCTCATTGGCAGCAGTGACTTTGAGCTCAGCCTGTGTGTCCTAAGGATGTACTCAGGAGTGGGTGAGGAGGGATGAAGCCATCTGGCTCTCTAAGTTTTCCAACTCTTTACTGCCAGGGATACATAACACTGCAAAAACTAAGATTAAAAAAAGAGGTTGTAGCTGGGCATTGGTAGCTCATGCCTGTATTCCTAGCTACTTAGGAGGATGAGATTTGAGGATCCCAATTTGAAGCCAGCTCAGGCAAAGTCTGTGAGACTCTTACTTGTGATTAATCACACACACACACACACACACACACACACACGCCAGAAGCAGAGCTGTGGCTCAAGTGGTTGAGTGCTAGCCTTGAGCAAAAAGGCTCAGGGACAGTGACCAGGCCCTGAGTTCAAGCTCCAGGACCAGCATGTGCAAACACACACATACACACATACACACACACACAGAGGCAGTAGAAGTGTATTCATGAAAATTATACATGAAAAATAACATAATGGGAAAGAGATGGGAAAAAATGTGTTTTTTAAGAACTTATATGACATGCATGTGGCTTTAAAGTAGCCATAAAATGATCTTGTCTAGCTGAATCTGCCTGGGCCCGAGGACAGCTGATGCTTCCATCCGCCTGTACCCGAGGGAGGATGACATCTCAAGGCTAGAACTGAGAAAGTCTCTAAAGGCAAAGGTGCAGATTGGCAAATTATCACAGCTGCCTTTGTCTTTACAACTTGGCAAGACATTCCGATCAGGTGCTTATCGGCTGCAGATGCCTACATGACTCCAGTTGCCCTCAATCCACACCTCAGAAATGACTTGACACTGGTGATTCTGACGATGGTTGTGAAGGTTTCTTGTGGAAGTAGGGGAGGGTTCTTACCCAGCGTAAGTTCCGTCTAGGGCTGGGTCCTCAGGGTTGTGCCCAAGATAATGGTCAATTAGCTTCTCTCTAGAGGTCTGTAAGAGCAAAATATCTGCTTAGAATCTCAGCAAACAAGGGACAACATGGAAGTGTAACTACAACTATTGCTAGAAAGTTTTAGCAAGGTTCAGTGGTCCTGGTCTGTTAGAGGGATAGTTAAAATTCTTGAGTAGAAGACAAGTTATAGTTGCTAAAATAATCTGATAGTTATTCACTAGTCAGTTTTACAAAGATTTTTTAAAAAATATCCTCTTAATGGTTTTAATGATATTTTTTGTGATGAAAATAAATGACTTGGAATGAGACTCCCAAACTTACAATATTATTCTTGTCACCAAAATCTGCAGGGTCTCCAATGATATTTATCGCAACCAAAGCAACCTAAGAAAGAGGTAAAATCAACAAAATGTAATGTCTGAGATGTCTCAAGCCTTTTAGAACTGTGAGCTACAGTATCACCACAGGGATGATATATATATATCAAAATGCATCAACTGTAGTGTTATAATAATATACAGAATTATTAGTTTCAAGATGAATTATGTGCTGGGTGCTAGTGGCTCATGCCTGCTATCCTATCTACTCAGGAGGCTGAGATCTGAGGATTGTGGTTCAGGGCAGCCTGGACAGGGAAGTCTGTGACAATCTGATTGCCAATTTAAAAAGTTGGAAGTGGAGCTGTGGTAGAATACTAGCCTTGAGCACAAAAGCTAAGGGGCAGTGCTCAGGTCCTGACTTCAAGCCTCAGGACCAGCACACACATGAAAATTATGTAATTTTAAGTAACAGTCTTATGTTGAACCAATTGGTTATTCTAGCCACTTGGAGCAGGGGAGAGGAACCCTTTTTCTGCCACAGACTATTTGTGTATTTGTAACTTCATTCATGGCCATACATTCGGGCAGCTGTACAGAAGCACATGCCTGGCCCATCCTGGATCAAATGATTTCTACAGCCTTGCATGGCCCGAGGCTGGATGTTCCCCAGGCTTGATTCAAAGGATGTTAAAACAGCTGGAAGTATGGCTCTTAAGCTCCCTGAAGTCCGGTGTCCTGCTTTTCCATGCACAGCTACATACTCAGGGAGACAGCCTGGCTGAACCCAGGACCAGCAGTTACCCCAAACCTTCTCTTTGTAGTCAAGTCTTAACATGCACATAAAACACCCAACCCATAATTCTGTGAAAGGAGGGCACAGAGTCACAAGCGTAGGGCATTTGTCTCACCTGATTATATATGTTGTATTTGTTGACATGGTTTTCATGAAAAATCAGCTTGAGAAACTGCCCTACTGCATCCACATAAACAGACTTCAGTTCTCGGGCTTTGCAACCAGTCTTTTCATTGTCACAGAGAGAGACATAGCTAAAACAAAAAACACAGAGGAAGAATAGGTTGAAGACAAAAATGCAGCTTTTCCTACTGGACCTGACGAGTTTAAATAAAAGCCTGGGAACTGCCTCCAAAGTCAAATTCTAGTCTATGGTCTTGTTATGGGAGTGGGATTTGAACTCAGGGCTACACACTTGATTAGCAAGCACTCTACCACTTGAGCCAGGCCACAGCTTCTTTTTTCTTTCAGTTTCTCAGGTGGGGTCTTACAGACTTCTGCCTGGGCTGGAGTCGGTTTGCAATCCTCCTATCTCTGCCTTCTAAGTAACTGGGATTATAGGCTTGTGCCACCGTGCCTAATTCATATTCTTGAGAAAAGCTCTCTACTTGCAAAGCAGTTGAACGCTAGAATTGGCAGATTTGACAGGGCCTTCTTTGTGCCAGACATATGGCGCCATGCTAGGAATGGCAAAGAGGACCAGGACGGGAGCCCCGAGGGAGATGTGGTCACATTAACCATTAACAGTGTGTACATTTTAAATTCTATTCTTACCCAAGTCTGCGAAATCGCTCTGCTTGGTATGGCGCAAAATATTCCGGCAAGCTTTCACTAATGTAGAACTCGATCTTACTGGCGATCATGTACTGGTGGGCTAGTAACTGCAGTTTTCGTATTTGACATCTCTCCACCATCTGAAGAACAATTTCTTGTGGGAACTGGCAGAATCTGTAAGCCAACGCACACATCCTTGTTTTCCTGAGAGAAGCCGACAGCTTCCGGCCGCCATGCGTGGGTAGCGGCATCTGGAGCAGGGGGCAGAGGGTCCCCAGGAGATGATGGCAGTCGGCTCCCATCTCTTGTGCTTTTCAGAGGTACAGCTGAGGCCTGGACCCGCCAGCTGCCTGGCACAAACCTTGCTTTTGGCAACGAGACAGATGTTGGAGGGGAACCTGAAGGTATTATTGGCACGTGTGGGTCAGTCTTAGGAGCCTGGACCAGCGCGCACAGACAGGCCAAGGAACCTGGGAAGCACCTGCTTCCAGTGCTGGGCTAGCATTTTGGGACCACCTGCTGTGCTTGCTTGGGCTGGGGGAACCTAGGCTCCAGCATGTGGGGCTCCTACCCATGGAGGATCGGCCCACGGTATGCACCGAGGCATGTGGGGCTCCTACCCACGGAGGATCAGCCCACGGTACGCACCGAGGCACGTGGAGTCTATCCATGGAGGAACACCCCACAGTATTCACCGAGGCACGTGGGGCTCCTACCCACACAGGAATGCCCCACGGTACGCACCGAGGCACGTGGGGCTCCTACCCACGCAGGAACGCCCCACGGTACGCACTGACTGTGTGCAGGCTGGAACAGCACAGCAGTCACGGGACACTGGTGAACACGCCCATGCAGTGTGGCCCCGGGAGGACCGTGCTGAGGGGCCGGGAGAGGAGAGGCACTGTGCGTGGGACAGGGCAGTCAGGAAAGGCCTCACCCATGTCACTGTGACTGACACGTAGAGGTGCGAGTTGTAGGTTTTTCCCTTGTTCTCTGGCTCTGGGCTCTCCGAGTCTGCGGTCCTGAGGACAGCACAGCAGGGACTTTCCACCCCCACAAAGCCCCTCTGCATCTCTCCCAGCCAGTGACAAGCACTCTGGGCTCCAGGACAGGGCATCACAGCTTGTCCCAGGGCGCTGGTTGACTTGTCTTCCCTTGCCTTCCTGTGAGGGGTGTGGCCATAGGGAAGGAGACCCTCATCAACAGCCCTGACCTTCCTCTGGGAGTATGATGTACCCTTCAGGAGGCTGCGTCAATGCACCAGAGTGCCATGTCAGGGCTATTTTGTTATTTACAAACATCATCAAAAAATGGTCCCTGTGTTCTCTGTAAGAACCTTCCAGCGGCACACAGTCACTGAGGAAATGTAGCCAGCACTGACCTCTGCTGAATGGAAGGGCTGCAGGGTGACCTTAATGTGCTGGGTTTGAACCCAGAACCTTGCATGTGGGAGGCAAAGGGCTCCGCCAGTGGGCTATTATATTAGCTTTTGGCCTTTCTGAGACTGGGTCTTGCTTCACAACCCAGGCTATCACTGTGGACTAAGATGTGTGTCGGCAGGCATGCCTCCAGAGGGCTGGGATTACAGGCACACACCCTCTCCTCTTCTTATACCGTTTCCAGAGTGTGGGCTCATCTTGTAAGGGAAATAGGATCATCAGACTTTCTTGGAAAACAAAAAGCCATTGGGATGTGTAACACGGAAGCACAATTTGACAATCCTGTGGCTTATGGCATCAAAGTTACAGCAATAGCCGAGTCAGGTGAAAGGAAGTCACATGACACGGTCTCCCTGCCTCCCCTTCCCCCCACTCCAGCTTTACCTTGGTGACCTCCATCCACTGACGGTGGGTGC
Source organism: Dipodomys spectabilis (assembly GCF_019054845.1). Classification (NCBI taxonomy): domain Eukaryota; kingdom Metazoa; phylum Chordata; class Mammalia; order Rodentia; family Heteromyidae; genus Dipodomys; species Dipodomys spectabilis. The sequence goes on along the minus strand of NW_024870976.1, from coordinate 1,127,491 downwards.
GTGGATCATTAGTTCCCGGGCACTGAAGCCGTCTTCGTGTCCAGAAGAGCTGACCACTACGAATCCAATCTTGTGGGGCATTCTGCACACCTGGGCTGTATAAGAGCAAGGGGCACTTTCTTTAAAGGAATTCGCTAACCTAATGTTGAAAGTGCTAGTTCATGCATGCCTAATGTACACAGAAGTTCACAAAGACTTCAGAATCGTCCATCACTTTTCATAAATATAGTTCTACTTGAGGTAGAATGTACCTTGATTTTCCAAAGTATCTGTTCAAAGTTTGGCTTGGGCTGTGAACTGACTCATGTCCCCAAAGATGTTCAGTCCCTACTGTGGCACATGTGAATGTGAACATATTTGAAAACAGGGCCCTCGCAGGTGTGATCCAGTGAAAATGAAGTGCTAAGGGTGGGCCCGTTCCAATGTGGCTGGTGTCCTTCTAAGAAGGGGAAGAGGAAGGGCGCAGTTCAGAGGGAAGACACTTGACTGGCATGTGTGAGGCTCTAGGTTTAATCTCCAGAAAACAAAAACCAACCAAACAAAAGGCAGAAACTGGAGCCAAGAGGAATGCCAGGGGCTTCTGTAAGCCTCCTCTAGAGCCCGCAGCGAGGGATGCCCGGCTGGCACCTGGACTTCAGCCTTCCAGTACCAGTTTGTGATACTTTGTGATGACAAAAACCAAGTTTTTTTGCTAGGTTACAAATAGCAAGTTTTTCTGCATTCGTTAGGAAAGTAATAGAGCCAGTGTGTAAACTAGTAGCCAATGACAGGAGGGGTGGGGGAACTCAGCCACAAGTGTAACAGTGATTGATCACTAGTATAACAAGAATTGATCACTAGGGTAACAGCAACTTATCCACTAGGGTGAGTGATTGCTATATGAAAATGACAGGTTCATCAAGTGCAAACTTGATGACTGCAGGGACTGGATGACTGGGTGAGAATGCATTTAAAATACTACTAGGAGGTGAGCATTGGTGGCTGACACCTGGAACACTAGCTACTCGAGGCTGAGGTCTGAGGCTTGCCGTCTGAAGCTAGCCTTGGCAGGAAAGTCAGTGAGACTCTTACCTCCAATAACCTACTAAAACAGCTGGAAGTGGAGCTGTGGCTCAAGTGGTAGACAGCTAGTCGTGCGCAAAAGAAGTGCAGGACAGAGCCCAGGCCCTGAAATCAAGCCTTAGGACTGGTAACAAACAACAACCCACTAGGAAAACACAGTGTTGGTAGAAGTATATCCATATACGGGAGACTGAGAATAGTGTTGATAGTTCTCACCTTGTACAAAAATGAACTCCAAATAGATCAAAGATCTGAACGTAAGACAAAAAAAGCTGAAACTTCCTCACCAGACACTACCCTGAAAGTGAACTATACAACTTGTGAGTGGGGATGGGAGGGAAAAACTGGGGAAGAGTGAGGGAAGGCGTGACACTGTCCAAACACAAATGTAATTATTACGTGACTTATGAAACTGTAACCCCTCTGTACATCACGTTTATAATAACAACAAAAACTTTAAAAATAAGCCATGTAATATCAGTACTTAAAAAAAAAGGAAAGGGTGAAACTGCTCGAGGCAAACATAGGGAGCATTCTTGAAGGTACATATATCATTTTTCTGACCAGAACCCCAATTCCTCAGAAAACAAGAATAAGAACTGGAAAACGAGACTACATCAAATTAAGAAGCCTCTGTACATCAAAGGCAACAATCCCTGGAACCAAAAGAAAACCTATAGACTAGGAAAAAATTTTTGATGGCTAGCTAAACATGAACAGGGGAAGAAATCCAACTGGGCAAATGACAGGCAGTTCTCAAAAGAAGCACAAATAAACACATGAAGAAATGTTCTCTGTCAGCTGTAAAGGAAATGCAAAGCAAAACAGCACTGAAGTTCCCTCTCACCTCAGTCCGACTGGCCACCACCAAGAAAACAAGCAAAGTCTGGGTAGGGGAGGGCCTCCTGCACTGTGAGTGGGAATGTAAACTAACCACTGTGGAAATCAGTGTAGAGGTTCCTGAGAAAACTAGAAACAGAGCTAAGATATGATCCAGTTGCACCACTCCTGGTATAAATCCAAAGGAAGGCGAATCACCCCACCACCATGTTTATTCTTAGCAGGCAAAATACTGAGTGAGCCCAGGTGCCCATCAACTGATGAAGGGATGAAGGAAATGTGGTAAATGTACACAATGGAGTGCTATTCAGTATACAAAAGAATGAAATGATGTCCTCTGTACAGTTAGACCAACATTGCCTGTTCTCTCTCATGTGTGGAATCTAGTTCTTCAAAGGGACAGGGGGTTGGAGCGGCTCTAGTGGTAGAGCACCACCCAATAAGGGAAAGCAAGTGTCAGATAGAGAATCTGAGTCTCAGTCTTGGACAACAACAACAAAAGAGTGACAAGAAGGCAAAACAGGGTCTTCTGGGGGGGGGGGTGTCCCTGCAGGAGGGGGGGAGTGAAAGGCGAGTGATGGGGATACACATGGTTGAAGTAGTTTCTATACATGCATGAGAACAGAACATGAAAACCTTAAAGAAAATTTTAAAGTGGAGAAGTGCAGATGAAGTGAGTTTGATCCAAGTACAGTTGTCATGTACAGAAACATCATGATGAAATGCCTTTGTTCAATTAGTGGTTGCTAATTAAAGACTCTCCTCCCTCCAAACTCCCCTCACACAAGGAAGAATTCACTGCAACAAAAATGCCAGAATGTAGAGAGTGGGAAAAGAACACCCTGAGTCAGTTTTCCGTGTTGTGACTTTTGGAGACCTACTCTGACTGCAGCTGGACATGGGCATGTGGAGGACAGGCAGGGACATCTACTTCTGTGGCCTGGCACCACGCTGTCCTTGCTGCAAACAGCACCACACGCTGACTTTCCTCTGGTCACTCGTCGGGCCTCTGGCCTGCCCATCCACTCAGGCCCTGACATACATGGGTATGCTCCTGGGCTGGATCAGAGCATGAATCTCATGCCCCTGCCCAGTAAGAGGCTCTCATGGGCATACACGTTTGTGGCCCAGATGATTCTGTGTCAGGGCTCTGCAGAAGAAGGGGCTGCCGGGGCCATCTGTGGCAGAGGCTCCCCTCTGGCTGAGGGCAGTGGAACTGATAGGCGGGGGCCACTTGTGAGGCCTCTGATGGCCTGCACCACTCCCAGACTCCCCGTTATTTTTCAGTTACCAGCCAATCAAAGCCCTGCTGAGCAAGCCATTGGAGCAAGGTTAAATCACATAGAAAGCAAAACCAAACCACCTGTCACTAAGTCAGAGGAAAAAACCCAAACCACCTGTTGCTAAGTCAGAAGATTAAAAAGAATCCATTAGAAATGTCTCTGAGATAAAACACACTCGTAATTAGAATCCTCTTTCGGAGGTCTGATGAAGCCTGGCTCGTTTTAACATGCCCGGTGCATAAGTGCCGTCTTTCTCCAGCTCAGGGACCCTGAGGAGGAGCACTTCCATAAACCAATGACTGGCTGGAACTTGCTAATGTTTCTTGAAATGTAAGAGTAAAAAAGCATTTAAAACAGAACAACAAGCAAAGTTATATCTTATGCAAAATACAGTAGAGGAAAACTCAGCTAAACAAACCCAGAAGTTAACAAAAAGCAAGTACAAAGCCAATGTTGAGTGACATAAGGCCTTGTCTACCCTCAGTGACGTCTGCACCCCAGGAACGGCACAGCTTTCCCTCATCTGCAAGGTCACTCGGGCTAGGAGCCTGGAGCTGACCTCCCCCCACTTGGCCACACCCACCCTTACCAGCCAAAGCCATATGGTGTGCCAGGCTGTACTAGATACAGTCCTTCTACCTTCTCTGAGCCCTTTTTGTCTTGAATTCTAATGCTCAGCCAAACTGAACCTCAAGCTCACAGGTAGCATCCTTGCACACAGAAGTTCTCATTCCTCGGATCACCTTTTAAAGGCAGTGTCTTGTCAAACTCTGCCTACCATGGCAATGGCTTTTGTTCTCAGGCAGCTAGGTTCATGTACCAATCAAAATATTCATTACACTGGACATTTACGTCCAAATACAGATGTGTCTCTGCAGCTGCCCCCAATAAATTCTAAAGTATTCACCCTGAAGACCTGCGAGGATGACTGGCCACCATGGATGTGTGTGTGAGTGTGAGTACTGGGGCCTGAGTGCTGTCCAGCTTTTTTGCTCAAGGCTGGCTTCTAACAGTTGAGCCACAGGTCCACTTCCAGCTTTTTGCCAATTAACTGGAGATAAGAAGTCTTATGGACTTTTCTGTCCAGGTTGGCTTGGAACTGAGATCCTCAGATCTCAGCCTCCTGAGCAGCCAGGATGACAGGTGGGAGCCACCAGCCCTGGGCTCCAGTGTGGTACTGACATCTGAAAAGCATCCCCAAGGGCCCAGAGTCTTCCGTCCCTGGGCGTGCTCTTCACACACATCCTATCACACGGGACACTTGCAGGGCTCTAGAGTGTGATGAGGGCATCCTGCCAGCTGGCCTTCCCCAGGGCATCGGGATCCAGGCTCCCCCCGAAGTGCCATCACTCTTCTCCCTGGCCATGCTTGGTTCTCGCACCGGACTAAGCTGAACTAAAACGCCACAGTAGCAACTTCCAGAGACTTTGTTACACCGTCACGGAACTAAAACTGTTTCCAGTTAAAGAAACAAGTGTCAGTATTAAATAGCGATGGGGGGCGGGGTAAGGCAATCCTAACCGACGGGAAGGCTTCAGAGAAACCTCAAAGAAAAACCAAGTCAGAGTGGAGCCTTCCACAGGTTCTGGAAGCTGGTCCCCGTCAGCGAGGCGTGCGCTGCAGGGCAGGGGGCTGGGCACCGCATCCAACGCCGGGCAGCGGCGCCCGGCGGGGGAGGCCGCTGGGCGGGGCAGGGCGGGGCGGCCGGGGCGGGCAGCGCCGGGCCCCGCACGGCCGCCGGGCCGCGCCGCCGGAGGCCCCGGCGGGCCCGCCGATCTCCCGATCGCCGCGGAACGCAGACGCCCGCCGCCCCTCGGGTACCTGCTCAGCACCGACGACTCCGGCGGAAGTGCGGGCGCTGCAGGAGCGCGGCGGGCGGGCAGCCCTCCGATGACCTCCGCCCTCTCGGGCTCAGGGGACGCCTCCGCCGCCGCCCCGGGCCGCCCGCACCCCGAGGCCGCCGCGGCGGCGGTGGCAGCCGAGGAGCAGCCCGGGCCACCTCCGCCCACCGCCCGGGCCGCGGCCGTGCTCTCATGACAACTGGGCCGGCCCGGGCCTCTGCGCCTGCGCGCCTCCACGCCCGTACCTGCGCACGCGCGCAGCTCCTCCCTCCCGAGCTGCGCCTGCGCAAGGTTAGCGGGCGTTCCGAGCTGCGCCTGCGCACGGGGAGTGTGTTCCGGGCCGCGCCAGCGCTTGACGGGGATAGGCGCGCGGGTTCAGGTCCCGGTCGGCCCGGCGCTCGGTGCCGCGCCTGCCGCCGCCGCGCCGCCATGTGCGCGGTGCTCCGTCAGCCCAAGGCCGTCCGGATCCGCGCCCTGCACAGCTCGCGGAAGTTCGGCGTGGCGGCGCGGAGCTACGAGGAACTGCTGCGCAAGGGCTGCCTCCGCTTCCAGGTCGGCCGCGGGGCTCCGGGAGCGGGCGGCGGGCGCTGGGGCGGCGTCCGGGCGCGGGGCCGCGGGGCTCCGGGAGCGGGCGGGCGGGCGGCGCTGGGGCGGCGTCCGGGCGCGGGGCCGCGGGGCTCCGGGAGCGGGCGGCGGGCGGCGCTGGGGCGGCGTCCGGGCGCGGGGCCGCGGGGCTCCCCCGCCACCGCCCGCGCCCTCCGCACCCCCGGTTCGGGGTGGGGTTCCTGCCGAGGCGCCCGCGCGGGCGTGCGGCTCTGTGGCCCGGCCAGCACTCACCCCCTTCTCCGAGCCGGGCGCCGAGGTCGCCGCCGCCCCGGGCAGAGGCCTGCGCCCCTCCGCAGACAGCGGAGTCCAGCGCCCCCCTCCCCCCCCCCCCCCCCCCGTCCTCCCCAGGTCCCGGTGCCCGGCTCCCGCCTGTGCCTGTACGAGGACGGCACGGAGGTGACCGAAGACTACTTCCCCGGCATCCCCGACGACGCCGAGCTCCTGCTGCTCACCGCCGGCCAGACCTGGCAGGGCTGTAAGTGCAGAGCCTTTGGCGAGGAGGCCGCGGTGTGGAGGCCCGCGGGCTGGAGCCGCAGCCCGGCGGAGGCTGAGAGGAAGCCCCTGGCCATGTTACTGACAAGGACAGCGGGAGCGTCAGGGCTGCCTTGGAACAGGCTCTCCACGCGTGTTTGCGCAGACACGTCCCCTGGCTAATGCAGGTGGCTGTCATCCTGGGTGCTGGCTTTGGCAGGTGGCTCTTTAAGGGCGTCTGTGCTGGAGGCCCGATGAGAAATCGTTCAGAAGCAGCTGGACGGCAAGTTCTGCACCTCGTGCGCCGTCCTCTGGGAGGGCGTTGGGCTCTTGTGCAAAGGAGGCATTGCTGCAGGAGGTGGATCTGGGCCACAGGAAGGACTGTGAGCTCAGAGATGGGGAAATCATCTGATGGAGGGCAGAGGGGGAGCTGAAGGGTGGAGTTCTGCATAGCCACAGGCTGAGGCTCCCCTGTCGGAAGGGACATGGGCTGGAGTGCCTCCTGAGTGGGTTACAAGCCCCTGTTCTTGGTGGGCCTCTGAGAAGCAAGTCACCACAAGGCACCTGGGCTGACCCTGTGGAGGTGGATCTGGACCAAAATGCCAACAGAGGATGCATGCTGCTCTATCCATCTCCATTGCTGTCTCTGTCTTCTATCATCCTCCCTCCCTGAGGCCACTAATCCTTTCCTGGGTGCCTCTGTTTCTCTCTCTGTTTCTCTCTCTCTCTCTCTCTGCCTCTTTTTCTCTCTCTTTCTCTCGTTCTCCAGTCCTGGGCCTTGAACTCAGGGCCTGGGCTCTGTCCTTGAGCTTCTCTGTGCCACAGCGCCACTTCCTGCTTTTTCTGCTTATGTGGTTTATGTGGTGCTGAGGAATCGAACCCAGGGCTTCATGCATGCTAGGCAAGCACTCTACCACTGAGCCATATTCCCAGCCCAGTATATTTGTTTTCTAAAGATTTAAAAATGGTGATAGGTTTGTGGAATGTTGCCAAGATAGCTGGAATGCACAAATTATCACCTGACATAATTGTAGTTCAGCTTCAGTACTAGGAAGTGGACAGCCTTGCAGCGTGTGGATTGCTCGGTGCCATTCATAGAACCAGCGCTGCAGGCAGGTGAGGCTCTCCCACCTGAGCCCCCTGACACCGCCCCATTATAGCCTTGTAGGGTTTTTTGCTACTGCTTTTGAGGTCCTTAGGACCCTGGTTTCACTGGATATTAAGTGCTTGCTGGGAGATTGCACTACTGTTGGAGGTGTGGAGTGGCTCCCAGGAGAGGGGGAAGAGGGGTGGGAGGCCTCAAGGAGGGGTGGACAAAGCCGAGGGTGGGGCAGGTGTGCCTGGGTTGGGCAGGTGTGCCTGGGTGGTGCTGGTGTTCTCTAGGGCACCCTCCCTGACTGGAGGAGGCCAGAGCAGCAGACTTGGGGTCACATGGCTGGAGATGGCAGGCCAGGAAGAGGGCTGGTGGCGTGGAGTGCCTTGCAGTCCTGCAGGCTGGGTGGGGGACCTCTGTTCCTGACCAAGGTTCTGTTTGTTTCCTGCTGGCGGCAGATGTGAGTGACCTGGGCCGCTTCCTCAGCATCTTTCAGGAGCCACACTCAGCAGTCATCCAGGCAGCCCGGCAGCTGCTGGCCGATGAGCAGGCTCCGCTGCGGCAGAAGCTCCTGGCTGACCTGCTGCACAATGCCAGCCAGAACATTGCCGCCGAGACCCGGGAACAGGACCCCCCCTGGTTTGAAGGTGCGTGGTGGGAGTGGGCTGGGGAGGCCTACCTCAGCGGTGGCCCTGGAGAAACGACATCCACATCAGGTCCCCTCCGATTCTCAGCTGGGCTGGTGGAGTCAGGACAGGTTCTCACTGACAGCCTGGGCCGCAGGGCCTGAGCCAGAAAGGACTTGAGGGTGGGGGTCGCCTGGTGCTTCTGGCTGGCCTTGGTATTTTCATTATTGTTTAAAAAGCTGTGGTAATGCAGGTAACACCAAATTCACATTTTAATCTTTTCTGGTGGTGGTGAAGGAGACTGAGTCTATGCTTCCCCTAATAATTGGCCCTTGATTTCCCCTGATGGTTTCCCTAGATGGTTTGCTCTTTTACTAGGTTTAAGTGTCCTCATCTGGTTTGCTTTCCTTATTTATAACACCTTTTTTAGGTTTAATTGCATACACCTTATATTGTTTCCGCTTATGTAAGGTTTGTGCTAGCTGCATTTGGGGCTGCTGGACTTTGAGACAGGAATCTACCTGCAGTCCCCTGGCTCTCCAATAAAGAGTCATAATTTGACCTCTGAAGTAGTGGCTTCTCTGTCTCTCATGACTGAGTTTCTTTACATCAGTAGTGGGGTTTGAACTCGGGGCCTCCCACTTGTAGGCTGGTGCTCTACCACTTGAGTCATGTGTGAACACTACTGCTAGGCCACCCTTGCTTTATAGGTAAGGTCTTAGTTTTCAGCCAGGTGAGCCTTGTACTGCAGACTGTCTACTTAATGTCTCCTGAAGCTGGTCTTGCAGAGGTTTACTGCTACGTGTGGCTTATTGAGATGGGGTCTTGCTAACTTTTTGCCTAGGCTGGCTTCAAACCTGGATCCTCCCTTGCTCTGTCTTTGGAGTAGATGGGATTACTGCCATGAGCCACTCTGTCCAACCACCTTCACCATTTCTAAGAACATTGTTTCGGTATCTGTATAGAATTGGTCCAGGCCCCCTCAGAATACCAAAGTCCACAGGTTTAGGTGAGTCCCGTATAGACTGTGGTGGTGCTCAGGCGACCTCATGTGTGTATTGTTAATGATCCAAATAAACTGTGGTTGCTATATAAATAGTTGTTATGCGGCTTTCAGAAAGTGACAAAAAAAATGTACCTATATAGTAGATTTACAGTCTGGTTAGCAGAATCTCCTTGGGGGACTGAGTTTGCACTGAGCTTGTAGGTGTATAGGTACATAGCCCGGGGCCACTGAGTCTGTTAGAAATGAGGTTCCTGGATTTGTCTGCCTGGACTGACTTTGAACATGGATTCGGATCCCAACCTCCCGAGCAGCCAGGCTCATGGGTGGGAGCCATCGCTGTCTGGCTCCCGCCCCTTATTTCCCTTATGAGTGGAGTCATGCAGTTTTTGTCCCTTGGTGATGGCTTGTCATGCAGCAAGCTGTCCTCAGGTTCGGCCATGTCCTGTCAGGATGTTCTTCCTTGTGGGGGGCCTGCTCCACTGCCTGCATAGAGCACACTTTATCACTTAGCCTCTGAGAGTTGGTGAGGACCTGGGAGGCTGTAGCCATCCTGGGAAAGGAAGGCTGGGGGAGAAGCCAGGAGTATTTGAGGTGCTCCAAAGCAAAACCCACACAAGACCCTGCATGCCGCTTTCAGGTGTTCCTCCAGATGCAGTAGTCTGACCCCCATGTCCTGCCCCATCCCCACCCAGGCTGCCCCGTGGGCTCAGGGCATCTTCCTCCCTTGTAGGCTTGGAATCCCGATTCAGGAATAAGTGTGGCTACCTGAGGCACAGCTGTGAGAGCCGGATCCGGGGCTACCTGAGAGAGGTAAGCTCATACGGTGGCCAGGTCTTCTGCGTGGGCTCTGGGCCCAGGATGGGTGGCATTTGGTGAGCTGCCACCCCTCTACTGCTGTGCCTGTGTGGCCACTGACCGAAGCCTGCAGAGGGCAGCGAGAGACGGCCTCTGACCGCTGCCTCAGCAGCACCAGAATCCGGGCTGCGTCCTGACTGGCTGTGAGCCCTGGCCTGCGCATTTCATCCGTTACAGAGGTGCCCCAGCCCGTGAATGTCTTTGTCTGCCGACTGGCAGCCCGTTGTGATGTGAGCCAACCCCAAGTACGGAGGCTCCTCATTCTCTTTCTCCTCCATTCTCTCTGACGGATGCCTTCACAGATGGACTGTGGCCTCTTCCTCAGCTTTTGCTCATTTTTATCTGTGGGGCACAATGTGGCCCTCAGAGGTGCCCAGGGCTGAGGGCTGCTTTGCTGCTGGTGCTTTGTGGAGATCCCTCTTGGCCCTGAGCACTGGCTCTTGAGTAGCGAGTCACCAGCAGGCTCGTGTGGGGCAGACTGGAAACCCCAGCACAGCTGTTCTTCACATCAAGGCCTGCTGCCCTGACAACCTCTGTCACGCTCCATGCATGATGCCTGGGCTTCCTACAAGTGCAGAGTGGAAGGCGAGTCTCCATGGCGGGAGAGGCAGGCCTGTGTTTGAGGATGAGGTGTCTGTCACCAGGGAGGTCCTGGCCGTGAGGCCTTGCACCCACTGCACCTATCTCCATTCGGCCTCCTCTTATCCCCTAGGCAGGACAGAGGTGGCTCTGGGGCAGCAGCTTGTATCGGCGGGGCTTCCTGTCCCCGTAGGCATATCTGCCAGCCGGAGCCCAGGCATTGACAGAGCTGGTGGACTCTGTCCCTCTGCCTTTCATTGATGTGTCATCCTTGTGGTGTGGTTGGAAGAGATTCGGAGGCTGTCCTGTTCCTTGTCTTACACCTCTGCTTTGAAGCTTGGGCAAAACATTAGTTCCTGTGGAAGCAAGACGTGCTGTGCTGTGCTGTGCTGTGCTGTGCTGTGCGGAGGTTCCTGGGTGCAGAGCCCTGCCTGGCTGCTTGGCCTGCAGCATTGCTGCCTCCCCAGGGCCTCCTGGGCTCTCAGCCATGTCTCACTGGCGTGTTCTTCAGATCTGGTTCACAACTTGTGTTGATCCTGTGCTGACGTCCTGTGTCTGCCCACCTGCCTGTCGCTCTGCTGGGGAGGGGAAGTACCTGTTCAGTGTCCTCACCTGTGCTTCAGTGTGTGAGGTGCTGTGCGGGAGACTGGCACTGTGGTCCTGGCCTTGCGGGTTTCTTTCTGGTGGCAAGTGTCAGGGGAGACTGGACATGCTTGCTGTGATGAGTCATCTGTGAGCCAGAGGGCCAGGCAGCTGGAGCCGCAGCCCTTTCTCTCATGGCTAGTCTTTGCTCTCAGACCTTTTCCCTCTGCAGAGGTAGAGCAGTTCTGCTTTTCACTGCTGGCTGCTGGCCGCCTCTCAGTTCCTCCTGCATTAGCTGTGAGCGGCTGCAGAGATGTCTCCCCAGAAGGGCCTGTCCTGTCCCTAAGCCCTCCACACATGGCTAGGTTCATGACATTCAAAAGTGTGGCACAACTGTGAATGTTCTGCTGTCTCCTGTGTTTCTCCATCAAGAGGTTCTGTGGCTGCCTCTGTCCTGGTGTTTTCCTAGCCTAGCTGACTGTAGGCACATGGACTGCCTGTGTCCCAGTGTTTCCTAACCTAGCTGACTGTAGGCACATGGACTGCTTGTGTCCCAGTGTTTTCCTAGCCTAGCTGACTCTGGGCACATGGACTGCCTGTGTCCCAGTGTTTCCTAACCTAGCTGACTGTAGGCACAAGGCCTGCGTGTGTCCCAGTGTTTCCTAACCTAGCTAACTGTAGGCACATGGACTGCCTGTGTCCCAGTGTTTCCTAGCCTAGCTGACTGTAGGCACAAGGCCTGCCTGTGTCCCAGTGTTTCCTGACATAGTTGATTATAGGCACATGGACTGCCTGTGTCCCAGTGTTTTCCTAGCCTAGCTGACTGTAGGCACAAGGCCTGCCTGTGTCCCAGTGTTTCCTAGCCTAGCTGACTGTAGGCACAAGGCCTGCCTGTGTCCTGGGTTAGCTAGCTGACTGTGGGTTACTGACCGGCGCCAGCACTCTCCCTCGGGTACATGGGCTCCTCCCCTCACCCCTGCTTGCCTGACCATGGGGAAGCAGCGGTGACCGCTGATTGTGTAAAATCAATCTTTTTTTTGAGAGAGAGACTTGCTATGTACGCTAGGCCAGCCTTGAACTCTGGATCCTCCTGCCTCTGCCTCTCTAGTGCTGGGATTACAGGCATGCACCTCCATGCTCAGCTTGATCTCTTTTAATCCTTTCCTGCCTAATGTGCAGCATTATTACTCAGGGGCCCTAGAGGTTTCTCAGGATGGTATAGGTGAGCCGTGCCAGACCACCTGACTACTTAGGCAGAGTCTGGATCCCTAGCTAGAGGGAGAGTCCCTGAGGGCCTTGAATAGGAGGCAGCCGTGGGCTTCAGGGCATTTCCCAGGCTCAGCAGTGCCCTTGGCCCCTCCAGGTGAGCGCTTACGCCTCGGTGCTGGGTGGAGAAGCACAAGAGGAATACAGGCGGATCCTGGATGCCATGGGCCAGAAGCTTAAAGATCTGCGGTACCATGGCAGCTACTTCGACCGCAAAGCCCCAGCTGGAGTCCGACTCTGCACACCAGAAGGCTGGTTCTCCTGCCAGGTGAGCCGAGGACCCTTTATCCTGGGGTCACCCAGGTGGATGTGCACTGCCCTCCTGGGGTGTGGCTGGGAGGATATTCAGATATTGGCCTAGAAGGTTTGGGTCTCACATTCAAAGTGGGCACAGAGGTGAGGCCGGTGGTGTGATCACAGGGCCGTGGGAGCACTAACAGGAGCAGATAGGAGGCCAGTGGTAGGATGCTGGTGGTATGGTCTCAGGAGCACTGACAGGAGCAGGTAGGAGGCTGGTGGTAGGATGCTGGTGGTGTGGTCTTGGGAGCATTGACAGGAGCAGATAGGAGGCCGGTGGTGTGGTCTTGGGAGCACTAACAGGAGCAGATAGGAGGCCAGTGGTAGGATGCCTGTGGTGTGGTCTCGGGAGCACTGACAGGAGCAGATAGGAGGCCGATGGTGTGGTCTCGGGAGTACGGGCAGGAGCCGGTGGGTTTCCCCAGTAAGGACACGCTAGGCGAGGCTAGTCCCATCTCTGGGATAGTGACAGCAGCCTGCCTGTCCCCTGGATGGGGGAATACAAAGCCAGGGTAGTGAATGGGGAAAGGGGAACAATTCCAGAGACAGAAAAATATGTAATCTCTCAAACAGCACATGACTATTTTGTTTTGAATAGGGTCTCTTAACGTAGCCCAGTCTGGCTGCTTTGAGCTCTGCTCCTTTTGACTCTACCTCCTCCCTGCTGGGATTACAGGTGCGCCCACCATGCATGGCTCAAAGAGACTACCCCCATGGGACCTGCCACCCAGTAAGCCTGTCTGTGGGTGGCAGTGAGCAGTGAGGGCCTCGAGTGTCCTTCCTGACCTCTGTCCTTTCAGGGCCCTTTCGACCTGGATGGCTGCACCTCCAAGCACTCCATCAACCCCTATGGCAGCAGGGAGAGTCGAGTCCTCTTCAGCACATGGAATCTGGATCACGTGTAAGTGCGCATGGGCCTGGACTTCAGGTTCACACACTGGAAGAGCAGTTCTCCAGGCCTGTCCTTACTGAGGGTGTGTGACTATCTCACTGGTAGCCGTTGGTGCTGCCTGTGTGGTTCTGGCTGGAAGCCCTAGGTATTGTGCATGGGGAAGGGATGGCTGGACAGATGCTCTTCTGCCGCTGTCCAGTGCTTGGTGCTGACCTGTTCCTCTTAGCTCAGAGCTCAGGGTTGGGCCCCTGGCTGCCCAGGGCTGGGCTGTCAGTGGCTGTGGGCACTTGGTGGAGCGGAAGAGCCGGGAAGGGAAGCTCTGGCAGTTGTGGCGTGTTGGGGGCATGCTGCAGGAGGATGCTCTCAGCCAGCTGTGAGCTCCTGCTGAGCTAGCACAGGGTAGAGAGTCCTTGGACAGTGTAGTCTTTGCTGTTGGGGTTTTTGTTTTGAACTCAGGGTTTAATGGCTGGGTTGGCACTCCCCACTCAGAGAACACTTCTGAAGCAGGATAGATTAGGGAAAGGCAGGAATGCAAAAACAGAGTAAAGCGAATACAGGAGAATGATCTTCACTCATCAACTTGCTTAAGATTGAGGGACCAAAGTTGTTTTAGGAGAAAATGAGGCAGGGCAGACTAGTGAAAATAAGGCAGAAACACTACTTAGAAATACAGGAGCCCCGTCGTCTTTGTTTTAACCCTGTGCTACTTCATAAGATACAGTATTAGCATAAGGAGAAAAAAAAGCAAGAGCAGCTTTATCCAGCTGACCTTGTCTGCTGGCCCCAAGAACACATGTGCTCAGAAAACTGAGAAAGGACCTGGTAAAAACAACATGTGTTCTGGAGAAGCAAATACTTGGAAAAATGGCTTCTCCCAGCACAGAGTGCTGATTACCAAAGGATAAACATCTGTGGCAGGATCTTGATCTCGAGGATAAATACCAGACTTAAAATACATGGCAGAATGTATTCTTTCCTAGAAGGGATGCCCAAACATGGTGGTCCTATATATAAAGTACAGGTTAGTCTCAGAAACCCTGAGCCCAAGTAGTAAAGATAAACACTTCTCTGCATAACTTTAAGTCAGACCCTGCCTTTATCATAGAAGTGCCCCTGATGTCAAAGAGTTCTGTGTCTCTCCCTTTGAGACCACCCACACTGTGTTAGAGTGGGCTTCTGCCCTTCTGCTTGCCTGTCTGTCTGCTTGCCTACTTGCTTACTCAGTCAATAAAGCTCTGCCACGTTTTCGTACCATTATGACTTGTCCAGAAATTCTTGCTCTGTAAGACCCTAAGAGACCCAACTTTTAGAGGGAAACTTCATAAACATTATCACCCCAGGGATACTTCCAGCCTAGTTTTTTGTGGTTTATATTTGGAGCTGAGATCTTAGGTTTTTCTGCCTAGGTGGGCTTCATCTTACAGTCCTCTGGATCTCTGCCTCCCTGCCAGAGGGCAGGGTTACAGTGTGAGCCAAGGGTACCAGCATGTGATTTTTTTGTTAGTCATGGCCTTCTGTCTCTTGTCTGAGACTTTGATTTTGCCCTGGAATGTTAAATCACTGGGTCTCTTCGTTCTGCATCTGACCACGGTAGCCATTCAGTAAATATTTGTTGACTACTTTGTTGCATGTTCTACTCTGAGTTTTCTTTTCATGTGTCAGTTGTTCTGGTCTCTGTGCTTGCTGTTGATCTGCCTGGTTTCTTAAGGCTGTTCTGCACAGAATGCTTATGCTTCATCTCCACAGCGTCACCTACTTCTCTACTCCCAGCGCTTCCGGTGTCTCACTTCCTTTGGAGGGCAGGTGAAGGGTGGTCGCTGCCCCGTCTGCTCTGGGTTCCTAGGCCCACTGCCCTTTGGCATCTGCTCCTGTTGGCTTTCTGAGTTCTGTCTTTTTAGTGGTAGTTTCAAATTTTTTTTTTCTTGGAAAGTGATGCACATGTAGGCCTGGGTCTTCATTTCTGTTCTGACGGGCTTGTGTTCTCTGCTCTGTGGCAGGTTTTCTTTGGGGTTGGAGAGTGGTTATGAAGCTCCTCCAGGCCCTCATGGGCGTGGCTGGCCTAGTCCTGCTCTCCTGTGCCATGCCCCTCCACCTTTTCGCTCTGTGCTGCTGCCCTCTTCTGGTTGACTTGCTGCATGGACTGAGTTGTGTCCCCAGTTTCACACTGAGTCTGTTCCCCAGTGTGATGTACCTGGAGAGATCCCTTGGGAGGTAATGAAGGTATGTGGTCACGAGGTGGGGGGCAGATCCAGCAGGACTGATGTCCTTACAATGGGGGAGGGGAAGGAGTCTCCTCCCCTTTGGGATACCATAGCAAGCTGGCCACCCACAAACCAGAAGGCGTGCTGACCTGACCAACAGACCATGCTGCACCTTCACCTTGGACTCACCTACACACATACTTCGTTTTGGTTTGAGACCAGGACTCAGACCTTGGTATCTGATGGCTTTCACTCACTGGCTGGTGCTCTACCACCTAGGCCAAGCCTCCATTTCCTTCACATACATTTTATTGTGGCAGCAGAGAGCCAGCACTCTTCTGTGGGCTTGGCAGTTGTCTGGCTTCAGTGTGTGTGCTCTATCCAGTGTTATTTCCTATTCAGAAGGGCTTTTAGCAGTCTTTTCAAAATAAGTCTGATTTTCTTTTTTTTTTTTTGATGTTACTGTTTTAATAGCTTCATTTAGGTGTAGTTTACATGTCATAAAATTTACTCATTGGAAGAATACATTTATCAGATTTTTTTTCTCTTTTTTTTTATTGTGAAAATACCATACAGAGGGGTTATAATTACATGGGTGAGATAATAAGTACATTTCTTATCAAGCATTGTTGCCTCCTATAAGTCTGATTTTTCAAGGCCAGCCCTGGCAGAGGTTAGCAGTCATTGGCAAGCTGAGTGTTGCGGTGTGTGTGCTGGTGGTCCCAGCTGTGCTGGAGGTGTAGGGGTTCGGCCCTGAGCACAAGCTCGGGACTACCTGAAAAAGCAGGAGAGGCCCTGGGACGCAGCGCGCCTGCCGGGCAAGCTTCAGGCCCTGACGCTTTGAAACAAGTTAGGCTAATTTGCTTTTCATTATTTTCATTTCTTTTTTTATCTTTAATCATCCCTTTTCAGTACATTTAAAGGGCATCTACGTGGTTGTGCTTGTGTCTGCATGGTTGTGTGGCGGCTCAAGGGTCTAGCAGGCACCTGACCCCTGGAGGTGACCACAAAGCCCTTACAGTGCCCTGCTGGGCATGCAGGGGCAGGGGTCACCACACAGGACGGTGTGACTTAGGTGTGGGCCTTGGGTCAGACAGTGTGACTGGCCAGCCTCACGAAGTTCATACTTCCTGTAGAAAGGATGAGGCTTGTGGTCATGGAGGCTTGGCCTGCCTAGTGGCATTGTGTGCTTGTGTGGTACCCCTGTCTGCCCAGGGAGGGAGGACGGGCTCCACAGCTGGACTTTGCCCTGGTGCTCCTCCCTGGGCTAGCTTTGAGGCTGCGCCACACAAAAGTAGAGCTCTGTGTGGCCGGTTTCACAGGCAGTGGTCTTCTATTCCTCACTGAGCTGGAGGGTCTCAGGGACCCAGAAACCCTGTGGGTAGTGTGAGAGGTGAGGGTCCTGTGGTTGTGTAGGAGGTGAGGGTCCTGTGGCTGGTGTTGGAGGTGAGGGCTCTGTGGCTAGTGTTGGAGGTGAGGGCTCTGTGGGTGGTGTAGGAGGTGAGGGTCCTGTGGGTGGTGTTGGAGGTGAGGGCTCCCTGGGAGGTGTTGGAGGTGAGGGCTCTGTGTCTGGTGTTGGAGGTGAGGGCTCTGTATCTGGTGTTGGAGGTGAGGGCTCTGTGGGTGGTGTTGGAGGTGAGGGTCCTGTGGTTGTGTAGGAGGTGAGGGCTCTGTGGGTGGTGTTGGAGGTGAGGGCTCTGTGGGTGGTGTTGGAGGTGAGGGTCCTGTGGTTGTGTAGGAGGTGAGGGCTCTGTGGCTGGTGTTGAAGGTGAGGGCTCTGTGGCTGGTGTTGGAGGTGAGGGTCCTGTGTCTGGTGTTGGAGGTGAGTGGCTGGTGTTGGAGGTGAGGGCTCTGTGGCTGGTGTTGGAGGTGAGGGTCCCGTGTCTGGTGTTGGAGGTGAGTGGCTGGTGTTGGAGGTGAAGGCTCCGTGGCTGGTGTTGGAGGTGAGGGCTCCATGGCTGGTGTTGGAGGTGAGGGTCCCGTGTCTGGTGTTGGAGGTGAGGGCTCCGTGTCTGGTGTTGGAGGTGAGGGCTCCGTGGCTGGTGTAGGAGGTGAGGGCTCCGTGGCTGGTGTTGGAGGTGAGGGCTCCGTGGCTGGTGTTGGAGGTGAGGGCTCTGTGGCTGGTGTAGGAGGTGAGGGTCCTGTGGGTGGTGTTGGAGGTGAGGGCTCCGTGGGTGGTGTTGGAGGTGAGGGCTCTGTGGCTGGTGTAGGAGGTGAGGGTCCTGTGGGTGGTGTTGGAGGTGAGGGCTCCGTGGGTGGTGTTGGAGGTGAGGGGTCTGTGTCTGGTGTTGGAGGTGAGGGCTCTGTGTCTGGTGTTGGAGGTGAGGGCTTTGTGTCTGGTGTTGGAGGTGAGGGCTCTGTGGGTGGTGTTGGAGGTGAGGGTCCCGTAGCTGGTGTAGGAGGTGAGGATCCTGTGGTTGTGTAGGAGGTGAGGGTCCTGTGGCTGGTGTTGGAGGTGAGGGTCCCGTAGCTGGTGTAGGAGGTGAGGATCCTGTGGTTGTGTAGGAGGTGAGGGTCCTGTGGCTGGTGTTGGAGGTGAGGGTCCCGTGGCTGGTGTAGGAGGTGAGGATCCTGTGGTTGTGTAGGAGGTGAGGGTCCTGTGGCTGGTGTTGGAGGTGAGGGTCTTGTGGCAGGTGTAGGAGGTGTGAGGGTCTTGTGGCAGGTGTTGGAAGTGGTTCTGTCAGTGCTCACCTCCTGACGTCTTCATGCAGTGGTCTTGTAATCTATTCCCAGTGGATGCCTTGCTTTGTGGTTCTGAAGCGGGCCCAGCTGTTCCTGTGTCACATCAGTGCTGTTGATTTGGAGCTGGTGCCTGGGCAGGACGCAGGCCTAGAGTCTGGAAATGGCAGGAACCCGGTGTGATGACAGTGGCTGTCTCAGCCCTGGCACGTGGGGGGATTTCTAGTTTGAGGCCAGTTTTGGCAAGACCTTGTCTCAAGATAAAGTTTGACAAAGGACTGAGGACAACTCAGTGGTAGAGCCCTGGTTCAGTCTCAAGCACCACACAGACTAATACGGGAACCACACGCAGAGTGCCCCTCCCTGAGCTCAGGTGTGGCATGTGACACCAGCAAAGAGGACACAGCTAGGGGCGCAGTGCTGCACACTGGGGTCTGCCTTTGGACTGCAGCCAGGCTGTGGGAGGCACGTGGCCCAGCTCCTGTGGATGTAGGACTGCGGGGGCCAAGGACCCAGCCCTGGGTGGTCCAGAAAAGCAGCAGAGTGAGGCAGGCAGGCGGGAGGAGAGCAGGCAGGCCGGCAGGAAGGCAAGAGGAGGGCGGCATCTCATGCCTCCTGAAGGGGCATTGATGGTTGATATGGTGAGGCTTCCCTTCCTTCTCCTCCAAGCCCTGGGCCAGGTCCCCCTCTCCAGTGCTTCCCGGGGCCCTGTCCAGCCCTGCTGCGGGCCTCCTGCTGCCTGGGCTGCTCTGCAGCCCACACACGTGCCACTTCTCGGTCCCTGAGGTGTTTGAAACAGTGAAACACTGCAAGCAGAATCACACACAGAAGTAGTAAGGTCAGAGCCTTTGCCAATGCCCCTAGGAAGCCAGCGGAGGCATGCCTTAGAGAGCGGGGACTTCAGCTTTACTAGTAAGAGCTCTGTTCTTAAAGCGTCCATGTTACTGTGTACATCTACATATAGATGAAAAGAGACAACCACAAGCCACATTGTGGATAGTGGGTAATTGTGAAGGAAGGCAATATACTTCTTTTTGTTTGTTGTCAGTGAATTTAGGGTCTGGGTGCTGTCCCTGAGTTGTTTGCTCAAAGCTAGCTCTCTACCATTTGAACCGCACTCCACTTCTGGCTTTTGGGTGTTTAATTAGAGGTAAGAGTCTCATGGACTTTCCTGCCCAGGCTGGTTTTGAGCCACCATCTTCAGATCTCAGCCTCCTGAGCAGCTCAGGTTATAGGCGTGAGCCACTGTGCCTGGCTGGGGATGAATGTTTTTCCCCTGTATTTTCCGCATTCAAACAGTGCCCACAGATCAGGCTTTAACATGCAAGGTGAACGTGGCTTGCATGGGCTCTGCTCAGAGGTCCTGTGACGATGAAGAACAGCGTCTTAGCTCTGCCAGAGGCTCAGCGACTCCCGTTTTACTGCCACCTGGCTCTTCTGGGATGTTTCCAGCTGTGGTTCCTTCTGCAGTGGGCCTTCTGTAGTGAGGCCTTACCATGCGAATCTCTGGGCTCAGAGGAGGCGTGCCCAGTCCCTGTGGCCGGTCAGAGCGCCCCAGGGGCAGTGGCACCGTGACCGCAGAGGGATGGTCTCCACCCGGGCTTTGCAGGATAGAGAAGAAGCGCACCGTTGTGCCCACGCTGGCTGAAGCACTCCAGGAGCGGGGCGGACGGGAGGTGGACTGGGAGTACTTCTATGGCCTGCTCTTCACCTTGGAGAACCTGAAATTAGTACACATCGCCTGCCACAAGAAAACCATCCACAAACTCCAGTGTGACCACAGCAGGATCTACAGAGCTGGGACTGGGCCCAGGAGGCGGCGGCGGCCAGCTCGGAAACGCCGGTGAGGGCCGGCCTTCCGTGTGTGGGGCCTGTGCAGACCTGTGACAGGCCATCTCATCACTTCAGTAGTTCCTGGGAAAAACTTACGAAATCTTCCCTTCAGGGGCAATCAGTACATTTCTCAGTCTGGTTCCCACGTCCTCTGACAGCCCAACGTCCAAGGGCAGCTCTGGGGTGCACTCCCGGTGGTCAGGGCAGTGGTCTAGAACTCAGGGGCCTTCTCCCCGATACAGCTGTGCTGCGTGCCCCTGTGAAGGACCTCCACATCCCTGAGCACCGGGGCTGAGCTTGCTGAGTGGCATGAGGGCCTCGATTCTCTGCTGCTCCCTGCTCCACTGCTAGATTGCTTAGAATAGCATCACGGCAGAAATGTTCTAGATCTCTCAGTGGGAATAGCTGATTGTGGCATTGTGTTGAGCCATGCGGAATCCTGTTTTTATAGCTAAAAAATGGGTTGGATACATTTAATTTCATGGTTCAACCAAATACATGCTTATAAAGCAAAGATGTAGCAGCTTTACACATTGGCGTGCCAGTTCTTCCTATTGCGTGTGGAAACAGCTGTGGAGTGCTTGAGCCCTAGCTCTGTGCCTGTGTCTGCCTGTACTGGGTTTGAACTCAGGGCTGTGTGCTTGCTGGCGGTACAGAAACCCTAGTCCCTTGGTTTTTTAAGTCGTGAGGGGCATGCCACATAAGGAGCTGGGCAGGGGTGGGATCCGAGTACAACGACTAATTTCCTACGTCATGTACTGTATTGAACATTTTTTCAAGAAACGATTATAACATTTCATTGTGTTTTTAAAGCCATACATTTTGTAATACTTAGATTTTTATTTTCATTATGTAATCAGAAAAATAAAGTGTCCAAAACAGACATGTCAAAGTTTGCATTCATTGAATGGTATAAAAATCAGAGTAGGGGGGCCGGGAAGGTGGCTCGGGTAGTTTGCCTTGCATGCATGAGACCCTGGGTTTGATTCCTCAGCATCACATAAGCAGAAAAAGCTGGAAGTGGCGCTGTGGCTCTAGAGGTAGAGTGCTAGCTTTGACCTGAAGAGCTGTGGGACAGCACCCAGGCCCAGAGTTCAGGCCCTATGACCGACCAAAAAAAAAAAGAAGGGCAGAGGTCAATGGTTGACTGAGTCCTGCTTCCTGAAGCCTCAGCCAGCAGCTGGGTGGAGCTCTTGAAAGTTCCCGCCTCCCTGCCTCACCTGTGTCTCTTCATGTGATTTTGTCAGGACCAGCCTTTCCTTCCCTCTCAAACACCACACCAGGGCCTCTGCCCTGCCCTCTGCTGGAGCTTCCCGTTACTGAGCCTTGTGAAGGTCTCGCCCCTCCTCCCCACTCCCTGAGCCTGGCTTGTGAGATCCAGGCACAAGCTTGTGCAGAAAAACCGAGCTTTGGGCCAGGGCTGCAGGCCGGCTGGGCTGGGACCTTGCCTTGTTTGCTCTGGGGGCCTCAGCCGGACGGAGCAGGGGTTACAGGTGAGGGGTAAACCTCCAGACAGGGACGGGAGTGGGTAGCTTGGGCATGCCCATGTTGGATAACAGGCATGTGCCTGAGTCTGCGAGCCAGCCAGCATGCACACACAGAGAAAGTGATTTTCTCAGCAGTAGAGGCCTGTTGAGCTTGTTTCCACAGCTCAAGAGCTGCCCCGGGCAGATTGAGCTTTGACTGCTCATGCTCCCTTGCACTGAACCGAGAACCCAAGAAGCAGCTGCCTTAGATTCCCTACCCAGGGGCTCCAGGACTCACTTTGCTGTGTATAAACCCGCCCCCCCCCCCCGGCCCTTTGTCACTCGTGGGGCCTAAGGCCTGAAATCTGGGTCTGGGCACTGTCCCTCAGTCTTCAGCTCAAGGCTATTGCTCTACCACTTGAGCCACAGCGCTTCTTTTTCTGCTTAGGTGGTGCTGAGGATTCACACCCAGGGCCTCATGCATGCAAGGTAAGCACTCTACACTGAGCCTCCTTCCCAGCCCTGTATAACCCTTTTGTTAGGATAAATTCCTTACAGCTTATGTGGCTTTGGCCTATGTAAGCTTTGTGCTAGCTGCATTCGAGGCTGCTGGTCCTTGAGACAGAAGTCCATCCGCAGTCCTCTGGCTCTCCAAGACTCCCAATTTGGCCTCCTAAGTGGTGTCTTTTCTGTTTCCCGAGATGGAGTTCCCTAATATTTGCTCTGGAGCCAGGCATTGGAGGCCATGTGGCTTCCAGAAGACGGTCTTCCAGTCCGCTCTTCTGGCCAGTCCTCGGGATGTGGCATATCTAGCACATTCTAAGGTCATTCTTGAGGACTGCAAGCAAGGAAGGTTCACGTGAGCATGGAGCACGCCCGCAGGATGTGAAAGCAGAGCGTGTGGGGGTGGGGCACTACTTCGGCTGGTCGCAGCCTCAGCCGTGGGTTGCTGATGGCACGAGCTGGCATGGTCTTGCAGGCTTCTCTGCTGGCCTGTGCCATGCTCTCTCCAGTCCAGTGAGTCCGACCTTGAGATCCCAGCCTTCCCGTACCCTAGCAAGGTGGAGGCAGAGGCCAGAGGAGAGGAGAGCTCTTGGAGGAGCCAACGCTCCTGGAGGCCACCATAGAACAGGCCAGGCATATTGAGGCTTGGGGAAAGGCTGACAGGAGTGAACAGAGGGGTCAGAAGCCAGACTAGACTGCAGTTAGAGTAAAGGGCTGTTTGAATCGCCAGTGAGGACCGGGGGAGAGGGGGCCTTCTTCAGAATAGCCTGTCTGCGGGGGTGGAGGCCTCAGGTGCCCTGCCCCACAGTGGGTGGGAGCAGGAAGGTCCTCACAAGGCGCCCAGACCTAATGACTGGCCTTCAATAGCATTCAGCACATGGCTGTGCTGAGCTTCCTGGCTGGCCGGGGGGTGAGTGAGGTGGGGTGGGAGGGGGAGGTCTCTGCAGCTCCCTGGGGATACCGGGAAGCTTGTGCTTGGCCTCATCAGGCCCTCCTGCTGGTGCCAACAGTGTTCATGGTTTGCTGTGTGTCGGGACTTGGTGAGTGGGGTCCAGGTTCGCTGTGGCCATGTCCCAGCGTCAGGGAGAACAGGAGGCATTCACTGGTCTGTCCTGGCATGTGTCCCGTGAAAGTATGCAGTGTTCACTACTGATACTTCACACACATTTGTGAGATGACTGTTACCCCAGACAGAAAAGTGCAGTGCAACTGCTTCACAACCACTGCGTTTAATGTCCGCTATACTGAGGTTTTGGTTCTGAGTCGCCACACTGCCATCGGAGCTGTCTGAGTACACACAGGGTCACGTCAGTCCCTCTGCCCCTCCTGTGCTATTTTGATTGGACGTTTGTGCTCCTAGGGGACCTGGCCGGGGACCAGGGACTTAGGTCTGTTGTCTCAACACTAGGGGAGTCCAGACGGGATCCTCTGACAAGGTGACACTTCCGCCCGCTTCCTAGGGCTGGTTCTGGAGATGCCACATGCCCGGACACACCTGGTAGTGTCTGTGAGCGCAGGCTGGGGTGGCCCCCAAAGGCATTGAGCTCCTCTTCCCTTTTTGGTGGGAATCTTCTGTAGGCATGGTGGGGTGTGGGGGGAGTTCGGCATCTCAAAGCTGCGTGCCGAGTTCCGCAGACAGGACTGATAACCCTGACAGAGTTCTCCACTCTGAGAAGCCATCACCTTGCTCACAAGAGGACTTGGACAAGCAACAGCTTCCAATGATAGACAATTAGTCAATGACAGGATTATTGATCAGTTAAGGGAAAGATCACTAGAGAAAAATTTACCTGCAGGGAGAGTGGGTTTCTTTTTCATATTAGTGTGAATTCAGGGCAGGTGCTCTACCACTTGAGTCATGCCTCCAGCCCTTTTGGCTTGTTTTTTAATACTCTTATGCTCTAAATGCTGTGCCAGCCCAGACCATGGTTTTCCTGTTTACACCTCCCAGGTAACTGGGATGACAGGACAAGCACACTCCACAACATCTAGCTTTCTTACTGGCTGAGATGGGGGTCTCCACAATTGGCCTCAAACCAAACGTGGATCCTTCCCATCTCTACCTCTTGCGTAGCTAGGATTACAGGCGTGAGCCAGTGTATCTGGCCTGATTACAGTTTCTGAGCAGTGAGAGTTGGGGAGTCTCTGCTTCCAGAGCACTTGGACATCTTGCTCCCACTCAACCTGGGTGTGCCTCGGAGGACAGTGCCCAGCCACGCATGCTCCCCCTGCGTGTCAGGAGGTCTTTATAACTGGCCTGCACTTATCTGGGGATCCAGGCTCCTTCCTCTTGCATAGCTGGTGTCAGGCAGGGGTCTGCCCTCCTGTCCGAGGGCTCTGCAAAGCAAGGAGGGGGCTGGGGATGATCTTCCAGATGGGAGTCCAGGGGGACTGAACACCTGGAGCAGGGAGAGCACACTCCTCGCTGGACAGCTGCCTCCCCATGAGAGCAGGGAAGCGGCCATGCCAGAGCCTGCCCCAGGGTCCCAGCCTACAGCGGGATTCATTTCCTCCCTGGACTCACAAACACTGAAGACCGGAGGTAGATTTTAGAGGAATCTAAAGCTTCATTTAGAGGTTTTTAAAATATATTTTATTTCTTCCCCATATATCTCTTGCAAAAAATTTTCAAGGTAAGTATTAGCTTCACATTCAGAAGGAGAGGAGAGTCCTTTAAGAGCCGGCTTTAAGTTGGTCTCAAGAATGATCAGACTTTGATAGCAGACACAAAGTTTGTACACTGTCAAAATCAATGAGCTCAGGCGAAGTTCGCTCTCCCCGGCGGCCCCGCCCCGCGCTCACCCGCAAGGAAACCTCAGGCACCCTGCTCCGCATGCTGCACTTCTAGGCATCAATTTTCAAGTCCCATTAAGAACACACTGTCTTGCAGATAGATTTTATAAAAATGTTACAAATTCCTAAATCCTGGAATCCTCAGCTGTACCAAGTATGCAAAGAAGTCACTGCTGTGCTCCCTACATTTCTACTTCGTCCTCGTCCTCATCGTCTTTGGCTCTGAAATGCATTTTTCTGAATTCTCGTCTACTCATTGAAGGACAAGATGAAGAGGCTGGTGGCAGGTCCTTGGAGGGGAAAGAAAACACAGACTTCAGCCCTAAGTGACACTGCGCGGGCACCGATCCACAACTGCACGTGACTGGCCCTGAGTCTTGCAGGTGGCCTGTCAGCCTTGGGTCAGCCCTGGGGGTGGCGCCTTTATGCGTGGAAACCTTCAATCAAGCACTTGGCCTCCCTCACCAGACATGACTCCGAACAGAAGTGTGGTTGTCCCCGACCAGCAGATGGCTGTTCCTAACCCTGCCATGGGTCCAGCCACCCCTACGCTTTCCTGATGGGGGCAGCTGTCCTGTTGGGGGTCTTGGGCTGGGTGAGTACTCCCGGTTTGCATCGTCTCTCCTCTTGTGGCAACATCATTAATTCACGTTTAACTCTGTGTGGGGACTCTATCTGTGAGTGATGAGCGGGGCTGCGTGGCTTGAGGCCTGCCTGGTCTGCGGCCTGAGCAGCCCTGGGGAGGAGCAGGGAGGAGTAGAGGAGGAGGGACTTACCTGCATGAGCTCAACGTTCCCGAAGAATCGGCTCACTGGCATGGGCTGATTACTGTCTTCATCCTGAAACGCACTGTTGTCCATCTGAAGCAGCGGTGCCCGCGCTTCCTCCACCTCGGGTGCTGACCGGGCCTGCCTGCCAGCACCGCCGCAGGCCTCCGCCGCCGTGCCAGCACCAGGGCTGGGCTCCCGGGTGGCCAGGCTATCTTCAGTCTTTGTGGAGTGAGTGTCGCTCGCGGCTGGGCTGGGGCTGTGGACAGGAGCTGCAGCTTCCTGCTGGGGGAGGACAGCTGTCTCACCAGTGGGGAGCACTACGCCGCCTTCTGCAAATTCGCTCTCTTGAGGGGTCTTGGAGGCCCCTTTAGGCAAAGTGCTGTCCCTTTTAGGCACTAGCTTCTGCAGTTTGGCCTTCACAAGATGTCCTTTGTCATACTTGAACTTCTTGGAAGATCTTCTGTCTAGGGCCTTGTGTGATGAGGTGATCTGCCAAGGGAGAGAGAGAACCCCACCATGGAGGCACGCCACACATCTCTTCCTGGAGGCTCCTGTCCTCACACCTCACATGGATGAGCTGGAGCGTCAGCTCCAATCTCTGTGCTGCCACCAAAGGGCTGAGTCCCAGCTGACAGCTGGCCAAGATGACTCCAGAGACACCCAACACCCAGTCCTCCCAGGGCTGTGGCTTCTTAACTGTAATTGAAAAGTCCAGTCATATGAAGGCATAGGTGTTTGCTTTTGTCCCCAAATAAGACCTGTTGCATTCTAAGTGCTCAGCAAACCCTTGGTAAACGGCCTTGGATGAAACGTGACTGGCAGCTCCATGGGTAAAGTGTGGTGTACCGCTATGTCCCGGGTCCTGGCTGAGGTGGAGAAGCGGACCCAGCTACCAAGTATAGGGATGAGACTGGTCTAGCTCAAGAGCCACAGTGCACTGCATGGCAGAATGTGAAAGGCCTTAGCCTCATCCCTGAGCCTTTGGGTTCAGCAGGTGCCTCAAATCCTAGCTACTCAGAAGGCTGAGATTTGAGGATCACAGTTTGAAGCCAGTCTAGACGGGAAAGTTTGTAAGACTTTCATCTCCATTTAACCACCGAAAAGCTGGAAATAGAGTTGTAGCTGAAGTGGTAGAGCGATAGCTTTGAGCAAAAAAGCTAAGGGACAGTGCTCAGGGCCTGAGTTCAAGGCCTAGTACCAGCACACACACAACACATACACACATAGCCTTCAGAGTGAATAGTGTGGTAACAGACCCATATCACTTCAAAGGGCACAGCTGCACTGGACTGCGGAGTGGCTGGCTGCAGGCAGGAACAGCACTGCCTCACATCCTCTGAACTGTCCCCTCTAGTGAAGGAGCAACACTGTTAAATGAATCCCCAGCCAGGACGTGGGCATTCTCCTGGGAACCAGGCTCACCAGACATGCTGTCTTGGCAGAGTTGGAGCCAACGACGTCCTGCGCAGAGGCCAAGCTGGCTGCAGAACAACTCCGGGCTCTCAGGCGTGCTGAAGACCGCACTCCACCTGTGAGCTAGACAGACAAGACCATGGCTCAGACAACATTCCCACAGGAGCATACATAGCTGCAAGCTTCCCAGATCAAGAGAAGACAGCCCCTGACCCCAGCCTGACTTCCATGAAAATGGAAAGGCAGCTACGGCCTCAAAGTTCCCATCCAGACCCAACTCTTCTGGGTTGGGGGCCTTAGAACCATCTGTCCCCCATTGTCTCTGTTCCTAGAAACCAGTGTTTGCATGTTAACCAGCCTGAACTCACCACAGTAAACAGTACATACATGCTTTTTTTTGGAGGGGGGGGCGTCCGGTCATGGGGCTTAAACTCTGGGCCTGGGTGCTGTCCCTCAGCTCTTCAGTTCAAGGCTAGTGCTCTACCACTTGAGCCACAGCGTCACTTCTGGCTTTTTTTCTTTTTGCTTATGTGGTGCTGGGGAATTGAACCCAGGGCCTCATGCATGTGAGGCAAGCGCTCTACCACTGAGCCACCTTCCCAGCCCCTATACATGCTCTTACTTAGATGCCTCTCAAACATTTATATGGTGATAAAAATCTTGATAGAAGGTATCAAGAAAGAGCAGAACCCTTCTCTGAGAGTCCCAATCCTACAGTTTAAAGCAGGTGGCTTCCGTAGTGTTGGGGACGGAACCCAGGGTGGTGATCGAACTGAGCCTGAATGACCGCCTAGCTCCAACCTCAGAAATCGTAATGTCAACAAACTGTCAACTTACCCTGAATGCAAAGGAGCTGTCTCCAAGACTACAGACCGCAACACTGACCCTAAAAATCAGCGCAACCCTGCTCCTAATGCAGGTCAGTGTAACCGTGTCCCTGACTACAGAGCAGTGAAGAAAAATGGAGAGAGCCTCAGAAACACTAACACATACCAACATACACGAGGAAAGAGAGGAAGTAGAAAACACCCAAAGAAATACTAACTGAAAACTCCTATTTACTGGAAACAGCTATCTATACATCTTAGAATGAACCTCAAGATAGATATATCCACAGATGGACACATCTTTGTTAAAGTTCTGGAAAGTCAAAGATAAGGGTGAAAACCATGGATGCAGGAGGAGGAGAGGAACTCTGCTCTATAGGGAGTGGTGGTGGGGAGAATCTCAAAAGATGGACCACTGGCTTATCAGCAGAATAGTGGAGGCTACAGAGAGAACATTCAAACACAACCAAAGTATTAGGAAAAAAACCCTTCCCATCCACTTCTAATAGCCAGGAGAGGTATCTGTCAGAAATAAAGGTGGAAGAAAAATTCCAGATGAACAAAAGCTGAAGTTGTTGCTAGTAGATTCACCTCACAAGAAATACTGAAGGAGTTCTTGAGGCTGATGCTAGGGGTCCCGGTCAACAACCCAAATCCACAGGGGGTCATTCAGGTCAAGTAATGACATCCTTAACTGACTTAAAAGAAGCTGTACACAACAATGTGCATATATGTACAGAAACACCACATCTACAAATAACAAAACTGTGGATAAGAGCAAAGCCACTGCAGATGATAATACATCATAATACTGTTGTTAGGGGCAAATGTTAATAAATATAATACATAAATCACACAAAAAGTGCATCTAGGGAAAAGAGCTACTAACATTTCTGACTCTCACTGGAATTAAGCTCCCACAACTCTGAAGTTGATGTGGTTAAAATGTATATGGTAAAAGTTTCCCCGAAAATATACACTGGTAATACTGAAGTACAGTGAAAGCCACTTAGGCAGAGGAGGAACAGGGGAACTAAATGGGACACACAGAAAACTACAAGAATGGCATATGCTACTCAATCAATGAAACTAAATGTAAATGGGTTAAACAATTCAGCCAAAAGGCAGTGACTATCTGCCTGGGGTTTTTGTTTAAAGATCCAGTTAATGTCTACAGGAGCCGCACTAGCTAGAAAGGCCGGAAGCAAGGCGGAAACTGGCCGACTGCGGTGGTGCCAGCGCGCCAGAGGTGGAGGCAGGAAGAAGGCAAACGAGGCCAGCCTGGACACAGTCCCGCTCGTCCTCCAACGCCGGGTGGCAGGGCCCACTCCCTCCCTACCCAGGCCGCCGCCGCAGCGTGGCCGAGGCAGGCTGGGCCCGCGCTGAACGCGTTCCCCCGGGGCGGAAGCCCTTCCCGGCTGCTTCCTCTCCCCAGCTCGCTGCGGGGGCCGTGCGCACGCTGCGGGGGCCGTGCGCACTCCCCGGGCGCAGCGCGCAGCCAACCCCGCAGCCGAGACCGACCGGGGTAGGGCCCGGACCCCAGGGCGGGGCCTGGCCGGGAAGGCCGGCTCCCAGGGCGGGGCCGGGAGCCCCCAGGGGTGCCAGGGCGTCCCCACCCCTGGGCGTGGCCGGGGAGCCCCTCCGTGCGGGGCGAGGCCAGGGTCGGCCGCCCGCGCCCCTCCGCGCCTCCCGGACGGGCGGCGGGAGCCCGGCGCACGGCCTGCCGCCTCGGCCCTCACCTTCCTGTTCCTCATGAGTGTGCGCCGCGCCGCGCCGCCGTCCTGCGCCGGACCCAACGCTTCCCAGCAGAGCCCCGGCCCCGCGGACCTGAACCCGCGCCGCGGCGGCATCTGACGTCACCGCACGACGGCCAATCACAGCGCGGCACGAGAGCCAACAAAGCTGTTCTTTACGCAAGCGGGTGGGCGTGGCGCGGCTCCGAGGGCATAACGCCGGAACCGGAAGTCAGGCGGGCCGTCGGCCATGTTTGTGAAGGGCCAGTCCCGGGATGTCTCCGCGGCCGCCATGTTTGGTAGGGGTGGGCCTGTAGGCCCGCGCGCGTCGGCGGCCGGCCTCGTCGGCGGGGCGCGGGAAGGGTCGCTTCGGCTCGCGCGGGGGCGCCGCGAGGCCCGCCGCCGCCAGCCCGGCAGCGGCTTCCGCGGGTTCGAATCACACCCCAAAGCCCTGTCCAGGCCTCGCAGGAGGCCAGGCCCTGCCGGCCCTGCAGAGCCGGGGTGGGGCCGCCGCCTCCGGGGTCGGGCGCGGGGCGAGCGCCCAGCAGCACCCGGCTGGCCGAGCGTCCTTGTCTGCTGTTCCCAGGTCCGGGGTGGGAAGGTGATCGGGGCTCCTCCAGGCCCGGGCCTGCCGTCCGGCCGGGCACCCGGGAATTAGGCTTCTTGTGGCATTTGGCAGTGCGTGAAGACGTTTGCAGACGGACAGACACACACACGCTTTCCAGCGCAGAGCTGCTAGCTGATGACGTTGAAGGCAGCTCACACATGTGTGACAGGCGGGAAGCCTGTTAGAGGAATTGAACGTCAGTGTTCCAGCTGGCTCTGGAGTCACCCAGTCCTTCAGAGGGCAGACCACAGAAGGCACTTCCTCTGGTGTAGACACAGGAGGCCGAGGGTTCGGCCAGCGCTTGGCCTTGCCACGCCTTAGAGGTCAGCACCCCGGAGGGCTCTAGGTCTTTCTCCACAGGTCCACCTTCCTAGTGGGGGCAATGGGAGTGGCCATACTGCAGCGCAGGCCTCCTTCCAGGACGGCGCTGGACACTTCCTTCCTGCGTCCCACTGGCACGTCCAGTCAGCAGCTCCTGATCATTTTGGCTTCTAAGGCCTTGGAGCTGTTTTTCACTTTTCTGGCTGTTCCTGGCAGCCAGGGCTATCACTGAGTGCTGATCCGTATCTTTCACTGCTGGAGGAGCAAGGTTACCAGTCTCAAAGGGATCTATAAGGCCCAGCCCTGTATCTGCACATAGTAGGCACTGACTGGCTAAATGCTTGCTGACTGTGAGTTGCCCTTGGGCATGGCTGCCTGCTGCTGCCCGGTTCTGAGAGAGGCATTACCAGATGACCCTCCCCCAAAGTCAGTCCGTCAATGGCAGATTTTTAGCCTTCTTCCCTTTTCCATCTGGTATGTATCTCCAGTGCATCCCAGACCATGGTCATTCATTCTTTCATTCATTCATATACTGGAGATTTAGCTTCAGGCCCAGAGTCCTGGGATTCCACATGTTGGGTCCAGCTATTTCCCCTGTACATAAAATAGAGAAGGTGATGGTGAAGGGCACAAAGAGGAGATTTAGACATGGCCTGGGCAGTCGTGGGAAATCTTTCAACCTACCTTTAGTCATTTTCTCAGTTATAGACATGAGCTTTTAGCTTAAATAGACGAAGAGGGGTTGGAGAGAAAGAGAGGAGAGTTAATGTATGTTTAACATATGGTCTTTGATCAGGGGTTCCTGAGAAGTTGTTATCAAAAGCAGTCCTGGGAGGCTCTGCTGTCCCCTCTTTTAGGGAAATTTCCTTCATCTCTCCTTGTAGACATGTTATTGATTACTTTTGTCCTTCCTGGAATCCAAGTGATTGCTAAGTGCAGACAGAGAAAATATACACAAAATAGAGACAGAGATGCTAAGCTTTTCTTGTGCTTTTAGTTAATTCTTTGCCCCAAGTAAGGAGTCAGTGCTTTTCAGCAAAAGCAGCGTAAGTTCTTGCACTTAGCAATCACCCTGGATTCCAGGAGGGACAAAAGCAATCAATAATGTCTACAAGGATAACCAAGGGTCACCACTTCCCTCCCCCCTTCCACGCCCACCAGGAGGAAACATACCGGGGGGAGGAGATCACAGGCACAGAAATTGGGAGAGGGAATGTTCTGGAACTTTTAGCCTCTGTCCCCTCAGATTGCTGAGAGGGTTGCAGGAGGTTTTGGAGGGAACACAGGTGTGACAGAACTGGAGCCCTCACCCCGTCCTGTCTCTCCGTGTGCCCTCCCTCCTTCATTCCCCATCAGCTGTGCCCCCGGCCTTCCAGCATGAGGTGTCCGCACCGGGCTGCGTGGAGTTGGTCTCCCACGCAGGCTGGGGACCCCTGCAGATGTGGACAGTGTCGTGTCTAGGAGGACCATCTCCTCCTTTTCTTTTTCCAGTCTGGCACTGAAAGCAGGACCTGGGCACTCGCAGCAGGTGCTCTACTGCCCAGCCACCCTTTCAATGTTGAGACAGGTTCTTGCTATGTTGCCCAGGTGGGCCTAGAACTTGCCAGGGTCCTGCCTCAGCTGGCCAGGTGGCATCTGTAGAATGAATCATAGTCCTCACTATTCTGCCAACAGGGAGGAGATCACAGATTCCTAGGGGACTTTGTATGCTTAAACACTGGCATGCACACAGCACAGTGCTTGCCTTTGACAAACACTTGAAGAAGTTGACGAGCTGTCTGCTGACCTGTGGTCAGTGGTCATTCACAGTGCACCTGGCCAGACAGAGTACGGCCTCTAACTGCCAAGAGATGGTTGCTTCTATGATGAGGGGTTGTTTCTTACCCCGCTGACCCTTTTCATGTAGAACGAGATGTAACTGAAGGACACAGAAGGCAGGACAAGCCAAGGCAGTGGCCTGCGTCGACGGTTCAAGGAGGTGTGTGGTGACCCAGCTCACAGCCCCTTCTCGGTCCCGTGTGGTCCATTGACAGGAAGCGCAGAGCATTCTTCCTTCAGTTTCTACATACTCTTAGCTTTCGCATTCACTTGTCTCTCCATTCTTGGCTTCCTTCTTTTCTCTTCAGTTAATTGTGTATTCAAAAGCGCAGTTGTGCTTTGTCACCGATGGCCGCTCAGGAGCATCTTGGTGTAGGTTGTCGGGATAGAAAGGTTTGCAAAGGGAAGTCCTTGGTGTGTTCCACTATCACAGACTGAGCGGAAAGATGCCAGGGAGGGCCAGGCTCTGTCTCCATGTGTCTCGTCTTCCTGTGGAGGAACTGCTCTTGTTTCCTTCACCACACTTCCTCTGAGTACTTGGTGAGAGCTTCAGTGTCATGAGAAGCTGCGTGCACCACCGAAGGGCCTGGCTGGGAGCTGGCAGGCACAGCTCTTGTCAACAGAGAGTTTGCATTCTGCTTGGCCATTCCCAAGTGCCCATGCCAGGCTGGCAGAGAAACCCTACAGCGCCTTAAGCTTGCCCTGATATGCCTCGAACAGCCTCCCTTCTTCCAGATCCCAACCCAGAGTTCACATCGCAGCCTCTGACATCATCTGGGCACCAGGCTGGGCCGCGTTCATTGTGGCAGCTCTGCCAGCTCTGCAGCAGGATCCCACTTCAAATGTCCTTGGAAGGAAAGTCTTGGGATTTGCAGAGCCTGGAAAAGGCTAATTTTCTAGCTCCGTGAGAAAAGTACCATGCATTGAGCGGCTTAGGGCCAGTAGGGAAAAAAAAGACAAAAACAGATGAAAATCCATGTTTAGCCGGCTCCTTCGTGAGACCAGGGTGGCACCGGTGCCTACAGTCATGTGAAGTGTGAACTGGGGGCTAGATGAGGGAGCGAGGGAGTGAGTCTCTCTCCTCAGCCTGGTGGCATGCTCCCACAGATGCTTTGGCGCCCCTCCCCTGTGGTGGTGCCAGCTGCACACAGGAAGAGCCAGTGCCTGAGAACCTGCCCAAGGTCAAGGTTTCACCTTCAGACCAGCGTTGAACTCTCCTGCCTCGTCCTGTCCTCTGACGCAGGGACAGGTGCCCGGGGGAGCCCCACCGTGGCGCTCTCCTGGCCTGCACTGGTGTCCCATTTTAGCAGGATGTGGATGGACCCCTCAGAACCATGCACGCCGAGCCCAGGTCAGCCTCATGGTCTCCTGGACCTAAATCTGATCAGATTTGAACCTTCGTGTGTGCCTTCCAGGCTGCAGAGTTCCCTTCTCCAGCTGTCCAGAGGGATCCAGGGCCTCCGAGGGGACAGTGAAGGACAAGCCTGGAGAGGCCGTGTCTGCCCTGGAGGGTATGCACAGCCTGGAGGCCTTTCTGCCACCCGGCAGGCATCGTGTTTCTCCTGGAGATGAGGGATTGGATGGGTTTGGAAGCAGCAGCATTGGCCCCAGGAAGAAGACATGGAGATCGGTCCATCTCCCCGTACCCTGCGGAGGACAAAGACATCCAGGAAGAGGATGGCTCACTCACAAACATGTGGCCGGCACGTGGGTCAGCAGGAAAGCGGTTCTGAGAAAGCCAGAGCCATGCGGCTGGCCAGACATGGCCCTGCTTCCCCCCGCCGGCCAGGGTGGACGGCGCTCTCCACGGCCCAGGACCAGAACGGCAAACCGTCAGTTTCTTTCACCCAGGTCCTCTGCACAGAGGGATCTCTGATTCAGTGATGGGCATTGCCTGCCGAGGGCCCTGAGGTGGGTGCTGTATCCTGCTGTTTCCTAAGAATTGGGAGCAAGTCTGGTCCGGGCGTTCGGCAGTAGCTAAGTGCTGGATAAATGGCACTGCATGTGAGTGTCAGCAGCCCCGCCAGGGCTGCCTGCCGCCTGTTTGCAGCGGCTAACAGGTGTGAGCTGTCTCAGACATAACCTTGCCTCTTGGGCCTGGCGTTGCTGAGGCTGTGCACTCCCGGCTATTCTCAGCTGTCTAAGGAAGTGGTTTCACCCTGCCTTGTGTTGTGAGCGCAAGCTTCCCTCCTGCCCCGTTCCCTCCTCCTCCTCAGAGCCCGGCATGGGGAGGGGGGCAGGGCCTGCTTCCTTATCTGAGCTCCACACACTGCTCTGAGTTCATGGGGTGTCAGCTCACCCAAGGTTTCTGCATTGTTAAGGATTGTGTGACAGAACTGTTTGGAATTTTTGGACATTCTCAGCTAACTCAGCCTGAATTTTGAGAGCAAAAGGTTGAGGGATAATCTTTCCCCGGGAGGTGTCAGTTCTAGGATGTACACTGTTAGCATTCCACAAGGAAGAATGACCCAGATGTGGAAGTCAGGAAAGCAATCCCCTCCTTACCTCTCCCCTCCCCGCCTCCCCCAGAGCAAGTGTTCAGGCCACCTGTGAGGACCCAGCTTACATAAGACAGCGTGGCTGAAACCCCAGGGCCCCCTGAGGCTTGGTTCTTCCTACAGGAGTTCAGGCTGGCAGCCATCATCCTCACAGTGACGGCTTATCCTGCGGAAGGGACACAGGGCAAAAATACTCAAAAGAGGGGATGGGCGTGGCAGAGTCCAGGAAAAGCTCAGGGCTCTCCCCAGGGGCTGCCCTCCCTCACCAATGTATGACACACGCGTGAAGTCTCACCAGCCGCCTCTGCTTCCACAGTTCTTACTAAGGACCTGTCACATGGGCAAGCATCATGGACTGATCACCCTAGAAGCCAGCCACCGTCCCAGCCAGCCCCACCCTGAGCTACTGGGTGTGGCTGCCCCTACCTGAAAAGGCTTGGACTGTGGGGGTGACCAAGGCCCCAGGCAGGGCATCTGAGAGGTCACCGCCTGCTGGAAGCCGAGGGCAGGAGTAAGTGATTCACTGCACGTGCTCTGGCAGGTGCTCCTGTGTGTACACACTTTCTATCTCTCTCTCTCTCTCTGATTCCTGTTGACATTCCTTTGAACTACTGCCTATTGCAGGAGCCTGATGAAAAGGAAGCAAGAGGCTTCACAGAATGCTATCCTCAAGGAAAACACAGGCACCCTGCCTTTTTCTCAGTGAGGAAGAAATGTTCTTGGGAATAATATTTTAATTGACTAAACATCCTTCGACTCCGTTGCCAAGGGGAAGCGCCCTTCCCACAGAGAGGCGCACAGATAATGTCATTCTACTGTTTGTGCCAGGCCCAAGAGAGCCCAGGGTGCCACACGGCTTAGATAGATGGACTCACGATGATGGAGATACACCCCCCAGGTCTGGAAGCCCATCCTCCTCCCCATGGGGGCCCCAGTGCGGCAGGCCCCTTTCTCTGGCTGGCCCCAGCAGACCCGAGCCCCTTTCCAAACCCGAGGCCCACTTTCCCTGGTTTGTGCCAAATGCATTATCTCGACTCCCCCCCAACAGTTGCTGAAGCCGCTCACTTCTACTGGAGGTTAAAGGTCAGGCAGGTGTGTCACAGCAGTGTGTGTGCCAGCCGGTCCCGTTGGCCGCCATGGGCAGGGCGCTGTGGCTGAAGGGAAATGTTTTCTGTGTGAGGTTCTGTGAGGAGAGGGGAGATTTCTCTAGCAAGGGCTTTTAAAAATGTGTGTCTAAAATCCCAATGTCAGTGACATGGGATGTCCTGAACCCCTTGATGCACTGAGCGAGGGGCCTGGGGTGCAGCGCGCACACCCACAGGCGAGCCGCTGGGCCCAGGGACCTCCGAGGACGGCGGGGCAGTCGGGACACACTGGCACGGGAAGCGGCGTGAAGCCCAGCCTTGCAGGCGCCACACCCTGCCTCTGACCTGCAGTCAGAGAGCAGGCATCCACCGGTGCCTGGAGTGGGTGTCCCGGGTCAGGAGCGCTGTGGTTTGTGTCACCCAGTCTGGACAGTGAGGACGGCCATGGGAGTCTCACCACAAACCACCAGAGCCTCCTCTCACCTTCATTTATCTTCAGAGAAACAGGCCCAGAGGGCACTTGCTGGAGATCACGCAGCAAGGAGGTGCCAAGGCCACGCTTTGGATACAGACTCCCCAACATTTCAACCCTGCAAGACCAAAGGAGAAACGTCTGACCCAGTGGAGCCTGCGCGTCTCCATCCTGACAGCAGGGGGCAGCACGAGACAGGAGACCAGGCAGCCGATGAGGCAGACCGCGCAGGGCAGCGTGCCAGCTCCCTTCCTTCCCCTCTTGACTCAATTCCGGAGAGGCATGGAGCCCGTATGTGCGCTGTAACTCAGTGTCCCTGCTGGAGGCCGCACAGGTCTGCTCCCGGGCCACAGTCTGCTTGAGGTGACAGCACCGAGATTGTGGTTCCCTGTCCACCGACGCATTTGCCTTATTTCCTCCTTGGTCCAGAACCTGGCAAGGAAGACATGCTTCGGGTCCCTCAGAGCGCTGGGTGGCAGGCAGCATTGCCTCTTATCTGCTGGGTCTTCCTAGTGAAATGCAGATGAATGGGCTGCTCATTGCCACAGGATAGGTAACGAGCGTGCAGGTGTTGCACATGCCCTGGGGCACGGAGGACATGCCGTGGTAGATCCTTGGTGTGGCAGGTGTGTGGACAGTGTCCTGGAGCTTGTCACCAGGGAAGCCCACGCCGCATGCCCAGTATAAAGAATCCAGTACAGTACTGCACGGGTTCATTTCTATATCACCCCTCCACCCACTCAACACACGCTACGATTCATTGCGTCTAAGCTCTCCACTTTGTTACTTCAATTAAGCACGTTCACGTCTGTCTTGGTGTTTGCTTTTGGGGGAGGTAGATTTTTCACACAATGTAGAGCAGGGAGACAGCAGATCACCAAACAGGTGAAACACAATAGATCATAACGTCAGGTGACTGAAAGCTTTTCAGCATTGCCTGCGCAGTCTGATGCCTGTATAGGAGTGGACATTTTTGTGCCAAGGACTGGCGGCTCACACCTGTAATAGTAACTACTTAGGAGTCTGAGATGGAAAAGATGGTGGTCCAAAGATAGACTGGGGAGAAAGTTTACCAAACCCTTCTCAACAAATAGCTGGGCACAGTGGTCTGTACCTGTCATCCTAGTTGTGCAAGGGGCTGAGATCGGGAGTGTTGAGTTTCCAGGCTGCCTAGGCACATCGAGAGCTGAAGACACTTCAAAAGTCCAAGACCCTCCATTTCAACAGAAGAAGCTGAGCATGTTGATGCATGCTGATCATCCAGCTATTGGGAGAATTTTAAAAAAATAGGAGGATCACAGTCCAGGAAGTAAGACTCTATCTCAAAAACAAAAATCCCAGGGAGGGCCTGGAGGTATGGGTCAGTGGTATATTCCGATCCGACAAGCTCAAGACTCTGAGTTGAAATCCCAGTACCGCTAAAAATACTGTTTTCAGATTCGTTTACTTACTTATTTTGACTGTTCACATGTGAATAAGGGAGGCTTCCTGTGTCTGGACCACCCAGCGCGAAGGTGTTATGTCCCATTCTGGTACTTCAGAATCACATGCTCCTCTAGATGGGACTTTCAGCCTTGATATCCCAGTTGACAAACCAGGGCGGGACTAGGGATCCTGGTTGAGTTGAGAATCTTCCTTTGACTCCTAGAAAGCGCCAGCATGCAGACTTGGAATGCTAATCAGCCGCTTAGAAGAGAGGGCTCAGCCACGGCAGCAGGCCTCTTTGTAGAAATCCCTTTCCCGTCATTTCTGGCAGGGGCCCAGCGCTGACACTGGGAGCCACACACAGCCACGCTGAGTCAGAAGGTGACTCGGGACAGCAGAGCTCTGATGGCAGGAAGTTCAGAGATAGCAGGAGCTAATTTATTCTCCATAGATGCCCTTTTTCTGAATGAGCATGAGGGAGGTATATAAAAATCTCCAAAACCACCTAAAAATTCCCTCCAAGGATTCTAAAATAACATTATAAATGATAAGGAAGGTACCGTGTTGAGGTTTAAAGGGTAGCACTTTTAATTCTTATTTAGAAGAAAGAAAGAAATGACCTATGTACTATTACCTACTAGTATAGTGTCAGATCCAGTGCAGTTTATTTTGTGTGGATTCAGGTGCTTCCTGGTTAAAATTTGAAGCTCAGCCTGCCAGTCAACGTGGTGTGAACCTGACTACTTCATCCTCTGCCTGTCACTTTCCTTATCTGACCTAGGGACAATGTGCCACATGACTCTGGGTTGCAGGTGAAATAGCCCAAATTGGCTCAAGGCCAAGAAAGGCTGCAGGGCTCAGCTGCTGCCTCCAATTTCCACCTGTGAATAATTTCAGTCCCAACTTCTATGAAGATTGGGAGGAGGTGGAGGCTTAGGCTCCACACCCCAGATTTCACCCTGGGCAGGTGGTGATCCTTGCATTCTGATTGGGCCCTGCTGTGAGCCAATCGTCCGTGTCAGAGGACAGCTGGAGCTGATTGGTCAGATCCTGCTGGGTGGGTGATCCCAGGGAGGCCTAGACATCCTAGAGCCTCCTGCATCTGCTTCCAGGTGGAGACAAGGCTTGTAGGAGACACGGAGGCGCTGGCATGTATAGAGGCTCAACAGACTGGGTCCTCCTTCCTTTCTTCCTTTTAGGAGGCTCCTGGGGGCAGGTCGGAGGCTGGAAGTTGAGCAGGGGTGTTGGTATTCGAAAGGAGGCCTGTGGAGTAGGACTGAGCCACCTGTCTGCAGATGGGTGCTCAGACAGACGAGCTCCCGAGTCCCCTCAGGCAGCCTGCTTTGCGTGAGCTGCAGTGTGAAGAGCGTGGCAGGGATGACGTGGCACCTGGATGTCCTCACTAGCCTTCTCCAGGCAGCATTTACCCGCCCTTCATGAGGTACCTGCACGTGTTTCATGAAGGACGCGGCACACCTCTGGGGACTGCTGCTTGTGTGTCCTACAGAAACGCTCCCGCTGATTCCAGGACAAATTCCCAAGTCCCGGCTACCCACAGCCCAGGATGCAGAGCAATGGCAGGGCATGGCCAGACACACGAGAGACTGTGGGCCCCAAGGGCGCTTTGCTTCTTGGGCCGGGGGCTTTGCTTCCAGGATTGCCACTCCTGGGCTCAGCAAGGAGGCAGTGGCTGTTCTGAGCAGCGTGGAGGATGGAGTGTAAGGGCTCCTTATTTGCCCAGCAAGGTGCCCCTGATTACCCGCCTCCAACCTCTGGGCCCCTGTCCCGACATTCACCAGCTACAAAGGGCTTGCCCTCTCAGCGCTATTTGTGGCTTCCTGGCTCACGTGGGTCTCCTACTCATTCGAGGGACGCCTTTGTGTGCCAGGAAGGCCAGCCGCCGAGGCCAGCTCTTCCTGCCTTTTCCTCTCAGCCCACAGCAACAGCTGCTTTTGTGCAAATCATCTGTTTTCTTCTCCAAATAGGGACTCAAAGTCATCTGCGTCTTTACACTCAGAAGTCGAGTGGCTGTGATGACGACGCTGTTCCCTGCTCCAAAACCATCCTTTTATTTGTTTTTCCTTTTCCTGTCAGTCATGGGGTTTGAACTCAGGGCCTTAGTACTACCCCAGAGCTTTATTTTTATTTTTATTTTTGCTCAAGGATAGTACTCACCCCTTTAAGCCACACAACTCCACTTCTGGTTTTCTGGTGGTTAATTGGAGGTAAAAGTCTCATAGACCTTCCTGCCAGGGCTGGTTTTGAACCTTCATCTTCAGATCTCAGCCTCCTGTGTAGCTAGGATTACAGGCATGAGCCACCAGAGCCCTATCCATCCTATTTTTGGTACCAGTCCTGGGGCACGAACTCAGGTCTGAGTGCTGTTCTTGAGCTGTTTTTAGTTCAAGGATAGCATTCTATCACTTGAGCTGCAGATCCATTTTTGGCTTTCTGATAGTTAATTGGAGATGAGTCTCCAATTGGACTGATTTTCTGCTTGGACTGATTTCGAACCACAATCCTTAGATCTCAGCTTCCTGAGTAGCTAGGAATAGATGCCAGGCACCAGCACTCAGCTGAGACCTTTATGTGTATGTGTGTGTGTGTGTGTGTACGTGTGTGTGTGCGCGCGTGCATGCGTGCACTAGTACTAGAATTTTTTTTTTTTTTTGTCGGTTGTGGGCCTGTGCGCTGTCCCTCAGCTTTTCTGCTCAAGGCTAGTGCTCTACCACTTGAGCTACAGCGCCACTTCCGGTTTTTCTGGTGGTTTATTGGAGATAAGAGTTTCACGGACTTTCCTGCCCAGGCTGGCTTTGAACTGCGATCCTCAGATCTCAGCCTCCTGAGTAGCTAGGATTACAGGCCTGAGCCACTGGCACCCGGTAGTACTGGGACTTAAACTTAGTGCTACCCTTTA
The DNA here is from genome assembly GCF_019054845.1 of Dipodomys spectabilis. Classification (NCBI taxonomy): domain Eukaryota; kingdom Metazoa; phylum Chordata; class Mammalia; order Rodentia; family Heteromyidae; genus Dipodomys; species Dipodomys spectabilis. The sequence continues at coordinate 1,086,830 of NW_024870976.1, read as the reverse complement.
GCTTTTTTACTCAAGGCTAGTGCTCTACCATTCGAGCCACAGCTCCACTTCTGGGTCTTTGGTGGTTATGTGGAGACGAGTTTCATGGGCTTTCCTCTGTAGACTGGCTTCAAACCAATATCCTCAGGTTTCAGCCTCCCAAGTGAAGGACGGACCCCCACCCGGTCTTCCCAGGTGCATAAAGATGTCAGGCCGTCAAAGATAGGCACAGACTGCCTGATGCAGGCCAAACAATCTACCTAAGCCTAGCTGTAAACAGTCCATAGTGGGCCCAACTAACCCCCCCAAAAAATCCCCACAACTCCTGTCGACTCTTTGCACAGTCTCCAAGGAAGGCTGTGCCCCTCGCTGCTCTATCTCAATAAACAGTCTTTGCCTGTGGAAGATGAAGTCCAGCCTGTTTCCTTCCTTTTTCCTAACCCTGGACAGCTAGGATTACAGGCATGAGCCACCGGTGCCTGGCTCAAGGACAGCACCCTTTATGAATGAGCGGAGGGCTGAGCTTGTTTGGGATTCCTGAGTTCTCTCTGGGCTCTGTGCCTATTGGCCAGGGCAAAGGCCGGCAGGGTGGCTGGCTGGGGCCTGGGCACAGAGGGCGAGGAGCCGAGGTGGACGGGTGCAAGTTCAGGATCTGATCGTCAGAGGCTGACCTTGTACAAGCTGCTCTTTGCACACTGCCAGTGGATGGCCATAGGGTCTCGGACTCTGGAGAAGACATGCAAGCTAGAGATCGCCTCTCCTGTAGGCACCTGCGGCTTCTTGGAAATAACTCCCTTGCCCTTCCCTTTCCAGCGCATGCTCCTGGCTGTCTTGGGTCCTGGGTCCTTTCCCAAGTGCAGCTGGGCTGGGGGAATGCTGCCTGCCTGGGAGCAAGAGCTGCCGGCGTGGCCTGTGCCCCTGCCGGCGTGGCCTGTGCCCCTGCCGGCGTGGCCTGTCCCTCTATGGGTGCCCATGGGCAGGTGCTGTTCCCTGCCTGGTCAGGCAGGGCTAGGGTGGCACTGCAGCACGGTGCTCCAGGGGCCTTGGGGAGGACCTACGCCCCCCTCTCCCTTCAGGGAGAGCCACGGCCAGATTGTGGTGAAGGGTTTCTTACAACTGCCTTGACCACGTTCCTCGACAGAGGAGCTGTGGCCTGTGTGGACGCTCAGCGGCTGGACCGGGATTCGGGAGCTGTCTAGGGGGGAGTCCTGCTGTGCCTCCTTTTCTGTGTGAAGATTCCGACAGGCACAGACGTTGCCAGACGTCACTGAAGTGAGCACCTCAGAGTTGTGCATTTTGGGTATGCAAATCATATATTGATCCAAAATGTTCCATAACACCAGCTACTAGAAAGTGGGGATTGAGGTGAGCTTTAAATGAGATAATCCACCTAAGCTCCTAGGAGAGGGCCTAAACCTGGCACTGATCAGCAGAGGCCTACAGTCTCCCTGTGATTCCTGGTGTTTAACTCATTCTTCCCAGGCATGCAAACCCCGCTCTCTCCTCAGCAGGAGTGGAGAATTCTCTTGGCTCAATAGCCTCCATTTGGGAAGGTCCCATGGGGCTCCTGAGCTTCCCGGGCCTGAGTGGAGTCGGTGGGGTGCAAGGTTGGGAGGAGGAGGAGTCCCTGTCCCCGCTGGCTCACGCCCGGGGTCATTTGGGGATAGCCCTACTCATTGTATGCCAAGCTCCCTGCTGATGGATGGACAGCTTATGTAAGATAGCTGAAGAGTCGGAGGGATTAAGTAAGTTTGAAGCCATTTCAGGTACTCTGACAGCTGCCGGCTGAGTTCTGCCTGGTCTCCTGTGACGGTCTTTGAAGTGGGTCCTCCCAGGGCAGCTGGGAGGAAGGCCAGGCACACGGCTTCCCAGCCCAGTCCCTTCCCTCACCCGTCCCTGCCAGGAGTGCCGTGAATTCTGTGGGTGCTCCCCTCATCGGCAGCCCCATGGCTGGCCCTGTCCTGCCAGTGTGGGCGAGGAGCAGGTCAGGCACTCTCTCCCCCGGCTGTCAGCACGAGAGAAGAGCAAGTGTCCCTGGGAGGGGAAAATGTCCCTGGGGCCGGAGTGGTCCCCAAGGTCCACACAGAAGGGGGGCAGGGCGCAGGCGCCTGCAGCCTCTGTTTGACTTTGTTGCCTTCCAAGGCCCCACATTACCTGTGCTTCCCCTCCATACAGAGGCTCTCCCGGGACCCCAAGTTCACAGCCATAAGCCAAGTTCACCCCTGGCGCTCCAAGCTCCCAGCCGCGTGCTCCTCTGACAGGGCAGACGGGGATGCCCTGTCCGTCACCTGCAGAGCCACCCACACCCCGTCCTGTCTGGTTCCACAGGGAGGAGGCTGTCCCTTCCCCCAGACCCCCGCTCTGGGCTGTCCTTGCCATCTCCTGAGTCACAGCGTGCCTGGCACGTAGCTCCAATAGCTGGGTGACAGACGCCTTTCTCAGATGGAGCCATCTGGACAATTCTCCTACGTTGTGGCAGTTTGTGACAGGTGTGTGTACCCAGCAGGTGCTTAATGTATGCAGATCATGCTCCACCCCTGCCTGGGCTGCATCCAGGAGGGCTGGGACTACTGCCATCTTGGTGTCTTGCTGGAGTCTTTTCCTCCATCCAGGCTTTGGGCTTCCCAAGGGCAGGGCCAGAGTTCACTGGGCCGACTGTCGGCCGCATGAATCAGAATATTCTAGGAGCTCGTTCTCTCTCCCTCAGGAGGGCTGGGGTTGGGGAGGAGCGGGAGGCCTCCCCATCTTCTTCACGTTCTTCCAAGGTCATTGTGGTGACACAGATGTGACTTTGCCAGCCCAGAGCTCCCTTCCCTCAGCGCTCTGGCCTCTGCCTTCAGCCTGAAGGCTTGCCAGGCGGGGCCTGGGGCTGCGTTTCCCTCTGTGGCTCCCAGCGATGCTCTGTGCACATAGTGCCTCTCTACAGGACCCCTGTGTTTGCACCAGGCCAGGGTGTGATGATGAACGGCCTGTGTTCTCCTCACGAACCCCTGAGAGGGGCCGGGGCCACTCCAGGGGCACCACACAGACAGAACCTACCTGGTCCTCACTTACAGAGGAGACTCAGGTACCAGAGACACAGAGTGCGAAGTGGGGGAAGGGGGCGTGCTGAGACTTGAGGCCCAGGCTTCCGGGGAGCTATGTGGCTGGCTGAGGGACAGAGGCTGGAAGGCCACCATCCCTGTCCTCTGTCACAGGGCTGCCACACTCCTGGGAGGCCATGATGTTGCCCTCTTGTGGCCTGGAGGACAGACGTCTAGGACAGGTGCTCGGGATGGGATCATTCTGGAAGCTTCTGGGGAGAATGTATTCCTCCTCTTCTCAGCTTTGGAGGCCACCTACACCCCTTAGCTAGTGGCCCCTCATACCGTCTTCAAACCAGCAGTGAAGCGCTTTTTCCCTTCAGATGCAGCCATTTGCCTTGCCACCTTCTGATAAAGAAGACACGTTATGACCACAAGGGCCTCAGAGAATCCAGGAGATCTCTCTTGTTAGGGTTTTCCAGAGAAATAGAGCCAATAAGATCTCCCTCCCTCCCTCTGTCCTCCCTCCCCTCCCCCCCCATCCATGTATGTATAAGTGTAATTGTCCTTCAGTGTCCATGGGAAGCTTCCTTCCAGGACCCCCCACGAATACCCCGTACGCTTGCGTGCTCAAGTTCCTCTTATGAAACTGCATAGCATTTGCCTAGAATCTATACATATCCTCCCATAGACTAGGATTGAAATGTTTAGCCACAGTGCTGGGGATGGAACCCAGGGCCTCAGGCATGGTAGCAATGCTCTGCTCCTGCCTGAGCCACACCCCCAGCCCTCCCACAGGCTGTAAATCATGGCTACATTACTTACATCTAATCCAATGTAAATGTGATGTAAATCCAATGGAAATGCTATGTAAATAGTTGTTATACTGTATTGTTTAGGGAATAATGACTAGAAAAAGTGTATATGATCAGAACATATGCAATTTCCCTTCTTTTTAATTTTTTGATTGATGCGGAATATTTGTACATATTTATGAGGCTCAGTGCGTTGTTTTGACTCATGTCTGCGTTGGGTAGTGATAACTCAAGGTAATTAGCATATCTCTCATCTAAACATTTGCGGTGAGCACATTCAGATTCATCTAGCTGCTCTGATAAGGAATCTGTGCCCGCGATGCTGTGTCACGCAACGCAGGCATGTATTCTTCCTGTCAGACAGCCACGCCGGGCCCCGCTGACCTCTCCTTCCTTCTCTCTCCCGGCTCTCCCCAACCTCTGGGAACCCATGCTCTGCTCCCAGCTTATATGAGATCAACTTTCTTAGATTGTACTTTTGAGCAAAAACAAGCTTTTTTTTCTGAAAAAAAAAATTTAAATTTGTAGTTGGTTATGTCCATGGCGCCTAGAAGTATGGAGAGTCAACTGCATGCCCATCTCAGTATCTGTCATCATCAATCTATCATCTATCAGCCTATCATCTATCTGTTTATCTATCATCCATCCATCTATCTATCTATCATCTAACTATCATCTATCTGTTTATCATCTATCTGTTTACCTATTATCTATCTATTTAGCTATCATCTATCTACCTATGTAGATCTATCTGTTTATCATCTATCTGTTTACCTATGTATCTATCTATTTATTTTTTTGTTGGTCATGGGTCTTGAACTCTGTGCCTGAATGTTGTCCCTCAGCTCTTCAGCTCAAGGCAAGCGCTCTACTGCTTGAGCCACAGTGCCACTTCTAGTTTTCTGGGGGTTTATTGGAGATAAGAGTCTCACAGACTTTCCTGTCTGGGCTGGCTTTGAGTTGTGATCCTCAGATCTCAGCCTCCTGAGTAGCTAGGATGACAAGCGTGAGCCGCCAGCACCCAGCATCACCTATCTATTTATTTATCATCTATCTATCTATCTATCTATCTATCTATCTATCTATCTATCTATCTATCTGCCCTGTTTATCTGTATGCTATCTATCATCTATCATTACAAATATCTGTCTATACAGAGGAGACCTTCTGTGGGAACTGACTCACATGGTTATGGAGACCGGACATCCCCTGAGCTGCAGGTCTGTAAGCTGTGGAGACCTAGGACAGCTGATATGTGTAGAGACCCAGGGCACCATTGGTACAAGTCTCAGGACCAGAAGCTCTGATGCCCGAGGGCAGGGAGAGACGGAGACCCAGCTCAAGGAGACCAAATTTTCCCTCCCTCCCATTCTGTTCTATGTGGTTGGATCACGCTGTCTCATTGGACGAGGCTCACCTTTGTGGTTAAAATCCACTCTCTTTGGATGATGTCCCACTGGACGGTGAGACTGTTCACTCTGCCTGTTGATTTAAGTGGCAAGCTCTTCAGGAAGCACCTCACAGACACACCCACACACGCTCTATCCGCTATGTGGCCATCCCTAGCCCAGCCACACAACATGAAGCATCGCACTGCCCGTGTCCAGGTCCTCAGAGCAGACGCACGGTCCCTTCCTCCAGCCCAGCAAGCACGGTCCTGGGTGGCAGCTGGGGATGGGGACAGCCACCACAGCCCGTGTCTTGCGGCATTCAGAGAGGGCAGGGGCGGGAGCGGCGCACGTGGGGCTTGCCCGGGCCGTGGCCCCAGGCCCTTGCGGCCGGCAGCGAGGCTTTTGCTCACAGGCTGCGTTATTCAGTGTGGTATGCAGAGCTGAGAACCGCAGCTGGCCAAGGCTCCTGCCCCCTCACACACACCTGCCTGTGACAGAAGCGGCTGCCTTGCGGAGACTCATTAAAAATGAAAACATGATGTTGATTTCCAGCAAACTCAAATTACTTAAGCTGGTGTAAGTGGGTAAATATTTCATGTGGCAGCTTATGAAGTTCCCACCGGCAGGAGGTCTGGTGGCTTGGCCACAGGACCCGTGTATGCCAGCCTGCGTCTCAGAGGGCACTCAGCAGGCCCCACCCCCAGCTCGCCCCTGTGCCCGCCGGGCTCTCAGGTCGTTTGGGCCTGGCGGCTGCTCACCTTTGTTTGGTGCAGTGGCTGGTGCAGGGGGCAGTGACCCCCCAAAAACAGAATTGCAGTGCTGGGGTTGGGTTTTCTTGGCACAGGAAATGAGACCCGTGACTGGCCAGGAGCTCCCTTCTGCTCTGTTCCTCTTTGGCAGACTTTGGACGCTAACGGTACCACGACTGCCTGGAGCAGGGCTGGCTACCCAGCGGCCACCTGGGCCTCCTTCGTGACGTGTCTGGATCTGGTGGCGGTAGTGGTGCTGGAGCATATGACCTTCATCGCCGCTCCCCACGTTCTCTTCTCTGCCTCGCTCCTTCCCCCATGGAAAACTTGCAACCGCGTCCCAAATTAGAAATTCTACCAAGGATAAGATTCCCCTGCTACCCCAGGAGCACAAAGGACACACGGGCTGGCGAGGGCCGGGGACCCCTGTGCACCCGGAGGTGATGGACGATGGCACCTGTGCTGGACCCCCTGTGCAGGCTCCGGGTCTCCTCTTCCTGGGGTTCATCCCTCCACGCCTGCACACAGCAGCTTTCCCTGGCTGTGTGGGGCTCCGGGAAGGGGGTGCGGTCCAATGAGGCCATGGAAGAGCCCCACGCTTGAACGGAAGTGGCTGCATGTGAAGAGAGAGGTCTGGTATCCTGTGCCTCCCCAGGACTCTGCCAGCCATCAGGCCACCTCCAGAATTGTGAGCCAGATATGCTTCTGTTCTTCACAAGATAACCTGCGTCAGGAAGGTCATTACAGCAATGGAAAACAGAATGAGACCCCACTTTAAATCCCTTTAACTCTCAGGCGCGCTCCTGGTATCTTCCTCCCCTTTTCACTAGCAATAAATGATCTTTTTTTCCTCCCATGCAAGTTGAGATATATATTTTGTTCTTTTGTCTGCTATGTAATTTGGTATTGCATCCTGAACATTTTGAAATTCCATTATGAGACTCCGCTTTGTTTAAACTTGAAAACATGTTGATATTTTCCTTTTAACAAGAAACACACCTAGTTGAGTTCAAACGACGCGTTCCAACCTGCTCCCTCCCCGAGGGCTGCTCCAGTGCCTGGGCAGTTTGCAAAGCCTCTGTTGAGCTGCTCAGGTTCAGCCTACCCACGTACCACCACCGAGTGTCGGCCTTTGAACGTGAACGTGGGTCAGCTCTGGGCAGCTTGAGGGAAGGGGATGACTAGGCTCACAAATCAGGGATAGGATTGCGTTCTAAAGCACTGTCACCTTTGCCATTGTCCCCAGCTCTCTTTGGCCCGTTGCGGTCCTTGGCTGGAAGTCCAGGGGTCTCATGGTTCTGCCCTGACAGGCTTCTGTGATTGTGTCCTGAAGTGCTGGTAGAAGGTGGATCTCCAGATTACAAACTGGAGAGGAAGGTCCCTTCTCTCCGTGCTTCAGCCCCCGTGAGCACCTGCTAAACACACTGCAGGACTCCAGGTCAGGGAGAGGAAAGAAGGGCAAATATGTAAGGAGTCTCACCCTTTCTCAGAGCAGTAGGAGACTGATTTCTACTCATTGAGCCAGAAAGAGAGAACTTTACTTTCCTTGGTGCCAGTGCCCACATGTGGTTGTTCAGCTGCCAGGCCCTGCCATCGGGGGAAAGGTGGCAGGCGCAGAAAGCTGATGGATACGATCTGAAATCTGACTTCCTTTCTCACTCTGGCTGCAGGCCCCTTTCAGAGTCTTCAGCGACCGTCACACACCTGGCAGGCTCCTCAGACTCGGGATACTTCCATCCATTATTTCTTTAAAGAGATTTTTGCATTTCCTCTTTCTCCTTTTGCGATTCCAGTCACACGTGTTCCCGGCTGTTTGAAGCGATTCCCAACATCCACACCTCTGTGTTGAATTTTAAAAATTTACTGTGTCTTCAAGCTCACTGATCTTCTCTAGTGGGGCTTCGCATCTGCCGTTAACCCTGTCTGGTCTGTTTCTGGTCTCAGGTGCTGTGGTCTGCGTGTCTTGAAATTTGATCTGAGCATTTGTTTTTTTTTTTAATCTGTTTCTTTTAAAATTAAATAAGTAATGAACCATACAACTCGTGGGTGAGGATGGGAGGGAAAAACTGGCAGACAGCAAGGGAAGGGGTGACACTACCCCAAAGAAACAGAGCAGTGGGCGGAGTCCAGTCTCCATGGAACAGGGAGGCCCCACACCCCTGGGTTCTCTTTGCTCCCTTGCAGAATGAGCAGGCTGAGTGGGACCAGGGACTTCTCTCCAAGCGGTGACATTAGCTCAGTCCTGTGCCAAGGCTACAAGCACATCCACCTGGGAGCCTCCAGATGAGGAGACAGAGGGACGGAGAAGCGAAGAGCTTTGTCCACAGTCAGCAAACTGTGGAGCTGGGGCTGGTGCCCACGTGGCCAGGCAGGCCATCACGGTCTGTGGTGCCCGCCAGGTCTCTTCAAGGTAGGGAGTTTCCCGTGACTCCAGGGCCCTGGGCACCGTCTCTTCTGCCTTTCCCCTGCCCAACATCATCGCTGAGCTCCCACTCTGGGCTTCCCTCTCCCTTCCGCCTGGGTGAGTATCTTCAGGGGTCTTCAGGCAGGAGTTTCTCACACTGTAGGTATCTCACAGCCCGGGACCTGGGACCGAGTCAGCTCTAGGAGAACGATGAGACGGGAGGATGCCATTGAGTCTGTGGGTGCAGTGTGGGTGCTGGGTCCCGGGGCCGGCACCTCTCCCAGTGCCAGGAAGACATCAGAGAAGACAGCCCACGGGTGCCAGGCTCCCTCAGGCTCTGGGATGCGGGGTCTGCCCTGCTCTCCTCGCCGTTTGCTGGTCGGAGTGATGGCGTGGTGGCCTTACCCGTTGACAATCTCAGGACGATGCTTGGGAAGACTTCTTTCTATCATTTTACAAATGAGGACAGCGAAAGCTCAGAGATACTGAGTAACATCTGGAAGGAGGATTGGAGCCAGGGACTTCTCTACGAGGCTGAGGAACAGACCTGAAGCCTCTGGCAGAGTCTGAGACTCTACTGTTCTCCACCTCTCTCAGCCCTGGCTCAGGACAGGCTATGGCCTAGAAACCCGGCAGCTTCCTCCCTCCCTCCCTCCCTCCCTCCCTCCCTCCCTCCCTCCTTTCCTTGCTCTTGTTGGGAGCCAACAGCAGCAGCTGCGTTTGCTGCCCAGCCTCTCAAATTCATCACCCGCCAATGCCTGGAAAAATGCAAATAAAAGCAAGATTATGATATTTTTCGTAAATAAGCAATGTAGCAACTCAAATCTGGTTCAGGCCGTCAGCCGAATCCACCGGAGAGATATCGATGTTGAAATATTTGCCTGTGTTCTCATGGAACATTTATTGTGGGACGCTGGGCTCCAGTAAAGCTTTTATATAAATTATTCATTATGGAATTCAGACAAAACGCCAAAGCCCCCCCACCGAGGGCTGCCTCTTCCACTTTTTTTTTTTTTTTTAATATTATGACTGCTGAAGAGCTGGTCTTAGCTTCCAGTGCCATCAGCCAGGCAGGCTGCGTGGTGAGCAGGCGGCTGTGGATTCAGTGGTGAGACTCCCCTGACCTTATGCTGAATCCCTTCAAAGAAGTGTGGCTCTTTTGAAAGGACGTTCTCTGCCGGTGGACACACGGAGGCCCTTTCCTGTCCCAGAGTGGTCAGAGGGCTGCCAGGCCCTGGGAGGACCTGTCTCTTCTTCTTGTATTTGGAGAGAAGGAGGAGACCATGGGCTCAGCCCTTTGTAGCTCAGGCTCTGCAGCTTCCCGGGCCCCACCTGGTAGGTCTGCTCTGGGATGCAGGAGGGCAGGTGTTCCCACCTGGGATTTCACCCGAGGGGATGGGATTCAGAGATTGTTAAGGGCTGAACAGTCTCCCTCCCCACTCATCCATTCATTCCACTGAGATGTATCTGTGGCCTTGTTTGAAGAAGCCATCAAGTTAAAAGGAAGTCACTGGATGGGCCTTAATCCAGTCCAACGGGCGTCCTTTTCAGAAGAGGAGACTTAAGAGGATCGAGGTTCAACGCAGTCTAGGTAGAAAACTCTCCAAGAATTCATCTCCAAGTAATCAGCCAAATGCCAGGCTGGAGGCATGGCTGGAGTGGGGCACAGTGACGGTGGTAGAGCAAGTTGAGGAGATGCAAGGCTTTGCGCTCAAGCCCCCATACCGCCACGCACGCACGCACGCACGCACGCACGCACGCACAGCAGATCTGTAAACACCTATACGGAGGCACTGGGGAAGTCGAGGCAGGAGGGTCTGGATTAAGAGCCAGACTGGCTGACGCAGTGGGATCCTGCCTTGGAGAAAACCATAAACAAAAGGAAGAAAGGAGAGGAGATTAGTCATGGCCGCGCGTGGCGGGTGAGTGAGGACGTGGGGAGAAGGCCGTCTGTCTACACGGTAGGAGGGTGAAGGTAGCTGCCTCCAGGGCACACCGACCGCAGTTTTCTGCGGCGTAGGCCTTGTAGTCTCTAGTCCCATTCCATCAGCCCATGAAACAAATATGTCACTGAGGCAACTTGCCAAAGTTCCACAGAAGAGGACCGGGGACGGAGGCCCCAGCCTTGAGGCCAGGGCGCCAGCATCCGGCTGTAGGAACAAGGACCTCCCCGCAAGCCGGCCTGTCCCGAGAGGGAGGCTTAGGTGGGAACTTGGCCAGCGTCTTCATGCCTTCCCTTGGAAGAGCTCTGTGAGCTCTCTGTAAATATTGGTGGGATTAATTTCTCAACTCACCAATGAATATATGCATGAATGAGAAGTGAGTCCACTCGCTCAGGACAGTGGCTCCACACAGCGCGGTGCTCAGCGCTGGCTGGCCCCGCACGCTCACCTTGGAGACGCTGCTGGGCCGTGACCCCACTGCCCTCTGGCCTCACCAAGGGCCGCCTCTGAGGGGCAGACAGCATGGACCGCTCTGCCCACAGAGCCTGGGCCTCCCATGCCTGGGTCTCTGGGGTCAGGCAGAGTTTGCCCATGTAGACAGCTGGGGTTCAGGGGCAGAGGTCAGGGGACACACTGCCCAGGGCTGCAGCTGGCCAGCAACTCTCCCCGTCCAGCGCCTTCCCCTCGGAGAACAGCCGATTGCTGGCTCACCACAGGGTCAGCTCTTGACCTGTCTTTCGGGTGGTTTTCTGAGGGTTTTGGGGGTGTGGGGGTGAGTCAGGGGCTGTGAACGCAAGGCCTTGCGCGTGCTAGGCAAGCTCTCTCCCACTGGAGCTATGCGACAGTCCTCGTTTTTTGAATTTTAAATTCTTCAGTGTTTAGCATTATCATTTTCCCCCTTAGGGGAAAAATACATGGCACACACAAAAAATAGAAATGTATTAGACTTATGCTGAAAGCATTGATCAGGTCACAGGGGACAGTGGTGGCCCAGGGCCTTCTGGGACCTTGAGGGGCTGGCGACACACAGGCATGTGGAGATGGGGGAACAAAGCCAGGGCTAGACAGGACCAGGGCCTCCCTCCTCCTTCTCTCCCTCCTTCTCTCCCTTCTCTCCCTTCTTCCCTCTCTCTACATCTCGCTCCTTCCCAGCCAGCACCCCGCCCTGGTGCCTTTATGTGTATATGCGTTAAATTTTTGTGGTCTCCAGCACCCCGGCGCTGGCTTCCAACACCCCAGGTCCTGGCCGTATCTCCTGCCGCCCTGCCAGGCTGGCCACAGTATGCTTCCGCCCCAGTGGCTCCATCCACAGGAAGCCCGAGCCCCCGAGGCCCATGGGACGGAGGTGCTCCATCCGCAGGAAGCCCGAGCCCCCGAGGCCCATGGGACGGAGGTGCTCCATCTGCAGGAAGCCCGAGCCCCCGAGGCTCGAGGGACGCAGGCGCCGAGGTCCTGCCCGGCTCTATCCTTGTCCCCCACTCGCCTGGACACCGCCTGCCCCGTGAACTGGACCGGGAAGGCTGCTTGGCTGTGCCAGGTTCTGACTCCTCCCACGCCGGAGGCCCCGGTCCCTGACCTCTGGCCTTCCTGAGCGTCTGTCCGGCACTCTGCCTGGGCCGGTGGTCTTCGCCTGTGTCAGGCCCTCCAAGAGCCATGGAGATGATGGAGCTTGGGAGCCACAACGCTCTTCTCTTCGTTCACAGACCACCTGCAGGGCGGGGCGTCTTTCCTTTCCTGGAAGGAACAGCAGCTGGGATCCGGAAGGTCGATCTGGAAGGTCTTTCTGGAGGCCTTGGTGAGACTGGGAGGCGGAGCATGCACACCGGCACTCCTGGGCACGAGGCTGAGGCTTTGAGCTCCCCTCCCCCCACCTGACGGCCCCCACCCCGAGGGGCTCCCTCCACCATGACACACACCTGAGTTCTCATACACAGCCTGGACCTACTGCCCTTCCCTTATAAAGTCAAGGGGCGGGGACACTGGTCTGTCCCCACCCTGGCCGCCATGGCTCGGTGGTGTGTCTGTGCCTCAGGCTCGGTGCAGCCTGTGAGCGGCGGCCATCGGGAAGTGAGAACACAGGGGGAGGGGGCAGGGCACACCACACGGTGGGCCAGCAGCCCAGGAGCCCTCAGGGTTAGATGGGCAGGCCACACCTGCCCAGGCCGCCTCTCCGCTGCTCAGCCACTGTCCCAGCACAGCCCCGAACGCGCCCTCCCCATCCGCCTCCCGAGCTGGATTAGCGCCAGCTGGGAGAGAGGAGTTCCAGTGTGCAATTGTGAACTGTCTTCGTTTTCTTCTCTTCAGAGCACGTGCGGCGGCGCTGCTGGCGTGGAGGGGCTGTCGCGCACGGTTTGCGGTACGTGTGGCTTCTTTTCCTTATGGCAGGGAACACTCACCCACTGGAGCCCCGAGGGGCTGGGCCACCCGAGAGGGGGCTGGCAGACAGGAGGCCGCAGACATATGTCCTTGCTCCAGGCGGACTCTGTCCTTGAGCCCACCCTGACAAACTCAGGTGTGAAGCCGTATATCCTGTCTCCACAAATACCTGACCTCCAATCCTTCACCTGACCTCCTGACCTCCAGACCTCCACCTGACCTCCAGACCTCCACCTGACCTCCAGACCTCCACCTAACCTTTAGGCCTCCACCTGACCTCCAGGCTTCCACCTGACCTCCAATCCTCCACCTGACCTCCAGACCTCCACCTGACCTCCAGACCTCCACCTGACCTTTAGGCCTCCACCTGACCTCCAGGTTTCCACTTGACCTCCAATCCTCCACCTGACCTCCAGACCTGCACCTGACCTCCAATCCTCAACCTGACCTCCAGACCTCCACCTGACCTTTAGGCCTCCACCTGACCTCCAGACCTCCATCTGACCTCCAGACCTTCACCTGACCTCCAGACCTCCACCTGACCTCCAGGCCTCCACCTGACCTCTGGTCTCGTCTGGGAATGGAGACTTTTCCTGAAAGAGGGGTCACTGAACTGACTCCCGCCAGGTCTCGTGTGTCCTGCAGCAGCGCCCTTGGCTACCACACTGAAGCCTAGGCTGTGTCTGTGGCGCCCCCACGTTCTTTCCCATTTTGTTTCTTCCCCAGCATAACAGAACAGGACGTGGCTTCTCTTCAGCCTTCCTTGCCTCTTTTCCCGTGACTGACCCTCGTGGAGGCTGGGACTGGGTGGGGAGTTAGGCTGCCTCCTGACACAGCCCAGGGCAGGGCTGTTGTATTCAGTAGTATGAATGTGTTTCTGGTTGATCAGGACCTCTTTGCTCTGTGAGCCACGAGGGGGAAATGCAGGGCGGGACCCAGGCAGGATGAAGGGGCTGTCCAGGGAGGGGCCTGGGGGCTGCTGCTGAGCAGGAGAGCCTGAGCTACACGGGACTGCTACACTGGGCATCCCTGATCTGGGTGGTGTCTTTTCCCCTCTCTGTGTGTGAAGCGGCCTGGAGGCACAGGTGCTGTATCACACCCTGAACTGAGTCCAGGCGCCTTTACTGCACCTGTGCCTCTTCCTCTGCTCCGTCCTTTAGGGAAAGGGCTGTGCTCAGGCGCTAACAAGCCCTCTCCTGGTTCGGCAGACACCTGTAGCTGCCGTCAGCAGAAGGGCACTGAAGATGGGCCATGGGGAGAGAACGGGTCCCTGGACCGGCGTCCTTCCTGCCTGCGGTGTTGTTGCTTGAAGTGGTTCAGCTGTGACAATCCCGCGCCTGTCACTCTTCCTGTGGAGGCAGCTGCGTGTCCACATTGTGTGCCCCGATGACCTGAAGGTTCAGCTCTGACCCAGAGTCCCACGGCTTATCTACACCAGCATGAGGGTCTGAACCCTCTTCATCTCCAGAAGCTTCTGAGTGTGTGTGTGCCTATGTATGAACACATGGCACACACTGGGAGCTTGAGCACACGTGCATACCTCTGTGTGTGTGTGTGTGTGTGTGTGTGTGTGTGTGTGCGTGTGTGTGTGTGTGTGTGTGTGTGCGTGTGTGTGTGTGTGTGTGGTCTCAGCGAGGCACATGTCTAGCTGCACTGGGGCCTGGCACTTCCCACGGGACAGAGTTTTGGGTCATCAACTTCCAACTCTGAGGAGCTACTCTGGTGGAAACGGGATGCTGGCGCTGGGCTGTACGCGCTGTCCCCCATCCCGAGGCTGTGCTGGCCTGATTTCCACGCTGCGTTATTTATGCCAGGCAACATCCGTTTTGCCTGCGTGTCTGGCCGGAAGCCCAGCCCGCGCAGCCCAGCCTGGATAGGGCAGTCAGTACCTGCCTGTTGGAGTGGTTTTCTCCAGACTTAAGGGAGAAAGCTGGTCCTGTCTCTGGTATGTGACTGTCCTCCCTCCCTCCCCCCATTTTAAATGATTCCTGGGTAATTTGGTTAATTTAGGAGGAAAGGCAGCGGCAATTTGCTCAAGTCGCAGTCTTCTGGGGTGACATTAGCACCCAGTTCCAGGAGGGGTCTGTAAATTCCTCACTTACAGATCAGACGGTTGTATCTCTAAGTTCTTCCCCTGGATTAGTACAGATAGTTAAAAATATTCTCCTTTTAATCAATCTCCTAACAATTGTCTTGTGAATACAAATGGATTGTTATCCTCTTGGCAGCGGTGGATGGGAGGAGAGATCTGGATTGGACCCCACTGGGATCCTGCCCACAGGCCCAGGGGGGCGTGGGCTCTGAGGGTCACAGCCCTGGGGGGTGGAATAGGGGTCTCCTATCCCCTTCGCATCACCTCCATCCTCTTCGGCCCTGTGGGGCCTTGTCTTGGACTCTGTATCTCACACAGATGGGCCCACAAGAGCCGGGTCCTGCGTGAGGAGCTGGGCTGGGCTTCCTAGGTGCTGTGGGAAGGAGGGTGAGGAGGAGGAGGGTCTTTCCATCCTCCAGGCCCTTGCCCTCCTAGTTCAGGGCTCACCCCTTCCTCCTAGGAAGGCCAAACAGCCATCACCTCTACTGGCTCGAGACGATGCAGGGGCTAATCCAGGGAGCTGCTCTGGGTGGCCTGGCCTGCACTCCTGCTCTAGTCCGGTGTGTGTTACGTGCATTGATCACACACAAAGAAGCCAGATTCCCTCAACCCCACGCACTGGAGGGACAGGCGTCCTTCCCAGCCCTCTCAGGTTGGGAGTTAAGGCTGTGAAGGAAATAGGGGGCCAGACAATATTCTCGTCCTCAAGTCCCAGGCAGCTGTTGATCGCAGGAAACCCTCTCATCCAGAAGATGACCACGCCTCCTGTTCCCAACCTAGTGACTGCAGCATTGGTGACTGCGTTCATTAAGCCCAAGCCCATCCCAGCACCCCAAGGCAAAAGACTCCACGACCGCGAGACCGCTGAAGAGACCTTCCTGCCGGCTAGCGTTCAACCCATAAGAAGCAACATCTCCAAGGACCACTGGAGAGAGCCAGCTCCTGGCTCATGAGGGAGAACTCCACCCCGAAGAGTCTACACCAAAGATTACCCACCACCGGGCAGCCGTCCGCAGGAAGGGTTCCACACCAGGGGTTCCCCGCTCCCAGAATTCTCCACTCAGGGTTCCATACCGAAGAGCCATACCAAGGCCTACAGGCCCAAGGTCAGACACCAGACATGGCACACCGAGGCTTCCATGCTGAAGCCAGAGCTACACGAGGCGGGTTTCACACAGAGCGCAGTCTGCCGAGTCCACATAGAGGTTTCTGCACCATGTCTGTACTGGGGGGTCCCGCCCAAGGATTCCACCCCGAGAGTCTCAAACCAGAAAGTCCAGAGTAAGAGCTGCGCAGAAGATTTCATGCACAGCAAGGCACCCACAAAGAGGACTCCCCAGGAAGGGTTTTAGCCTGAACATCGTACCCCAAAAATCCATGCCAACAACTGTATACCGAGAGTCTACACTGAGGACTGGACACTCTGGATTCCACAGAGACCGTGCCAAGGATGACATTCTGAGGATCACAGACCGAGTACAAGCCACACACCCACGTAGTACTCTACGTGAGAGGTTCAGCACTGAGGGCTTCCCACGGAGGATTCCACACGGAGGGCTCTACCCCCCGGAATCCACACGGAGGAGTTCCCACCAAGAGTGTAGATTCCACGCAGGTTCTAACCTGAAGAGCCCTCGCGAGTGTTCCAAGAGAGACCCTCACACCAAGGACTCTGTGAAGGACTGCACACCCCCAAATGCCATACCGAGGGTCCCACTCTGAGGATCGTGTGCCGGGGGTCCGAATCAGGACTCTCCCCCAGCGATCCCACAGAGGATCCCCTTGATCTCACACCAGGAATCACACACCAAGGGTTCCGCGCAGATGCTTCTACACCAAGGCTTCTGTAGCACGCGGTCTGCATAAGGATTCCTTGCCATGTGCTTCATATGAGGACTGGGGGCCGAAGACCCCTCTCGCAGGGAGGGTTGCATTCCCCAGGACAGAGCTCACACAAGGACTTAGTGACCACCACCGAACAGAACAGAAATACAGTGACACGACTGGATGTTCTGTTGAGGTGATTACAGGCATGTTTGCTGATTTTCATTTCTGCTG